>NC_053491.1:488472958-489112958 GCF_905171775.1 Rana temporaria
GGGCGGGGGTGTATTGCAGATTACTGCTCTGAGTTTTTGTGGGGGGATTTTTGCAGACACATAATGTTCACCCATCTTGGGGGGGGGGGGGTTGGGCGCAGTTTGGCATGTTCGCCCTGGGCTCTAGATGACCTTGTCCCAGCACTGCTATTGTCCTTTGTCTGCACCCTGGTAGTGAGAACCTCAGTGAGTTTTATCTCAACCCATTGTCTACATGCGGCATCCCTAGGTGTGAAAGGTCCACTCCACCCGGCTTCCATCTCCTTTCTGGACAATGACTCTCTTAACCACTTCAGTACCGGGCACTCTCACCCCCTTCCAGCCCAGGACCTTTTCAGCTTTTAGCGCTGTCACACTTTGAAGGACAATTGTGCGGTTTTTTAGACAGATAGAGATTTCTTTTGGTGGTATTTAATCACCACTGGGGTTTTTTATTTTTTGCTAAACAAATGAAAAAAGATTGAAATTTTTTTAAAAACAAGAAAGTTTTTCTTAGTTTCTGTGATAAAAAATTGCAAATATTTAATTTTTCTCCTTCACTGATGTGCGCTGATAGGCTGTAATAATGTGCAGTGCACTGATAGGCCGCACTGATGGGCACTGATTAGGGATGAGCCGAACACCCCCCTGTTCGGTTCGCACCAGAACTTGCGAACACACCAAATGTTCGTGTGAACTTTAGAACCCTGTTAAAGTCTATGGGACTCGAACGTTTGAAATCTAATGTGCTAATTTTAAAGGCTAATATGCAAGTTATTGTCCTAAAAAGTGTTTGGGGACCTGGGTCCTGCCCCAGGGGACATGTAGCAATGCAAAAAAAAGTTTTAAAAATGGCCGTTTTTTCGGGAGCAGTGAATTTAATAATGCTAAAGACTTTTTTCTACGGTGTGTGTTTTTTTAAACTATTTACACTTCCTTTGCGAAATGGTAGAGGTACAGTGTACCCCATTACCAATTCACATAGGGGGGGGGGCAGGATCTGGGGGTCCCCTTTGTTAAAGGGGTCTTCCAGATTCTTATAAGCCCCCCGCCCGCAGACCCCCACAACCACCGGGCAAGGGTTGTGGGGATGAGGCCCTTGTCCCCATCAACATGTGGACATCCTCCCCATGTTGAGGGCATGTGGCCTGGTACGGTTCAGGAGAGGGGGCCGCACTCTGTCCCCCCCTCTTTTCTGCGGCCGGCCAGGTTAACGTGCTCGGATAAGGGGTCTGGTGTGAATTTTTGGGGGAACTCCACGCCATTTTTTTTTAAATTTGGGGTGGAGTTCCCCTTAAAATCCACACCAGACCTGAAGGGTCTGGAATGGATATTTGGGGGGAACCCCACGTAATTTTTTTTTTAAATTGACGGCGGGGTTCCCCTTAATATCCATTCCAGACCTGAAGGGCCTGGTAATGGAATTTGGGGGGACCCCCATGCTATTTTTTATTTTTTTTTATGAATGAATTCTCTCTGAATTGCCAGAGCCGACAATTCATTAGAGCCGCAAGTCCAGTTTTAAAAGACTTTTTTCCTTTCAGAAATGACACTTTGTGCAGGGACAGTTCTATGTACGGGAAACATGCGCTATTTCACATGCTGACTTTACACCCCCCAGGTATGAAATTTAAAGGAATATTTCACTTTTATTGTTTAACTTTTAGCATTATTAAAATCACTGCTCCCGGCCGTTTTTAAAACTTTTTTTGCATTGATACATGTCCCCTGGGACAGGACCCAGGTCCCCAAACACTTTTTAGGACGATAAATTGCATATTAGCCTTTAAAATTAGCACTTTAGATTTCTCCCATAGACTTTAACAGGGTGTTCCGCGGCTTTTCGAATTTGCCGCGAACACCCCTAATTGTTCGTTGTTCGCCGAACAGGCGAACAGGCAATGTTCGAGTCGAACATGAGTTCGACTCGAAGCTCATCCCTAGCACTGATATGTGGTACTGAGCTGGCACTGAAGAGGAGGCACTGATAGGCTGCACTAATGGGCACTTATAGGCGGTGAGTCCATAAAGGGCACAGGAGCGCCACCCCCTCTCTCCTGCACCACTCTAATAATCATAGATAGATTCATGCATTGCATGAATCTATCTATGGTCGCTGCTGACACCCCCTATTCAGGTGTCCGGCCCCTTTTCGTGCGCCGAGCACCTGAATTACAGCGGCGGGGGTGTTTTTTGGAAGCACCTGATTAGAGCCGAAGGCTCTAATAGGCGTCCAAAAAACCGAACAGCGGGCACCATGCTGGGCGTTGGCTGTTCACTTAGCTGTGTGTTAGCAAAGTGAAGGAATTCGCTTTGCTAACGCTGAATCCGTCTCTCAGCCAATCGGGTTGCCGGGTCTGTTACTGGTCACCTGATTGGCTGAAATGACAGGCGCTGTGATTGGACGCCTATCAGGGGTCCAATCATAGCAGAGGTCGGGAAGAGAGGACGGTAGAAGACATCGAGGAGCGTGGAGGACACCGTCGCTGTGACCCACTGCCCCACCGAGACAGGTAAGTGCCGGGTGGGGGATGCACACTGGCAGCATTTGATGAGAACAGTAGCGGCAATTGATGGGCGTAGTGAAAGCCATTGATGAGCACACTGGCAGAAATGTTATGGGCACTGTAGGGCCAAATGATAGGCACACTGGCAGCAATTGATGGGCACAGTAGCAGCAATTGATGAGCACACTGGCAGCAATTGATGGTGTAACGGTCACCACCGTTTACGATTTAACTTCCATCAGTCACGACAGCTTATCTGACACCCCACAATCTAGCAGACATCAGACATCCCATTTCCCCAGAAATAACAAGACAAGTCAAAATGTATGACCGCTTTAATGGTTAGCTCTCAAGTTTATATACAGTTTACAAGGCATGTTTCAGTAATCACAGGAACAATCAAACTCTCCACCAACACATCACACACTGGGGGGGCTTCAATACACCTTCAGATGGGCTAATTACTAAACATTCCAGACGTCCCCCCTTCTCCGCATTAGAGGAGGTAATTACCACAGCTTGACAAGTCACATTCCACACACAAAACAGTATTTAGCATACATAATGAGAGATCCAGAAGCCAGGCTGTCTACCAAGCTCAAATCCACCTCACCCCAGTCCAGACTCAATTAGCATATCAACAGCCTATGTTACACAGAGGAATGAGTCACTATTGACCGGTTGTGGGTCAGCATGAAATCACTTGAATATCTCAAGATATCCTGCAATATGAATTATCAGTTATGTCCCAGCTCATGTAATTTCTAATTAATATTTCTCAGTCACCCTATGCCCAAAAGGGACACAGGGTGAGCTTAGACCCAAGAGTTATTAGTGACGCTGGCACAGGAGTACCCCTCATCCTTCAAAGTCTCTGTTTGTCACGGGTCATTCCGTTACAGATGGGTACAGAAACTGCGTTTGATGACACAATGGCGGCAATTTATGAGTACAGTGGCGGAAATTGATGGGCACAGTAGCGGCAATTAATGGGCGTAGTGAAAGCCATTGATGGGGACAGTGGCGGCAATTGATGAGCACACTGGCAGAAATTGATGGGCACAGTAGGGCCAATTGCTGGGCACACTGGCAGCAATTGATGGGCACAGAAGCTGCGTTTGATGGCACAATGGCGGCAATTTATGGGTACAGTGGCTGCATTTGATGGCACAGTGGCGGCAATTGATGGGCACAGTGGCGGCAATTGGTGGGCACAGTAGCTTCATTTGATGGGCACAGTGGCTGCAATTGATGGGTTTTTTTTTTCAGTTTGTTTGCGCCCCCCCCCCCAAAAAAAATTGAGAACCAGCAGTCACTGAAGCTGGCACTGAAGAGGAGGCACTGATAGGTAGCACTGATGGCCACTGATGGGCTACACTGATGGGCACTGATAGGTGGTACTGAAGCTGGTACTAATGAGGAGGCACTGATAGGCAGCACCGATAGGCAGTGATGGGGCTGCACTGATTATCAGTGTAAATGTCTCCTGTCACACTTGCTGGTTACCGGCTCTCCTCTCCTCACATTGTGACAGCACGCGAGGAAAAGGAATGCCGATGACCGGGAAGTTTGTTTACTTTTGATCAGCTGTGATTTTGCAATTAATTTACTGCCGGAATTGTTACATGCCTACCAGTCAGAGGTCACTCTTCTGACCTCCAATCATTGCAATGATGGATGTACAAGTTTATCAGGCATCAGGGAAGTCCTAGTAGTGGTCGCCGTGTCCTTCAAGCCTGTGCGCCGCTGAAGTCTTCGGGTTTGACTTGAAGAAAAGGTGGAAACCCAAGTCTTAAGAGTCAATCTGTACCTGCCTGAGGTGGGGCGGATGACTTAAAATGTGTGTGTCATTGGGGAGCATGTGCTGTCAGTAGGTGACACCCACTGAGGGATGGGAGGAGGAGGTCACAAGGATGGAATTCAGGGCTCATGCTGGGACTTGTAGTCCCTCAATTTTTGGGGATGTGAATTTGTAATTTTGTGTTAATTTTCAATGTTTGTTTCTACTTCTCTTTCCATAACCGTCCTTTTCTTCTGTTTTCTTAGCTCTCTTCAATGTTATCCCTGTGGGTCTTCGGGTGGTGGCCATCCAGAGCTCGGCCTGTGGCCTGTACATCGCCATGAATTCCGAGGGTTGTCTCTATGGATCGGTGAGCATCTTCTGAGTGTGAAGCCTGTGACGAATTTCCACGCCCTTCATATTCTAATGGGAAACCAAGATCTCAGGGCCTTCAAGGTTTCTTGAGATACTGCTTAGGGCTTCCCAAGATGCTTGTGGGTAGAGGGCATCGTGGTGTGACGGCAGCAGAAACCACACAGAACTGCAGAAAGTTCCAACCAGGTACAATTGGCCCGGCGGGAGAGCACAGCCATTCAGAGCCACTTACGGAACATGTAGCAGTGGTACTTTGGCTTGAAATTATGCTGATGGTTTCTGCAATGAGGACCGGGAATGTGGCCTGGCCAGATCTAACCCGATTGTCCCTACTCCTCTGGAACCACTCCCCAATGCTATATTCTGAACGAAGTTTCGCCTAGGGTGTCAAAAGCTGAGGCGGGGAAATCTCATCTTTGTGGGAGGGGCAGAGACACAAACTACTGCAGCGAAATCTCATCATTGTGGGAGGGGCAGAGACACAAACTATTGCAGGGAAATCTCACTGTAACGGAATGTCCCACACTCCCCTTGAGTGCTTCCGTCATATACCGCTTCCTATCAGTCTGGATATAGATATCAGATATTCCAGCTGCTCACAAGCACACAACAAGACAAGACTTGTTTGTCTGCTGAACATGGAGCGTTTATTAGAACCAAGAATGCAACCTTATATACAGTTTAAAGAGGACGTAACCAGAACATAAATTAACATGAGCTAATTAACTAATTATTTACAGAGACTAGGCGACTCATAGATATGACCTTTCAGGGTAGACGTCACGTCTCCTCGTTCACCTGCTATACAATACACATTATCATAAGTGTAAACACAGGACATCTTCACACAATAGCAGGGTCAATTAGCACAGAGAACAGATAGATGGCTGGAGGTGAGGACATTAGCATCTAACAGTATGTGTCCCAAAATTATGAATAAGTCACTCTTACAATTAACCCGTTGAGTTCAGAATCAACAAACAGTAAATAGTTCTTTACAGATATCCTGGAATATATTGTGGATAATAATTACATAATAAGCCCATCTCAGGTAATCCAAGATATCATTCCTCAGTCATCCTATGCCCCTAGTGGACATAGGATGATTTTAGACATAAGAGGGTCCGGGGATGTCCTGGGTGAGTCTGTCACACTCACCATTGTGGGAGGGTCAGAGACATGAAAAACTACTGCACAGAAATCTCCCCATTGTGGGAGAGGCAGAGACACAAATTAAAAAATAAAATAACATAAACATAACAATTTTTATAAGGACTTGGAGTTTAGCTTTAATGTAAAACATATAATACTGATGTAGAATGCTTACTCTCTGGAAATAAACAAACTATTTCCTAACATCTGACCCCAAATGATCTTTCCTCCTCCCTCATTCTTTCCTGCAGCTTCATTTTACGGCCGAGTGTCGCTTCAAAGAGAGCGTCTTCGACAATTACTTTGTCACCTACTCCTCCACGCTTTACCGCCAGCGCAGCTCTGGTCGCGGATGGTACTTGGGCCTGAGAAAAGATGGACGACCCATGGAGGGCAACCGGGTGAAGCGGCACAGACCCGCTGCCCACTTCCTGCCCAAACTCAGCGAGGGTAAGAAATGGATGATATACAGGGGGGTGGAAACGTGGTTTAGAAGTTCTGCTCATAATTTTTTCTTGTAACTTTCTCTTTTCCCTTCTATCTCTGTGTCTATGGTTCTGCTCTTTCTTCTCCGCTTTTCTTTCTTCCAATACCCTTTCCTTTCGTTTTACTTTCTCTTTATACTCCTTCCCTTCCCTTACTTCCTATATCTTTATATCTCTTGTTTTCTCTTACTTTCTCTTTATTTTCCTTCCCTTACTTTTTATTTGTATTCCTTCCCTCCCCTTCCTTTATTCCCCTTCTTTTTATATTCCTCCACTTCCCTTATTCCCCTTCAATTTGTATTCCTCCACTTCCCTTACTTCCTTTCTCTGTATATTCTTCCCTTACCTACTTCCCTTTACCTCTCTTTATTTTCCTTCCCCTACCTTTTCCATTATATTCATCCCTCTCTCTTACTTTCTTCCTCTTTGTTTTCCTTCTCTTCCTTCCTTCCTCCTTCCTTCCTTTCTCTTTTTATCCCCACACCCCACCCACTTTACTCACTTTCCTTTTATTTCCTTCCCTTGTTTTGTCTTTCTGTTCCTCCTCCCCTTCCCTTATTTCCTTTTTCTAAAACTTTTCCCCTTCCCTGGCGTCCTTTCTTTTCATATTCCTCCCCTTCTTTTAACTTACCTTTTCTTTAAATCCCTCTCCATTCCTTACTTCCCTTTCCAATTTTTCCCCTTGCCTTATTTCCTTTTTTAAATATTCTTCCCTTCCCTTACTTTTCTCTTTATTTTCCCTTACTTACTTTTCTTTTATATTCACCCCTCTCTTATTTTCTTCCTCTCTTTTTCATTCCCTCCCTTGCTTCTATTCTCTTTATATTCCTCCCCTCCCTTACTTCCTTTTTCTTTCTATTCCTCTTACTAACTTTCTATTTATTTACTTTCTTTTTGTTTTCCTTACCTCCCTTTCCTATTATATTCTTAACCATCCCTTATTTTTTCTTGGGTTCTTTATATTCCTTTCCTTGCCTTTCATTCTTTCTTTTCTCTTTATTTTACCAACGTTTGTTTCTTCCTCTCTCTTTATATTCCTTCTTTTCCTTATTTCAATTTGTTATCCTTTCCTTCCTACTATTTCACTTCCTTCCCCTTTGCCTTGATGTTCCTTCTCTCCCCTCCCTTTCATTTATTTCCTTTTTCTTTAATTTTCCCTTTTTTATCTTCCTCTTCTTTCTCTTCCTCTTTCCCCCTTCCCCTTTGTTGCCTTCTTCTTTTCCTTTCCCCTTCTTTCCCTTCCTCTTCTTTCCCTTCCTCTTTTTTTTCCGTCATCCTTTTTCCCATCCCCTTCTCTCCCTTTCCACTTCTTTCCCTTTCTCCTCTTTCTCTTCTTCCTATTTCCCTTCCTCTTTTTTCCCTTCCTCTCCTTTCTCTTCCCATTCTTTCCCTTACTCCTCTTTCCCTCTCTCTTCTTTCCCTTCTTCTTTCCCTTTACCCTTTTTTCTCTTCCCCTTCTTTCTCTTCACCTTCTTTCCCCTCCCCTTCTTTCCCTTACTTCTCTTACCCTTCCTCATTTTTCCCGTCCTCTTCTTTCCCTTACTCCTCTTTCCCTTTCTCCTCATTCCCTTTCTCCTCGTTTCCTTCGCCTTATTTGCCTTTTTCTTCTTTGCCTTTCTCTTCTTTCTCTTCTTTCCCTTCCCCTTCCTTTTCTTTCCATTTCCCTTCTTTCCTCCTTATTTCCCTTTGCATTCTTTCCCTTCCTCTTCTTTCCCTCCCCCTTATTTTCCTTCTTTCCCTTCCCCTTCTTTCTCTTACTGCTCTTACCCTTCCTCTTCTTTCCTTTCCCCTCCTTTCCCTTTCTCTTCTTTCCCTTTCTCCCCTTCCTCTTCTTTCCCTTCCTCTTCTTTCCCTTTCTCCCCTTCCTCTTCTTTCCCTTCCTCTTCTTTCCCTTTCTCCCCTTCCTCTTCTTTCCCTTCCTCTTCTTTCCCTTTCTCCCCTTCCTCTTCTTTCCCTTCCTCCCCTTCCTCTTCTTTCCCTTCCTCTTCTTTCCCTTTCTCCCCTTCCTCTTCTTTCCCTTTCTCCCCTTCCTCTTCTTTCCCTTCCTCTTCTTTTCATTCCCTACATTTCCCTTCCCCTTATTTTCCTTCCTCCTCTTTCCCTTTCCCTTCCCATTCTTTCCTTTTTTCCCCCTGCCTTTTCTTTCCCTTCCTCCTCTTTCCCTTCCTCTTCTTTTCTTTCCTTTTCTCCCCTTTCTCTTCTTTCCCTTCTTTTTTTCCTCTTCTTTTCCTTCCCTGAATTTCCGTTCCCCTTATTTCCCTTCCCCTTTGTTCCCTTCCTCCTCTTTCCCTTTCCATTCTTTCCCTTCCCATTCTTTCCCTTCCTCTTCTTTCCCTTCCTCTTCTTTCCCTTCCTCCTCTTTTATTTCCCCTTCTTTCCCTTCTCCTTCTTTCCCTTCCCCTTTTTTCCTTCCCCTTCCTCTTATTTCCCTTCCCCTTTTTTTCCTTCCCCTTCCTCTTCTTTCCCTTTCCCTTCTTTCTCTTACTGCTCTTACCCTTCCTCTTCTTTCCGTTACCCTCCCTTCCTCTTCTTTACCTTCCTCTTCTCCTCTTTCCCTTTCCTTCTCTTCCTACTCTTACCCTTCCTCTTTTTTCCTTTCCCCTTCTTTCCCTTACTGCTATTTTTTCCCCTTCCTCTTCTTTTCCTTCCCTTTATTTACCTTCCCCTTCTTTCCTTTCCCCTTCTTTCCTTTCCTCTTCTTTCCCGTTCCCTTCCCCCTTTTTCCCTTCCTCTTCTTACCCCTCTTCCCCTTCCTCTTCTTTCCCTTCCTCCGCTTCCTCCTCTGATCTCCTCGCCTTTCAGTCGCTCTCTATAAAGAGCCATCTCTTCACGATGTCATCACAATGTCGCCAAAGAGACATCTGAGCGCGAAGCCCAGCATGCGGGTAAGGGGTGCGCGATGAAGGACAAGGAGCCGGACAGAACTCATGGGAATATTCCGGGACTAACAGCAATATAAATATGGGATGGGGCCGGGGGAGGGGCTCATTTATCTCTATAATATAACTATGAATACTTCTGGGAATTTATACAAAACAAACTTTAATATCAGGAAGGGGAAACATGCTGCATCTTCAACTGCAATAATATCCTAATACCTGCCGGACTGGTGCAAAGAGCTGACACTTCATTCCTTCCAGGCTGGTACACAGAGCTGACACTTCATACTACCTAGGATAGTACACAGAGCTGACACTTCATACCTTCCAGACTGTTACACAGAGCTGACACTTCATACTACCTAGGATAGTACACAGAGCTGACACTTCATACCTTCCAGACTGTTACACAGAGCTGACACTTCATATCTCCCAGGCTGGTACACAGAGCTGACACTTCATTCCTCCCGGCTGGTACACAGAGCTGACACTTCATTCCTCCCAGACTGGTACACAGAGCTGACACTTCATACTACCTAGGATAGTACACAGAGCTGACACTTCATACCTCCCAGGCTAGTACACAGAGCTGACACTTCATACCTCCAGACTGGTACACAGAGCTGACACTTCATACTACCTAGGATAGTACACAGAGATAACACTTTATACCTCCCAGGCTGGTACACAGAGCTGACACTTCATACCTCCCAGGCTGGTACACAGAGCTGACACTTCATACCTCCCAGGCTGGTACACAGAGCTGACACTTCATACCTCCCAGGCTGGTACACAGAGCTGACACTTCATACCTCCCAGGCTGGTACACAGAGCTGACACTTCATACCTCCAGACTGGTACACAGAGCTGACACTTCATACTACCTAGGATAGTACACAGAGATAACACTTTATACCTCCCAGGCTGGTACACAGAGCTGACACTTCATACCTCCCAGGCTGGTACACAAAGCTGACACTTCATACCTCCCAGGCTGGTACACAGAGCTGACACTTCATATCTCCAGACTGGTACACAGAGCTGACACTTCATACTACCTAGGATAGTACACAGAGCTGACACTTCATACCTCCCAGGCTGGTACACAAAGCTGACACTTCATACCTCCCAGGCTGGTACACAGAGCTGACACTTCATATCTCCAGACTGGTACACAGAGCTGACACTTCATACTACCTAGGATAGTACACAGAGCTGACACTTCATTCCTCCCAGGCTGGTACACAGAGCTGACACTTCATACCTCCCAGGCTGGTACACAGAGCTGACACTTCATACCTCCCAGGCTGGTACACAGAGCTGACACTTCATTCCTCCAGACTGGTACACAGAGCTGACATTTCATTCCTCCTGGCTGGTACACAGAGCTGACACTTCATTCCTCCCAAAATGGTACACAGATCTGACACTTCATACCTCCCAGGCTGGTACACAGAGCTGACACTTCATTCCTCCCGGCTGGTACACAGAGCTGACACTTCATACCTCGCGGACTGGAGAACTCTGCATCTCAGGAAGCCTCAAACTCTGTCTTGCTGCATTCGCCATTTGTCGGTTATAATGTATATCTGCATCTCCTCGGCATATACCGGTGCTGAGCGGCTTGTATACTAATCTGCTGTGTATGTGTATATCTTCTATGTTATCCTATGAATGAGAACATATATAATATATTCTGTATATCACTGTGCATCCGTTTAATAAATGCAAATTTATCCGCCAATTTTATTAATCTTGTGTCCGAGTTATTTACTCCACAATATAGAGAGAGATTTGGTGATCTTCTGTTCAGCCAGTCTCGTGATTCACATATCTCTGCTACAGAAGCCTGAGGGTGACGGTCATAGACTGCATCCCCCATTCCACCTCTCCATTCTGCTCATGCGACTCCTGTATATGAGGTCCTATAGGTCCACTTTGTAGCAGGCGCTCCTCGCGCCGCCTGTTACTTGTAATAACAGGCGCTTTCAGCGCTCACACGATGACGTCATCGCCCGGCGCCGCATGCTTTCCAGCTTGGAACGCGGAAGTGCGCCGCTATCCATGGCAGTTTTCTTGAATTCAGTGCGATGCACCTGGTCAGTTGTCTATAAAGGCATTCACATTAAACAGAAGCCTCATTCTATTATTGTCAGCCGTAGCTCGGCCTATTGGTGCCATCGCTCCCCATGCTGATACACCGCTCCAGACTACAACTACTACTTTGGTGCTGTTGCACCTATTGCAACACAGAGTCATTGCTGGGGACATCCTTTGAGGCCTTCCTACTGAACACCCTACACCACGGAATCCCTGTTTTCTACACTGAAGCCTGCAAACGGATAAGTAGCTATTGTGTCACTTGTAGTGCTATAAGAAGATCTGCAGCATATGTTCCATCTAATACAATTGCTCTTACTTATTATGCCTTATGGATATCAACATACTATTTGGGATATATTGTTGTGCTAAGGACTGTGTGCTAAGGAATACCTTAAAGGGCCATCTACCTTCAAATTACCTGAGCAATATTCGCCTCTTATGTGCAACTATTATTACCTGTGCAATATTCACCTCTTGTATGCAACTATAATCACCTAAGCTATATTCCCTTTTATATGCAACTACTACTACCTGAGCTATATTCCCTTTTATATGCAACTACTACTACCTGAGCTATATTGCCTCTTATATGCAACTACTACTACCTGAGCTATATTCCCTTTTATATGCAACTACTACTACCTGAGCTATATTGCCTCTCATACGCAACTACTAATTGCCACTACAATTCTTATTTACTACGAGCTTGACATAAGTACAAATCCCTTATAGGCCTTGTCCTGAATTATTGAACATTTTCTACGCTAGGGGTTGATGGTATTTCATATCATCTCCCTTAGTGGCCAAATACATCCCTATATGCTCAAAGTGATATGATGTAGAGAACCCCCAAACTCCTGTTTGTGTGGAGTGACGCCTGGGGACTGATAATCACTTGCATATAGAGGTTGTAACGGAACCCCAAATAGGACAGGGGTTAACGCGGTTTAAGATATTCCATTCCGAACCCAAGACAGCTTATCGACACTCCACAATCCGGCAGACGAACCCCAATAATGAGACACACAGCTCTGTTTGAGGTTCAAACGAATAGAGCCTTTAATGGGAAACTCAGGCTTTTATACAGTTAGAAACCCCAAGGAACAATGACTGAACTCCACCCACAACATGATACAATGAGGCCCAATACACATCTTTTAGTCAGACTTTTTGGCACCAGGTCTGACACAATCCACATGAGATAATTAGCTACAGCTGACAAGTCAGACATCACGAGTCCGGCTTCTCTCACCTGCTATACAATTCACATTCCTTTAGTAGACATAAGTCAGACATCTGACCTTTAGACTGTGCTAACTCACAATACACATCTATCATCAATAGAAATTCACACAATACAGTGTCAATTAGTATAACACAATGAAAGGTCTTTAGAAGCCAGACTAAGGTTAGTTTACATGACAGTAGCAGACTTAATTACCCCCTTAACAGTCTGTGTTCCCACATGAATGAGTCACTCTTCTATTGACCTGTTGGGTTCAGAATCAACAACCTGTAATTAGTTCTTGCAGACATTCTTGAATATATTGTGGATTACAGACCCATGTTAAAACAATCCAACATATGTCCCTTATTTCCTGGCTCAATCTGTGTAAGAGCTTTTGGGTCCCATGGCCCTCCCGTTACAGAGGTGTATTGAAATCTTGATCTTGAACTATATTATATAATTTTAAACGCTAAGCCTTGGTCGCATGTTGTAATGTGTCCATTCTTAGTAGCTCAACGCCTTTCTTTATGTGGCACACAGAGATGATGTAGAGATCCCCCAAACTCCTGTTTGTGTGGAGTGACGCCTGGGGCCCAATACTGAGTTGTCACATAAAGAAGCACATTGAAATCCTTGCTAACCGCAGTTGTGGTTCACTCCCGTTCACCAGTGCTGTTACACACTTCTTTCTGAAAGCACTGAATTATGAAAAGACAGCACTCACATTGCCACATCCGTAGATAATAATAATAATACAGAAAGAGAGGTAACCCCAAATCTGACTTTAACAGCACAATAAACAATAGGGATGTAAAGAAATCATTTTTAATAGAAAATAGACACATACATCGTATACAGAAGGACATAGGGCCAAATCCTCAAAAGAGATACGCAGGCGGATCTGCTGTTCCGCCGTCGTATCCCTGTGCCTATCTTTGGAAACGATCCTCAGAATCAGTTTTCCAAAGATAGGCAGAAGATCCGACATCTGTAAGACACTTACACTGTCAGATCTTAGGATGCAGCACCGCATCCGCCGCTGGGGGCATTTCGTGTCGAAATGCCGCCTAGCGTATGCAAATTAGGACTTTTTCAGCTTCGTTTTTTCGCCGTAAGTTTTAGTTTGCAAGTGTAAAATTAGGGCTGCTTTTACAAAGTGTAAAGTGTTTACACCTTGTAAAAGTAGACCCTTCTTCCTCACGACGCGTTTTTTTTTTTTATTTTGAATTTTTTTTTTCCCGACGCAACTTTTTTACCCGGCGCGATCCTCAAAACTCGGCGTATCGTAAAAACATGCGATGCACGTCGGGAAAAATGACGTCACGGGCATGCGCAGTACGTCCGGCGCGGGAGCGTGCCTAATTTAAATGGGAATCGCCCATTTGTATTAGGAACGCCTTGCGCCGGACGGAGTTAAGTTGCACTGCCGAAAATTTCCAGGTAAGTGCTTTGAGGATAGGCACCTAACTTGGGAGATTTGCGGCGGTGTAACTTAACTCGGAAAAGTTAAGTTAAGCCCGTTTTTTGAGGATTTGGCCCATAAAGATTATTTTAAAATCATACACATGGAATACATAGTATATGATGTGAGCCCGAGTGCTCAGCAAGGAAAAGCAAGGAAAATGGTCTCACTATCTCGCAAGCAAAATCAGTCTTGATCAGCGAATAGCTAAAGAAGATTTATCCATTAAAAGGAAAGGGAGTTGGCTCACAGAAAGAGAGCGCGGAACCAGTGGCCCCTGGGTTAGAGGTAAAAGTATCTTCATGTTGTCACCTCACACAGGGGAAAATGGTAGCGAAGGACCACGAAGGGCAAAAGATAGCCTCTAAGGAGAATGAGTAAATCAAATACTCTACTCCAGAGTATCAGATACCATACTCCAGAGTGTCCAATAAACAAATATACTTGGCTCTATCCAACCATGGAAGTGTACTGTGTTCAAAGCCGTATTATATTTTGACGTATCAGAGTAATCCCCTGGGAGAGAGCAAGACGCTCTATACATTTTCTCTCTCCCAGGGGATTACATCAATACCACAAATTTATCTTGAGCAATATAATACGGCTTTGAACACAGTACACTTCAATGGTTGGATAGAGCCAAGTTTATTGGTTTATTGGACACTCTGGAGTATGGTATCTGATACTCTGGAGTAGAGTATTTGATTTAACGGGAGGGCCGTGGGACCCATTGTCCTTAGAGGCTATATTTTGCCCTTCGTGGTCATTCATATCCATTTTCCCCTGTGTGAGGTGACAACATGAAGAAACTTTTACCTCTAACCCAGGGGCCACTGGTTCCTTTGACTTCATGTTATATGAACCGCGCTTTCTTTTTATGAGCCAATCTCCCTTTGCTTCATTGGATAAATCTTCTTTAGCTATTCGCTGATCAAGACTGATTTGTTTGTGAGATAGTGAGACCCTTTTCCTTGCTCTTGCAGCTATTGAATCCTGAATGAGTCCTGAAGAAGCCTAACGGTGAAACACGTTGATTCACTCGGGCTCACATCATATACTATGTATTCCATGTGTATAATTTTTAAATAATCTTTATGTCTACCATGTATGTGTCTATTTCCTATAAAAAATTATTTCTCTACAGGCAGTACACCTGTAAGGGACCCGGATGGCAACCCCCCCTTTTTTTACGGGGTCCAGAGGTCCCCAGGGCCCTGGATGGCAACCCCCCTTTGTTTTTTTTATGTTTTTATATATATATATTTTTTATTAAAGGGCCCAGAGGTAAATTTATATATATATATATATATATTATTACAGGGCCCAGAGGTCCCCAGGCCCCAGATGGCAACCCCCCCCCCCCCCCCTTTTAAAAAAAAAATAATAATTACATTTTTTTTTATATTCTTTTCTTCCTTTTCTTTTTTCTTTTTTTTATAGATGTATTTTTTTTTATTAAAGGGCCCAGGGCCCCGGATGGCAACCCCCCTTTTTTTATTTATTTTTTATAAATTTGTATTTTTTTTATATATTTTTTTTATTTGTTTTTTATTAAAGGACCCAGAAGTTTATTTTTTTCTTTTTATTAAAGGGCCCAGAGGTCCCCAAGGTCCCGGATAGCAACCCCCCTTTTTTTGTCATTTCTTTTTATAATTTGTTTTATATTTTTTTTATATATATAATATATATATTTTTTTATTAAAGGGCCCAGAGGTCCCCAGGGCCCCGGATGGCAACCCCCCCCCCCTTTTTATATATATTTTTTCTTTCTTTTTTTTTTCTTTTTATTAAAGGGCCCAGAGGTCCCCAGGGCTTCAGATGGCTACCCCCCCCTTTTTTTTTCCATATATTTTTCTTTATTCATTTTTTTGTAAAGGCCCCACTTCTCAATTTTCGCAATTAGCGGTGGCACCCCCCCCCCCCGGTTCTCTGCCCCAGGGGCCCATGCCTGAAGCTGTGTAAGGGGCCCCATAATTCCTGATGGCGGCCCTGCGCACACCTATGGTCACAGCTAAACCTAATGCCTTGCTCTAGGACACTCTTCAAGTCAGCCAGGTGGGCTGGTAGTTATGGCAAACCTGGGGCTTTGAGAGTTTCATCTAGAGGACATGGTGCTCCTAAAAATGTAACATCCATTTTTGTGTATATAGTGAAGGAAGTTTTCCCTCAAGTTCTCAAGTTCTTCATACCAAGTCAAGTTGGGCATCCCGAAATCCCTCATCTCCATCCAAGTTGTTTCCTTCAATAAAACAACAAAAACAAGCCCATGGACTGGTCATTGTCTCTGAGAGAAAAGTTGGAAAATGCGTGTTGCCTGGCTGTGCAGAAATAGGAGTGACCCAAAAACTTAGCGGCTCCTAAGGGGGTAGTGCTACATAACTAAACTTAACGATGTGGTCATTTTACCAGTGTAGCCCCCAGTTCCTAAAAATGGGGCTATAGTGTAAATTTTCTTTTTGGCTGAGCTGTACACAGCTCAGATTTGATTGTATATAGTTTGTTAGCTTCTGTTCTAAACTTGGCTGAGTTGTGCAATTCTCACTGTTGCCACTAGGTGTCATCAGTACCACAGTACAACAAAGTTGAGCTGTAATGAATATTATTTTTCCAGAAACAGCCCAGTAGGAGGTTCCTGGCCGCTGTGCATTCTGGGAGGGGGCATTTATGGGACAGACGCCATGTGCTCTAGTCAGTCCTCGTCTCATGGCTCTCCGGGCCTGAGTCTACATTACTGCAAGTTCTGCAAGTAGGCCCAGAAGCCTGTCCGGGGCCTACTAATCCTGAGGTGGTCCTTAGGCTGTCTTGCCTGTTTGGAAGAAGCCGAGTCCTGTGAGAGAGACTTATACGAGAGTGCTACTGGCTGCTAAGTCCTGTGAGAGAGACTTATACGAGAACCATAGTTACGCAGCGCAATTGCTGACTTGTGCCGGCGTAACGAGTTCTCCTGATTCAGAGAACTCGTTACGCCGACTGCAGCCTATAATCTGCGTGGCATAAGGCTCTTATGCCACGCAGATTTTAGGCTGCATTCTTGCGTTGACCGCTAGGGGGCGCTTCCATTGTGGTCAGCGTATAGTATGCAAATTGCATACTTACGCCGATTCACAATGTTGCGCGGGCCCTGCATACGCAAGTTATGGAGTTTCCGTACGGCGTCTTTAGCGTAAGGCTGCCCCTTCTAATAGTAGGGGCAGCCAATGCTAAAGTATACCCTCCGTTCCCGCGTCGTGAAATTTGAATTTCACGCCGTTTGCGTGAAATTCTTTGCAACGTCATTTGCCGCAATGCACGTCGGGAAAGTTTCCCGACGGCGCATGCGCTTTACGATCGGCGCGGGAACGTGCCTAATTTAAATGATTCCCGCCCCCGGTGGGATCATTTACATTGCGCACGCTTACGCCGGGCAATTTTGCCGGCGCGCCCTCGCAATTTACGGAGCTACTGCTCCGTGAATCGAGCGTGGCGCAAAATATTTGCGGGGCGCAGGGCAAAATCGTTGCCCTGCGCCTCCGCAAATAGAGCGCAGATCTCTTTGAATCCGGGCCACTGTCACTGATCACCATTCCCCGTGATCGGGAACGGTCATCAGTGACGTGTCATGTGCAGCCACGCCCCCTAACAGTAAGAATCACTTCCTAGGGAACACTTAACCCCTGCAGCGCCACCTAGCCATGATTAAGCACTAGCTCAGTGCGAAACGCGTCAGATATCCACCTGTTCCTTTGTTGCACCTTGTGAAGTGATGTACTTGCTGTGTTTTTTTTATAAAAGACAACCGTTTGGTCATTGGAGTGCGGCTATCCATCCTCTTTCTTCGTATCTTAGCCACCTAGTGGTTAACCCCTTCACTGCCAGTGTCATTTTCTACAGTAATCAGTGCATTTTTATAGTACTGCTCGCTGTAAAAATGACAATGGTCTCAAAATGGTGTCAAAAGTGTCCGATGTGTCCACCATAATGTCGCAGTCATGATAAAAATTGCTGATCGCCGCCATAACTAGTAAAAAAAAATATTAATAAAAATGCCATAAAACTATCCCCTATTTTGTAGACGCTATAACCTTTGCGCAAACCAATCAATAAACGCTTACTGCGATTTTATTTTACCTAAAATATGTAGAAGAATACATATCGGCCTAAACTGTGGAAAAAAAAATGTTTTATATATTGTAACGGAACCCCAAATGGGACAGGGGTTAACACCGTTTAGGATATTCCATTCCCGAACACAAGGCAGCTACCGACACTCCACAGTCAGGCAAACAAACCCCAATAATGAGACACTGCTCTGTTTGAGGTTCAACAGGAATGAACCTTTATTGAGAAATACAGGCTCTTATATACACTTTAGGATACTGCAGTAACCAAATGAACAATGACCCAACTCCACCCACAACATCATACAATGGTTACCTAATGATCCCCAATACACATCATCCTCAATACATCTTTTAACAGACATCCTGACTCCGGGTCCTGACCCAATTTACATGAGCTAATTAACTACAGCTGATGACTCAGACACCTGACCTTTAGGCTGTCTGTTAACTTACAATACACATTATCACAGTAGCAGACTTAATTACCACAATAGACACTAGAATGCAATCACACCCCACCTCATCACAGCAAGCTTTATAGTAAACAACAGCTAACACACAATATATATACATTGTATACCGCATTAGATCTGACTAGCACAAATCATTCACCCTGTGCCCCTATTAGAGACACAGGGTGATCTACACATAAGAGGCATCAGGGAAGCTGAAACAGGAGTATCTCATACTTTCTAAGAGCTTCTGGATTCCACGGGCCCTCCCGTTACATATATTTTTTGGGGATATTTATTATAGCAAAAGGTAAAAAATATTTTTATTTTTTCAAAATTGTTGCTCTATTTTTTGTTTATAGCGCAAAAAATAAAAACTGCAGAGGTGATCAAATACCACCGAAAGAAAGCTCTATTTGTGGGGGAAAAAGGACATCAATTTTATTTGGGTGACACGTCGCACGACCGCGCAAATGTCAGTTAAAGTGACGCAATGCCGAATCGCAAAAAGTGTCCCGGTCATTAACCACCAAAATGGTCGGGGGCTGAAGCGGTTAAGCTGAAACAAAAGCTCATATGTCTGAAAAAACAGCTTTTTTTTTTTGAGCTGCAGTGTGCATGAGCCCTCAAATTAAGCTCTCCCTCATTCCCTCCCACCCCTGTCAATGCCCCCCCCCTCCCCCTGGTTAGTTAGTCGCTGTGGTCTTGCGTCCTTGACAGTGTATCACAGGCTTAGAAAGAAAAGATAAGACTCCTTAAAACAGGAAATTTCAGAGATTTGTAGAGAGAAGATCATTACTAGAAGATGATGTGGTACTCCGGGTAGGCCTGGATGTCATTGAATATGATGAACATTGTAGGGTATGTTATGCTATTAGTGACGCTGTCATACAGGTCAGTGGGATTGGCTGGATTTTTAGCTGGAGGAGCCGCCATCCCCTGTGCCCCAGGGCTGTAGACCCCGGTGAGAACACGAGCCAGGTACATGTGCTTCTGTCCACCTACATCAGGCTTGGAATAGGTGTTGTTTGAGGAGTAATCTGCTTTTACTGCAAAGTAAGTCCCATTTCCATAAACTGCAGCTGTGGAAAAAGAAAGACACAATGTACATTAATGTTGTGTAAAGGAAGAGTTCCTGGGAACAGGTGTGATGGATCAGGTAAAATGCCCATTTTCGATGCATTCTTGTTATACCACAAAGCCTATATAGTTCACCTTACATGGACATAACTAGGGTTGTCCCGATACCGATACTAGTATCGGTATCGGGACCGATATCGAGTATTTGCGGGAGTACTTGTACTCCCGCAAATACCGCTGATGCCTAAATAGAATACTCAGACCCCCCATCCCCACCAAGATCTCCCCCCCCCCCCCGCCGCCGCCGCGGGGGCCGTTCGCCGCCGGCCGCCTGGTTAATACGAGCGGGGAACATTACAGCTTTAATTTGAATAGCTGTAATGTTCCCGCCGCGTATAGACACTCCCCCTTGCTCGGGTGATCTGTCCAATCCCGAGCAAGGGGGAGTGTCTATACGCAGCGCGGCGCAAATCATTACAGCTATTCAAATGAAAGCGTAATGTTCCCCGCTCGTATTAGCGGCGCGGCACGGCAGCATGCAGGTAAGGGGGGGGGGCATGGCTGCTTATGGGGGGACATGGCTGCTTATATGGGGGGACATGGCTGCTTATATGGGGGGACATGGCTGCTTATGGGGGGACATGGCTGCTTATATGGGGGGACATGGCTGCTTATATGGGGGGACATGGCTGCTTATGGGGGGACATGGCTGCTTATATGGGGGGACATGGCTGCTTATGGGGGACATGGCTGCTTATATGGGGGGACATGGCTGCTTATGGGGGGACATGGCTGCATATATGGGGGGACATGGCTGCTTATATGGGGGGACATGGCTGCATATATGGGGTGACATGGCTGCATATGGGGGGACATGGCTGCATGTGTGGGGGGACATGGCTGCATGTGTGGGGACATGGCGGCATCTGTGGGGGGACATGGCGGCATCTGTGGGGGGGGACATGGCTGGATATGGGGGGGGACATGGCGGCATCTGTGTGGGGACATGGCGGCATATGTGTGGGGACATGGCGGCATATGTGTGGGGACATGGCTGCATATGTGAAAAAGATGAATACCTCTGAGTGAGGTGAGATTTTTCGGGCAACCAAAAAGTGATTGTGACAACTAGGTCATAAAAATATAAATTTTAATACATTAGTTCAAAGCATAAACATTTCATAATGACAACATTATTTAAAAAAATGAAAAATTTCTAGATTGAAAAAATTGTTGCTGCTAGAGGATCACCGCACACCCCAGGACTAGGCTAAGGGTATAGGTGATCATTTATCCGACGCGTTTCAGATGTCTCAGTAATACATCTTTCTTCAGGGAACAGAAAGCAGCAAGAGTTTTTCCTAAAACAAAAGAAGGGTATATGTGGGGGGACATGGCTGCATATGGGGGGGACATGGCTGCATATATGGGGGGACATGGCTGCATTTGGGGGGACATGGCGGCATCTGTGGGGGGACATGGCGGCATCTGTGGGGGGACATGGCGGCATCTGTGGGGGGACATGGCTGCATATGTGTGGGGACATGGCTGCATATGGGGGGGACATGGCTGCATATGGGGGGACATGGCTGCATTTGTGGGGGGACATGGCTGCATTTGGGGACACATTTAAAAAAAAGTATCGGTATTTGGTATCGGCGAGTACATGAAAAAAAGTATCGGTACTCGTACTCAGTCCTAAAAAAGTGGTATCGGGACAACCCTAGACATAACCAATCAGAAACTACTAATACCTAGTGTAGCACTACCCCCAAAGGAGCTGCTGGTTTTGATTTTTGGTTTTGCACGTTACCTCTAAGTTCATTGTCCAGGGGAGGAAATCTGTAGTAATTGGAATGTCCACACAAGATGTAAAACCTTCAACTGTAGGCTTTATTTTCACTGCGGAAAACTTGCGAGGGAAGTAGAGCGTATAGGAAGAAGGGGAAGGTTCAGGTACGCGGTACAGAATGCACAACATTATTCAAGGCTCCAATATTCGCCACTCACTCCTGAGTGGGTATTGCTCACCCGGGTAGACCCCTCTCACATGGCCTAGCAGCTGGAGTGATGCACAGACAGTAGGGTGACCACATTTTCAAACTACCATTCAGGGACACCCTCCCGTTCCAAAAATCAGCTTGTGCTGTAACGAATCACAGCACAGTGATTGGATACAAGAGGTGGGATTTATGATTTCTCCAATCACAAGCAGGGGGCGGGGACTGTGCTCCTCCAGGCATTCCCAGCCAGGGAAAGTACTGTCAGTGAGTAAGGCAGTGATGTGACGGCCTTTTTTGGGGGCATCAGATTGGCTGGGGGGTAGCTGTGTCAGTTTCATTCCGGGACACTGTATTGTCCTGGAATAAAGGTGCCCGGGACAGACCTGCAAAATGCAGGACTGTCCCGGGCAATCCGGGACACCTGGTCACCCTAACAGACAGTATAGAGACAGTCTCTGCCACAGACCGTCTGAGATCACAGAATGGATAGTCAGGAATCCTCTGCCACAGGATTTAAAGTCCCGAACTTCCTGCCTTACAGCCAAAGGGCCTTTAAGCCGATCCGGCGGCCTGTAAGGTGTTGTAGGTTACGATGCATCCTTCAATAAGTTACCAGGCCTCTCCCAAAGTACCAGCCTTCCACTCGGTCCATTCCGGGACAAGTCCTCTCCTTTATTGAGTGGCTTCTTCCCGCAGGACAGACAGCACAGGATCACCTTCAGAGCGTAGGCCCCAGCCAGGATAACTGGGCCCTAGGGTGACCACATTTCCATACAGCCATTCAGGGACACCCCCCCCCCCCCCCCCCAGCAAGCAGCGGTCGGTGACATCACAAGGAGGCAGTGCCGCCATATGACGTGGCCGAGAGGCCCCGCCCCTTACCTATTTAAGCATTTGTTTCATGTATGGAAGCCCAACATTGCAGCCACTTAGATTCACAGAGTGTAATTGTTCTTGCGATGTTGGGCTAACATACATGAAACAAATGCTGTTTATATCTAAGGCACTAAAGTTGTATATAAAACCCTGTACTTTATACCACAAAAGAAATACAAATGACACAAGGGATCTGGGGTAAAAACTGCACATACACTGACCTACCCGACTACTACACTGACCTACTGTACCTGATTCCTACACTGACCTACCTGACCACTACACTGACCTTCCTGATCCCTACACTGACCCAATTGATTGCTGCATTGAAATACCTGACCACTACACTAACCTGATTCCTACACTGACCTACCTGATCATTACACTGACCTACCCGATTCCTACCCCGTCCATTGGGGGAGCATGTCAGATCCTCAGCTCTAAGGGACTAATGCTGGGACCTGTAGTCCTTCATTAGGAGGATGAGGCCAGTGGCAGACTGGCAGTGCTGGGGGCATGGGTTAAGTGGCAGTGCTTGGGAAGGGATGGGATCACTAACTCTCACTTGCTGTCACCTGTTAGTGTCCATTTGGGAGGGGAGAGGGGCTTGGTGAGGGTGGGAGAAGGGGTGGGAGAGAGAGAGAGAAGGGGTGAAAGAGAGAGAGAGAAGGGGTGGGGGAGAGAGAAGGGGTGGGAGAGAGAAGGGGTGGGAGAGAGAGAGAGAAGGGGTGGGAGAGAGAGAGAGAAGGGGTGAAAGAGAGAGAGAGAAGGGGTGGGGGAGAGAGAAGGGGTGGGAGAGAGAAGGGGTGGGAGAGAGAGAGAGAAGGGGTGGGAGAGAGAGAGAGAAGGGGTGAAAGAGAGAGAGAGAAGGGGTGGGGGAGAGAGAAGGGGTGGGAGAGAGAAGGGGTGGGAGAGAGAGAGAGAAGGGGTGGGAGAGAGAGAGAGAAGGGGTGAAAGAGAGAGAGAGAAGGGGTGGGAGAGAGAAGGGGTGGGAGAGAGAAGGGGTGGGAGAGAGAGAGAAGGGGTGGGAGAGAGAGAGAAGGGGTGGGAGAGAGAGAGAGAGAGAGAGAGAGAGAGAGAAGGGGTGGGAGAGAGAGAGAGAGAAGGGGTGGGAGAGAGAGAGAAGGGGTGGGAGTGAGAGAGAGAAGGGTGGGAGCGAGAGAGAGAGAAGGGGTGGGAGAGAGAAGGGGTGAGGTAGAGAGAGAGAGAAGGGGTGGGGGAGAGAGAGAGAAGGGGTGATGGAGAGAGAGAGAGAGAAAGAAGGGGTGATGGAGAGAGATAGAGAGAAGGGGTGGGAGAGAGAGAGAGAGAAGGGGTGGGAGAGAGAGAGAGAGAAGGGGTGGGAGAGAGAGAGAGAGAAGGGGTGGGAGAGAGAGAGAGAGAGAGAGAGAACGGGTGGGGGAGAGAGAGAGAAGGGGTGATGGAGAGAGAGAGAGAGATAGAGAACGGGTGGGGGAGAGAGAGAGAAGGGGTGATGGAGAGAGAGAGAGAGAGAGAGGGGAGAGAGAGAGATGGGGTGATGGAGAGAGAGAGAGAGAGAGAGGGGAGAGAGAGAGAGGGGAGAGAGAGAGAAGGGGTGATGGAGAGAGAGAGAGAGGGGAGAGAGAGAGAAGGGGTGATGGAGAGAGAGAGAGAGAGAGAAGGGGTGGGAGAGAGAAGGGGTGATGGAGAGAGAGAGAGAGAGAGAGAGAGAGAGAAGGGGTGGGAGAGAGAGGGGGGTGGGAGAGAGAGAGAGAGAGAAGGGGTGAGAGAGAGAGGGGGATAGGAGAGAGAGGGGGATGGAAGAGAGAGAGGGGGGGGGTGAGTGAAATTGAACCCCTAAGCTGGCCTGCAGTCCTTCCTGTACCCCCTGTCCCAGCCCCTGTCTGTGGGTAGGTGTGTGTGATGTATGCACCTACCTCCAGACCATCCTTGTCCTCTCTGTCAGCCTTGATGATAGGCACAGCTGGAGCAGACGTTGGGGGAAGGTGTGCAGGCTCTGGGAGGATGTCACTGCTGCTCAGGTCTTCTCTCACTCCCTCTCGTGCTGTTCCTTCCAGTCAGCCTCCTGCTTCTCCCCGGGGCTCCACTCTCTGTTGTCCTCAGGTGATGATGCTGCTCTCCCTCTCACATCAGATGCTGTGTGTCCCTCTCTGGTATGTCAGGGGCAGCCTCGGAGCTCAGCTGCTTTGGGTCCCAGGAGGCAGACAGAACAGAAGCGCGGAGGAGGAAGTGAAATCCTCCCGCGCTTTCAGTTCTGAACAGAGGGGGTGCACTGCAGCTGTGATGTCACTGGTTGCTACAAGCCAAGCGGCTGTAGCAACCAGTGAGCACAATGAAAGTCAGGTGGAGGTGGTTCTGCATGCCGCAGACAGCGCTACCGCGGCTCAGACTCTGCTGAATTCATAATGACTTTACCCAGTGCTTCATTCCGGGACATTGTATTGTCCCGGAATGAAGGCATCCGGGACCAGGGACACAGATGCCAATTAAGGGACAGTCCCGGGCAATCCGGGACACGTGGGCACCCTACTGGGCCCGCTCGACAAGAACACAGCCTCAGACCAACGTGGTCCCCAGACTGAAATCACACACACCCACCTTGCGCCAGGAGGGCCACGAAGCGAAGGACCCTGAAAAACGGCATCTGTCCCTTAAGTATCCCCTCCCAGCATGCATAGCGGGGTCACCACTAGGGTTGCCACCTGTCCAAGATTCACCCGGACAGTTCGGGTTTGGAATCATGTGTTCGGGTTTCAGAAAGCCTGAAACCCGGACACATTATTTAGTCTGGACTATGGCTTGCCAGCAGGGTTTATGGCTGCAGTTGTCTTTCACACTGCCTGAGAGAGGGCTCGATCTAAACCTATACCCCCCCCCCCCCCCACACTGTCCCCATTGTGTCTGCCCACACTCCAATCCTCAGTGCTGTGCCTCAGAAAAGGAAAGTAGGGTCTGGAAATTTGAAGTCCAGCAGCCTCAGATACATCTGGATGAGAGGTGCTGACTGCCAGGGGGTGAGTGAGCTCACCATCCACCCCTGTCTGTCTCCCCCCCTCTCCCTTTCTCTCCTGCCTCTGAGTACACAAAGGTGAGTCAGGGTTCTCAGAGCACCCCTTACATCGGAGTTCCCCTTTACACCAGAGGCCACAGTTTTCCCCCTTACATCAGAGTCTTCCTGTATATCAGAGTTCTCAGTGTTCCCCCTTAGATCATGGTTTCCAGAGCATCCCTTATGTTAGAGCCCCCAGAGTTCCCCCTTACATCAGAGTCTGCAGAGTCCCCCCCTTACAGTGAAAGGGAACTCTGATGTAAAGGGGAACTCTTGGTATTAACTTCATATGATGAGAAATGGTATTTGATAGCAAAATATATGTATAGGTTATACTATAAAAAAAATTGCTGTGGACCGCTAAAGTGTTCGGGTTTGACTTGAAGAAAAGGTGGCAACCCTAGTCACCACTCCCACTGTACTGCTGCCGAGGAGGAACACCCAATACACCATGGTACACCTGCATTCCAACATGAGCCCAAAGTGGTAACACCACCCACAGGCAACAAGGGAAAATACTACCAGGCAGTTCCACAGCAAATTTGTATATAATTCAACAGGTCTGGGCCCAACTATTGGGCCAGACATCCCTTAAATTTGAAATAGCGCCCCCATCTTTGGGAGCAGGGCACTACACTAGATAACATTATGCTAATGATACATATACTCACTGCCTTAGTAGCTCGCCTATAAAACCCCATGCATGCAGAAGCAAATGAATACCTTGAGCACGGCTCCAGTGTGGTTTCTTCTCTGTGCATGCACCTAACTACATAGGTTTAATCAGGAGGGGGGCAGATACTCACCAGACAATTGGTCTGATCTGAAACACAGGTACAACAGGTAAAAAGTCCTGGAGGTAGGGTGATCACATTTCCAAACTACTATTCAGGGACACCCCCCTTCCCAAAAATCAGCTTGTGCTGTAACGAATCACAGCACAGTGATTGGACACAAGAGGCAGGATTCATGATTCCTCCAATGACAAGCAGGGGGCGGGGACTGTGCTCCTCCAGGCATTCCCGGCCAGGACAATTACTGTCAGTGAGTAAAGTAGTGATGTGGCGCCTTTTTTGGGGGGATCAGATTGGCCTGGGGGGGGGGGTGGCTGTGTCAGTTTCATTCCGGGACACTGTATTGTCCTGGAATGAAGGTGTCCGGGACAGACCTGCAAAATGCGGGACTGTCCCGGGCAATCCGGGACACGTGGTCACCCTACCTGGAGGTATGACTAACTTTCCAGCTAAGACAGGCTTAGATGATGCTGGAGATCCTCCAGCCAGGAAATGAGGCTCTATCTGACTTGCTGGAGCTTCTAATGCACATTTTTAAGAATCTCACCGTGTGCAGTGAAATCAGAGTAAGCCCTTTCAGGTCAGGAGAGAAGCCTGTACAACTGTACAAGACTGGAGCTCAACTTAAACTGCCTAGACCAGTGATGGTGAAACCTCGGAGCCCCAGATGTTTTGGAACTACATTTCCCATGATATCTTATGAACCCTGCATTGTAGTTGAACATCATGGGAAATGAAGTTCCAAAACATCTGGGGGTGTCAAGGTTCGCCATCACTGGCCTAGACCCTTCCAGCACAAAATCTGTTTGTTACCATTCCTGACACTTTGTGCATCTCTTGACTCTAAAACCTCACAGTTACTGACAGCCAGGGTCCCCAATGATGATCCAATCAGAAGGTTCCCTGATCACCTGATCACTATATCAGCTCTGACATAATGATCCCGTGCAGGCTGGAAGCTTCTCTGATAAAAATGGAAGCCTTCCACCTCAGCATGAACACTGCCACCTTCTGGGTGTAGTTATCATCTGCAGTGTCATCTATTCAATAGTGTAGATGTCATACACAGTTGCAATATAAAAATTAATAATACATTACAGTAATAAAAAATATATAGTCTGATCACTGGGGGGAGGGGAGACTGCGGAAATGCTCCTCTAAAGCCTGAACACATGCCTGCTGTATAGTGTGACATGTTTGGGGTTCATTAATGCAGATGTATTCAAAATGCTCACAACCTCATGATGCACCTGACCTCCATCCGGAAGTATGTAGGGAAGTTTCAGCTTGATACATAGACATACTACTCTGAAATCTCTCACCGTTTCTCCCTGCATAGTTCCGGTTGAATCCATGATGGTTAATATGCTGGATGGAGTTGGGGTCAGTTCCATGGAAGAGCGTCATCTCGTTGTTGGTGGAGCCGTTCTTGGTGTCCATTTGATGCTTCTTTATCTGGTAGTTCAGCCAGAGGTTCCTGTTCTGTACACGTAGAATCTGGGAGGAAGGGTCATACAAAGCTACATAAATACAAGACGTCATCTCACCTGAACAGTAGAGGGCTCCACCCATTATGATGTACAGTACATCACACATTATTTACAGGGTCGGTCCACCTAAGCATCATATTTTGGAGAAGCCTGTTGGTACCAGTTGTTGTTTAGTTATCTGAGATCTATCCTGACTTTTTATAAGTCTACAATATGCCAATAGTGAGACCTTTCTGGCACTATTTTTAACTCTGCTCCTGTCCTCCTGCCAGGTTTTGGTATTCTTGCCCTACTTTATACTTTATTTTAATTTCGTTGTGACAACAGTTGGATATAGATAGAAGATTTGACATAACGGTGACAATAGCGATCTGTGTCTATCGAATCTGCAGTTAAATGTGCCTAACCTAACTCTATTAGTCCAAGATTATTCGACATAGAGAGAAAAGATTCGACATAGAGAGAAAAGATTCGACATAGAGAGAAAAGATTTGACATTATAGAGACATGAAGATTCGACATAGAGAGAAAAGATTTGACATAGAGAGAAAAGATTCGACATAGAGAGAAAAGATTCGACATAGAGAGAAAAGATTCGACATTATAGAGACATGAAGATTCGACATAGAGAGAAAAGATTTGTCATAGAGAGAAAAGATTCGACATAGAGAGAAAAGATTCGACATAGAGAGAAAAGATTCGACATTATAGAGACATGAAGATTCGACATAGAGAGAAAAGATTCGACATAGAGAGAAAAGATTCGACATTATAGAGACATGAAGATTTGTCATAGAGAGAAAAGATTTGTCATAGAGAGAAAAGATTCGACATAGAGAGAAAAGATTCGACATAGAGAGAAAAGATTCGACATTATAGAGACATGAAGATTCGACATAGAGAGAAAAGATTCGACATAGAGAGAAAAGATTCGACATAGAGAGAAAAGATTCGACATGGAGAGAAAAGATTCGACATTATAGAGACATGAAGATTCAACATTATAGAGAGAAAAGATTCGACATAGAGAGAAAAGATTCGACATTATAGAGACATGAATATTCAACGAAGTAGCTAAAAACATACAATCGCAGCGAGTGGACATTTATGGTGAAATGCTCCGCCCATAGGCTATAGAAGAATTCTAATGTTGGTTGACTAGTAATAATAATTAATAAATATAATTATTACTAGTGTCATACAACATTAGAATTCTACTATAGCTTCTGGGTGGAGCATTCAACAGGAAATGTACGATTCGTACAGTTTAGCTGCTCCGTCGAATCTTCTTAGAACATTCGACAGACACCATAAGCCTTCAATGACAGATTCGACCTTAATTCATTCAGATTTTCAGACGGTCACAAATGCATTTTTTAACAAAACAAAACCAATAAAAAACGAATTTCGGGGGTAACTAAATAAATGTATTTTCCGGACGAAAACGAAATTCCGAAACAAAATATTTCAGTGTGCACATGTCTAGTGGGAAATATGACTGATATAGCCGATAGGCATTTATTGGGGAAGTTACCTTCAGAATTTTGGTATAGCAGCTTTTCCGGAACTTCTGCTCAACCTCTAAATATTCAGGACTTCCAGATGGGACCTCCACCTCCATCACTAGAGCATTATCCATTGGTTTCCAGCACAGAGGTACCTGGAGATAATCCTCTTCTGAAAAATAAAATTTTAATAAGAACCCCCGGGAAAATCCCAGAGAAGTGGATGTCATTGCCCAATCTAAACTGAAGTATCTTCATGTAAGGTATTTCCAAACATGAATACATGTCCTGAAGCTCCAGCCCATTCTTAGGTCCAGAGGCGGCTCTTTAATTAGGCAAACTAGGCGGTCGCCTAAGGCCTCGCACTCACAGGGGCCTCATGGCCACCTAACTTACCCAATGCATTACTCAAGTTTTGATGGAACAGGGGACCTTAATGCTGGCATTGCTGTGCTCAGGCAGTGTTAGGAGCCCTGACTCAGGAGAGGGGCTGCCAGCGTCCCTAACAACCAGTGAATATCGGTGACACCACCTCTTGTGACATCAATGACCCAGCATGCCCTCAGTTAATGACGTCACAAGGGGTTGGGTTCACCAGGTGGCATCACCCCGCCCCTTAGTTATTAAAAAGCAGGATCTGGAGACCCCCCACAACTACCTGCCTGCAGACCCCCACAACTACCGGCCAGGGTTGTGGGGAAGAGGCTCTTGTTCTTGAATTATTTTTCCCATCATGGGTGTGAGTGGGGCCCCCATGTCAAGTTTTGCCTAAGGCCTCACAAAGCTTAGAGCCACCTCTGCTCAGGTCTCTGAGCTATTTGGAATCAACAGGGAACAAAATATGTTCACAGTAAGCTGGAATGACAGATTTTACCCAATCTCATCTATTTTCAAATTTTTAAGTCACACCTAACAACTATGGCCCAGATTCTCAAAGGGCTTACGACGGCGCAGCGCCATGTACGCCGTCGTAAGTCCTAATCTGGGCCGTCGTATCTATGCGACTGATTCTTAGAATCAGTTACGCATAGATATCCATTAGATCTGACAGGCATAAGTCTCTTACGCCGGCGGATCTTAAATGCAATTTTTTTTGCCCACTAGGTGGCGCTTCCGTCGATTTCCCCATCGAGTATGCAAATTAGCTAGATACGCGAATTCACAAACGTACGCGCGGCCGACGCAGTAAAGTTACAACATTTACTTTAGGCTTTTCCCGGCGTAAAGTTGCCCCTGGGTCTATGAGGCGCAGTCAATGTTAAAGCGGAGGTTCACCCATGGAGAACACATTTTCCCCATAGCTGGATGCTCGTTTTGTCTAGGGGAATTGGCTATTTGTTTTAAAATATGATCCGTACTTACCCGTTTACGAGATGCATCCTCTCCGTCGCTTCCGGGTATGGGCTGCGGGACTGGGCGTTCCTTCTTGATTGACAGTCTTCTGAGAGGCTTCCGACGGTCGCATCCATCGCGTCACGATTTTCCGAAAGAAGCCGAACGTTGGTGTGCAGGCGCAGTATAGAGCCGCACCGACGTTCGGCTTCTTTCGGCTACTAGTGACGCGATGGATGCGACCGTCGGAAGCCTCTCGGAAGACTGTCACTCAAGAAGGAACGCCCGCTCCCGAAAACCCATACCCGGAAGCGACGGAGAAGATGCATCTCGAAAACGGGTAAGTACTGCTCATATTTTAAAACAAATGGCCGATTCCCCTAGACCGAACGAGCAGGAATCTAAGGGGAAAAGGGAAAAAAAAAACGCAACTGGGTGAACTCCCGCTTTAAGTATGGCCGTCGTTCCCGCGTCAAAAATTTATAAAATTACGTCGTTTGCGCAATTCGTCCGTGAATGGTGCTGGACGTAATTTACGTCCACATCAAAACCAATGACGTCCTTGCGACGTCATTTAGAGCAATGCACGCCGGGAAATTTTAGGGACGGCGCATGCGCAGTTCGTTCGGCGCGGGGACGCACTTCATTTAAATGAAACAGGCCCCCTACCCGCCGAATTTGAATTCCGCCGGGTGATTTAAGCTACGCCGCCGCAACTTTACAGGCGTGAATTTGTGAATAAAGCACTTGCCTGAAAAACTTGGTCCCAAATTATGGATCGTATGATATTCATCAAACTAGGAGTATGCATTCATCACACCTTATATGATACTATGAACATATACGATCAGAAATTGAAGCCTTGGGACCTTTCTCTGTTGACTCACTAAATTAGGCCAATTTTTTATTTTTATTTTTTGTATTTTTTATTTATTTTTTTATTATTTTTTATTTTTTTCTCTCTTTTTGCCATTAAACCAATTCATTAAGTTCTTACATTGCTGCATTGTGCTACCTGATAGCATTTCATACAAATCACTACCTATCTCTCTACCTCTCGAATAACTGCTATGCATATTCCTCACAGATGTTCACTGCTCTTGTATGTATTTTTGTACTTCTTGCCAATTCAAGTTTAAACTGTATTGAGACTTATTTTTTCAATAAACCGTTTGTAAACAAAGAAAAACTTGCGGCGGCGTAACGTAAATGAGATACGTTACACCCGCACAGAGATACGCCGATCTTTGTGAATCTGCCCCTATTTGTCTTCTCTTTTACCCTTAAAATGTATATTGGTTAAAGTGGTTGTAAACTCTCACAAATTGCCTGTTGGCCTCAAGTGATACACAGAGGTTACACAAATCCTCCTACATCAATTGTACCTGTTTACCTGCTACCATTTTCCCCTACAAGCCATTCAAAGTGCAGATTTTACACAGGATCTCTCAGCTCTGAAAAGCAGGGGGTGGAGAGATAAAGTTACATCAGTGAGGAGAGCTCTGAGAGTTGATTGGAGGGAAATGACACGCCCCCTTCACACAGCATGCAGGAATAGAGCTGAGGCTGCCAAACAGCTGGAGCTCCCTCCCCTGTCACCATTTTTTCTCTTGAAAACTCAGCACAAGTTACTCATTCTGATTTATCTCCGCCCTCTCCTTAAAATTATCAGTAACCAGGAGTTACTCTACCACTCCTACGCCGATGACACCAAGCTTTATTTTTGCATCAGCAGTAAAAAGGATCATTCTCTCGGGCTAGAAAAATGCCTCGCTTTGATAGAGAACTGGATGACGGAGAGTTACCTTGTACTCAATGGATCAAAAACAGAACTTCTTCTGTTCCACGCAAATAGAAAGAGACTAGCGACGACGACATGGACACCCCCGCCCATTCTGGGACAAATCATTACCCCCAGCACCAAAGTCAAAAGCCTCGGAGTCACTTTTGACTCTGACATGACAATGGATGCACAAATAGGCTCAGTAGTCAGCGGATCGCACCATCTGCTGCGCCTACTACGCCGACTCATTCCCTTCATCCCAAAAGAAGACACAGCAGTAGTCGTGGGAACAATAATCAACTCCAGACTCGACTATGCAAACGCCCTTTACCTCGGTCTTCCAAAATACCAGGTTGCTCTTCTACAAGTCGTCCAAAATACGGCGGCACGACTTACCGTATTTATCGGCGTATACCGCGCACTATTTTGCCCTGAAAATCAGGGCAAAATCGTGGGTGCGCGATATACGCCGATACCCGCTTTCCCGCCACGAGTTTTGAATACTGCGCCGGCATATACCGAGCGCAGTACACTCGTGTAACTTCGGGCAGTCTCGGCACCTCTCGCACTGACGTCCTGAGCGTACAGGACGTCAGTGCGACAGTTGCCGAGCCTGCCCGACGTTACACGAGTGTACTGCGCTCGGTATATGCCGGCGCAGTATTCAAAACTTGTGGCGGGAAACGAGCGGGGAGGACGCCGCGAGGACGCCGGACCCGCCGAAGAGGACGCCGGACCCGCCGAAGACGGACGCCCGACCCGCCGAAGAGGACACCCGACCCGCCGAAGACGGACGCCCGACCCGCCGAAGAGGACACCCGACCCGCCGAAGACGGACGTCCGACCCGCTGAAGAGGACACCCGAAGCCGCAGAAGGACGCCGGACCCGACGAGGCCGCCGATGAACGCCGCGCAAGACACCAAAACTGTAAGTACAAAAAACTTTTTTTCCACAGGAATTCGGGCCACTTTCGCGATAAATACGGTATAACAGGGAAACAACCCTGGGGATCAATCACTCCCTCCCTCAGGTCCCTTCACTGGCTGCCCGTGAAGGACCGGATCACATGTAAGGCCCTCTGCCTGATGCACAAGTGTGTGCAAGGAATCGCTCCCCAATATTTATGTGAGAAAATCCCCAATCGCGTTCTCAGGTCCACCAACCAAAATTTACTTCAAATCCCCAAGGCCCGTTACAAGACAAAAGGAGAACGAAGATTTGCAGTCCAGGGACCCCGACTGTGGAACGCATTACCAACCAATATCCGAACGGAAATGAATCACCAGGCCTTCAGAAAAAAACTCAAGACCCACCTATTCTGAAGGCCAAATTGGAAGAAAAAGGATACCGGAGTGGATGTAAATGCTCTAGATTGAGACAAGTAAACACTATAGAGGGATATGCTTTGTTCATATTTCATGTCTGAGGTTTACAACCACTTTAGGAACTTTCTAGAGGATTACAGGGAATTGTTACAATATAGCAAGAATATGTAATATTACCATTTTTAATGACACGTTGGATCCGGATTTGGTTTCCCTGCCTGTCTGTGGCAGTTTCCTTATGTAAGTTGACTGTGATTGGGTTTCCTTGGCTCTCGATGGTGATTTGGCTTTTATTTCCATTTTTTGCCTCCTCCAGATCCAAGTTTGTTGTCTTATTGAAGGGAACCATATTGTCCTTAAGTTCGTATCTCCATTCCACCACCTTACCGAGGAGCTCAGCTGCCCGCTCTCTGATTTCTCTTTCTTTCTCAGCTGCCCGCAATGTGAATTCTCTTTCTTTCTCAGCTGCCCGCTCTCTGATTTCTTTTTCTTTCTCAGCTGCCCGCTCACGGAATTCTCTTTCTTTCTCAGCTGCCCGCTCACGGAATTCTCTTTCTTTCTCAGCTGCCCGCTCACGGAATTCTCTTTCTTTCTCAGCTGCCCGCTCTCTTTCTTCCTCAGCTGCCCGCTCTCTGATTTCTTTTTCTTTCTCAGCTGCCCGCTCACGGAATTCTCTTTCTTTATCAGCTGCCCGCTCTCTTTCTTCCTCAGCTGCCCGCTCTCTGATTTCTTTTTCTTTCTCAGCTGCCCGCTCACGGAATTCTTTTTCTTTCTCAGCTGCACGCTCTCTTTCTTCCTCAGCTGCCCGCTCTCTGATTTCTTTTTCTTTCTCAGCTGCCCGCTCACGGAATTCTTTTTCTTTCTCAGCTGCACGCTCTCTTTCTTCCTCAGCTGCCCGCTCTCTGATTTCTTTTTCTTTCTCAGCTGCCTGCTCTCTAAATTCTCTTTCTTTCGCAGCTGCCTGCTCTCGGAATTCTCTTTCTTTCGCAGCTGCCCGCTCTCGGAATTCTTTTTCTTTCTCAGCTGTCCGCTCTCGGAATTCTCTTTCTTTCTCAGCTGTCCGCTCTTGGAATTCTTTTTCTTTCGCAGCTGCCTGCCCTCTGATTTCTCTTTCTTTCTCAGCTGCCCGTTTTTTTAATTCTTTTTCTTTCTCAGCTGCCCGCGCTCTGTTTTTATTTTCTTTAATTCGGTTTAGAATAACTGTAATTTCCTCGGACACAGACATGACATCTTGGGTAAGGCCCACAATCTGGATGGAGGGGTCGGGTGGTTTGTAAGTGACTGAGACCTGGAACGTTTTCTGGAGGTCGAATATTTTCTGCTTATCAGCTTCTTCTATTTCAACGACACATTCTTCAGTGATCACCTTCTCTGTCTGTGCAGATTTTATGAACTCTTGTAGCCATGTCTTGGTTTTGTTCAGATTCTCCTTTTCATTGGCGCACAGGCTGAATATCACAGGCTCAACGCCAATTACCATATGAAAGGAGCTCAACTTCGGAACTGGCTTCCCTACTTCTTGTTCCACTGGCTTCTCTACTTCCATTCCACTTTCTACAACTAGAAGGAAAGAAAACTTCAAGTCACTAATTGGTCTATAAAATAAATATCTATAAAGTAAAAAACTAATTTGTGAATGCGGTTTAGACAAAATGTAGGCAACTGTTACAGAACCAAGTATAAACTTGTGTTTTTGATTAAAGGTTCACCGACTGTAGAGAACATCCTTTGTGGGTCTAGGACAGACACTTCATACAAGACACATAATTTTCTATGCCCATTTTAGTCTGGTAGAAGAATATACAGTGCAGACCTTATGGTCAACAGTTATGGGGCACCTGGCCATCACATCTATATGAGCTTGTTGGAAATTCTATTCAAGAACCATGGCATCAATGTTGAGTTGTTCCCCCCTTTGCAGCTAAAACGGCAAGACTTCCCACAAGATTTTGGAGGTTGTCTGTGGGAATATGTGCCCATTTGTGAGGTCAGGTACTGATGTTGGATAAGAAGACCTTGCTCACAATTGGAGTTCCAGTTCATTCAACTGGATGAGGTCAGGGCTCTGTGTTAGAGAAATTAGATGCTTATTTTATAATCATTTATGAATGCTTGCAAAAGATTGCTTAGAAGTAGAATGCTTTGATAAATATAAAGAAAGTCTTAATTTTTAAGTGTTGAACTTTAGATGATCTCTCTGCTTCATGCTGGTATTTTTATAAGACAGTCACAAGGTTACTGGGTGAAAGTGTATTAGGATAGTTCATTTTAAGTTCACTAATTAGAAAAGGAACATTTTGACAACAGTTGAAATGATATAAATCACAGAGATAAGATAAGAGTCTTCAAGGATAAGTGCTAAAACTTCTTATAACAGGTGGTTTAAAATAATTATGTGGACTATGGGAAAGTTATGTACAGTACATTAATTATGCTTCACAGGGTCAAACAAAGGTCTGCTTGTGCCTCATTAAAACGGTTAAAATACATGTATGTATATATTAATAATTAGACAATATTGAATAACGTAGTTAGCTTTGTGTATATATATAATACTACAGTAACTTTTTATGGAACCAATATATATATATAAATACATACATATAGGATTATATAGTAAGATATAACACATAAGGTGGGGTCTTCCAAAGTCGTAACTCTGTTATCCTTGAAGTTGGTGGAGTCTTATCGGGAAGAGGGGGGTTTGATATAACACAGCTTGGTGCCAGACTGTCCCTACACAGGTGTTTTTAATTGGACAAAACCAGTTATAAATCACTTTAATGAACTTATAGGAATTCTGGGAATAATTAAGTTTGTCTGGTTGTAGGACAGGTGTTACATTGACGTAGATCTTAGTAACCAATCATATCTAGGAGAGATGGCTAAGATAAGGCTTGTAAAGTTATATAAATGCACGTTTTACAATTGTTAGACAGACAAGTCATATAGGAGCTCATAAGGCTGAACTCTATGTATGCTGCCCTATTGCACAGGTCATAGAGATCAGAACCAGTGGCCAATTATCTGTTCAGATAGGCCTCTATCAGGCTGACTGTTTGTCTATGCATTCCTATTGCACGGGTGGCAGGCAGTCAGAACCAATAGGCAAATATCTGTCATTTTGTTGTAACTTGTCTCCTCGTACGAGTCAATAAAGAAAACTTCTCAACTTGATCCAGAGTGTGGTCTCAGGTGAATTTCTCTCACACTCTGTGCAGGACACTTGAGTTCCTCCACACAAAACTGGTCACACTATTAGCCAGATTCAGAGAGACGGGCGCATCTTTAGTTCGGCGTAGCGCATCCCATTTGCACTACGCCGACGTAACATAGTGAGGCAAGGCCAGTGTGATACATTTGCCTATATGTCTCAGTTTACTGCTCCCTGCTAGCCAGGTTATTGATGTGCTAATGTCCCCTCACTATTTCTAAAGGTTAATTGATCTATTGTGTTGTGTGAAGGAGAGCTGGGTTTAAGTGGCTTGTGTTAATTATTCTGATTGCTTCATTGTGGTAATTATCTCTCTATATGCGGGGTCGAGCGGTCTGGTTGATGTATTCAGTACAGCTAGTGCTCAGCGTCATTGATGTCATTGTCTAAAGAAAATGTGTTTTCAGCATCGGCCCCGTCGTGTCTACCTATAATCTGTATGGAAGCCCCAGTGTGAGGGGGGCGGAGATTTGTCATTGTAACAGTTTTGGAAATGACATATAAGCTGTGTGTTATAACATTAAAGTCTGTGTTGTTCAAGCAGTAAGCTGGTCTCATGTGTGGCTTTCTGGGCGATTCCAGGGATATCCCTCCTCGTGGAATATTGGGGTGATTTTCGTTATGGGAAGAAGGGAACGTTGACGGGGATATCATACCGATACCGTCACAATTGGTTGGCAGCAGTGGGATTTTTCCCTTCTATTCCCCTTCACACCCGGATTCCAAGCAGACACTGGAAGAACTACTGGAAGTTCGTGGAAGGATTGCTAGCAACAAAACCAAGCGGGTCATCATGGCAGAATCAATGGAGCTAGACCAGGAGGACGGGATTGCAGCAACGCCAGCAGTACAAGAGATGGAGACACCAGTGATTCAGGAGGAGGAATCGCCAGCCAACAAGCTAATGAGAGAGAAGCTAGCGTGGTTCGGCCCGAACCCAACGCCAGATGTGGTACTGAAAGTGATGGACCTGTTAGCGAAGGAGGCTAAAGAAATAAGGGACGCAGAACTACAGTTAAAACTGGCAGCAGTCCAACAAGCAGCCGCACATTCTCCAAACAGTGAGTACAGCACAGCAGACGCAAGGAAGATTCCGTTTAGCGCTTTTAAAGCTTTTGATGAAAAGGACTGTGAGATTGATAACTTCCTGGCGGATTTTGAGCGACAATGTAACCTGCACCGAATAGCTAGAGGAGAGTGGGTTGCAATATTGTCAGGCAAACTGTCAGGCAAAGCTTCTGATGCTTTCCGGACCGTGCCAGATCAGGATATTCATAGCTACGCCCGGGTTAAAGAAGTGCTCCTGGCTCGTTATGCAGTAACCCCAGAGTCCCACCGACAGAAGTTCAGGGACTCACGCAAAACCACGAAAGACTCTTATGCGGAATGGGCATGCCAATTGTCCCGGTCGGCCTCTAACTGGGCTAACAGCAGCCAGGCCACCACCGCAGAGGACATTTTGCAACTAATGCTCCTGGAGCAATTTTACAATCACATCCAGACGGACGTCAAAGATTGGGTGAGAGATCGCAGGCCCATGACTCTACCAGAGGCCGCGAAGTTGGCGGATGAATATGCAGATACTCGCAAGACGAACCAGGTCACACCACAGGAACAACCTCCACCACAAACGGTGCCCTCACACCCACCAACCGCTAGATACCAACCTCCTAACAGACCGGTGACATCTAGCCCTCGCTATCATCGCCAGGAGGGCAACGAACAACGCTGCTTCCGGTGCAAACAGCTGGGTCACTTCAAGCAGAATTGCCCCATGAATGACAACACCAGGTCAAATTGGTCTCAACCTGGGTACCGCCCACCAGCAGCAGCCCATTGTGTAGACTCGGCTTGGGATCCAAAGGAGCTGGGTCAGGAAGAACCATTGGGCACCCCTTACGAAGCCCTCATGGTACAATCTGTTATTACGGACAACAGGGAACACCATTGTCAGCTGGTCATGGGCGACAGCCCTGAGCCGGAGGGGCCCTGGAGGGAGCTGGGCAGAAAGAGGCACCGCCGGCCACCCTTCAAGAAGAAGAGGTCCTGGAAGCCGTATAACAAGCTGACCTGGGAGGAGAAGAAGCGACTGGAGGAGAGGGAGTCGCAGCGGGCGTCCCAGATGCGTGCCGAGATGTTCGCCAAGGGCCCACCGGTGGCCCCTTACACCACCACCCAGTTCCTGATGATGAAGGACCACGTGGAGAGCCTGCAGGACATGAGCAAGCAGGAGCTGATCCGTGAGTACATAGAGCTGGAGGAGTGCATAAGCCGCATGGAGGAGGAGAACAACCACCTGAGGTCACAGCAGCATGAACTGGAGATGGAGCTGGAGAAGCTCCAAGAGGAGAACCGGCGGCTGCGGAGGGAGCAGGGGGTGGCTGACCTTATGGGGCTCTGATTCCCCTCCCCCCCCCCCCCCCCCGGACTCTGAGCACCAGTGCTACAGCATTTCAACAAATATAACTTTTCTTTTTATGAATCTCCTGGGATTGTCACTTCAGAGCCATAACCTGCCCCCTCCCATAGCGGGACACCTAGACGGCGGCGCACAGACCCATTCGCTGTCTTCACACTGACTTCTGGTGACTTTGCAGATCGCACAAAGACTTGGGGACTGACCGGCGTGTGATCTGACGACCCGGTGACATACCTGAGTCTGAAGCAGTTGCCAAGGGAGGTCAGTCATGCCAAACGGAGTTAACCTCTGACTAATAGCTCTGAACCCGTCAACCCTACTGGACCAGGGAAGGTCCAACCGGGTTTGCCGGAGCAGGGAGCAAAAGGGGGGCCATTGTGATACATTTGCCTATATGTCTCAGTTTACTGCTCCCTGCTAGCCAGGTTATTGATGTGCTAATGTCCCCTCACTATTTCTAAAGGTTAATTGATCTATTGTGTTGTGTGAAGGAGAGCTGGGTTTAAGTGGCTTGTGTTAATTATTCTGATTGCTTCATTGTGGTAATTATCTCTCTATATGCGGGGTCGAGCGGTCTGGTTGATGTATTCAGTACAGCTAGTGCTCAGCGTCATTGATGTCATTGTCTAAAGAAAATGTGTTTTCAGCATCGGCCCCGTCGTGTCTACCTATAATCTGTATGGAAGCCCCAGTGTGAGGGGGGCGGAGATTTGTCATTGTAACAGTTTTGGAAATGACATATAAGCTGTGTGTTATAACATTAAAGTCTGTGTTGTTCAAGCAGTAAGCTGGTCTCATGTGTGGCTTTCTGGGCGATTCCAGGGATATCCCTCCTCGTGGAATATTGGGGTGATTTTCGTTATGGGAAGAAGGGAACGTTGACGGGGATATCATACCGATACCGTCACAATTGGTTGGCAGCAGTGGGATTTTTCCCTTCTATTCCCCTTCACACCCGGATTCCAAGCAGACACTGGAAGAACTACTGGAAGTTCGTGGAAGGATTGCTAGCAACAAAACCAAGCGGGTCATCATGGCAGAATCAATGGAGCTAGACCAGGAGGACGGGATTGCAGCAACGCCAGCAGTACAAGAGATGGAGACACCAGTGATTCAGGAGGAGGAATCGCCAGCCAACAAGCTAATGAGAGAGAAGCTAGCGTGGTTCGGCCCGAACCCAACGCCAGATGTGGTACTGAAAGTGATGGACCTGTTAGCGAAGGAGGCTAAAGAAATAAGGGACGCAGAACTACAGTTAAAACTGGCAGCAGTCCAACAAGCAGCCGCACATTCTCCAAACAGTGAGTACAGCACAGCAGACGCAAGGAAGATTCCGTTTAGCGCTTTTAAAGCTTTTGATGAAAAGGACTGTGAGATTGATAACTTCCTGGCGGATTTTGAGCGACAATGTAACCTGCACCGAATAGCTAGAGGAGAGTGGGTTGCAATATTGTCAGGCAAACTGTCAGGCAAAGCTTCTGATGCTTTCCGGACCGTGCCAGATCAGGATATTCATAGCTACGCCCGGGTTAAAGAAGTGCTCCTGGCTCGTTATGCAGTAACCCCAGAGTCCCACCGACAGAAGTTCAGGGACTCACGCAAAACCACGAAAGACTCTTATGCGGAATGGGCATGCCAATTGTCCCGGTCGGCCTCTAACTGGGCTAACAGCAGCCAGGCCACCACCGCAGAGGACATTTTGCAACTAATGCTCCTGGAGCAATTTTACAATCACATCCAGACGGACGTCAAAGATTGGGTGAGAGATCGCAGGCCCATGACTCTACCAGAGGCCGCGAAGTTGGCGGATGAATATGCAGATACTCGCAAGACGAACCAGGTCACACCACAGGAACAACCTCCACCACAAACGGTGCCCTCACACCCACCAACCGCTAGATACCAACCTCCTAACAGACCGGTGACATCTAGCCCTCGCTATCATCGCCAGGAGGGCAACGAACAACGCTGCTTCCGGTGCAAACAGCTGGGTCACTTCAAGCAGAATTGCCCCATGAATGACAACACCAGGTCAAATTGGTCTCAACCTGGGTACCGCCCACCAGCAGCAGCCCATTGTGTAGACTCGGCTTGGGATCCAAAGGAGCTGGGTCAGGAAGAACCATTGGGCACCCCTTACGAAGCCCTCATGGTACAATCTGTTATTACGGACAACAGGGAACACCATTGTCAGCTGGTCATGGGCGACAGCCCTGAGCCGGAGGGGCCCTGGAGGGAGCTGGGCAGAAAGAGGCACCGCCGGCCACCCTTCAAGAAGAAGAGGTCCTGGAAGCCGTATAACAAGCTGACCTGGGAGGAGAAGAAGCGACTGGAGGAGAGGGAGTCGCAGCGGGCGTCCCAGATGCGTGCCGAGATGTTCGCCAAGGGCCCACCGGTGGCCCCTTACACCACCACCCAGTTCCTGATGATGAAGGACCACGTGGAGAGCCTGCAGGACATGAGCAAGCAGGAGCTGATCCGTGAGTACATAGAGCTGGAGGAGTGCATAAGCCGCATGGAGGAGGAGAACAACCACCTGAGGTCACAGCAGCATGAACTGGAGATGGAGCTGGAGAAGCTCCAAGAGGAGAACCGGGGGCTGCGGAGGGAGCAGGGGGTGGCTGACCTTATGGGGCTCTGATTCCCCCCCCCCCCCCCCCCCGGACTCTGAGCACCAGTGCTACAGCATTTCAACAAATATAACTTTTCTTTTTATGAATCTCCTGGGATTGTCACTTCAGAGCCATAACCTGCCCCCTCCCATAGCGGGACACCTAGACGGCGGCGCACAGACCCATTCGCTGTCTTCACACTGACTTCTGGTGACTTTGCAGATCGCACAAAGACTTGGGGACTGACCGGCGTGTGATCTGACGACCCGGTGACATACCTGAGTCTGAAGCAGTTGCCAAGGGAGGTCAGTCATGCCAAACGGAGTTAACCTCTGACTAATAGCTCTGAACCCGTCAACCCTACTGGACCAGGGAAGGTCCAACCGGGTTTGCCGGAGCAGGGAGCAAAAGGGGGGCCATTGTGATACATTTGCCTATATGTCTCAGTTTACTGCTCCCTGCTAGCCAGGTTATTGATGTGCTAATGTCCCCTCACTATTTCTAAAGGTTAATTGATCTATTGTGTTGTGTGAAGGAGAGCTGGGTTTAAGTGGCTTGTGTTAATTATTCTGATTGCTTCATTGTGGTAATTATCTCTCTATATGCGGGGTCGAGCGGTCTGGTTGATGTATTCAGTACAGCTAGTGCTCAGCGTCATTGATGTCATTGTCTAAAGAAAATGTGTTTTCAGCATCGGCCCCGTCGTGTCTACCTATAATCTGTATGGAAGCCCCAGTGTGAGGGGGGCGGAGATTTGTCATTGTAACAGTTTTGGAAATGACATATAAGCTGTGTGTTATAACATTAAAGTCTGTGTTGTTCAAGCAGTAAGCTGGTCTCATGTGTGGCTTTCTGGGCGATTCCAGGGATATCCCTCCTCGTGGAATATTGGGGTGATTTTCGTTATGGGAAGAAGGGAACGTTGACGGGGATATCATACCGATACCGTCACAGCCAGTATTCACAAAGCACTTGCTCCCTAAGTTACGTCGGCGTAGCGCAAATTGCCCAGGGTAACCCCGCCTAATTCAAATTAGGCAGGTAGTGGGCGTGCTACATGTAAAGTAACCATGACCCCATGTAAATGAGGGCCGTTGGTACGGCGCATGCTCAGAATCACATCGCAAATACTCAATGCTTTCGACGTGAACGTAACCTATGCCCAGTCCCATTCACGTACGCTTACGCAAACGACGTAAAATACCGTACCTTGCATGGTGGTTTATCTTTGGTGGTTTATCTTTATGCCGGCGTATGTCTTACGTAAACGGCGTAGCTTACTGCGACAGGCGTACGTACGTTCGTGAATCGGCGTATCTTGCTCATTTACATATTCGACGCGTAAATCCACGTACACTCCCCTAGCGGCCAGCGTAAATATGCACATAAGATACGACAACGTAGGAGACTTACGTCGGTCGTATCTTAGCAACAGTGAGGCGTATCTCATTTTAAGAATGCACGCAAAGATACGACGGCGCTCATTCGGACTAACGACGGCGTATCTACTGATACACCATCGTAAGTCTCTCTGAATCTGGCTATTTGTCTTTATGGAGTTAGATTTTTACTCAGGGGGACAGTCATGATGGAACAGAAAAGGGTCCTCAAGAAGCTACTACCACTGGGTTGGAAGAACACACATGTCTACAATTGGCCAGATTCAGAAAGATGCACGTATCTTTAGGCGGGCGTAGCGCATCTCATATGCGCTACGCCGCTGTAACTTAGTCAGGCGAGTAGTGTATTCAGAAAGAACTTGTGCCCAAAGTTACGGCGGCGTAGCGTATATGGGCCGGCGTAAGCCTGCCTAATTCAAAGTAGGCTGGTAGGGGGCGTGTTGTATGCTAATGAATCGTGACCCCACGTAAATGACGCGCCTTATAAACGGCGCATGCGCATGCTCAGTATCACGTTGAGTTACACCGGCTCAATGTTTAGTCAACGTGAACGTAACCTACGCCCATCCCCATTCACGGACGACTTACGCAAACAACGTAAAATACGCCGCTGTTCAGACGTTTCCGACGTCCATACCTAACATGACTTACCCCTGCTTTATGAGGAGTAAAGTTACGCCGGACCGGCGCCTTACGTTAACGGCGTATATAGATGCGCCGGACGGAACTACGTTTGTGAATCGGCGCATCTAGGTCATTTGCATATTCGACGCGTAAATCAACGCAAGCGCCCCTAGCGGCCAGCGTAAATATGCACCCAAGATACGACGGCGTACTAAGACTTATGTCGGTCGGCTGAAGCCAGATTTCAGGCGTATCTAGCTTCAAGAATACCGCGCAGAGATACGACGGCGCATCTTAAAACTTACGCGGGGTATCAATAGATACGCCAGCGTAAAATCTTTGTGAATCCGGGCCAATGTCTTCACCATTCACCAGAAACTGCTGAACTCAGACATTATGGCCCCGTACACACGACCGAGTTTCTCGGCAGAATTCAGCCAGAAACTCGGTCGGAGCTGGATTCTGGCGAGAAACTCGGTCGTGTGTACACTTTTCAGCGAGGAACCCGTCGAGGAACTCGTCGGGCCGAAAAGAGAACATGTTCTCTATTTCCTCGTTGTTCAATGAGGAAAGTCGGCCCGCCGAGCTCCTCGGCGGCTTCCACCCTGAACTCGACGAGGAACTCGATGTGTTTGGCACGTCGAGTTCCTCGGTCGTGTGTACGGGGCCTAAGAAGGAACTCACATATCTTTGGCCATATACAACAAAAAAGGTTGTCATTTTTGCCACAGAGACCTTCGTCCAAACACATTGTAGAGCTGTGCAATTATTGAGCTTTTTTTATCGGCTGTGTACATGGGGAAGATGAAGAGTGTGGCCTTCAGATATATAATAAACACCAATTTATATTGGGTGCCAATGCTTCATTATACTGTTTGTGTTTGTAAATGCTAAAAGTGATTATTTTTTCATGTCTGCCAAGTTCTTCTGATACTTAAGGGAAGATTTCTGTCATGTGTTCCGTTTAGAGGCTATTCCTTTCTTGTAGTGCATTGTGGGTGTATCGACTTAACTCAACTCACCAGTCTGCCCCGGGTAGATGGGTTCGGGTTGGGGTGGAACGGTTTCATATCTCTTTTTCATACTCTCATGGAAATCTTTCAGCACAGTTTTCTGGAGTAGAACCACTTTCACGGTCTTAAGAGAGCGGGCCAGCTTTGACTTGGTGAAATCCACCACGGCATCAAGGACTGAATCCGCTGCTGCTGAGGCCTTTATTCTGGCTGCACCTGAATCGGATAAACATTCAAGTACATTTAGTAAATAGAACAGTCTTGTTTCACTACAGAGCAATATTAGTCAATACATTACAATTGATCGCTTTACATGGCTCCATGCCCATTCCATGGGCCGAAACAACCTTAGAAATGAAAGACGGCTGCCGCAGCACCACCTTTTCGCTGTGGATGATCAAGTAAGGGGCTTTGCAAGACAAGTCCGCTAATTCAGAAACCTGTCTGACCAATGTAATTGCCACCAGAAAAACCACCTTCTGGGAAAGAGTCAACAAAGGGATTTTTAGAATGTCCTCAAACGGAGACTTGAAGCACCGAGAGAACTAAATTCAAGTCCCATGGAGGCAGTGGAGGACGCACAGGAGGGGCCACATGTCGAACCCCCTGCACAAACGTACGCACCAGAGAGTGCGCCGCCAAGGGTCGCTGAAAGAAAACAGCCAGGGCCGAAATCTGCCCCTTAATCGTACTTAAGGCGAGAGCCTGATACACTCCACGCTGTAAGAACAGCAGAATCTGTGACATCACGTATGTACGGGGGTGCCAATTCATCTCCTCACACATAGAGATGTAAGCCTTCCACGTACAATGTTAAATCTTCCGTGAAGTAGACTTCCGCGCCCGCAGCATGGTACAGATCACCGAGTCCGACAGGCCTCGATCCCTCAGCACCTGGCTTTCAATAGCCACGCCATTAAAGCCAACAACTCTAAAGCAGGATGAAAGATAGGACCCTGTGACAGAAGATCCTCTCGCAGAGGCAGGCGCCAAGGAACGTCTGCCACCAGACGCACCAGATCTGCCTACCAGGGACGGCGAGGCCAATCCGGAGCTATCAGGATTGTTGGTATCCCCTCGGCTTCCACTCTGCGCAGCAGACGAAGAAGAAGCTTTAGAGGATTGAAGGCATAGATTAGGCGATAGTGACCCCACGCGCATGCTCAGTATCACGTTGAGTTACACCGGCTCAATGTTTAGTCAACGTGAACGTAACCTACGCCCATTCACGGACGACTTACGCAAACAACGTAAAATACGCAGCTGTTCAGACGTTTCCGACGTCCATACCTAACATGACTTACCCCTGCTTTATGAGGAGTAAAGTTACGCCGGACCGGCGCCTTACGTTAACGGCGTATATAGATGCGCCGGACGGAACTACGTTTGTGAATCGGCGCATCTAGGTCATTTGCATATTCAACGCGTAAATCAACGCAAGCGCCCCTAGCGGCCAGCGTAAATATGCACCCAAGATACGACGGCGTACTAAGACTTATGTCGGTCGGCTGAAGCCAGATTTCAGGCGTATCTAGCTTCAAGAATACCGCGCAGAGATACGACGGCGCATCTTAAAACTTACGCGGGGTATCAATAGATACGCCAGCGTAAAATCTTTGTGAATCCGGGCCAATGTCTTCACCATTCACCAGAAACTGCTGAACTCAGACATTATGGCCCCGTACACACGACCGAGTTTCTCGGCAGAATTCAGCCAGAAACTCGGTCGGAGCTGGATTCTGGCGAGAAACTCGGTCGTGTGTACACTTTTCAGCGAGGAACCCGTCGAGGAACTCGTCGGGCCGAAAAGAGAACATGTTCTCTATTTCCTCGTTGTTCAATGAGGAAAGTCGGCCCGCCGAGCTCCTCGGCGGCTTCCACCCTGAACTCGACGAGGAACTCGATGTGTTTGGCACGTCGAGTTCCTCGGTCGTGTGTACGGGGCCTAAGAAGGAACTCACATATCTTTGGCCATATACAACAAAAAAGGTTGTCATTTTTGCCACAGAGACCTTCGTCCAAACACATTGTAGAGCTGTGCAATTATTGAGCTTTTTTTATCGGCTGTGTACATGGAGAAGATGAAGAGTGTGGCCTTCAGATATATAATAAACACCAATTTATATTGGGTGCCAATGCTTCATTATACTGTTTGTGTTTGTAAATGCTAAAAGTGATTATTTTTTCATGTCTGCCAAGTTCTTCTGATACTTAAGGGAAGATTTCTGTCATGTGTTCCGTTTAGAGGCTATTCCTTTCTTGTAGTGCATTGTGGGTGTATCGACTTAACTCAACTCACCAGTCTGCCCCGGGTAGATGGGTTCGGGTTGGGGTGGAACGGTTTCATATCTCTTTTTCATACTCTCATGGAAATCTTTCAGCACAGTTTTCTGGAGTAGAACCACTTTCACGGTCTTAAGAGAGCGGGCCAGCTTTGACTTGGTGAAATCCACCACGGCATCAAGGACTGAATCCGCTGCTGCTGAGGCCTTTATTCTGGCTGCACCTGAATCGGATAAACATTCAAGTACATTTAGTAAATAGAACAGTCTTGTTTCACTACAGAGCAATATTAGTCAATACATTACAATTGATCGCTTTACATGGCTCCATGCCCATTCCATGGGCCGAAACAACCTTAGAAAGGAAAGACGGCTGCCGCAGCACCACCTTTTCGCTGTGGATGACCAAGTAAGGGGCTTTGCAAGACAAGTCCGCTAATTCAGAAACCTGTCTGACCGATGTAATTGCCACCAGAAAAACCACCTTCTGGGAAAGAGTCAACAAAGGGATTTTTAGAATGTCCTCAAACGGAGACTTGAAGCACCGAGAGAACTAAATTCAAGTCCCATGGAGGCAGTGGAGGACGCACAGGAGGGGCCACATGTCGAACCCCCTGCACAAACGTACGCACCAGAGAGTGCGCTGCCAAGGGTCGCTGAAAGAAAACAGCCAGGGCCGAAATCTGCCCCTTAATCGTACTTAAGGCGAGAGCCTGATACACTCCACGCTGTAAGAACAGCAGAATCTGTGACATCACGTATGTACGGGGGTGCCAATTCATCTCCTCACACATAGAGATGTAAGCCTTCCACGTACAATGTTAAATCTTCCGTGAAGTAGACTTCCGCGCCCGCAGCATGGTAGAGATCACCGAGTCCGACAGGCCTCGATCCCTCAGCACCTGGCTTTCAATAGCCACGCCATTAAAGCCAACAACTCTAAAGCAGGATGAAAGATAGGACCCTGCGACAGAAGATCCTCTCGCAGAGGCAGGCGCCAAGGAACGTCTGCCACCAGATGCACCAGATCTGCGTACCAGGGATGGCGAGGCCAATCCGGAGTGATCAGGATTGTTGGTATCCCCTCGGCTTCCACTCTGCGCAGCAGACGAAGAAGAAGCTTCAGAGGATTGAAGGCATAGATTAGGCGATAGTGACCCCACGGCCTGGACCTGGCCACGAACCGTGACACCTTCTTATTGAGACGGGACGCCAGAAGATCCACGTCTGGAGTGCCCCATTTCAGACACAGACTCTGAAACACATCCGGGTGTAGCGACCATTCTCCTTGGTCTAGCATTTGGCAACTTACGTAGTCCGCCTGCCAGTTCTGTACCCCCAGAATGTACACGGCCGACAGAGCCAGAACGTACTTTTCGGCCCACCGGAGGATGTGAGCGACTTCCGCTGCTGCAGCCGAGCTCCGTGTGCCCCCTTGATGATTGACATACGCCACAGCCGCGGCGTTGTCCGACTGGATCCTGACCGGGCAGCTCTACAGTCTCAGAGACCACTTGGAGAGGCACATCCTGATCGCCCGGAGCTCTAGGACATTGATCGGTAGACGGGACTCTTCCCAAGTCCAGCACCCCTGGGCTGACTGAACACCCCAGACATCCCCCCAGCGGGAGAGACTGGCATCCGTCGTGACCACCGTCCAATGGCACGGCAGAAAAGATTTCCTGGCCCGAATTACCGGAGATGTCAGCCACCACACTAGGGAGGACCTGACCAGGCGACGAAGGGAGCTTGTCCCAACGCAACAGAATTTCTCTCTGTAACACTCGAGTGTGGAATTGAGCATACGGAACTGCCTCGAAGGAGGCCACCATCAGACCCAGAACTCGCATGCAAAAGCGAAGCGATGACCACTTCTGGGTCACCAACCGCTGCACCGCCGATTGCAGTGTCTGTAGTTTCTCCGTGGGAAGGAAAACTCTTGCCTCCGAGGAATCCAGGACCAACCCCATGTATTTCAGATGCTGAGATGGTACCAACACAGACTTCTGGACATTTAGCAGCCAACCGAATTCCTGGAGGGTCTGGCAGGTAATAGATAGTGTTGCTCACGAATATTCGTATTGCGAATATTCGGCTCGAATATGGCATATTCGAGTATTCGCGATATATTTCGAATTTCGCAATGAATATTCGCAATTCCGAATATTCGCATTTTTTCAATTTTATTTTTAAAACAGATCACATCCTATCGACGTCTAAAAGCATTGCTGGTATGATTAGAGACCTTGGGCCGAGTAGCTAAGCTGAGGCGATCCTTTTATGTTGCCGAATATAAAAAAAAAAAATTGCGAATTTTCGCTAATGCGAATGCGAAAATGATTGCGAATTTTCGATAACTGTGGTAGGAGAACTCTGATTGTCTCTGATGCAAAAGGGGGGGGGGCTTTGTGTATGTTTCTGTTATGAATATTTGTATGTTTGATATTATTTTTTTTTGTAAGAAGGAAAAAATTGCGCATACCTTAAAAAAAGGGGAGAATACAGCAGCAACTCAAAAATGTTATACAACATAAATTAATACAAGACAGAAAATGGAGTCGCTCTACAAGAATAAAAAATATGTCTAGTGACAAGACATGTGGGCAAATTATAAAATAAGCAAGCGCAAATAACTTGTGAAATACACAGTGAAACAAATATATAGAGAAATATAGTCCCAATAATAGAAAAATAATCTTTCATAAAAATGTCTTTGATATGTGAAGTGAAAAAAAGTCCAAAGCATGCAGCATGAACGTGTTCAATCTTCAAGGTGTTTGATTGACAAACGGCTGTGACAGATGGATAGAGTAAAGAATCACCACCAATGCAAAACACTTTTTATTTTCTATTGTAAAATATCAAGAATATTCTGAGCCAATCAGAGTGCTCCTTCCGCATTTGCCGAATATTCGCAATTATTTTGTATTGTAAAATATCAAGAATATTCTGAGCCAATCAGAGTGCTCCTTCCGCATTTGCCGAATATTCGCAATTATTTTGTATTGTAAAATATCAAGAATATTCTGAGCCAATCAGAGTGCTCCTTCCGCATTTGCCAAATATTCGCAATTATTTTGTATTGTAAAATATCACGAATATTCTGAGCCAATCAGAGTGCTCCTACCGCAGTTATCGAAAATTCGCAATTATTTTCGCATTCGCAATAGCGAAAATTCGCAATCATTTCATTTCGATAAAATATCACGAATATTCGAATTTAGCGAATATATCTCGAATATTCGACTATATATTCGAGATATATCGCGAAATCGAATATGGCGTATTCTGCTCAACACTAGTAATAGATACATCCACCTCTAACTCTGAGCTTGAAGAAGCTCTCAGGAGAAGGTCGTCCAGGCATCCTACAATAGCGATCCCGCGCTGCCTCAGCAGGGCCAGAATCGGAGCGAGCACCTTGGTGAAAACCCTTGGCGCCGAAGCCAGGCCGAAAGGGAGGGCCACAAATTGAAAGTGGTCCTCCCCGACCGCAAAGCGCAGAAATCTCTGGTGCTTTGCGCATATGGGGATATGCAGGTACGCGTCCTTGATATCCAAGGATGCCAGAAAATCCCCCTGATGGAGTGCCACCACTACAGAGCGAACCGACTCCATCCTGAACTTTTGCACTTTGACAAAACACTTGAGGGCCTTGAGATCCAGGATTGGACGGACCCCTTCCTTCCTGGGGACTACAAACAGATTGGAGTAAAACCCCTAAACCGTTCCAGTAAATGGACCGGCACGATCACCCCCCCTGACCAGCAGATCCTGAACAGCCCCTAACAGGACCTTCCGACGTTCCGGAGGAAGCTGGAGGTTGGAAGGAAAAAATCAGTTTGGCGGACAAGAGAGAAACTCTATCTTGTACCCCGAGGAAACTACTTCGCAAACCCACCGGTCGGAAAGAAGAGACCTCCACCGAGCCACGAAGTCGCAAAGCCGGCCCCCCACCCGAGAGACGGGCGGGGGCAGACCTTCATGCAGAAGCAGGCTTTTCTGCAGGCTTGTTGGGCTTGTGGAACCAGGAGCGCTTCTACCCTTCAGCGGGCGCCTTAGCGCCCTGGGAACGTTTACCTGCCGCACTGGGCAGACTAAAAAAACGCATGGGGTGGTTAATGAGGGCCCTTGACTACAGCGAGGCTCCTTACCCTTACCAGATTGTGGGAGCAGAGTGCTCTTACCTCCCGTGGCATCTTTTATGATGTCACCCAGAGACGCCCCAAAAAGCCGTTCACCCTTGAAGGGCAAGTCCACCAAGGCCTTTTTAGAAGACTGGTCCGCAGACCAACACTTCAGCCAGACAAGGTGGCGCAACACTACCGCGTAGGCCGAAGCCCTGGAGAGCAAGGGAAGCGTATCCAGGGCCGACTCACAGACAAATTTTAGGCCCTGCACCAACTGGTCGGCCAGCGCCACACAGTCTGCAGGGGCATCATGCTCCTCCAACTCCTGAAGCAACAACTTTGCCCATTCGGTAAGTGTCTGTGACACTAGAGCCCCGGCCAAGACCGGTCTCATCGCGACCCCACCACTGTGAACATGGAGCGGGCCACAGCCTCAGCTCTCCTATATGCGGGGTCCTTAATAGCGGGAGCCCCTTCCACAGGCAACGTGGTTGCCTTGTTCAGCCTGGACACAGGGGGGTCCACTGATGGAGGAGAGGTCCACTTTTTTAGGAAGTCCTCCTCAAAGGGGTAATGGACCGCAAAGCATTTCGGAACAGAAAAACTTTCTGCTGCAGATCCCATTCCTTGTACAACATTTTTTCCAGATAAGGAACACAGGGAAACACTTTTGCGGTACGGGCTGGCTTGCGGAACCCAAAAGGGACCGACATCTCTGATGTCTCTGCCGAATCCTCAATTTTCTGAGTATCCCGCACCGCAGTGATAAGAGTTCCAACAAGCGCCCTATCATGCGCTGACCCTGATGCAGAGTCATCCTCACTGTCTGTGTGGACTAGGCCTGCATCCTATGACACCACGGAACCAGGGGCAGAAGCAGTAGCAGGGCCAGATTCCATGTCAGAGACATCCCCAGAAGAAGCGCTGCTTCAATCCTGGCGATAAACGCCTTAAGGACTGCCTTCATAGCATCCACAGAGGCCGCAGGAACAGGGGCACTAAGAGTTAACTCTGGCATGTCTGGGGGAGAAGCATCCGGTTCGGACGCCATGCTGACCCACTCAATAGCCGCCCTTGGACTGCAAGGCAAGATCCACAGGCCACTCTCCGGGCCGCAGCAGAGAACAGGGGACCCCCCCAGAGGACTCACCATCTGACCAGGCTGTATTGCTGCTGACTGCCCCAGAGCGCTGTCCGTGCTGTGCCGTCCCTTAGGAAGTGTGCTGGAGCCGTTTGCGCCGATTTTCTAGGCACTAGAGGCAAAAACCCCATCCAAAATGGCCACCGACATGCAAAAACAGCATGCGGGCTACAAGAAAATGGCAGCCGATCGTTAATAAAGGTGCCCGGCGCCGGTAAAATGGTGGCCGCGAAAGTGCAGAAAAAACACAGTTAAACAAACAGTAAACACATGGGACCCCCAGGCAGGCCCCCCCTGCACACATGGCAGCAATAAAATTAACACAGCACCCCCAATAGCAGCCACAGCCCCCAGCCATAGGATGGAGCCCCCCAGGCGGACCCCCCACCTCACAGCCGACCACCCAGAATGCGGGGAAGGAGGAAGAGGAAGGGAGAGAGGAAAGCAGGGCGGACCCCCGATCGACCTCCCCAGGAATGCACCAGCCGCACCACCATGCCAAAGCAAGGGGACTGCTACTTACCGTCCTGCAACCATCGGCTGGAGGCATCCCGGAGAGAACCAATGTCCGCGCAGTTACGGCATGGCTGTCGGCCCGGCACACTGTGACACGGACATAGAGCCCGGTCATATGTGTGCCCTGGAGCGTATAGCTCACCGGCCACCCCTGGAGCAACGGGCATGTGGTGGACGGCCCAGCGTGTAGCTAAAGGCCGGCACACGCTCGATGGCCGAACTTGGGGGCACAACAAGAATCGAGGATCCAGCCTGTCACCCAGTCGGCAGTTGAATGAAGATCTCAGGATCCAAAAACGCAGGAAAACGAAAAGAAAAGCCAAAAAATCACAAACAAAAAAAAACGAATCTCCAGAGCACATGGGCCCAGAAGAATCATGTCATCTCCTTGCTAGGCAGAAAAGAACTGAGGCTGCAGAACTGAGAATGGGGGATGTACCCGGGGGATCCGCCCCCTGGGAGGTACTGTACTGTGTGGAGTGTTTTAACACTTAACATGCTGTTTTTCTGCCTAGTCAATCTCCTAAAAGGGAGGATAATACCCTATGGTCAATTGCTACTGTGTCCGTCCATGAACGGAAGAGAAAAGTGCATTTAGTACTTTGTCCCATGATGCCAAGTGCTTCTTATGCCTAGCTATGAAGTTGGCTGGGCATTCCCCTTCTCCCTTTTGGGCCATCCTACTATATAGCTAGGGAGGAGAGGGCCACATCAAACACTTGTCTCGGCTCCAAGCACTTACCCAAAACAAGCGGCTGCATGGGGAAAAGTATCTAAATTGTTCGTCTCCTCCCTAGCTATATTTTTGGATGGCCCCAAAGGGAGAAGGAGGATGCCCAGCTGACCTCATACCTAGGCTTAAGAAGGACTTTGTGCCGTGCGGAACAGATCAGGCATAAGTCTTCTATCATTAAAGCATACTGCAAAAGACTTAGAGCATAAGGCAAGGGGCTATTCAACAGTATTGTCTATGGTCTTTTTGCAACTGATTTTTTTCCCATTACTGCCTTACCATACCTTGTTCTGCAATAATAAAGTCTAAAAAAGGAAATAAGTGTGTGCTTCATTGATGACAATGGCTGTGTGGATCATGGATTGTCCTCACAAAAATAGGATGTCTTACATTGGTCAAGAAGTCACAGTCACGACAAAGAAAGGACTCATGGTATGATTCAAGATTGGTTACATACACTTACCATACTACTTATGCATACAACCTGCATGCTAAAATAATAATGAGAGAAGCAGAACTGGAGGAAGATGATAAGAGACCTAAAATTGGTCAAAGAAACTTCAACAATCTTTGATTTTCTGATGACACAATGCTCATAGCTGAAGAGGTTGAGGACCTCAAGGGCCTCAAAGAGAAAACCATCAAGTGAAAATGTGGGACTTCATCAAGAAAACTGAGGTTATGACAGTTGTAAAGACATCTACCGTATTTATCGGCGTATACCGCGCACTTTTTTGCCCTGAAAATCACGCCGATACCCGCTTTCCCGCGCGGAGTTTGAATACTGCGCCGAAATATACCGAGCGCAGTACACTCGTGTATTGTCGGGCAGTCTCGTCTCCTCCCGCGCTGACGTCCTGGACATACAGGACGTCAGCGCGAGAGTAGCGGAGCATTGCCGACAATACACGAGTGTACTGTGCTCTGTATATGTTGGCGCAGTATTCAAACTCGGCGCGGGAAACGAGCGTATAGGACGCCGCAGAAGGACGCCGGACCCGACGAAGAGGACACCCGAAGCCACAGACGGACGCCGGACCCGACGAGGCCGCCGATGGACGCCGCGCAAGACACCAAAACTGTAAGTACAAAAAAACTTTTTCCCACAGGAATTCGGGGCAACTTTAGGGGTGCACGCTATACGCGGGAGTACGCTATACCCCGATAAATACGGTAATTACAGAATGGATGGTAAGAATACAGAAGTAGAAGACAGATTCTGTGTCCATGGATCAACTATATACAATGAAGGATCCAGCATTTAAAAAATGTAATACAGACTGGAACTTGGAAGTGCAAGAGTGAGAAACCTAAAAATGATCTTCAAAAGTACTGATGTTTCAAAGATGTGCAAAGATCAGAATTGTCCAGGCTATGGTATTTTCTGTCACTTTCTATGGACAACAAATCTGGACAATGAAGAAACATGACAGAAAAGCACTGATGTCTTCCAACTTTGATGTTGTCAAAGAATTCTAAAAATTTCATTTTGGATTCCAAGGAGCAAGTCAGAGAAAAATCAGATTTTATTTACCGGTTCCTAAAGCGGGGAAAGCCACGGAGGTGGCCTGATGCTCCTCACACTCCTGCAGGGCTTCCAGGACAAGTCTCTTGATGGTTGCTGGCTGGTTTGCATCGGCCACATGGAGAATCCATTTACAATGTTTGAGGTTTCCAGCCAGAGTGATGACATGTCCCTTGTTAGGCTTGGCACCTGGAAGAAAAGGAAAGATATATGGTTAGTTGGCACACGGTGTGCTACCATCTGTCCTGCAACCCAATCCCCACCATATAGCCATGCACACAAGTCTGTGGTCTATCAGTGCATTATCTACTTGTCTGAATTTTTTTGGGGCATTTGAAAAACAAAGACAATGATGGCAAAAGTAACATTTACCAAGTTTTCTGGCAGACTCTTCAACCTCTGTTCCAGCAGCTTCAAGGATGGCCTGTGAAACACCTAGGAATAGAAATATTAGAAGCAGCGTAAACTCAGCAGCAGACCACATATACTTTATTTAATATTGGATTTCTAAAGTTAGCAGACATATTGACACCTCTTGGTTCTCAGGCATTTACCTGCACGCCGGGTAAAACTGCTGTTGGAAGAATTGACAATCATTTCTGCATCCTCTTTGGTTATATCTCCAATCTTCACCTGATAAGTGACAGATCCAACTGTCATTTCATGAACACCATGTGATGGGGTTGTCACTTCCCCAAAGAAAGCTGCAAGATAGAAATATAAATGATGGTGTTAAAAGACACTAAGCCCAGGAACAAAAATAGAATATATTGCAGGTTACCAATTCTTAGATGTGGTGGCTGCGTTAATTTTAATTTTTTTTAAGACTAAGAACATTTTGATCCTGCCAGAAATGTAGTATCCTTGTTACATCCTGTGGACTGAACTGGAACCACAAACAACTGAGACAAGGCCATGGTTCACTGACGGTAGAGGACATCCTTTGTGGGCCTAAAATAGACATTCAATACAAGACACATCATCTTCTTTGCCCTTTTTGGTCTGGTAGAAAAAATTTCAATGCAGACCTACAAACACCATATGGCCAATAGCTTATGGGCACCTGCCCATCATATCTATATGAGCTTGTTAGGAATTCTATTCAAGAAGCATGGCCATCAATGTTGAATTTCCCTCCCCCCTTTGCAGCTATAACAGCAAGACAGCCTACAAGATTTTGGATAGTGTCTGTGGGAATGTGTGAGGTCAGTGTCAGGACACCTGTGGCCAGATGACAGATGCACCGCGTTGGAGTCAGGAGTGCACCACAAGGTAGTGAACCCTATGGCAGACTGCTGCAGATGGACCACAGAGTGCATATGGAGGACAGGTCCACTGGAGCTCAAACATGGATCCCACAGGAAGCTTGAGCCCAAGAGTTCCCAGGGCGGGGAGTCTAAGATTCAGCTGGAATTCACCAGAACCGCTAGTGGTGAGGATGGCCTTAGCTGCAACTGAATCCAGGTCATGGCCCCCTGAGTCCCCTAGGTCACGCTCCATAGGGAGAGAGGGGAAGCAGCCACTCAGGACACAAGAGATAGTGAAGGGTTAAGCCAAGGTCGGAGCGATAAGCAGACAAGGATAAACAAGGGACAGGCCAAGGGTCAGGGTCACAGGCAAACAAGAGTAGTCAGGGACAAGCCAAGATCGGTACACAGAGATAAACGTAGCACACATCAAGCAGGAACCCAAACACACAATGCTTAACAAACAATGTTGATCAGCAAGGCAGACCTGCAGTGCGCTGGTTAATATAGAGTTCCTGATATAGAGTTCCTGATATGGCCTGGGGTGGAGCCATACAGGGAGGAGAGATGATAAAGGCAGCCAGGTGAGAGGGCCTGGCCTCTAAGGTGAACACATGGAGAGCAAGGTAAGCTGCCAGACTTTACTACATATCCACGAAAGTCAGTTATTGATGTTGGGTGAGAAACAAGAACACAGAAGAGCGGAAGGCGCCTGGAGAAGAAACTCCACTAAAGAAAACCACGAAAAATATAAATTAATCACTAAGGCCCCATACACACGAGAAGATCCATCCGCTGGAATTGATCCGCGGACCGGCTCCAGCGGATAGATCCCCTGGTGTGTACAATCCAGCGGATCTGTTTCCGCGGATTTTTATCCCCTGGGATGGATTTCAAGCGGATAAAAATTTGAAGACATGCTTTCAAATCTATCCGCTTGAATCCATCCCAACAGATTGATCCGCTGGTCTGTACTGACTCGCCGGATCAATCCGTCCGAAGGGATCCCCCGCATGCGTCGTAATGATTAGACGCATGCGTGGAATTCCTTATATGACAGCGTCGCGCTCGTCGCCGCATCATCATCGCGGCGACGGCGCGACACGTCATCGCTAGGGGATTTTGGCGCGGATTTCGATCCTATGGTGAGTACACTCCATCGGATCCAAATCCGCTGAAATCCTCGAGTGTGTACTAGGCCTAAGAGATACCTCAAGGAAATTTTCAAAGCAAAAAAAGAGCATTTTTCAAATGCTCTCGCAAAAGCCCGAAATCGCCCCCGAGAGCTCTTCAACATAGTCTCTCAAACCATGAACGCAGCCTGCCTAGAAGCTCCAAAAAATGAAACACAAGAGTTCTGCAACGAATTATCGGATTTTTCATCAATAAAATTGAAAAAAATTGTGAAACAATTCAGCAAAATCAAATCACCAACTTCACCCCCACTAATCAAAAAGAAAATACAAATGTTCTTCGATCCAAAAAATGTATATTAGCGCCAATCTCCATCGATACCACTAAAAAAATCATCGGAAGTCTACGAGATAGTACATTCCCCAATGACATCATTCCCACAAATGTGGTAAAAGAATGTGCCGAAATTTGGCACCCGCAATCACTCACCTCATAAACCAATCATTTAAAAAAGGCATAGTTCCGACCCCCTTAAAGCAAGGAATAATTAAACCCCTTCTAAAAAAAAAACAATTCAGACCTCAAAGATCCAAACAATCGGCGACCGATAACCTCCCTCAACATCTCAAGGTTATGGAAAAGGTAGTAGTACAACAACTACAACACCATTTAGACACCCATAAACTCCTGGACCCACTACAATCGGGTTTTCGACCAAGTCATGGGACAGAAACAGCGCTTCTCAAAATATGGGACGACGCCCTCGAAGCAGCAGACGACGGAGAATCTTCTCTCCTGATACTGCTGGACCTCAGTGCTGCCTTTGATACAGTAGATCACAAACTGTTGCTAACCTGGCTCACAGTCATAGCTGGAGTGGCAGACTCGGATCTATCATGGTTTTCATCATTCCTGGAAAATCGATCCCAGATAGTGAAACTAGGACCTTTCACATCTGAATCTCGCAGCGTGTCTTGGGGAGTCCCTCAGGGATCTCCCCTATCGCCTGTGCTATTCAATATTTACCTCTGCCCACTCCTAAAAATTATTAGTAATCACGACCTTCTCTATCACTCCTACCCGGATGACACGCAACTTTATTTTCGTATCAGCGACAAAAAGAACCAATACCCTGCATTAGAACAATGCCTCACTCAGATAGATATCTGGATGACAGAGAGTCACCTCAAACTCAATGGAGCAAAAACAGAAATTATACAACTCCATGCAAACAGGAGGAAACTGGCCAGGACTACCTGGACACCCCCACCAATTCTGGGACAAACCATCACCCCTAGCACCAAGGTCAAAAGTCTAGGAGTCATCTTTGACTCGGACATGACAATGGATGCACAAATAGGATCAGTAATTAGTGGATCGGACCATCTTCTACGGCTCCTACGAAGAGTGGTTCCCCTCATCCCTAAAGAAGACACAGCGGTAGTGGTATGGTCAATCATTAACTTCAGATTGGATTATGCAAATGCCATTTACCTCAGACTCCCAAAGTACCAACTCGCCCGGCTCCAAATCATCCAAAACATGGCAGCTCGACTGGTAACAGGGAAAAAACCCTGGGAACCAATCACCCCATCCCTGAGATCCCTCCATAAAGGACCGAGTCGCTTTCAAGGCCTTATGCCTAATGCAAAAATGTGTACACGGAAGCGCGCCCTTATATTTAAGTGAGAAAATAAAACAACAAAACCCAAATCGAGTTCTTAGATCAACTAACCAAAAATTATTACAAATTCCCAAAGCCCGATATAAAACCAAAGGAGAACGTCGTTTTTCAGTTCAAGGACCTCGACTATGGAACGCTTTACCAACTAATATCCGAATGGAAATTGATCACCTGGCCTTCAGAAAAAAACGAAAGACCCATCTATTCTGAGGGTCAAACTGAAGGAAAACGGATGCCAAGCGCTTTGAGGCGATTCAGTTCGCATTTGTAGCGCTATATAAGTAATTCACTCACTCAGAAGACGTGGCTCAGAATTGGAGTTCCAATTCATCCCAATGGTGCTCCATAGGGATGAGGTCAGAGCTCTATGCAGGACACTATAGTTCCTCCACACCAAACTGGTCAAACCATGTCTTTGTGGAGCTGGCTTTGTACTCAGGGGCACAGTCATGATGGAACAGAAAAGGGTCCTCAAAAAGCTACTACCACTGAGTTGGAAGAACACAATTGTCTACAATGTATGTACCATTCACTGGAAACTGCTGAACTCAGACATTTAGAAGTAATTCACATATCTTTGGCCATATACAACAAAAAAGGTTGTAATTTTTGCCACAGAGACCTTCATCCAAACACATTGTAGAGCTGTGCAATTATTGAGCTTTTTTTATCGGCTGTGTACATGGAGAAGATGAAGAGTGTGGCCTTCACATGTCAGATATATAATAAGCACCAATTTATATTTGGTGCCCTTGCTTTATTATAGTTTGTGTTTGTAAATGCTAAAAATTATATTTTTTTCCTCATATCTGACAAGTTCTTCTGATACTTCAGGGAAAATTTCTGTCATGTGTTCAGTTTAGAGGCTATTCCTTTCTTGTAGTGCATTGTGGATGTATTGACTTAACTCAACTTACCGGTCTGCCCTGGGTAGATGGGTTGGGGTTGGGGCGGAGTGGTCTCATGTCGCATCTTCATACTCTCACAGAAATCTTTCATCACAGTTCCCTGGAGTAGAACCACTTTCACGGTCTTAAGAGAGCTGACCGGCTTTGACTTGGTGAAATCCACCACGGCATCAAAGACTGAATCAGCTGCTGCTGAGGCCTTTATTCTGGCTGCACCTGAATCAAATAAACATTCAAGTACATTTAGTAAATAGAACAGTCTGGCTTTGCTACAAAGCAATACAAGTCGAAAATATCATTATATTACAGGTCAGTACACTGCAATTGGACGCTTTACAAGGCTCCATGCCCATTCCATAGGAAAGCAGAGAAACTGAAGGCTAATATGCCCCTCTCTCTTTAAATCCTTTGCACTAGGCTTTAATGATAGAAGAACTATGCCTGTTCGGTTCCTCGTGGAACAAAGTGCATTTAATACTTTGTCCCACAGTGCTGAGTGCTTCCTAAGCCTAGCTATGAAGTTGGCTGGGCATTCCCCTTCTCCCTTCAGGGCCATCCTACACTATAGCTAAGGAGGAGATGGCCACTTCAGAGACTTCAAGAACTCCAAGAACTTCCCCAAAACAAGCGGCTGCAAGAGGAAAAGTATCTAAAATGTCTGTCTCCTCCCTAGCTATATTGTAGGATGGCCCCGAAGAGAAAAGGAGGATGGCTATCCAAACTCATAGCTAGGCTTAGGAAGTATTTTGTCCCATGGGGAACAGAATAGACATAGGTCTTCTGTCATTAAAGCATCGTGCAAAAGACTTAGAGCATAAGGCAAAGAGCCCATGGTCTTCCTGCAACTGATCTTTTCCCCATTACTGACTTACCATGCCTTGTTTTGCAATAATAAAGTCTAAAATAGGGAAATGAGTGTGTGCTTCATTGACGACAAGAATTCGGCTGTGTGGATCATGGATTTTCCTCCGAAAAATAGGATGTCATGACAAAAAATGGAAGCATTGGTTTGGTTCAAGATTGGCTACATACTCTTACCATACAACCTGCATGCTGAAAATATAAGTAGAGAAGCAATGCTAGAGGAAGATGATTAGAGGTCTCAAGATTGGTGGAAGAGAAAATTCAACAATCTTTGATTTTCCGATGACACAATGCTTATAGCTAAAGATGTCGAGGACGGGGGGAGTGGCCAACGACCATGATGTGAGGAAGTGCTTTGCCTGAGCTCTGTCCATGCTGCACACAATCCTACCTCAATCCTGCTGAACCGATTGCCATCCGAGGATTCCACCGATCCCTACAGCTTCCAGGAAGCCTTGTGCTTGTCGGGAGATGGTCAAATACGGCCCACCGATGGAGGAAGCCTCAGGATTCGTCCCGAAGCCCCCACCATGTGAAACTGGGAAAGATGGTGCTGGTCACCACCATGCTGCAGGCTTATGCAGCCAGCCATCCTCCTCCATGGCTACACTGAGGCAAAAACCAGCAGGGAAGGGTGAGTCACACTGTTCCCCTCCTATTCTGAGCCCAGAATACCCCTTCCTCATATCACCAGCCAGGGACTCTGACCATGAGAACACTGACATGGATGCTGCTGATGTAGGCCCCACAGAGCCATCCCTGTCTCAGATCATGGCTGCCATCCAGCATAGCCATGCATCCCTGACCACTCAAATGGATTCTATTAAAACTGACTTATCCTTTTTGAAGCAGGATGTCCACAACCTCAGCCATAGAGTGTCTAATGCTGAACAACGCATAAGTACACTAGAGGATGAGATCCATCCATTGCAGGGCTCTGTCAGGGAGCTGCACCAGGCCCAGGAATACACTACAGATAGACTCACTGAAATGGAAGACCGTTTACGGAGGAGTAACCTACGCTTCCTGGGGTTCCCAGAGGGGTCTGAGGGTAGGACCCCAGAAATGTTTATGGAAAGATGGCTGATCTCCACGTTTGGCGCTCCCACCTTCTCGCCACTATTCGCCATTGAAAGGGCACACAGAGTCCCCATGCGCCCCCTTCCTCCTGGGACCCCACCACGGGCCATGATTATCAAGCTGCTTCATTTCAGGGACAGGGAGGCTGTTCTCAGAGCTTCCAGGGAGAAGGGAAGAGTGTGCTTTAATGGAAGCGGAATAACCATTTTTCCTGATTTCTCAGTAGCCACACAAAAGCATGGGCCACCTTCATTGCCATTAAACGCAGGCTCCGTGAGCTTCAGCTTCCCTACGGCATGCTGTATCCTGCTCATCTAAGAATCATCTACCAGGGCAAGGCCTACTTCTTTACTGATCCTAAGGAGGCATCCCACTGGGTGGACACCCTGGGACGTCCGGAACGCAGGAACCAGGACCGAAGGTCGCCCCCACACTGAAAGTGAACATGCTGAGTGTACTTTCCTTGACAACCCTTCTCTCAAATATTTTGGGGCGGTGGGGTACTCCCCTGTGCCATTGTTTGCACACTATGTGTCCAGCCTGGAGGGCTGTGGTCATCCTGTTACTGCTGATGCATTTACTATTATTTTCTTTGCCTTTTCTACCCCCATTTTTTGAACACCTTACCTGCTGTTTTTTGAATCCTCCATCCTGATTCGGGATCACCTGATATGTTTGTTCTGTGCGGTTGCGGACGGCAGCCAGCGTCTAAGGACCTCTACCACTTCTCAGGGATTGTTGTTGGGGGGTCTGAGTCATGGCCACCCCGCCTTGCAATTTTGGTTTTGGGAACAAATGTCTTATATGTTTGGGTTTGGGAGCCGGGAGGGTTAGGGAGGGTTGGGCTGTTCAGGGACTTTTGTTCGGGACTGTTTTTGTGTTCTTTGCACTTTTTCTGAAATGCTGGTACTTGTTGTTGCATGTCTATCTATGGGCCGGACTAGCTGGCCTTGCTACTATGCACCTGATATTATGTATTGCTGGAGCATTGTTATATGTTTCTGACTTACTCCTTAGGCCCCGTACACACGACCAAACATGTATGCTGAAACTGGTCCGCGGGCCAGTTTCAGCATACATGTTCGGTCGTGTGTGGGCGCGAGCGGGCCGAATTCCAGCAAACATTTGCCCGCCGGGCCTTTTCCCAGCGGGCAAATATTCCTGGACGTGTTTTAAAACCGTCCGCTGGAATCCTGCCCGCTCGGACATGTACGGTCGTGAGTACAGACCTACCGTACATGTCCGAGCGCCCGCCGTCCCTCGCATGCGTCGAATGACTTCGACGCATGCGTGGAAGCCTTTAAATGGCAGGCCCGCCCACGTCTCCGCGTCATCGCCGCGTCATCGTCGCGGCGACGACGCGGACACGCCCCGCGTAGTGTTTACGCGCGGACTTCTGTACGATGGTTAGTACAACCATCGTACAGAAGCCCTCTGGCAGGCATGTACGGTGAAAACGGTCCGACGGACCGGTTTCACCGTACATGTTTGCTCGTGTGTACCGGGCCTTAGTGTACGCATCCCTCGTGGTGCGTCGGGCGCCAGTTTCTGGCCACTCCCGGCGTTTGGCGAGGAATGGGTTCCTCCAGCCATACACTACATGCTTTTTCATGTCTAAATTACGTTTTGTGTCGTGGAATGTACGGGGGCTTAATTCAAAAGTGAAAAGATCGTTGATGTTTGAATATTTGGCACGTCATAATCCGCATATGATCCTACTCCAGGAAACCCACCTCCAGGGCTCTAGAGTAATGGCCCTTAAGCGGGCGAAAATCGCTTATGCTCTCCACTCCACATACTCTACTTATGCCAGGGGCACTTCCATCCTTATTGCCAAATCTGCACCAGTTAGCATTAAGCATGTTAAGCTTGATCCTAATGGTTGCTTTGTGATTGTTGTGATAGAATTCATGGGTAAACCATATACGGTAACTAGCTTATATGCTCCGCCCCCATTCACTAAAGTATTCTTTGAGCGGGTAATGAACTCCATATTGGCGATAGCGCAGTGTCCCTTATTGATAGCGGGTGACTACAATACAGTATTGGATAATTCCATAGATAGGTTGCGTTGCTCTACACTACCTCCCACCCCCTTGGGATCCTTTTTAACTCAATTTGACTTGGTAGAGGTCTGGCGGTGGAAGCATGCAGATGGGAGGGAGTATTCTTGTCATTCTGAGTCTCACGGTACTCTATCCCGTATTGATTTATGTTTGGTCTCGTCAGATCTGTTGAATTCGGTGACTGAGGTCAAGTACCTCCCTAGGGCGGTGTCTGATCATTCCCCTCTGTTGGTGGACCTCGCCTTGGGCACCTCTCCCTCCTCCTATCGAGTGTGGCGGCTGAGCCCGTTATGGTTGGCGGATGAGGTTGTGGTGAACCAGTGTATGACAGAGATGGGTTCTTACTGGGTGACTAACAGGCAGAGCGCCTCAGTTCCGATGGTGTGGGACGCCTTTAAGGCCACCACACGTGGCTCTTTTGCTGTGGCCATTGGTCAGACACGCAAGGCCTCGCTATCGAGATTGACAGATGCAGAGAGGTCTCTCAGAGAGGCAGAGGCCGCTTATTCTGCGACACCCTCTCCTGAGACACACGCCGCTTGGAAGCATGGGGCCAGGGAACTGGATCTGGTGCTTTTGGAGCGTACTCAGAAGAAGCTGCTGTATCAGAATCAGCGGATCTTTGAGTTTGGGGATAAAAATAGTCGCCTCCTGGCGTATCTCTCCAGACCGGACTACCAGCCTTGTAGTATACCTAGGATTAAGGATTCCGGGGGAATTGTAGTAGAACAGAATAAGGAGATCATGGAGGCCTTTGTCACATTTTATTCTTCCCTTTATGCTACTAGTGCACATTACACAATTGTGGAATTGGATGACTATCTTTCTGAAATCTCACTGCCTAGGCTTCAGGCCCAACAGGCGACACTCCTTGACGCTCCTCTGACGGCTGAGGAAATTGGGGAGGCTATCCAATCCTTTGCCAGAAACAAAACACCAGGATTGGATGGTTTCCCCTTCGAGTGGTATATGCAGTACAGGGATCTGCTTGTGCCTCATCTGGGCAGGGTGTATGATTTTGCTATCAGGACGGGGCAGCTGCCGCCTTCTATGTCAGAGGCACTGATTGTCCTTATTCCTAAGCCACACAAGGATCACCTCCTCTGTGAATCTTACAGGCCGATCTCACTCATTAATTCGGATGTAAAAATTCTAGCAAAGGTACTTGCCCAGCGACTGAACACGGTCATTACTACCATTATTGGTGCAGACCAAACCGGGTTCATCCCGGGGCGATCGACCACCATCAACCTATGTAGATTATTCACTAATCTGCAGGCAACCCATGAAGAGATGGGCTCTAGGGCCGTTCTGTCCTTAGATGCACATAAGGCATTTGACTCGGTCGAATGGCCTTACCTGCTGGAGGTCCTGGCGAAGTTTGGATTCGGCAATACCTTTATCAGGTGGGTGCAACTACTGTACTCGAAGCCCACTGCTAGACTAAGAGTGAACGCAGCCATATCTGATCCCTTTCCAATAAAGAGAGGCACCAGACAGGGGTGCCCTCTGTCGCCGCTGCTCTTTGTGCTGGCAACAGAGCCTCTGGCGGCGTTGGTGAGGTCCTGTGGGGCAGTCGCGGGGCTGACGATCGGGGGTCTAGAGGAGAAGGTATCTCTCTATGCTGATGACATGTTAATATACTTGTCGGACCCCCAGTCATCCCTCCTGGCCCTGCTGGATCTCATTGGGAGGTTTGGCCACTTTTCGGGATTCCAGGTTAATTGGGACAAGTCCATTCTGTTTATGATGGACCAGGCGACGTCGGTCCGGCTACCACCATCTTGTCCACTACAGATAGTCAGATAGTCAGCTCCTTCTGGTACTTAGGAGTCATAATACAACATCCCATGGCCTCCTATGTCAAGACTAATTTAGACCCCCTCATAGGGCGCATGAAAACTACTTTCAAAACCTGGGCTAATCTTCCATTAACATTGCTGGGTAGAATTAATATTTTTAAGATGATTTTCTTGCCACGATTTCTGTATGTTTTGGGTAATTCGCCAGTGTATGTCACTAAAAAAAAAATTCAAAGAGATATATTCCATCCTCACTTCCTTTTTGTGGGGAGGGGGGGCGGTCAGGATTGCCAAGGACACCCTTCAGTTACCAGTACTGGAGGGTGGGTTGGCCCTCCCCTGCCTTCAAACGTATTATATTGCCTCTCAATTGGCCCACGTACACTGGTGGTTTTACCCCGAAGCCAACAATGCAGCCACTGCATTGGAGGCAGCCATCCTCACCTCCTATGAATCCCTGCAAAATTTGATTCATCGTATGTCCCTTGGGGGGCGGGAGGGAACGAGTATTATAGCTATGACTCTACGGATTATTAAACTCACTAAATTGCAAGTCCCCTCCAGCAGTAATACATACTCACCGAACACTCCACTGTGGGGGAATCCGAACCTTCTGGAATTTTTCCGTAGATCGGATGGGGGATACTGGTCGAAAAGGGGGGTAAAAACTATTTTACATCTGTTCTCAGGCAATGTGTTTCGTACTTTTGAGGAATTTCGTGGAGACTATAATCTGCCACGCACAGCTTACTTCCTTTACCTACAGATACGCCATACTGCAGCAACGCAGTTTGGCCTTCGTAACATAGTCGTCCAGCTTTCTCGGCTGGAGCGACTACTAACTGACCCCTCGCACACCAAGTTAGTCTCCACATATTATGGGTCTCTCCTGCACACTACGACTCAAAGGCTGAGCAAAGCGGCTGCTAGCTGGAGAGCCGACATCCCTGAACTGACGGAGGAGATCTGGCAGGAGGTATTGCCCCTCCAGGTCCCCTCTGTCATTTCGTCCCGTGACAAGGTAATACAGACCAAACTGTTATATAGATCCTACTTCACACCATGCTTACTGTTCAAACTGAGCAGAATCCACTCAGCGCTAGGCTCCCGATGCGGCGGGGCCGATGGCACGTTCTTTCATATGATGTGGGAGTGTGCTCCGATTAGAAAGTTATGGTCGGGGGTCACGGCCTTCATTAGCTCGCTGACTGAGATACCCAATATATGTAATCCTCTGAGGTGTTTACTGGGCCACATTGATGCCGAGACTATATCTAAGAATATGCAAACCTTCCTGCGGATAGTACTGTTCTATGCTAAGAAGTCTATAACCTTCCACTGGAAGTCTCCATCCTTACCTACCATTACCTTTTGGCTCACCACCATCAATCGTGCTATACCGCTGTATAAGATGACATATGAGGCCAGAGGGTGTCCAAAAAAATTCTTGAAGGTCTGGGGCTCTTGGGTTGATTCCGAAAGCACCATACCTCCTGCTCCTTGAACTTTGACTGATGACTGATACCTCTGCCCGCTGAATAGATCTAAGTGAGTAAATTAACGATTCTGTTGTTTTTCTCCCACCTTTCTCTGTGCGTTTTTATGAAAATGCTCAATGTGTACCAGCTACCAAAGTTTTGTAAAATGATGTACCGGGCGATGTTCGCCTAGGATGTGTGTTTGTTGTATTGTCTGTTTTGTATGTACAAAAATTTCAAAATAAAAATTTACCTTTAAAAAAAAAAAAAGATGTCGAGGACCTCAAAGAGAAAACCAACACGTGAACATTTAGGACTTCATCAGAAAACGGAGATTATGGCAACTGGAAAAACATCCAACTACGGAATGGATGGAAAAAACGCAGAAGTAGAAGACAGCTTCTGTGTCCATGCATCAACTTTGAATAATGAAAAAGCTAGCCGTCAAGAAATTTGACACAGACTAGAACTTGGAGGTGCAAGAGTAAATGATCTTCAAAAGTACTGATGTTTCTATAAGTGCAAATATCAGAATTGTCCAGGCTATGGTATTTCCTATAAAAATTTGGGATGCCAAAGCTGGACAATGAAGAAACATGACAGAAAAAAACTGACGTCTTCCAACTTTGATGTTGTCAAAGAATTCTAAAAATTTCATACTGGATTCGGAGGAGCAAGTCAGAGAAAAATCAGATTTTATTTACCGGTTCCTAAAGCGGGGAAAGCCACGGAGGTGGCCTGATGCTCCTCACACTCCTGCAGGGCTTCCAGGACAAGTCTCTTGATGATTGCTGGCTGGTTCGCGCCGGCTACATGGAGAATCCATTTACAATGTTTGAGGTTTCCAGCCGGAGTGATGACATGTCCCTTGTTAGGCTTGGCACCTGGAAGAAAAAGGAGATATATGGTACATGGGTACTTGGCACCCGGTGTGCTACCATCTGTCCTGCAACCCATCCCCCACATTATAGCCATGTACACACAAGTCTGTTGTGGTATATTGGTGCATTATCTACTCGTCTGAAAAAAAAAATGGCATTTGAAAAACAAAGACAATGGTGGCAAAACTAAAATTTACCAAGTTTTCTGGCAGACTCTTCAACCTCTGTTCCAGCAGCTTCAAGGATGGCCTGAGAAACACCTAGGAATAGAAATATTAGAAGCAACGTAAACTCAGCAGCAGACCACATATACTTTCTTCAATATTACATTTCTAAAGTTAGCAGACATATTGACACCTCTTGGTTCCCAGGGATTTACCTTCACGCCGGGTAAAACTGCTGTTGGAAGAATTGACAATCATTTCTGCATCCTCTGTGGTTATATCTCCAATCTTCACCTGATAAGTGACAGATCCAACTGTCATTTCATGAACATCTGGTGACGGAGTTGTCACTGCTCCAAAGAAAGCTGCAAGATAAAAATATAAATGACCAGGGCTTTTTTTCTGGGGGAACTTGGGGGAACTCAGTTCCACCACCTCTGCCTCAGACCCTTTGGTGCCTGCTCACCACAATCACTTGTAAACTCAGAAGTCTGGTTTCTGTGTTTACAAGTGACAGCTCTGCGCTCTGTATGTAATGCAATCCTGGTATTTAATGTCCCTTTAAGACCCTCCTACTGTTTTTGTGAAATTTAACAGAACACACCCACTTTTTGATGTGATTTGGAGGGTGTGTGTAGGGGTTTTGTGGGGCCGTGGTTAAGTTCCAGCACCTATTGTTTAAGAAAAAAAGCCCTGTTAATGAGATTAAGCCCAGAAACAAAAATAGAATATATTGCAGGTTTTTTTGTTTAATCTCTCTTTATTACATTTTTTTCTTCAATTCCATATAACATTTAACATGTTATTGACACTTAAGAACACTTCCTAATAACTTTCTTTACTAGGTGGTGGTTTAAAAAAAAAAAAAAGAGGGGGGGGGGGGGGGTGGAGAAGGGGAGGGCAAGAACGAATGTTGTGATTTTTACAAATATATTAATATATATATATATATATATATATATATATATATATATATATATATATATATATATATATTTAAGTGCTTTAATAATGTGATATTTGTTATATTTCTTCTATGTCTTCTTCTACTCATTTATCCATGATTCAGATTTACCTCCCTTAATTTGGGAAGAAAAAAAATGACATTGGGGGTACTGGGGTTCATTTGGAGACTTAGGCCCGGATTCACAAAGCACTTGCACCGACGTATCTCGAGATACGCCGCGTAAGTGCAAATATGCGCCGTCGTATCTGTGCGCCTGACTCAGAAACTAAGATACGCCTGAAAATAGGCTTCATCCGACCGACGTAACTTGCCTACGCCGGCGTAGAGTGGGTGCATATTTACGCTGGTCGTATTTGGCTCTCTAATTGATTTTCTATTCACATATGCAAATGAGGGAGATACACCGATTCAGGAACGTACGTCCGTCCGACGCAGTGCGCGTAAAGTCATACGTCCGGCGCAAAGTTATGCCCCATAAAGGAAGTGTAACTCAGCAGCATCCATGCAAAGGGAACACAAGCCAACGTATTTTACGTAGTTTACGTAGGACGTGAATATGACTGGGCGTAGGTTACGTTCATGCCGTAGGCAGTGATCCGGCGTATCTTAGGGAGTAATTCCGACGTGATTCTGAGAATGCGCACTGGGATGTGTCCACGGGACGGCGCATGCGCAGTCCGTTATTCGTATCTGTCTGGCGCTCGGCCCATCATTTGCATGGGGTCTTGCCTCATTTGCATGGCTCATGCCCACTTCCACATACGCCGGCTTATGCCTAGGAAACCCTGCGCAGTTTTGGCAGCACTGGCTTTGTGAATCCAGTGCTTGCCTCTCTGCGCTGCGTCAGCGTAGTGTAAAGGAGATACGCTACGGCGGCATAAATATGCGCCGCTGTATGTGAATCCGGGCCAAAGAGACACAAAGGGGTGCACTTGGAGTCACTGGATGGCACAGGGTGCACTGAGCTACACTTGGGGACATGGGAGCTCTAGGATGCATTGGAGTTACTAAATTACATTTTGATTCACGGGGGGGGCAAACAGGGGTGCACTTAGAGTCGCTGAATTCTCAGGGGTGCACTTGGAGGCATGGAGGCGCTCAAGGTTCACTGGAGATGACACAGGATGCTCTGGAGTACACTTGGAGTCTCAGGGAGCACACAGGGGTGCACTTGGAGTTACTAGATAACACAGAGAGCACCAGGAGGCAAATCATATCTACTGTATGTGAAGGGGCACTATTTTACAAATTCTAATAATATGCTGTAAAGCAGATAAAACTAACGTGCAAAGTTCATATGATGTAAAACATAATAAAGTGCAAAATTCATAAGCTGTGGAACAAGATAAAGTGCTAAATTCATATGCTACAAAACAATTAAGAATAAAGTGCAAAGTGCTAAATTCCAATCAATATAAATAGTGACTATGGGCCAGATCCACAAACAACGGCACATTAATGCGCCGGGCATAGCGTATCTAAGATACACTACGCCGCCGTAACTTATCTTTTTGTGTTTGAATCCACAACGAATTCGCGTGTAAGTTACGGCGGCGTAGTGTATCTGTTGCGGCGTAAGGGCGCCTAATTCAAATGAATGTAATGGGGGCGTGTTTTATGTTAATACGTCGTGACCCGACGTAAACTAGGTTTTTTTTTTAACTGCGCATGCGCCGTCCGTGGGGGTATCCCAGTGCGCATGCTCGAAATTAACCCGGAAAAAGCCAATGCTTCCGACGGTGACGTCATTCTTCGCAAATTTCTATTCGCGAACGACTTACGCAAACGACGTAAAAATTTCAAAATTGTATGCGGGAACGACTGCCATACTTAACATTGAGTACGCCTCAGAACAGCAGCTTTAACTGGATCGCCGTAACTAGCTAATTTGCATACTCAACGCGGATTTCAACGGGAACGCCACCTAGCGGCCGCCGAAAAATTGCACCTTAGATCCGAAGGCGTACTCAGGCCCCGTACACACGTCCGAGGAACTCAACGTGCCAAACACATCGAGTTCCTCGTCGAGTTCAGTGTGGAAGCCGCCGAGGATCTCGGCGGGCCGACTTTCCTCATTGAACAACGAGGAAATAGAGAACATGTTCTCTTTTCGGCCCGACGGCTTCCTCGCTGAAAAGTGTACATACGACCGAGTTTCTCGGCAGAATCCAGCTCCGACCGAGTTTCTGGCTGAATTCTGCCGAGAAACTCGGTCGTGTGTATGGGGCCTAAGACGTACACCTGTCGGATCTAGCCGAGATGCCGTTGTATCTTGTTTTGTGGATACAAAACAAAGATACGACGCAGGAAATTTTAATTACGCCGGCGTATCAATAGATGCGCCGGCGTAATTCTTTTGTGGATCTGCCCCTTTGACGGGAGGGCCCATGGAACCCAGAATCCCTTGAAAAGGTTTGGAAACCCTTGTTTCAGCTCCACATGCATCTCCTATGTCTAAGCCACCCTGTGTCCATTGGAGGCACAGGGTGAATAAGAAAAAATGATGGACAGCTGTTTAATGGACAATGAGAAGGTGGTTACTTAAATATAACAGTAATATTTATTCACAATATCTCCCAGAATATATATAAAGAGCTATTTACAGGCCTCTAGAACTGGGTAGGAGCCGGACAGTCTACTCCTACTATAGTTTGCTGCCTACTAGGCTGAGGAGGGGGGAGATCACTGTTTGTATTGTCAATTGTAATTGGCTTCTGCTATTGTGAGAAGGTTTTCTGTGTTTCTATTTATGATAATGTTGATTGTGTCTTCTGAGCTACAAGACGGCAAGTCTTTCCTAAAGGTCATGCCTCTGAGTCACTTAGGATGTCTCTAGGATTAGATAATTATCTCATGTTAATTAGGTTTCTGGTTACAGTTTGTATTGTCATCCTTGTGTATGTATTTGTGTGAGATCTCAAATACAAAGGCTAAATCTGATGTACTCCAAGACTGGTGTTGTCTGGTTCTTGGGGGTTACTATAGTCAGATTCATTGGTCTCGTGTTCCAGGACTTAGGAAGCGATATACTGACGGAAGAACTCAAGCGGAGTGTGGAACGTTCCGTCACGGTGGCAAAAAATAAAAATCTTTTATAATGCAGTTCATGAAATATCCTAGATCAACAAAATTGTTCTTTAATGTGGTACGTTGTTAAAAACCATCACCAACGTATTGCTCGTTTAACCGATAGTGCTGCTCAGTTAGGCCTTGTACACACGGGCAAACATGTACGATGAAAACGGTCCGCCATTCGACGCATGCGAGGGATGGCGGCCGCACGGACATGTACGGTAGGTCTGTACAGACGACCAAACATGTCCGAGCGGACAAGATTCCAGCGGGCTGTTTCTAAACAAGTTTGGAAATATTTGTCCGCTGGAAAAAGGCCCAGCGGGCAAATGTATGCTGGAATCCTGTCCGCTCGGCTGTACAGACGACCGAAGATGTCTGCTGAAACTGGTCCGCGGACCTGTTTCAGCAGACATGTTCGGTCGTCTGTACGGGGCCTTAGAAGTAAACTCACCAGATGGTCATGATCCTTTTAACTAAAAGAGGGTCAAAAAAAGCCTTAAATTATGCGGTGCCATGGTTGAAAGGAGGAGAGTTTTTTTTAAATCTCTGAGGTGCAAGAAGAACCCAAAGGAGACATATAAACCCAGGCATTTTTTTACCTTTTTTTTAGTTAAAGGGGGTCAGTGTACATCTAACTAAGCACTATCGGGTGAATGAGCAATAAGTTGGTGATGTTTTTTTAGCAACATACCACATTGAAGAACAATTTAATTGATCGAGGAGATTTCATGAACTGCATTCAAAAGGACTTTCATTTATTGTCACTATTTATATTGATTGGAAGCTAGCACTTAGCACTTTATTCTTAAAGCGGGGGTTCACCCTTAGAGGGCACTTTTTCCCCTTAGATTCCTGCTCGTTTTTACTAGGGGAATCGGCTATTTATTTTAAAATATGTGCAGTACTTACCCGTTTACGAGATGCATCCTCTCCGTCGCTTCCGGGTATGGGCTTCGGGAATGGGCGTTCCTTCTTGATTGACAGTCTTCCGAGAGGCTTCCGATGGTCGCATCCATCGCGTCACGATTTTCCGAAAGAAGCCGAACGTCGGTGCGCAGGCGCAGTATAGAGCCGCACCGACGTTCGGCTTCTTTCGGCTACGAGTGACGCGATGGATGCGACCGTCGGAAGCCTCTCGGAAGGCTGTCAATCAAGAAGGAACGCCCGCTCCCGAAGACCCATACCCGGAAGCGACGGAAGAAGATGCAGCTCGAAAACGGGTAAGTACTGCTCATATTTTAATACAAATAGCCGATTCCCCTAGACCGAACGAGCAGGAAGCTGAGGGGAGAAAAAAAAAAATTATAAATGGGTGAACTCCCGCTTTAATTGTCTTCTACCATACGAATTTTGCACTGGATACATTTGAGCCCTCAGGCACACTGAAGGTGCATTAGAAACACTTGAGTTCTTAAGCACACTGAAGACACTATGTCACATTAGAGACACTTGAGTCCTCAGGCACGCTGAAGACACTGGAGCATGTTAGAGTGATTTGAGCCCTCAGGCTCACTGGAGACACTTAGATACACTAGAGACATTTGCATAGCTCCCAACTGTCCCTGGTTTCGAGGAACTGTCCTTCATTCGGAACAAAGTCCCTCTTTCCTCCTCATTTGTCCCTCAGTGCTAAACCTTTCATCCAATTCAAAATTAATGCATTTTGTCAATTCCAAAGGCCAATATAAAGAAATAGTGATGGTAAAAAAGCACTTGTGGGTTTAACCAATCATTTTGTTGTACAATTCTCCTTTAAGGGGGCGGGGCAGGGGGGTGTCATATGCCTGCATACTTTTGCTAATAGGTACTCATCGCTAAGGCACACCAAAGACACTAAGGAACACTAAAGACTATCAAACCCTCAGGCACACTGGAGACACTAAGGTACACTGGAGACCCTTGAGCCCTCAAGCACACTGGAGACACTGAAGACACTTAGGTACACTAGAGACACTCAAATCCTCAGGCACACTGGAGACACTAAGGTACACTAGAGATGCTTGAGCCCTCAAGCACATTGGAGACACTGAAGACACTTAGGTACACTAGAGCAGTGTTTCTCAACGCCAGTCCTCAAGGCGCCCCAACAGGTCATGTTTTTAGGATTTCCCTCAGAATAAATGGCTGTGGTAATTACTAAGGCAGTGAAACTGATTAAATCACCTGTGCAAAATAATGGAAAGCCTGAAAACATGACCTGTTGGGGCGCCTTAAGGACTGGAGTTGAGAAACACTGCACTAGAGACTCTCAAACCCGCAGGCACACTGGAGACACTAAGGTACACTAGAGACCCTTGAGCCCTCAAGCACACTGGAGACACTGAAGGCACTTAGGTACACTAGAGACACTTAAATCCTCAGGCACACTGGAAACACTAAGGTACACCAGAGACACTTGAGCCCTCAGGCAAACTGGCAGGTGGAGGGACAGTACAGTGACTCAATTCGAAATTGCTGCATTTTGTAAATTCCAACGGCCAATATAAAGAAATAGTGATGGTAAAAAAGCACTTGTGGGTTTAACCAATCATTTTGTTGTACAATTCTCCTTTAAGGGGAAGGGGCAGGGGAGTGTCATATGCCTGCATACTTTTGCTAATAGGTACTCAGCACTAAGGCACACCAAAGACACTAAGGTACACTAGAGACTATCAAACCCACAGGCACACTGGAGACACTAAGGTACACTGGAGACGCTTGAGCCTTCAAGCACACTGGAGACACTGAAGACACTTAGGTACACTAGAGACACTCAAACCCTCAGGCACACTGGAGACACTAAGGCCTCGTACACACGACCGGATCTATCCGCTGGGATTGATCCGCGGATCAGTTCCAGCGGACAAATCCGGTCGTCTGTACGGCCTAGCGGATATTTATCCGCGGAGATTCCTCCGGCCGATCGATTTCAAGCGGATATAAATTTCTTAGCATGCTAAGAAATCTATCCGGTTGAATCGTGTCCAGCGGATTGATCCGGTCGTCTGTACAGACTCACCGGATCAATCCGTCCGCTCCCCTCCCTCGCATGCGTCGTAATGATTCGACGCATGCGTGGAAGTACTTACCTTCCAGCGACGCGCTCGTCGCCGCGTCATCGTCGCGGCGACGGCGCGACACGTCACCGCGGATGTATTCCGCGCGGATTTTGATCCGATGGTGTGTACAAGCCATCACATCAAAATCCGGAGGAGGAATCTCGTCTGTACGAGGCCTCAGGTACACTGGAGACCCTGGAGACACTAAGGTACACTAGAGATGCTTGAGTCCTCAAGCACACTGGAGACACTGAAGACACTTAGGTACACTAGAGACACTCAAACCCTCAGGCACACTGGAGACACTAAGGTACACTAGAGACACTTGAGCCCTCAAGCACACTGGAGACCCTGGAGACACTAAGGTACACTAGAGATGCTTGAGCCCTCAAGCACACTGGAGACACTGAAGACACTTAGGTACACTAGAGACACTCAAACCCTCAGGCACACTGGAGACACTAAGGTACACTAGAGACACTTGAGCCCTCAAGCACACTGGAGACCCTGGAGACACTAAGGTACACTAGAGATGCTTGAGCCCTCAAGCACACTGGAGACACTGAAGAGACTTAGGTACACTAGAAACACTCAAACCCTCAGGCACACTGGAGACGCTAAGGTACACTAGAGACACTTGAGCCCTCAAGCACACTGGAGACCCTGGAGACACTAAGGTACACTAGAGATGCTTGAGCCCTCAAGCACACTGGAGACACTGAAGACCCTTAGGTACACTAGAGACACTCAAACCCTTAGGTACACTAGAGACACTTGAGCCCTCAGGCAAACTGGTGATGGAGGGACAGTACAGTGACTCAACACTAGATCCCAAGGAGAGGTAGGCAGTATGTTACATTTTTGTTTTGGGGTTTAGATATATTTTAAGCCAAAACACCACAGTGTAAAAACATAAATTTGTGCTTGCATGGCCAAATAAACAAAATAATTTTCATATCATTTCATGGTAAATAAAATTACTTGATTCTGTCCCAGCTGGTTTTTGGTTGGTAGTCTCGTTGGTAGTAGCTTCAGAGTACTTTGCCAGTTGGCTTGAGAATGCCTGTACATAAATAACTCAAGAAAATGTGAATTTTTCCCTAAAGATATGAATGTGTAATAAAACAATGATAACTACGAGGTAATTTTGTACTATGCAATCGTTCCAGGTACTTGAATATTATCATTTGGACATTACTAGGAAAACAGAAAAAAGTCATGAGGAGCACACCTTTTAAAAATGTTACGTTTAAATAAAGGTAATATTTTTCAGTTTTGGATAGAGTGGGGCAGATTTGTGTATGTGTGTATGCGGGGTCATTAACCCCCTTTCTTTCTGATGTCTTGCTCTACATTAAGGTGGCTATTTAGCTAAAGATCGAGAAGCCACTAAACGATTAACTCTCTGCCATTTCTAGTTAACTACACCCGGTTGTGGGAACATTACCACCCAGGATGGGAACCTCAAGTCTATACCCTACCTACAGGATGCCTTGTGGGTGAGAGCCTCGCTGGATGCAACTTGCATTTAAAGCGGCATTCAAGCCCAAGAACTCAAATATAACACTTTGAGCCCTTGGCAACCCATGGGGCAACTCACTTCATGGTTAATACTATAACCACCCCTACAGGTTAGAGACAACAACTTTTAGGTTCAAAGTATTTAGGGACTGCGCAGCAGACCTCACTCTTAGTAACATGCCAGCAGATTGCTACTGGATACTGGGGAACTCATTACACTAATACGGGGCAATTTAGGAAACAGCGATCAGCCGATCACAGATCAATTGGCTTCAGTATAAATCACACAAATAGGAAACATAAGGGAAAAACAAAGACACTGAATTTCAAAACAGCCAACTTCTCTTAACTACAGTAGGTGTTTGTGATATTGTGTTTTTAGCACGACAGCATCGCGCTGATTCTCGGCGACATGGTGCCGAGATCTCGCCGACATCTCGCACTCACTGGAATAGTGACAGCACATCCCAGCAAGCGCGTCATAGAAGCGACGGGAGATCCGACTTGGATTCCCGCCAATTCTACACGTGTGCGGCGTTTGTTATGAATCCTGAGGGGGAAGTCCCCGCCGGATTTTAAATAAAAATCCGGCATGGGTCCCCCCCTCAGAAGCATACCGGGCCCTTAGGTCTGTTATGGGTTGTAAGGAGAGCCCCCCTACGCCGAAAAAAACGGCGTAGGAGGTCCCCCTACAATCCATACCAGACCCGTATCCAAAGCACGCTACCCGGCCGGCCAGGAAGGGAGTGGGGACGAGCGAGCGCCCCCCCCCTCCTGAGTCGTACCAGGCTGCATGCCCTCAACATGGGGGGGTTGGGTGCTCTGGGGCAGGGGGGCGCACTGCGGCCCCCCCACCTCAGAGCACCCTGTCCCCATGTTGATGAGGACAGGGCCCCTTCCCGACAACCCTGGCCGTTGGTTGTCGGGGTATGCGGGCGGGAGGCTTATCGGAATCTGGGAGCCCCCTTTAATAAGGGGGCCCCCAGATACCGGCCCCCCACCCTAAGTGAATGGATATGGGGTACATCGTACCCCTAACCATTCACCTGTAGGAAAAATGTCAAAGTTAATAAACACACCACACAAGGGTTTTTAAAATAATTTATTTTTCTGCTCCGGAGGCTCCCCCTGTCTTCTTTATTAGCTCTTTTACCAGGGGGAGCTTCTTCTTTGACGTCTTCGGGTGGGTGGGGGCCGCCGTCTGGTTCTCTTCCACCGCCTGGGGGGGTCGCTTTTAAAAAAGCCCCCACCCCCCGGCGGGTTTCCTCCGGTGTCTTCGGCGGGGGGGGCTTCTTCTTCCGCTATCCCGACGGGTCTTCTCCGCTATCCGGGGGGTCTTCTCAACTCTCCGGGGGTCTCCTTCTATGTTCGCCGCTCTCCGCTATTGACTCGGCGCACCCCGGTTCTTCCTCTCGCTGTCCGGTGCCTTCTTCTTCCGTGCTGTACGTCTTCTTCTCCTTCCGTGCTGTGAGTTCTTCTTCCGTGCTGTGACGTCATGTTCTTCACTTCTCTTCTTCTCCCGATGTTGACACGTCGCCTTTCCTCGCTGCAATGACGGGTGCGCGGCTTGCATCGGATTTATATAGACCTCACAATCCCATCATGCTCTGGTACCTACCCATGTGATACCTACCCACGTGGGTAGGTATCACATGGGTAGGTATTGTGAAAAATTAAAATGTCACAACCCCAATCGCGTTCTCCGCTCCACAAAAAACAAAAACTACTCCAGATACCCCAGACCAGATACAAGTCCAAAGGAGAACAAAGATTTGCAGTCCAAGGACCTAGACTGTAGAACGCTTTACCAACCAGCATCCGAACAGAAGTGAATCACCAGGCCTTCAGGAGAAAACTCAAAACCCATCTATTCTGAAGGCTAAATACAGTAGGGAATAGATACCAAGCGCCCTGAGGCGATTCAGTTCGCATGTGTTGCGCTATATAAGTTTTTTACTCACTCACTCACTCAATCACTCACTCACTGAGTTAATACAGTGTGAAGATACAGTGGTTTTCAAGGGTAACAAAGGCTTAACAAGCAGCCTGCGGTGTGGCAGGTGAGATAGCTTCTTGCAGCGAGGGAGATGTTGTCGGCACTCCTTCAGCCATGATCCATCTCCCATAGCATCAGGAGCAGATCGGCACCTTATCCTGTAGAACCCCACACATCATTGGGAGTGAGGTAGCAGTGATAAGCTGGACAGGTGGAGAGGGCATTTATTTTGTGTGTCCTTCCTAAATGCACATGTAGCTGTGTTGGTGTATATGACATCAAGAGAGTTTACTAGAGTTCATTCATGTTAAGTCATCTGTCCGAGTCATGAGTGTGGCTCGAGAAAAGGTACTCAATGTGTATGGCAATGACCCTGTACAAAGTGCCTAGTGTAGCCCAGAAGAACCCACCCCGGTGTAGGCCTCTCATGTGACCCTTGCATGGCACCCAATGAGGAGGGAAACATGGAGAATGTGATGACCAACCACAGCCACCTACCCTTCATGCTGGATCGAGATCGAGCTCAAGTAAGTATAAGGAGAGCTGGCATCAACAAGTGAGCGTAAATGTAAAGAGTAAAGGTCACACTTTCCCATGAGAGCTCTCAAAGGTGGATTTTCCCTCACTTTGGGGTGATTTAAACTGACCTCCTGTCAGTTCTCTGAAATGAAAAGTCATGGGTAATCTCCCAGATGGGGCATGTATTCAGGTTCCCTCCATGCCTCCTGAGACCCAGTCTATATGGACAGTATGGCAACTTGCTGACTCAACTTTTGACTTCTACTATGTTCTTTTGTTATCCTCAAAAATAGCAATACAAATATTAAGCACAATAGAAAGGAGTGAAAGATTCAAGGGAATTGTCAACTTATCAAGAAGATTCAGAAGTAGAAACCATTTTAGCTTGTCATTACAGATTATGTTTATTTCTGGGTGCTTTTTATGTGGCCTTTACCATGGCAGCCTCCTCTGGACTTGCTTACCCAGTGAATGAAATGGAGGTTGACTTTGCCGGTTCTCCCCTTACCTCCTTTTCTGTCTCTCTCCTCTTTAAAGTTCACCACATTTGTCTTTTTTCTCCAGTTCCTCTGTGGATTGCTGTGATTTATCGGCCTCTGGAAACAGTGTCACCCTTGTTTGATGATTTCTCTGCCTGGCTACCCCACTTTCTCTGCTCTTGAATGCTATCACTATTCTGTGTAAGTTCAACATTTTGTTAATGCCAACACCCTGGCTACATTTCAACTTGTAAGCAAGGGTTAGCACCCCTTTTAGTGAGGCCCCTCCCCTGGGTATAGTGCATGGGAGGCATATGCACCCCTTTATAAGCTGGTGTGGTGGAGTCTTAAGAAGAAGGCTGATGGGAACAGGCTTCCCCTGATGTAAGTCTACAGACTGGTAAGGAGAGGGCCCTTAGGGGTTAGGCCTTAGGGCTTAGGAGTTAAGAGCCTCTGAACAAGAACCCACTGCAAGGATACACACAGTAAGGAGAGTGAGGGAGATGGCTGGATATGTATGCCCAAAGCTGAGTGAACTGATCTTTTAAAAACATTAAAAGGCTACTAGTGTGGACATTCATATATTCTGAAGTGGGCTTCAGGCAAGGAAAATGTGAGTAACAAGATGACAGAGTTCCTTCACTTTGCAGGTGTGTCCAACCATCAGAGCTGCCACCTCATTGATAGCAACCCTCTCAACCCATTTCAGTATGGATTTAGCCTACAACATCTGACAGAACCTGCCTTCCTAAAATACCTACTAATGTCCTGTACATATGGTCTGACTTTTGACCGGCCAAAATCACATCGGAATTCCACCGGAATTCCATCGGAGTAAAAGAGAACATGTTCTCTATCTAAACTCGGAATTTCCGATGGAAAAAGTCAGATGGGCATACACACGGTCGGAATATCCGATGAAAACATTTCGGCTGACTTTTTTCATCTGAAATTCCGATCGTGTGTATCCGGCATAATTGTTAAAACCAATGGGTACTACTCCATACTACTAAAGGTTTTTGCTGATTTTGATACAGTTCACCACCTGCTCTTCCTTTAAAAAATTCTGCAATGTTGGCCTCCAAGTCTCTGCTGTTTGCTGGGTCCCCGACTCCCCATCTACCTATCTTAGAGCACTTTTAGTGTCACTTACAACCCTACCGCTTCCTCTTTTCTTTCTCTTACTGTAGGGGTTCCCCAAGGCTCTATCCTTAAACCCCTCTGACTCTCTATTTACACCTCCTCCCTGGGTCATTTCATAGCCTCCCACAGCTTCCAATTCCAATGCTGACAACACACAAAACTATATCTCTACCCTTAACCTTAGCACTTCAATCCCCTCACGCATCAATAATTTACTAACTGACATATCAGTACAGATAGGACGTCGCTACCTCAAACTCAGTCTTTCCAAAACTGAACTCAAAATATTTCTCCCCCGTGTTCCCCCCTCCGGCTTTTCTATCAAACACCTAAAACTTTCTCTCTACCCCTCACCTTACCACTTCAATCCCCTCACGCATCAATAATTTAGTAACTGACATATCAGTATAGATAAGATGTCACTACCTCAAACTTAGTCTTTCCAAAACTGAACTCAAAATATTTCTCCTCTGTGTTCCCCCCTCAGGCTTTTGTATCAAACACAATAGCACAATCATCAATCTCTCCCCTAATGCCATGCTCCTATATGTAGTCCCAAACATTGCCTTATTTTTGCCCTACAGCCAATTACTGTCCAACTCTTGCTGCCTTCAAGGCTGTATCATCTCCAAAACATCCCCCTTTATAGCCAATGACACCACCAAGGTACTGATTGACTGCCTTTCTATCTCTAATCTGGACTATTGTAACTCCCTCCTCATTGGCTTATCTTAACACAGGCTATCCCCTTTCAGTCCATCATGAAAGTTGCTGCCAGAGTCATCCATCTAACCAACCATTTAGTGTCTGTCACCTCTTCCTGCCAATCCCACTGGTGCACAGTAAGAACTTTGAAGTGTTAGGCCTCGTACACACGACCAGACATGTCCGATGAAAACGGTCCGTGGACCGTTTTCATCGGACATGTCTGCTGGGAGGTTTTGGTCTGATGTGTGTACACACCAAATTCCCCGCAGACACAAAACGCGGTGACGTGGCGGCGAAGTGGCGGCGACGATGACGCAGCGACGCGCGCGACTCAGGAAGTTCAATGCTTCCACACATGCGTCGAATCACTTCGACGCATGCGGGGGATTTCGGTCCGATGGTTAGGTGTACTAACCATCGGACATGTCCGACGGACAGGTTTCCAGCGGACAAGTTTCTTAGCATGCTACACACGGTCGGACATGTCCGCGGAAACTGGTCCACGGACCAGTTTCAGCGGACATGTTCGGTCGTGTGTACGAGGCCTTAGATATCTCAGCCCTTAGTTAGATACTCCCTTCCTCACCATGCAACCAGCTAGGCAAAGTTTCTTTGATGTAGAGAAAGGAAGATTTAGGACAGGAATGTCTTAAATTACCATAAAAATAATAAAAGAAAGGCCAGAAAAACATCCCATGTAAGCTGGAATACATTACATTGGATTCCACTTCTAGTTCTTCTTGGTGACTTAACACCTATGGATCTTGTCAAGTCAAACGGTTGCCATACTGTCAATAGAGATAGGGGCTCAAATGGTCTGTCGTTTGCGTAAAGAGACATTTGAGGCAGAACACTTATAAAAATAAAAAACATTAGATAATGCTGATGTCAGTTAATACCGTACAGTCTTCAATTTTCTTCTGAAGCAGTTTGATGACAATCCCTTCCTTGGTCATCACTGCATTCTCATTGCCTGCTATTACTTGTACCCGGGGCTTCTCATCATCCTTTATTTTAACGTCATGTTGGATCTCTGATGCTTTAGGTGGAACAGCATTAGGTTGGTTACCAAATTTGACTTTAGTAGCTTCACAGAATTCTTTAACGGTTTCCTCATTCATGTCCACCAGATGTATTCTCTGAAGAGTGGTCTGTTGGCTCTCCACATAGACATGTAGTGCTTCCATTATATTCTTAATGCATGACTTCAGTGGGAAAGCAAAAATGCGAGAGCTGACTGCTGGGATTGCTATTGAACAATGATTGTTCTTCGATGCCAGCTGCAAGCTAGTGGTGATGGCCTTCTGTAAAAGATGCTCACAACTTGAATGTGAACTCGCTGACCATCGGGGGCCGACGGTATGTATGACCTGTTTACACGGCAAGTTGCCAGCATCAGTGATTACTGAGTCTCCAGGGGACAGTCTACCATTGGTCTTGATGATCCTGTCACAGTCCTTTCGAAGTTTAAGTCCAGCTGCATTTAGAATGGCTTTTGCCAAGCCACCAAAGTGTTGTAGATGTTCATTGGCTGCATTGACAATGACATCTACTTTGTGACGGCACAGGTCATCTTTGTATATGGCGATGGTCAACCCTTTTGGAAGTTTCACTTGGAATCTGGGGTCACCGAGTACAGAGTCTTTTCTACAAGTCTCCTCTAAATGTATTGCACAGTTCAATTCCTTTGCAAATGCGACTAGAACTTTTTCATTGGTCATGCAAAATTTTTTGGCTCCTGGTTTATCGATGCACAGGGTATCACAATGAAGTGAGGACAGAAAGTTCTTGATGAGCAACGCTGCCTCTTGAACGTGAACCCTTGGGCCTGACAAGCACATCCTGTCCCCGTTCTCCGTCACATCTACTTTTTTATCTATCTTCCCCCAAATGTCCCTCCTTCTGTCCTCAAGGAACTTCATCATTACCCTTGACTCAACTGTATGATCTGTTCGTATCCTGATGTTATTCCTTAGAAATTCACTAACTTTTTGGTGGCACTTTTTTACATTTGATGTTAGGCCACTGATGACCACATCATTCATGGCTATAGAAGGAAATTCCAGTATTTGAACTCTGCATATCTCTGCGTTCAACTGTGAGAATAGACTTTTCCATTCAGGACTTTCAAGGAGACTCTTCCCTTTAACAATGATACGTCTACACATTATTTTATCTTTAATTTGCTCTTCTGCTTTTTTCAAGGCTTCCTCTGAGTAAGCAATAAGTTTAACAGCATTGTCATCTATTTCCAGCAATGCATTAATGCTGTGAGGTACAAAAAGGCGACTGCCCAGCTTTCCATCGGACAACATCAGGAACTGGACAAGGTGGCGATTCAGCTGGAGAGATTTTGTTTTCATTTGTTGCTGTATGTTGTCTATCTTACATTTGGCAGTGAGAACCTCCGATCCCAGCCCTGATATCTGAATCTCACTTGCTTCTGCATTATAATCAATCTTCAGCTCTGGGAACGTCTCCGCCATCTTATTCTCTAGGCCGCTCCTATACATAACCCGATAGTGGGCCGGGGACATGGGTACAACCACAGTCAATCTTTGATTCTTTTTTTTAATTGCTCTTGTGTTTTTTTTTAACAGGTTTCTTAAATTTGGTTTCATCTCTGTTACTTTCTTGGACTTGCCAACCAGGTAGACCTTCCCTGCAGCCAAGTCAGTTTTGACCTGTACTCCGTGGAACATGGAACTGTCCACTGTTGCTTTAATAACCTCCCAGACCGACTGACTGATTTTGTACTGTACAATTTTGTACTTCGTGACAAGCTTTTTCATGATTTTCTGAGCAGAAGGCATTCTGACTGGTAATATGAGTTTGAAGACGGGTAAATGGCGGTCTTTTCTTGGCCATATGGCCTCACATTCTTGACTTATCTCTTTCATCTGTTTATCATTTAGCATAGTTTTCAAACTAAATGGTCTCAAAGTAAACTCTAATGTAGATATTTCTACACAAGCTCCTCTGTTCACATGCTGTGTTGCAGGGAATGATTTATTTGTCTTGAGTGACTCATTCTCCTTCCGAAATCTTTTCACAACTGAAAAAGAAAGAAAGGTAAAAGTTCAGGATGATGACACATCCAGAACACCACATTAAATTACATTTCTTTCTCGTACATCACCGGACACAGAGCAGCCACATACATTACTACCTGGGTTATGTGCCACCTATTTTTGAATGGACACTGGTAGAATAACCAAAAACAGGAAGTGACCCCCTATATAACCCCTCACCTACAGGAAGTACTCCAGTTTTTTCACCAGTGTCTAAAATGGTGGATGGTCATTTGTTGAGCTCTCTGTGAACGTCCATGCTGTAATCCCGCACAGGTTCTTAAGAATCAAGAGACAGCGTTTCTAGATCCATTTCAAAAAGCTACTATTCTAAGATAAACGGTACCCGAGCCTTTGTAAAGAAGATTAAGGGATCAACAAACAAGGTTTTGCCTGTAATGCAACCTTCGGTGCTGGACCCTGCGTAGTGGAATCCTGGACACCACAGTGCTAAAGCATTCCTGTAAAGGAATAAATAGTCGTGCTACTTTTGAACACTTTTTGGCCCAGATTCACAAAGGACTTACAACGGCGTATCTCCACGTACGCCGTCGTAAGTCCGAATGTGCGCCGTTGTATCTTTGCGACTGATTCATAGAATCAGATACGCCTCATTGTTGCCAAGATACGAGCGGCGTAAGTCTCCTACGCCGTCGTATCTTGGGGTGCATATTTACGCTGGCATACAACACGCCCCCTACCAGCCTACTTTGAATTACGCGGGCTTACACCAGGCCCATTTACGCTACGCCGTCGCAACTTACGGAGCAAGTGCTTTGTGAATACTGCACTTGTCTGTCTAAGTTGCGGCGGCGTAGCGTAAATAGGATACGCTACGCCCAACTAAAGATACGCCATTGTATCTGAATCTGGCCCTAAATGTCTAAATATGAATACTGTGCACTATATGAATAGTTAAATAAAAAAAACATAACCAGCAATACATGCAATAGTAAAGTGTTCACATAAACAGAATAATAAGAGCCGTTTCACACAGGGGCAACAGGACTTTGTGCACGACTTTGTGAGGCGACTTGGACACGACTTTTGTACGTAAACCACAGCAAGACTTGGGGCAACTTACAACATGACTTGAAGTCGCCTCCAGGACAGGGGATTTTGCCAGTGGCTTATCATGAGGGGTAACTTCACGTAAAATTTTTAATAAAAAAACGGCATGGGTTCCCCCTCCAAGAGCATATCAGGCCCTTAGGTCTGGTATGGATTTTAAGGGGAACCCCCTTGTCCCCAAAATCCATACCAGACCCTTATCCGAGCACGCAGCCCGGCCAGTCAGGAAAGGGGGTGGGGACAAACGAGCGCCCCCCCCCCCACCTGAACCGTACCTGGCCGCATGCCCTCAACATGGGGGGTAGGTGCTTTGGAAAAAGGGGGCGCCCTGCGGCCCCCACTCCAAAGCACCCTGTCCCCATGTTGTTGAGGACAAGGGCCTCTTCCCGACAACCCTGGCCATCGGTTGACAGGGTCTGCGAGCAGGGGGCTTATCGGAATCCAGGAGCCCCCTTTGATAAGGGGGCCCCCAGATCCCGTCCCCCACTCTGTGTGAATTGTACCCCTACCTATTCACCTGGGGGGAAAAAGTGTCAAGAAAAAAACACACTAGACAGGCTTTTAAAGTCATTTATTAGGCAGCTCCGGGGTCTTCTTCTGACTTCTCCGCTCTCTCTGGGTGCGTCTTCTCCCACTCCCTGGTGCCTTCTGAAGTGCTCCTCCGCTATCTTCTTCCAGCTCTTTCACTAGCGGTGGCCCGGTCTTCTCCGTCGTGTTCTTCCCTCTTCTCCCGCTCTCCGGTGCCTTCTGCCGGGCTCCTCCACTTTCTTCTTCCAGCTCTTTTACTAGCGGCGGCCCGGTCTTCTGCGTCGTCTTCTTCCCTCTTCTCTTCTTATCTCTCAGTGTGGCCCTTTCGGATAGAATCAGTCCACTCTGTTGTGACCTCTGTCCAAGAAGAAGATTTTCTGCATCCATAGATAACAGGGATGCATACCTGCACGTGCCAATTTTTCAACCTCATCAAAGGCTTTTGCGCTTTGTTGTAGAGCAACAAAATTTGTGGCTCTGCCCTTTGTGCTCGCAACCGCACCCCGGGGTCTTCACAAAGATTCTAACATCCATACTGGGTCTTCAAAGATCTTGAAGGATCTTGATTGCAGGCTACGTAGATGATCTTGTGACCTTTTACGGTCAAATTCCTGGAACATCTCGGATGGATCATAAATTCCAAGAAATCGGCCCTAAAACCGGTTCAAAGTCTGAAATACTAGGGCCTTATCATGGACACAGTCCAGGCAAGAGTGTTTTTGCCTCCAAGAAGGGTCGAGGCAGATAAGCCGTAAGCCGAAAGAGACACCTGTCTGTCCGACTCTGTATGAGTCTTCTGGAAAGGATGGTTTCCTCATTCGAGGCAATTCTGTATGCCCAGTTCCATTCCAGGGCATTGCAGCAGAACATTCTGCCTGCATGGAGCAGGAGGATGCAGGCTTTGGATTCCTACATAATCATAACCCCCCAGGCTCGAGGAAGTCTCACCTGGTGGTTAGTAAAGCAGAATTTGATACAGGAAAGATATTTTCTTCCAGTGTCGTGGAAGGTAGTGACCACATATGCCAGTCTTTCCGGCTGGGGTGCAGTCATGGAAAGTTCCACAGTCCAAGGGAAATGGACTCCTGAAGGAACAGGAATTGCCCATCAATGTGCTAGAGCTGTGGGCAATATGCTTCTTGCTGAATTATTGGATGTTAAAGTTACAGGGTCACCCAGTAAGGGTGCAAATCGTCGATGCCACAGCTGTGGCCTGTGTCAACCATCAGGGTGGCACCAAGAATCGTCTGGCCCACATGGAGGTCAATCATGTACTGTCTTGGGCAGAAATGCATGTGCCAGTGCTATCTGCTATCCACATCCCTGGGGTAGAGAACTGGAAGGCGGACTATCTCAGCCGCCAACAGATACATCCAGGAGAATGGACTCTGCAACCACAGGTGCATATGCAGATTTGCCAGCAGTGGTGTACACCGGATGTAGACCTGCTGGCATCCAGGTTCAACTGTAAGATTCAGCAGCTTGTATCCAGAAAAAGGCATCATCATGGTAGGTTTCCTCTCTCTTTTTTTGGTTGTGGTATATACCCTGGTGGTTAGTTCTTTTCTATTTCTTACCACCATTTCCTTTTCCTTTTTTTCAATATATTTCACCACCAAGGTTCACAATTATCTGAGCACCCATTTTCGGGTAAATGTGGTTGCCATCTTTTCACGTACCTCCTTAGGACTGAGACCGGGTCCATTACTGTTTACACCCCTATATTATAGATTTATGATATACTGATACACAAACTTACAATTTGTTCCCATAGGTCTCTACTGATGAGTTACACACCATCCCTTGTTGTCACATGGGGAACACATCCCCTTCTATACCCCCCCCCCCTTCTATACCACCTGATGCCAAGCCTGTATATATTGTCGCCTCAGCTCTCGTGGCATAGGACGTTTCCAGTTCAACCTTTTCCTGTCATCATATTCCAAATCCACTGTCCATCTGTGTAAGTATGGGTGAATGATGTTCATCTTCCCCATCCACCTTTTTAATATCTTTTCCTTTCTAGTCAGACTGATGTTTATTATATCTATTTATACCCCATAGATATTTCTGTTGCATATGCTCTTGATGAGTGGGCACATCAACGAAACGCGTCAAGCTCTTTCTGATGCCACAGCTACATCATTACATGCAATTTAATTTGGTACCTTTTTACTAACTATGTCTGACTATGTTACAACTTTACCAACCATTTTGTGTGCTATATCATGTGTAATATGGAGGATGTTGATAGTGGGCATGATACCAATTGTATCATCACGTTACATATTACGTGCATATATATGAACTGTATGTTTTATGTGTACTCATTTCACCTGCATTGTGATTGTACCTCATCTGTATTAGTTTATGTTAAATAAAAACACTTTACAGACCCACATTGCATTTTTGCGTCCAGATACAGTACATGCTTCATTTAAAGTCCCAAATCCCTGCTTTCTTTGTCTCGCATACCAGGGATTGAGACATTGGACTCACACATCCTATACCTCATCTAAAGTCCCAAACACCCTCTTTTTTATGTATTCAGAGCAAGAGATCCACTTGCGATTGGGATAGATGTTCTGGTAGTTCACTGGACTCAGTTCTCCTTGATTTATGCATTCCCCCTGATTCCTCTTCTGCCATATCTTTTGCGCAGGATCCGAGAGGAGATGACATCAGTCATTCTGATAGCTCCAGCCTGGACCAGGAGGGCCTGGTATCCTGAGATAGTAAGATTAGCAGTAGGCAAGTCTTGGACGCTTCTGCTCTGGCTTTATCTACTGTTACAGGGGCCTATATTTCACCCAAATTTATGCTCACTGAATTTGACGGCGTGGCTATTTAAGCCAGGGTGCTAGGAGATCGTGGTATCTCAGGACCAGTGGTAACGACATTGGTGAATGCCAGAAAGGAGTATATTTAGCACCTCGGTGCTGGCCCTACAAACAGACGGGAACACAGGGATATCTTACAGCAGGGACTGACAATATGTATGAGAAACATGGAGGTGCAAAGGGATCCCATAGAATACAGGTACACAGGATACAATTGTGGTGTCTAGGAGAGAAAGGATATCTATTAGTATCAATTAAGGAAAACTCAGTCTGCCTCCACATATGACAAAGGTGAGGGCCCTTGGATGGGAAAAAGGTTCAGAGTCTAAAGAACCACCTTGTCTTCTCCAGAGCCCCTAAAGTTGGAGAAGTCTTGCATTGCAGATGATCCCCGAGTTGTGGTTCTCGGGCTTTCCTAAGCAGGCAGCAACTGGGAACTAAGGACTGATAAGCATCCAAGAGTCCCTTGCAGTGCTAAAAGGCTGGGATCGCAGGTCAGTAGCGGCGTATCTAGGGTATGGCAAATATGGCATGTGCCATGAGTGCCATATGAAGGGTTCCCTCGTGAGGTGAGATGAGTGGCTGGGCAAAAAGCAGTGTTGCCAATGCCAACCGCGGCCGCCTGTATTTTTTGGCAGTTTCTGGAGCGGCCCGATCCGATCCTGTATTTGGCCAGCGGGCGAGGCCGCCCAGCCACGAGGGCAGACTTGACAGAGGCTGAGCTGGCGGCGCGCTACTACTGTTGGCAAGGTGGGTGATGTCATCTCATGGCACATACCCACAAGGCGCGCCAGAATTGAAAATCAGTCACTAGGAGCAGGAGTAGGCAAGCTGTGCAGGCGGAATGGAGGAGCCATCGTAGTGGTCTAATTTTTTTTCTGATGATCCAGAGAGTCAGGGACAGCGTGACAGTCCAGGCATCCACAGCACAAATGGACCAGCCCAGGGGGGGCAGGCACACCTTAAGGTTATAAATAGAGGAGGTGATCGAGGCAGGAGGGATGGATCACGAAGGCAGGAGGGATGGATCAAGGAGGCAGGAGGGATGGATCATGGAGGCAGGAGGGATGGATCACAGAGGCAGGAGGGATGTTGTGATGGTGACAGGAGGGATGGCTCATGGAGGAAGGATAGTTGGTGTGATGAGGGATGGTGTAATGGAGAAAGGAGTCATGGATCATGGAGGTGGGAGGGATGGTGTAATGGAGGCATGTGTCATGAATTATGGAGGCGGCAGGGATGGTGTGATGGTGACAGGAGGGATGGCTTGTGGAGGAAGGAGGGATGGATAATGGAGGCGGGAAGGATGGTGTGATAGTGACAGGAGGGAAGGATCATGGAGGAAGGAGGAAGGGTGTGATGGTGACAGGAGGGATGGATCATGGAGGAAGGAGGAGGGTATGATGGTGACAGGAGGGATGGATCGTGGAGGAAGAAGGGATGGATCATGGAGGCGGGAGGGGTGGTGTGATAGTGACAGGAGGGATGGATCATGGAGGAAGGAGGAAGGGTGTGATGGTGACAGGAGGGATGGATCGTGGAGGAAGGAGGGATGGATCATGGAGGCGGGAGGGATGGTGTGATAGTGACAGGAGGGATGGATCATGGAGGAAGGAGGAGGGTGTGATGGTGACAGGAGGGATGGATCGTGGAGGAAGAAGGGATGGATCATGGAGGCGGGAGGAATGGTGTGATAGTGACAGGAGGGAGGAATGGTGTGACGGTGACAGGAGGGATGGATCATGGAGGAAGGAGGAAGGGTGTGATGGTAACAGGAGGGATGGATCATGGAGGAAGGAGGAAGGGTGTGATGGTGACAGGAGGGATGGATCGTGGAGGAAGGAGGGATGGATCATGGAGGCGGGAGGGATGGTGTGATAGTGACAGGAGGGATGGATAATGGAGGAAGGAGGAGGGTGTGATGGTGACAGGAGGGATGGATCGTGGAGGAAGAAGGGATGGATCATGGAGGCGGGAGGAATGGTGTGATAGTGACAGGAGGGAGGAATGGTGTGACGGTGACAGGAGGGATGGATCATGGAGGAAGGAGGAAGGGTGTGATGGTGACAGGAGGGATGGATCATGGAGGAAGGAGGAAGGGTGTGATGGTGACAGGAGGGCTGGATCATGGAGGAAATAGGGATAGTGTGATGGAGGATCAAAGAAAGGCAAGGCACTCGGTGGCGGTCTCGGCAGCTCTGAGGCAGTGGCACTTCCCCCACAACAAAGAAGGTCTGGACACTACACTACTGTGGGGGGCGAATTGGGCAGAGGAGAATATACTATTACACTACTGTGGGGGTTGAATGTTTTGACAGGGGCGCGGTTTTGGTGCTTGCCATAGGCGCCATTTACACTAGATACGCCTCTGCAGGTCAGTAGGCAGTACAGCCCAAACTAACCAGAGTGAATGGAAATTCTCAGAGGTACTGGTAAAAGGTAGTAGTACATGGAGACACACAGGATCACTAGGAGAGTAATAATGTAATGCACAGAGACAAACAGAAGTGCAGGGAGACACACACTAGGAATGCACAGGGAGACACTGAAGCAGACAGCAGACACAGGTACTGACATTGATAGTGTAGCACCCTCTGGTGTGCTAGATGTAGATAGGTTGTTGTTAGTGTAGGAAAAGTTATCTTTGGCTTAGGGCCAGGCCTGAGTTGTGAATCTGGGTCAGGGTCAGTGACTCAGGGGCTGGATGACTCATCTGGCAGCTTTCTCTGGCACTTCTTCCTGGTCTGGAAGTTGGTAGAAACTTCCATAGTTGGAGGGGGGGAGTAAAGAGGAGCTGCCATGCATATTTATGAGGCCTCAGCTAATTCCCAGGATTTAGCCGACAGTGGGGGGGGGGGGGGGGGTCCAATGGGCACAAGAGTGTCTGTGAAAATTCAGTGCGCCTGGCTGTGCAGGGTGGGGACTCTCAGTTACTTGCTGCTCCTAGGGTGCACTACACTACAATAGGAAGAATGAAACTCGCAGGGAATCACAAAGGTGGGAGAAGCTGAGAGCTGACAGAGGTACAGAAAGGTACACAAGGGAAACAAAGGCACAAGTACACTGGAATGCTCAAAAGGCAGAACAGGTGCAAGGATACAGGTTACAGGCAGGAACACAATTACAGTCACTGGGGATGGACTGGATGAAGACTGAGATGGAGAACACTGGGGTACAGAGATCACACTGGAAGACATCTGTATGGAAGCCCCAGTGTGAGGGGGGCGGAGATTTGTCATTGTAACAGTTTTGGAAATGACATATAAGCTGTGTGTTATAACATTAAAGTCTGTCTTGTTCTAGCAGTAAGCCTGGACTAATGTGTGGCTTAATGGGCGATCTCAGGAATATTCCTCCTAGTGGAATATTGGGGTGATGTTCTTATGGAAGAAGGGAATCTTTGACGGGGATATCATACCGATACCGTCACAATTGGTTGGTAGCAGTGGGATTTTCCCTTCTATTCCCCTTCACACCCGGATTCCAAGCAGACACTGGAAGAACTACTGGAAGTTTGTGGAAGGATTGCTAGCAACAAAACCAAGCGGGTCATCATAGCAGAATCAATGGAGATAGACCAGGAGGACGGGATTGCAGCAACGCCAGCAGTACAAGAGATGGAGACACCAGTGATTCAGGAGGAGGAATCGCCAGCCAACAAGCTAATGAGAGAGAAGCTAGCATGGTTCGGCCCGAACCCAACGACGGATGTGGTGCTGAAAGTGATGGACCTGTTAGCAAAGGCAGAACTACAGAAGGCTAAACAAATAAGAGACGCAGAACTACAGGAGGCTAAACAAATAAGAGACGCAGAGCTACAGAAGGATAAACAAATAAGAGACGCAGAACTACAGAAGGATAAACAAATAAGAGACGCAGAGCTACAGTTAAAACTGGCAGCAGTCCAACAAGCAGCCGCACATTCTCCGAACAGTGAGTACAGCACAGCAGACACAAGGAAGATTCCGTTTAGCGCTTTTAAAGCTTTTGATGAAAAGGACTGTGAAATTGATAACTACCTGGCAGATTTTGAGCGACAATGTAACCTGCACCGAATAGCTAGAGGAGAGTGGGTTGCAATATTGTCAGGCAAACTGTCAGGCAAAGCTTCTGATGCTTTCCGGACCGTGCCAGATCAGGATATCCATAGCTACGCCCGGGTTAAAGAAGTGCTCCTGGCTCGTTATGCAGTAACCCCAGAGTCCCACCGACAGAAGTTCAGGGACTCACGCAAAACCACAAAAGACTCTTACGCGGAATGGGCATGCCAGTTGTCTCTGTCGGCCTCTAACTGGGTTAACAGCAGCCAGGCCACCACCGCAGAGGACATTTTGCAACTAATGCTCCTGGAGCAATTTTACAATCACATCCAGACGGATGTCAAAGATTGGGTAAGAGATCGCAGGCCCATGACTCTACCAGAGGCCGCGAAGTTGGCAGATGAATATGCGGATACTCGCAAGACAAACCAGGTCACACCACGGGTACAACCTCCACGACCAACGGCGCCCTCACACCCACCAGCCGCTAGATACCAACCACCTAACAGACCGATGACATCTAGCCCTCGCTATCCACGCCAGGAGGACAACGAACAACGCTGCTTCCGGTGCAAACAGCTGGGTCACTTCAAGCAGAATTGCCCCATGAACGACAACACCAGGTCAAATTGGTCTCAACCTGGGTACCGCCCACCAGCAGCAGCCCATTGTGTAGACTCGGCTTGGGATCTCCAGGAGCTGGGTCCGGAAGAACCATCGGACACCATTTACGAAGTCCTCACGGTACAATCTGGTATTACGGACAACAGGGAACACCATTGTCAGCTGGTCATGGGCGACAGCCATGAGCCGGAGGGGTCCTGGAGGGAGCTGGGCAGAAGGAGGCACCGCCAGCTACCCTCCAAGAAGAAGAGGTCCTGGAAGTCATATAACCAGCGGACCTGGGAGGAGAAGAAGCCACTGGAGGAGAGGGAGTCGCAGCGGGCGTCCCAGATGCTGGCCGAGATGTTCGCCAAGGGCCCACCGGTGGCCCCTTACACCACCACCCAGTTCCTGATGATGAAGGACCACGTGGAGAGCCTGCAGGACATGAGCAAGCAGGAGCTGATCCGTGAGTACATGGAGCTGGAGGAGTGCATAAGCCGCATGGAGGAGGAGAACAACCACCTGAGGTCACAGCAGGCTGACCCCCCCAGGCTCCATGAACTGGAGATGGAGCTGGAGAAGCTCAAAGAGGAGAACTGGCGGCTGCGGAGGGAGCAGAGGGTGGCTGACCCTATGGGGCCCTGATTCCCCCCCCCCGAACTCTGAGCACCAGTGCTACAGCATTTCAACAAATATAACTTTTTCTTTTTATGAATCTCCTGTGACTGTCACTTCAGAGCCATAACCTGGCCCTCCCATAGCGGGACACCTAGATGGCGGCGCACAGACCCATTCGCCGTCTTCACACTGACTTCTGGTGACTTTGCAGATCGCACAAAGACTTTGGGACTGACCGGCGTGTGATCTGACGACCCGGTGGCATACCTGAGTCTGAAGCAGATGCCAAGGGAGGTCAGTCACGCCAAACGGAGTTAACCTCGGACTAAAAGCTCTAAACCCGTCAACCCTACTGGACCAGGGAAGGTCCAACCGGGTTTGCCGTAGCAGGGAGAAAAAGGGGGGCCATTGTGATGCATTTGCCTATATGTCTCAGTGTAATTCTCCCTGCTTGCCCTGTGTAATTCTGTCCTCGGCTAACAGGTTATTGACGTGCTAATGTCCCCTCACTATTTCTAAAGGTTAATTGATCTATTGTGTTGTGTGAAGGAGATCTGTGTTTAATTGGCTTGTGTTAATTATTCTGATTGCTCCAGTGTGGTAATTATCTCTCTATATGCGGGGTCGAGCGGTCTAGTTAATGTATTCAGTACAACTAGTAATCAGCGTCCTTGATGTCATTGTCTAAAGAAAATGTGTTTTCAGCATCGGCTCCGCCGTGTCTGCCTAATCATCTGTATGGAAGCCCCAGTGTGAGGGGGGCGGAGATTTGTCATTGTAACAGTTTTGGAAATGACATATAAGCTGTGTGTTATAACATTAAAGTCTGTCTTGTTCTAGCAGTAAGCCTGGACTAATGTGTGGCTTAATGGGCGATCTCAGGAATATTCCTCCTAGTGGAATATTGGGGTGATGTTCTTATGGAAGAAGGGAATCTTTGACGGGGATATCATACCGATACCATCACAGGTTCGGTATTCCGCTGGCTCCTGAAAAAACTGAGGGGCCGTGTGCGGTTATCAAGTTTTTGGGCAGTGTACTGGACTCCGAGGCGATGGAGTGCAGGCTACCGGAAGACAAACTTCTGGATTTAAAGAAGGGGGTGAAGGAACTTATAGGGCTGCGCAAGGTTCAGCTGCGAGTGCTGCAGTCGTTGCTGGGAAAGCTGAATTTTGCGTGCCGCATTTTGCCTATGGGGAGGATTTTCAGTCACAGGCTTGCGGCTGGCACGGCTGGTGTTAAGTCCCCGAGGCATTTTGTTAGTTTGTCCAAGGAGCACAGGGACGATTTGAAGGTCTGGCACACCTTTTTAGGATCCTTCAATGGTCGGGCGCTGTGGATGGCAGGCCCAGTGAGTAACTTCGATCTTGAGTTATTTACGGATGCTGCGGGATCGTTCGGTTTTGGGGCATATTTTCAGGGCCATTGGAGTGCGGGCCCTTGGCCGAGTTCGTGGGTGGAGGCTGGTTTCACAAAAAACCTGGTGCTTCTGGAACTGTTTCCGGTGGTCCTGGCGGTGGAATTGTGGGGGGCGTCTTTCAGGGATCTGAAAGTGCGTTACCACGGGGACAACATGGGGGTAGTTCAGGTGATTAACAAGTTTTCAGCGTCTTCTCCTCCAGTTATCAAGTTTTTGCAGCATTTGGTTTTGCGTTGCTTGCAACTTAACATTTTTCTATACGCTGTGCACATACCGGGGGTTGATAATGTAGTGGCTGATGCTTTGTCTCGCTTCCAGTGGGACAGGTTTCGGGAGCTGGCACCGACGGCAGAGGAACGCGGGGTACCGTGCCCAGAATGGTTGTGGAAGGTGGCGTTCACCTCTTAGGAGGTTGGATTCAGAAGTCGGTGAGCTCAGGCACGTGGTCATCCTATTCGAAGGTATGGCAAGCATGGCAGGATTTTGTAAAAGAGTCGGGTGAGGAGCCGTTGGGCAGTCAGACACGTTGGCTCTTGGTATGCTATATCGCTAAGTTGCTCGAGGGCGGTATGTCAGTGGCAAAGGTTAATAACACTTTGGCTGGTTTGGCCTTTTTGTTTAAGATGCAGGGACAGACTGATTTCACCAAAGATTTTTTGGTTCGCCAGGCAATGAGGGGATACAGGAAGGCGGTGGTGCGCCGGGACACTAGGAGACCGGTGACGTTTGAGATTCTGGGGGGTATTGTGGAAAGGCTGCTGGTGGTTTGCTCTTCAACTTATGAGGTCACCTTGTTTAGAGTGGCATTTCTGTTGGCATTCTTTGGTGCTTTCCGAATTGGGGAACTGGTCAACCCTTCCAGGTAGGTTCAAGGGGGCATTGGTTGTCAGGAGGTGGTGTGTGGTGATGATGATTTGCGTTTGTTTTGGAGCAGGTCCAAGACGGATCAAACAGGAAGAGGGCGGTCGGTGCAGGTTTTTTCGGTCCCGGGGTCTAGGTTGTGCCCGGTTCGGGCGGTTAGTGATTATTTGAGTTTACGGCCAAAGGCAATGGGGTCTTTTTTGATACATGCTGACGGTTCTCCCTTGTCACGGTTCCAATTTGTGGCAGTTTTTAGGAAATGCTTGGGGGGTTTGGGGTTGATTGGTATGGATTTTTCTTCGCACTCTTTCCGTATAGGGGCGGCAACTGAGGCCGCCAGGGCGGGTATGGGTGAAGAGGTGGTAAGACGTATTGGGCGGTGGGAATCCAGACGATATTTGTTGTACGTGCGTCCTCACTTAGTAGTGGGTTTGTGAGTGGTGGGGGGTAGGTACTCTAAAATGGGGACTTGTGGTGTTGCATTGGGTGATCTGTTATCTCGGTGCCCGTTTTTTCCTGTTTTATTTTTGTTTTGCAGGTGGGCCACTCATATGTATGCTGGGGGGCTCGGAGAGGTGATGTAGACAGTAGGGTTTGTCTAGACAGGAAGCCTGTGTGCGTTGGTTGGGTGTCCCGGGTATGTTGTGGGGGAGGATGTTTCCTGAGGTGCAGCGTTTTGCGCAGAGGGATAGGCCGCCTGACGTTTTGGTGTTACACGTTGGCGGTAACGATTTGGGTATCAGGTCAATGATGGACATTATACAGGACATCAAAGTTGATGTGGAACGACTAATGTTTGTGTTCCCGGATACGGTCATAGTCTGGTCGGACATCGTGGCAAGGACGACTTGGAGGATAGCCAGGTCCGTGGAGGGAAATAACAAGGCTAGAAAGAAGATCAATGATGTGGTCAGTAAATTCATGGTGGAAAAGGGGGGTTTGGCAATCAGACATCGGGAATTGGAGCAGGACACGTGGAGGTATCTGAGGAGTGATGGGTCCACCTGACCGATGTGGGAATTGATCTGTGGGTGTTGGGGTTGGAAGATGGAGTGCAGAGAGCCCTTCGTGTTTGGAGGGGCGCCCAAGGTTAAGGGGGTTTCCCTTGGGTGCTGTGGCGGGTGTTGGTCTTGGCAGGAAAGGGGTTTTTGGGACCCATCGTTGCTATGGGTCCCGATAATGGTTTCCAGCCAACGGAGGTTGGCTGGGAAGTGATAATGGGGCACTGCGGTCTGTGGCTGTCTCCGGGCCAGTTTGGGGCAGGAGGACTATCAGACACTGTTAAGTACCATCAGTGCATTATGGTATTTCCCCTCTAGGGGTATTGAGTCCCTGCTGAGACCAACACCAATTTAGATTATGTTTTCTTATTGAGTTTTATGTTATATTATGTTATTTTATGGTATTCTTGTTATTTATGTTATTATTCTATTTATACAGAGTTATTTATTTTATAGAATTGTTTAATAAATCGGTCTGCTATGACCTTTTATAACTCCAACACTGGTGTGGTCTCGGTTACTATAGGTAATAGTAAGAGTCATAAGGGGTTAATGGGATAGTAGTTCCATCTGTTATACAGCAGTCATGGGCGTGCTTCATTTAAATTAACCGTGACCCCATGTAAATGAAGGGCCGTTCGTACGGCACATGCGCGCGCATGCTCAGAATCACGTCGCAAATACTCCCTACGATACAACGGCTCAATGCCTACGACGTGAACCTAACTTACGCCCAGCCCCATTCACGTACGACTTACGTAAACGACGTAAAATCCGACGGCACTTCCGACATCCATACCTTTGCATCGGCTGCACCATCTGTTTGGTGGTTTATCTTTACGCCGGAAAAACGCCTTACGTAAACGGCGTAGCTTACTGCGACGGGCGTACGTATGTTCGTGAATCGGCGTATCTTGCTCATTTACATATTCAATCAACATAAACGCCCCTAGCGGCCAGCGTAAATATGCACCCAAGATACGACGGCGTAGGAGACTTACGTCGGTCGTATCTTGGCAACAGTGAGGCGTATCTTATTTTAAGAATGAGCGCAAAGATACGATGGCGCACATTCGGACTTACGACGGCGTATCTACTGATACGTTGGCGTAAGTCTCTCTGAATCTGGCCCCAAGTGTAAAAAAATAAGCCTGGTCCTTAACCACTTTCCCACCGGACCATTTGTCAGCCTTAAGACCAGAGGTGTTTTTACAATTTTCCACTGCGCTGCTTTAACTGGTAATTGCGCGGCCATACAATGTTGTACCCAAACAAAATTTGCGTCCTTTTTTTCCCACAAATAGAGCTTTCTTTTGATGGTATTTGATTGCCTCTGCGATTTTTAATGTTTGCGATATAAACGGAAAAAGAGCGAAAATTTTGAGAAAAAATGATATTTTCTACTTTTTGTTATAAGAAAAATCGAACAAACTCAATTTTAGTCATACATTTTGGCCAAAATGTATTCAGCCACATGTCTTTAGTAAAAAAAATGCCAATAAGCGTAAATTTATTGGTTTGCGCAAAAGTTATAGCATCTACAAACTAGGGTACATTTTCTGGAATTTACACAGCTTTTATTTTATGACTGCCTATCTCAATTCTTGAGGTGCTAAAATAGCAAGGAAGTACAAAACCCCCCCAAATGACCCCATTTTGGAAAGTAGACACCCCAAGGAACCTGCTGAAAGGCATGTTGAGTCCATTGAATATTTTTTTTTTTTGTAACAAGTGATTGAATAATGACAAAAAAAAAAAAAAAAAAAAGAAATTACAAAAAGTTGTCACTAAATGATATATTGCTCACACATGCCATAGTTATATGTGGAATTGCACCCCAAAATACATTCTCCTGCTTCTCCTGAGTACGGGGATACCACATGTGTGAGACTTTTTGGGAGCCCAACCACGTACGGGGCCCCGGAAATCAAGCACCGCCTTCAGGATTTCTAAGGGCGCAAATTTTTGATTTCACTTCTCACTACCTAAGACAGTTTTGAAGGCCATAAAATGCCAAAATAGCACAAAATCCCCCCAAATGACCCCATTTTGGAAAGTAGACACCCCAAGGAATCTGCTGAGGGGCATATTGAGCCCACTGAATATTTTTTTTTTTTGTACCAAGTGATTGAATAATGACAAAAAAAAAAAAAGAAAAAAGAAATTACAAAAAGTTGTAACTAAATGATATATTGCTCATACATGCCATGGTTATATGTGGAATTGCACCCCAAAATACATTCTGCTGCTTCTCCTGAGTACGGGGATACCACATGTGTGGGACTTTTTGCGAGTCTAGCCGCGTACGGGACCCCGAAAACCAAGCATCGCCTTCAGGATTTCTAAGGGCGCAAATTTTTTATTTCACTCCTCACTACCTATCACAGTTTTGAAGGCCATAAAATGCCCAAATAGCAGAAACCCCCCCCAAATGACCCCATTTTGGAAAGTAGACACCCCAGGCTATTTGCTGAGAGGCATGTTGAGTCCATGGAATATTTAATATTTTGACACAAGTTGCGGGAATATGACAATTTTTTTTTTTTTTGCACAAAGTTGTCACTAAATGATATATTGCTCACACATGCCATGGGCATATGTGGAATTACACCCCAAAATACATTCTGCAGCTTCTCCTGAGTACGGGGATACCACATGTGTGGGACTTTTTGGGAGCCTAGCCGCGTACGGGACCCCGAAAACCAAGCACCGCCTTCAGGATTTCTAAGGGCATACATTTTTGATTTGGATTTTTTATTTTATATTTTTTTTTGTGTTTTTGTGTAAGTTTTTTTAATTTTTTTTCCACTTTTTTTCACTTTTATAAAAACTGTAAGAAAACTGTAAACTGAACGTTGCAGATTATGGTCTCTCAAAATGTGATGGCCATCACATATTCCGAGACCCTGTGTTGGTGTGCCTAGGACTGTGTGGTGCTGTACCCTACGCTAAAACTCAATTAGTGTGTGGTAGCGTTTGAAACATACACCAATGCAGAGACCAGGTTGGTCAGGACAGTCGGGACAATAAAAGCGGGTGTCACGCCTAAATCCGAGTTTGCTGCAGACACGACATCTTTTTTGGCGGGATCTTTGGGTAGGGGTACCAGGGAGGACAAAAGGAAAATGCCTCTCATACAGCCGGCTCACTGCATTTGCGTTGGGAAGGTGGGGCACAGCACCATCTGGAAACAGAAGGGCTTCGACGATCTCTTCCTGGAATTTTAGGAAGGATCCAGTCCGTCCTGAAGCTCTGTATAGCACATGAGCGTTCAGCAAAGCCAATTGAAACAAATACACTGACACTTTTTTGTACCAGCGTTTGGACCTCCGGGCAATTAGGTACGGCGCCAACAACTGGTCATTGAGGTCCACCCCTCCCATGTTAAGGTTGTACTCGTGGATACAGAGGGGTTTCTCCACAACACCAGTCGCCGTAGGAATTTGGACTGCCGTGTCTGCGTGAAGCGTGGACAGAACGAAAACATTCCGTGAATCCCTCCACTTCACTGCTAACAAATTATTACACCGTAAGCAGGCTCTCTCCCCCCGACTAAGACGGGATTCTACAAGCCGTTGGGGGATGCCCCGGCGATTAGGTCGCACGGTGCCACATGCGCCAATTCCATAATCAAAAAGGTGACTAAAAAGTGGCACGCTTGTGTAATAATTGTCCACGTACAAGTGGTACCCCTTTCCGAATAAGGGTGACACCAATTCCCACACTATCCCACCAGCGCTCCCTATGTAATCAGGGCAATTCTCCGGCTCTACGTGACTGTCTTTTCCCTCGTAAACCATAAAGCTAGATGTATAGCCTGTTGCCCTGTCACAGAGCTTATACATCTTGACCCCGTATCTGGCACGCTTGCTGGGAAGGAATTGTTTGAATGACAAGCGGCCAGAAAACTTAACCAGGGACTCATCAACGCAGACAACTTGATTGGGATTATACAAGGCTGCAAACCGTTCGTTGAAGTGGTTTACGAGGGGCCGAATTTTGTAGAGCCGATCGAATTCAGGGTCTCCCCGAGGACGACAGAGTTCATTGTCACTAAAATGCATGAACCGCAAGATCTGCTCGTATCGTGTCCTGGCCATGGAGGCAGAGAAAATGGGCATATGGTGAACTGGGTGCGTGGACCAATACATCCGCAGCTCACTCTTTTTAGTAATGCCCATGATGAGGGAAAGGCCCAGAAAGATCTTAAATTCGGAAACCGTAATTGGCTTCCAATCTCTGGCAAGGGACAGCTGGGGATTAGCGGCGAAGAATTGACCAGCGTACAAATTGCTTTGGTCCACAATAGATCTATAGAGATCTTCCGTGAAATACAGCGAATAAAAATCCAGTGACGTAAAATCAACTGTATTCACCTGAATTCCGGGTTGGCCAGTGAATGGGGGAAGTACGGGTGCTGCAGAAGTGGTGGGTACCCAATCAGGATTGGCGAATGCAGCAGGAAGGGCACTATGGGGACGGGCCTGTCTTTGTCGTCTTCTTCTTCTTGGTGGCAGCGGGACACTACTCGTGCTTGCCACCTCTCCAGCTTGAACTGCACTTATGGGACTCGCCACGTCACCAAGTGTTACTGCAGTGCTGGATATATGACCAGGATGTACTAGGCCGCTGGTGCTTGCCAGTTCACCAGAAGGAATAGCGGCGCTAGTACTTCTCTCCTCCATACGAGAGCCCTGCGGTTCTTGCACCTCAGCGACAGCAGAAGATCGGGGTCTGGTACGCCTGACCCTAGCAGGGACCACTCCGTCGTCAGAGCTATCTGTCAGGGAGCCACTGTCGTCTACAGGATCGTATTCTGAGCAAGAATTTGACAGATGCGTGACCTCCTCATCACTATCCGTCAGGCTCATAAACAAGTAGGCCTCTTCATCACTGTACCATCGATTTGCCATTTTGGGCTCTAAATTTAGGGGTACAGTGGTGAGATTCACAGGCAAAAAAGCACCTGACCTGTTAGCGACTGAGTCAAGCGCTACCAAAAAAACTGTTAGCGATCGCAGAGATCAGGCCTGACTCTGCGAACGCTGCAGTTATGTGTTTTTGTGTTTTGTGTCAGTGATCGATCGATTGATCGATACTGCACTTCGGTGGGCTGGACTGGGCGAAGGGGCTAAACGCAGGTGCTAGCAGGTATCTGGGCTGATCCCGCTAACCATGCGTTTTTGGGAACCCTAAACTGCAGGGGACGCTAGTATAGATCTGATCAGATCAAGTATCGATCCGATCAGATACTATACCACTAAAGGGATGCGTATGGTGCGTGCGTGGGTGTTAGCGCTATTGGCCGCTGCCTGGGGCGACGCAGACCCTATCTGGCGCTAAAACCAAACTTTGATCACCCGCCGGGCGATCAGGGGGTTAAAATTTTATTGCAAAAAATATGGCGGGTGCCTTGATGCAATAAAAAATTAACTAGCTAAACTGCGTCACCGGTGACACTTATACTGTGATCACTGGTGACAGGGGGTAATGATGGGGTTAAACCTTTATTGGGGGGGGTTAGGGGGGGTCCCTAGACTATTTAGAGCCTAATACTGATTACCCTAACACTTATTTTTGTCACTAATGACACTAGTACAGCGATCAAAAAAAAATCTGATTGCTGTACTGGGTGACACAGTGACAGGCAGTGAATGGGTTAATTTGGGGGGTGATCGGGGGGTGATCAGGGGGTTAAAAGTGTGCCTACGTGACCTGGTGTCAGTGTAGTGTTGTGCAACTCACTGTTAGATGCTCTCTCCCTCTCGGTCTGGAACGGAAAGACCGACACGAGGGAGAGAGCAGTACTTCCCCTGCCAATGTTTACAAAACATTGCCAGGGGAAGACAACCATTGGTAGGAGCGATCACCAGGTCCAGGCCAGATTTTATTGGCCTGGACCTGGTGATTGATCAGTTCTGCATCGAATCTGATCATCGTGAACGGCGGTGGGGCGCGCGCGCGCGCCCCATCGCCGTTCACGCGCCGGACGTCATAATACGTGATCTCGCCCAGGAGTGCCATCTTGTGGACGTATTATGACGGTGCGGCGACGGCAAGTGGTTAAGTGGTTAACTGGATCAGAGAAAAATCAGGTGTACTGCCCTGTCAGACAGGGTTGTGTTGTGTGGCAGAGTTGGGTAAATCTCAGGACTGGATGAACAGAAATACAAATCATTTAGCGTATTAAACAGCCCCCAGATACGTATATCATCGGTGTATTTAGCTGTTTTTCTGAATTTCACCTTTAGGGCAGGAGAATCTGACGTGACTGACAGTGAATACCGGTTTGGGTGGATCTCAGTCAATTTCCAGAAAAACGAAACAAACAGCAGAAATCAGATTTTTTTTTTTTTACTCTGAGTTTCTGCATAGAATACCTTTTCTTTCCTCTCCAGTTGTTCCCCACTTTCTGCCCCCATGGGCACGGAATGGGAAAATATCAGAGAAAAAATGATACCATGACTAACAGGTCTCCATTCATGTATATTACTGCTCATCCAATCACTTACCTGACTCATTCGTGTCTATGTCACCATCTCGGACCGCACACTCTTCTTCATCACGGTCCCTCTTCTTCTGGATATACATAGGATCTTTGTTCTGTGTTTTTTTCATCCTCTCTGGATTCTGATCCATCCCGAGGGTCGCATGGTACAGGTAGGAGTTCTCTGCCGTGATGATGGGGTGTCAAGATGGCATGGAAAGTGCAGTGTTCGATGCTATGTCAGGGGTGGGTAGCTGGGTGTAGGGTGGTGGGGATGTCTAGTTGGGTGTAGGGGGAGAGGGATGTGGTGCGGGGTATCAGAGATGTGTATCTAGGTGTAGGTGGGGATGTGGTCTTGGGTAAGTGTAGATGGGTGTAATGGGTCAGGGTTGTGGTGTTGGGGATGTGTAGTTGGTTGCAAGGGGACAAGGATGTAAAGTGGGGTGTTGGTGATGTATAGGCAAGTGTAGGGGGACAGGAATGTGGGGTTGGGTGTTGGTGGTGTGTAGCTGGGTGTAATGGGTCAGGGATGTGGTGTTAGGGATGTATAGTTGGTTGTAAGGGGACAGTGATGTGGAGTTGGGGGGTTGGTGATGTGTAGGTGTGTGTCGAGGGACAAGGATGTGGAGTTGGGTGTTGGGGATGTGTAGGTGGGTGTAGAGGGACAAGGATGTGGAGCTGGGTGTTGGTGATGTGTAGGTAGGTGTAGGGTGCCAGGTATGTGGAGTTGGGTATTGGTGATGTGTAGGTGGGTGTAGAGGGACAAGGATGTGGAGTTGGGCGTTGGTGATGTGTAGGTCGGTGTAGGGTGCCAGGGATGTGTAGGTGGGTGTTGGTGATGTGTAGGTGGGTGTAGGGTGCCAGGGATGTGGAGTTGGGTGTTGGTGATGTGTAGGTGGGTGTAGGGTGCCAGGGATGTGGAGTTGGGTGTTGGTGATGTGTAGGTGGGTGTAGGGTGGCAGGGATGTGGAGTTGGGTGTTGGTGATGTGTAGGTAGGTGTGGGGTGCCAGGGATGTGGAGTTGGGTGTTGGTGATGTGTAGGTGGGTGTGGGGTGGCAGGGATGTGGAGTTGGGTGTTTGTGATGTGTAGGTGGGTGTACAGTGCCAGGGATGTGGAGTTAGGTGTTGGTGATGTGTAGGTGGGTGTGGGATGGCAGGGATGTGGAGTTGGGTGTTGGTGATGTGTAGGTGGGTGTGGGATGGCAGGGATGTGGAGTTGGGTGTGGGTGATGTGTAGGTGGGTGTAGGGTGCCAGGGATGTGGAGTTGGGTGTTGGGGATGTGTAGGTAGGTGTAGGGTGCCAGGGATGTGGAGTTGGGTGTTGGTGATGTGTAGGTGGGTGTGGGATGGCAGGGATGTGGAGTTGGGTGTTGGTGATGTGTAGGTAGGTGTGGGGCACCAGGGATGTGGAGTTGGGTGTTGGTGATGTGTAGGTGGGTGTAGGGTGGCAGGGATGTGGAGTTGGGTGTTGGTGATGTGTAGGTGGGTGTAGGGTGCCAGGGATGTGGAGTTGGGTGTTGGTGATGTGTAGGTGGGTGTGGGGTGCCAGGGATGTGGAGTTGGGTGTTGGTGATGTGTAGGTGGGTGTAGGGTGCCAGGGATGTGGAGTTGGGTGTTGGTGATGTGTAGGTGGGTGTAGGGTGGCAGGGATGTGGAGTTGGGTGTTGGTGATGTGTAGGTGGGTGTAGGGTGCCAGGGATGTGGAGTTGGGTGTTGGTGATGTGTAGGTGGGTGTAGGGTGCCAGGGATGTGGAGTTGGTGATGTGTAGGTGGGTGTAGGGTGGCAGGGATGTGGAGTTGGGTGTTGGTGATGTGTAGGTGGGTGTAGGGTGCCAGGGATGTGGAGTTGGGTGTTGGTGATGTGTAGGTGGGTGTAGGGTGCCAGGGATGTGGAGTTGGGTGTTGGTGATGTGTAGGTGGGTGTAGGGTGCCAGGGATGTGGAGTTGGTGATGTGTAGGTGGGTGTAGGGTGGCAGGGATGTGGAGTTGGGTGTTGGTGATGTGTAGGTGGGTGTAGGGTGCCAGGGATGTGGAGTTGGGTGTTGGTGATGTGTAGGTGGGTGTAGGGTGCCAGGGATGTGCAAGTGTCTCTCAGTCAGATGTGTGAAATGTAGTTATTTCATTGTATTTTACGGGCTGTCCTGGCCAGCAGACTCCGCCCCGTCCTTCGGGGCTAAAAGACAGAATTGTCACATCTAACCAAAACATATTTGAAAACCAGCCAATCAGCAGTCAAAAGCCAATTCAAAATCATCCGGTGTCACAAACTACAACACAACGGACTGCAGGATCATCCGACCAACAACTTAAAGGGGAAGTCCAAACAAGCACAACATTCAGTAACAACTTACTGTAGAAGGGTATGATTCCCTGTGTAGTCTGCATTGAAATGCTCTGTTGCCAGTAAAGCTATATATATACAGAGCTGAGTATATATAATATATACAGGGTGGGCGGTATATACAGAGCTGAGTATATTTTATATATACAGGGTGGGGGGTATATACAGAGCTGAGTATATTTTATATATACAGGGTGGGGGTATATACAGAGCTGAGTATATATTATATATACAGGGTGAGCGGTATATACAGAGCTGAGTATATATTATATATACAGGGTGAGCGGTATATACAGAGCTGAGTATATTTTATATATACAGGGTGGGCGGTATATACAGAGCTGAGTATATTTTATATATACAGGGTGGGCGGTATATACAGAGCTGAGTATATATTATATATACAGGGTGGATAGTATATACAGAGCTGAGTATATATTTTATATACAGAGTGGGCGGTATATACAGAGCTGTGTATATATTATATATACAGGGTGGGCGGTATATACAGAGCTGAGTATATATAATATATACAGGGTGGATAGTATATACAGAGGTGAGTATATTTTATATACAGGGTGGGCGGTATGTACAGAGCTGAGTATATATTATATATACAGGGTGGGCGGTATATACAGAGCTGAGTCTATATTATATATACAGGGTGGGCGGTATGTACAGAGCTGAGTATATATTATATATACAGGGTGGGCGGTATATACAGAGCTGAGTATATATTATATATACAGGGTGGGCGGTATATACAGAGCTGAGTATATATTATATACAGGGTGGGGTATGTACAGAGCTGAGTATATATTATATATACAGGGTGGATAGTATATACAGAGCTGAGTATGTATTATATATACAGGGTGGATAGTATATACTGAGCTGAGTATATTTTATATATACAGGGTGGGCGCTATATACAGAGCTGAGTATATTTTATATATACAGGGTGGGCGGTATATACAGAGCTTAGTATATATTATATATACAAGGTGAGCGGTATATACAGAACTGAGTATATATTATATATACAGGGTGGGCGGTATATACAGAGCTGAGTATATATTATATATACAGGGTGGGCGGTATATACAGAGCTGAGTATATATTATATATACAGGGTGGGCGGTATATACAGAGCTGAGTATATATTATATATACAGGGTGGGCGGTATATACAGAGGTGAGTATATTTTATATACAGGGTGGGCGGTATGTACAGAGCTGAGTATATATTATATATACAGGGTGGGCGGTATATACAGAGCTGAGTATATATTATATATACAGGGTGGGCGGTATGTACAGAGCTGAGTATATATTATATATACAGGGTGGGCGGTATATACAGAGCTGAGTATATATTATATATACAGGGTGGGCGGTATATACAGAGGTGAGTATATTTTATATACAGGGTGGGCGGTATGTACAGAGCTGAGTATATATTATATATACAGGGTGGGTGCTATATATGCAGAGCTGAGTATATATTATATATACAGGGTGGGCGGTATATACAGAGCTGAGTATATATTATATATACAGGGTGGGCGGTATATACAGAGCTGAGTATATATTATATACAGGGTGGGGTATGTACAGAGCTGAGTATATATTATATATACAGGGTGGATAGTATATACTGAGCTGAGTATATTTTATATATACAGGGTGGGCGCTATATACAGAGCTGAGTATATTTTATATATACAGGGTGGGCGGTATATACAGAGCTGAGTATATATTATATATACAGGGTGAGCGGTATATACAGAACTGAGTATATATTATATATACAGGGTGGGCGGTATATACAGAGCTGAGTATATATTATATATACAGGGTGGGCGGTATATACAGAGCTGAGTATATATTATATATACAGGGTGGGCGGTATATACAGAGCTGAGTATATATTATATATACAGGGTGGGCGCTATATACAGAGCTGAGTATATTTTATATATACAGGGTGGATAGTATATACAGAGCTGAGTATGTATTATATATACAGGGTGGATATTATATACAGAGCTGAGTATATATTATATATACAGGGTGGGCGGTATATACAGAGCTGAGTATATATTATATATACAGGGTGGGCGCTATATACAGAGCTGAGTATATATTATATATACAGGGTGGGTGGTATATACAGAGCTGAGTATATATTATATATACAGGGTGGGTGGTATATACAGAGCTGAGTATATTTTATATATACAGGGTGGTTTACAATGACACCACTTGCGGAATGCACAGTCTGGACACATGAAGGATATGACAGGTGCGGAGAGTTTTGTGAATGACACATTGGACCCCCCTGTTGTCCCGTCCGTCACACACACATCCGGCAGCTGCAGCCAATAACCGGGGACGGGGGAGATGGACAAACAGACATGGAGGAGGTCAGACGTCTCCTAATAATGCTGCTACTTTACTGGACACTTCTACAAGGTGAGGACTGGGGAGACATGTGGAGATATTGGGGTACAGGGAGTAAGGGGGAGGGCACATATGAGGGTTACAAGGGGATGAGGAGAGGAATCAGGGGCAGATATGAGGGTATAAAGGGTGAGGAAGGGGATCAGGGGCAGATATGAGGGTATAAAGTGTGAGGAGGGGGATCAGGGGCAGATTCGGAGGGTATAGGAGGTGAGAACACTGGGGGTAGACATGAGGGTTATAGGGTGCTAGAAGCGGCAGATATGAGGGTTACAAGGGGTGAGGAGGGGGATCAGGGGCAGATTCGGGGGTATAGGAGGTGGGGAGAACACTGGGGGTAGACATGAGGGTTATAGGGTGCTAGAAGCGCCACATATGAGGGTTACAAGGGGTGAGGAGGGGGATCAGGGGCAGATTCGGGGGTATAGGAGGTGGGGAGAACACTGGGGGTAGACATGAGGGTTATAGGGTGCTAGAAGCGGCACATATGAGGGTTACAAGGGGTGAGGAGGGGGATCAGGGGCAGATTCGGGGGTATAGGAGGTGAGGAGAACACTGGGGGTAGATGTGAGGGTTACAGGGTGCTAGAAGTGGCACATATGAGGGTTACAAGGGGTGAGGAGGGGGATCAGGGGCAGATATTATGGTATAGGAGGTCGGAGAGGGGCAGATATGAGGGTACAAAGGGTGAGGAGGGGGATCAGGGGCAGATTCAGGGGTATAGAAGGTGGGGAGAACACTGGGGGTAGACGTGAGGGTTACAGGGTGCTAGAAGCAGCACATATGAGGGTTACAAGGGGTGAGGAGGGGGATCAGGGGCAGATATTATGGTATAGGAGGTCGGAGAGGGGCAGATATGAGGGTAAAAAAGGGTGAGGAGGGGGATCAGGGGCAGATTCGGGGGTATAGGAGGTGAGGAGAACACTGGGGGTAGACGTGAATGTTACAGGGTGCTAGAAGTGGCAAATATGAGGGTTACAAGGGGTAAGGAGGGGGATCAGGGGCAGATACGAGGGTATAAATGGTGAGGAGGAGGATCGGGAGCAGATTCTGGGGTATAGGAGGTTGTCAGAAGACTGTGGGGTGGACACAAGCATAGCTCCCAACTGTCCCCGATTTCAAAGGAACTGTCTTTGATTTGGAGCAATGTTCCTCTGTCCCTCTTTCCTCCTCACTTGTCCCTCATTTTGGTCTGATCTCTATATTTGTATATAAAATGTACTTTGTATCTATCAAAAAGTGTTTTCCAGCACTAAACCTTTCATCTGATTTCTAAATTGCTACATTTGTAAATTCCAAAAGCCAATATAAAGGAATTCTAGTGGTAGAAAAAAGCACTTGTGGGTTTAACAAATCTTGTTTTTTTTGTACAATTCTCCTTTAAGAGGGTGTGACATGGGGGTGTGACCTATTCCTGCATACTTTTGCTGATAGGTGTCCCTCATTCCCATCTCGAAAAGGGGAGGTGTGCACAAGGGTTACAGGGTGTTAGAAAGGGCACATATGAGGGTTACAGGGGGTGAGGAGGGGCGTCAGGAGCAGATATGAAGGGATAAAGGGCGATGAGGAGGATCAGAAGCAGATTTGGGGTTATTAGAGGTGAGGAGAAGACTGGGGGTAGACGTGATGGTTACAGGGTGTTAGAAAGGGCAAATGTAAGGGGTTACAGGGGAAGAGAAGAGGTACAAATGAGTAAAGTGGGTGAGGAGGGGGATCAGGGGCAGATATGAGAGTATAAAGGGTCAAGAGGAGGATCAGGGACAGACTCCAGGGTATAGGAGGTGGGCAGTAGACTGGGGGTAGACATGAGGGTTACAGGGTGTTAGAAAGGACACATATGAGGGTTACAGGGGGTGAGGAGGAGGATCAGGGGCAGACTCCAGGGTATAGGAGGTGGGCAGTAGACTGGGGGTAGACATGAGGGTTACAGGGTGTTAGAAAGGACACATATGAGGGTTGCAGGGGGTGAGAGGCGGATCGGCAAAGACATAAGGGTATAGGAGGTGGGAAGTAGACTGGGGGTAGACATGAGGGTTGCAGGGTGTTAGAAAGGACACATATGAGGGTTACAGGAGGTGAGGAGGAGGATCAGGGGCAGATTCCGGGGTATAGGAGGTGGGAAGTAGACTGGGGGTAGACATGGGGGTTACAGGGTGTTAGAAAGGACACATATGAGGGTTACAGGGGGTGAGGAGGAGGATCGGGGGCAAACATAAGGGTATAGGAGGTGGAAAGTAGACTTGGGGGTAGACATGAGGGTTACAGGGTGTTAGAAATGACACATATGAGGGTTACAGGGGGTGAGGAGGAGGATCGGGGGAAGACATAAGGGTATAGGAGGTGGGAAGTAGACTGGGGGTAGACATGGGGGTTACAGGGTGTTAGAAAGTAGGGATGAGCTTTGAGTTCGAGTCAAACTCATGTTCAACTCGAACATTGCCTGTTTGCCTGTTCGGCGAACAACGAACAATTAGGGGTGTTCGCGGCAAATTCAAAAAGCTGTGGGAGAAATCTAAAGTGTTAATTTTAAAGGCTAATATGCAATTTATTGTCCTAAAAAGTGTTTGGGGACCTGGGTCCTGTCCCAGGAAACATGTATCAATGCAAATTTTTTTTTTAAAAACTGCCGTTTTTTCAGGAGCAGTGAATTTAGTAATGCTAAAAGTGAAACAATAAAAGTGTAATATTACTTTAAATTTCGTACCTAGGGGGGTTGTAAAGTCAGCATGTGAAAAAGCGCATGTTTCCCGTACATAGAACTGTCCCTGCACAAAGTGTCATTTCTGAAAGAAAAAAAGCCATTTAAAACCGGCTTTGCGGCTCTAATGAATTGTCGGCTCTTTCAATTACAGAGATGATTCATTCATAAAGAAAAAAAAATGTGTGGGGGTCCCCCAAATTAAATTACCAGGCCCTTCAGGTCTGGAATGAATATTAAGGGGAACCCCGCCGTAAAAAAAAAAAATGATGTAGGGTTCCCCGCAAATATCCATACCAGGCCCTTCAGGTCTGGTGTGGATTTTAAGGGGAACTCCACCCCAAATTTAAAAAAAAAATGACGTGGAGTCCCCCTAAAAATCCACACCAGACCCTTATCTGAGCACGTTAACCTGGACGGCCGCAGAAAAGAGGGGGGGACAGAGTGCGGCCCCCCCTCTCCTGAACCGTACCAGGCCACATGCCCTCAACATGGGGAGGATGTCCCCATGTTGATGGGGACAAGGGCCTCATCCCCACAACCCTTGCCCGGTGGTTATGGGGGTCTGCAGGCGGGGGGCTTATCAGAATCTGGAAGACCCCTTTAACAAAGGGGACCCCCAGATCCTGGCCCCCCCTATGTGAATTGGTAATGGGGTACACTGTACCTCTACCATTTCACGAAGGAAGTGTAAATAGTTAAAAAAAAACACACAGACACCGTACAAAAAAATCCTTTATTAATAAAATAAAATAAAAAATCCAGCAATGTGAATCCACTGTCTCCTATCCAGCGATGGATGATCTCTCCAGCGACGGATGATCAGCGGTCCGGTCCAGCGATGAGAAGATCCATCCGTCCAGAGCGCAGCAGAGGAGCTCCACTCTCCGCTGGACACAGCCCAGCGGAATGACGCGCTGGAGCTGTGACATTACTTATATAGGGGAAGCGGCCACCCGTCACGTGACCCCTCCCCTTTGACGCGCCCTCGTACGTCACTGGGAAAGACCCTGAAAGACAGGGCTTTCCCAGTGACGTAGAGGCGGCGGGGTCACGTGAAGGGTGGCCAGTGCTTCCCCTATATAAGTAATGTCACAGCTCCAGCGCGTCATTCCGCTGGGCTGTGTCCAGCGGAGAGTGGAGCTCCCCTGCTGCGCTCTGGACAGATGGATCTTCTGCATCGCTGGACCTGAAGGGCCTGGTATGGATATTTGCGGGGAACCCTACGTCATTTTTTTTTTTTTTACGGCGGGGTTCCCCTTAATATCCATTACAGATCTGAAGGGCCTGGTAATTTAATTTGGGGGACCCCCACACATTTTTTTTTTTTTTTTTATGAATGAATCATCTCTGTAATTGAAAGAGCCGACAATTCATTAGAGCCGCAAAGCCGGTTTTAAATGGCTTTTTTTCTTTCAGAAATGACACTTTGTGCAGGGACAGTTCTATGTACGGGAAACATGTGCTTTTTCACATGCTGACTTTACACCCCCCCCCCCCTAGGTACGAAATTTAAAGTAATATTTTACTTTTATTGTTTCACTTTTAGCATTATTAAATTCACTGCTCCTGAAAAAACAGCCATTTTTAAAAAAAAATTTGCATTGATACATGTTTCCTGGGACAGGACCCAGGTCCCCAAACACTTTTAAGGACAATAACTTGCATATTAGCCTTTAAAATTAACACTTTAGATTTCAAATGTTCGAGTCCCATAGACTTTAACGGGGTTCTAATGTTCACACGAACATTTGGTGTGTTCGCAAGTTCTGATGCAAACCGAACAGGGGGGTGTTCGGCTCATCCTTATTAGAAAGGACACATATGAGGGTTACAGGGGGTGAGGAGGAGGATCGGGGGCAGACATAAGGGTATAGAAGGTGGGAAGAAGGCTAGGGGTAGACATGAGGGATACAGGGAATTTGAAGGGGGCAGCTATAAGAGTAATAAGGGGTGAGAAGGGGGATATGGGAAAATATGACAATATAGGGGTAAGGCGGAGGGTCAGGAGAAAGTATGAGGGTCAAAGGTCTGAGGAGGGTAATTGAGAGCAAACACAAAGGTATATGGGGAGAAGACTGGGATCAGATATGAGAGTATTAGGGGTGAGGAGGGTGATTGAGGGCAGATATAAATCTATAGAAGGTGATGAGAAGACCAAGGGGCAGATATAAAGTTATAAGGGCTGAGGAGAAGAATTGGGGGCATATATTAGGGTATAGGAGGTGGGGAAGACTGTGGAGCAGGCAGGAGGGTCACAGGGGTAGAAGGAAGCAGATAGGGATATTTTGGGGTCTATGATTGCACAGCGGGGGATATATAGGTTACAGGGAGTGAGAAGGTGAATTGGTGGACAAATGTTGGGGTACAGGAGGTGGGGGTGGACTGAGGGGTAGACATGAGGGTCCCAGGGGGTTGGAAGGGGAACATATTTAATTAAAGTGGGTGAGGGTAATGGGGGTAGATATTAGGATATAGGAGGCAGGGAGAAGACAATGGTTACAAGGGGTAAGAAAGGGTGTATATGAGGGACAGAGTGGTTGGAAAGGGGAATCAGGGGCAGATATAGGTTACAGGAGGTGAGGAGGGGGATCAGGGGGCAGAAATCAGGATAAAGTAGATGGGAAGAAGACTGTGAGGTAGACATGAGGGTCACATGGGATTAGAAGGGGCACATATTGGAGTTATAGGGGGATCGTGGCAGATATTAGGGTAAAAGAGGTGGGGGAGATTAAAAGCAGATATGAGGATTACAGGGGGTTATAAGGGCAGATATTGTACATAGGTTATAGGGAGTGAGGAGGGGGACCTGGAGAAAATATGAGGGTATAAGACACGAGGAGGATGATCGTGAGTGATTAGGGCGGATACAAGGGTATAGAGGGTGAGAAGAAGGGTATAGACGAGGGGAAAAAAACGTGCATGCTCAGATTCAAGTAAGCAGCTCAAAATCAGCCCAGAGGGTGGCACCATTTAAAAGGAAATTCCCCATTATAGTCCCGTCGTACGTGTTTTACGTCATGAATGTGTGTATGCAAGTCAGGCAGGAGAGGAATCACGTCGGGAAAAACTAATTTTTTTTTTCTGCTGAGAAAAATGGTTGTGTGTACGAGGCATTAGGCGTTGGGTCTTGCGTGGCAGGTCCTAGGTGGTGGGTCTTAGGTGGCAGGCCCTAGGTGGTGGCTCTTAGGTAGGAGGTCTTGGGTGATGGGACTTGGGTAGGGAGTCTTTGGTGGTGGGTCTTAGGTGGCAGGCCCTAGGTGGTGGCTCATCGGTAGCAGGTCTTGGGTGATGGGACTTGGGTAGGGAGTCTTTGGTGGTGGGTCTTAGGTGGCAGGCCCTAGGTGGTGGCTCATCGGTAGCAGGTCTTGGGTGATGGGACTTGGGTAGGGAGTCTTTGGTGGTGGGTCTTAGGTGGCAGGCCCTAGGTGGTGGCTCTTAGGTAGGAGGTCTTGGTTGATGGACTTGGGTAGGGAGTCTTTGGTGGTGGGTCTTAGGTGGCAGGCCCTAGGTGGTGGCTCTTAGGTTGCAGGTCTTGGGTGATGGGACTTGGGTAGGGAGTCTTTGGTGGTGGGTCTTAGGTGGCAGGCCCTAGGTGGTGGCTCTTAGGTAGGAGGTCTTGGGTGATGGGACTTGGGTAGGGAGTCTTTGGTGGTGGGTCTTAGGTGGCAGGCCCTAGGTGGTGGCTCATCGGTAGCAGGTCTTGGGTGATGGGACTTGGGTTGGGGGTCTTTAGTGGCGGGTCTTAGGTGGCAGGTCTTGAGTGGAATGTCTTGAGTGTCAGGTCTTAGGTGGTGGGCCTTAGGTGGCTAGTCTTATGTGGTGGGTCCTAGGTAATGGGTCTTAGGTGGTGAGTCTTGAGTGGCAGGTCCTAGGTGGTTATTCTTAGATGGGTGGTGGACCTTTCAATTTTCATTAAATATTTAATTTTATACCTAGTTATGTCACTGGGTTTATGTGCTTCTCTATACACTGCAGACAAGTCATGGCTGGTAGGAAGGGCCTGTAGGGTCACATCACAGCACCCCGCCTCAGTACTCATCTCAAGTGGCTCTTGGGAGGCGTTATCAAATATCAAAATGCCTTGATGGGGGGGTGTCAGTCTGGAGGAATGGGTGTTTGTGGGCAGGCTGTATTGGCATAAGAAACGCCCACATGCAAAGCCATTTCAGTCCAGGAGAGGAGTCGGTACAACAAGTATCAATTTCTCTGATATTCCTCCATATCAGATGAATTATCTCCTGAGATTTCAAAGCTGAAGATACAGGTTTGGTGGTGAGGCATTGTGTGCGATGGCTATAGGGCAGACTTTGCTCCTGGGATTGAATAGAGGGAATACATCTGATATATAGAATATTAAATGGTGGTAATCTGTTTTTCAGGGGCGCTGGCACAAGCCAACAACAAAGAGGGAATTCTCCGGGATAAGCTCTTCAAGAATTACAATGTTCACGTCCGGCCCACGAGGACCCCCCAGGAAAAGATTACAGTACAGCTGGGGATGAGTCTGTCCCAGCTCCTTAGTCTGGTAAGCCTGAACCCAGGAGCTAGAAATCCATTATCCAACATATAATACATGGAAGACTCCAAGAATAAATATTACACTTTATTACCCCCCCCCCCCCCCACAGTCACACACTATTATTATTATTGTGACGGTATCGGTATGATATCCCCGTCAACGTTCCCTTCTTCCCATAACGACAATCACCCCAATATTCCACGAGGAGGGATATCCCTGGAATCGCCCAGAAAGCCACACATGAGACAAGCTTACTGCTGGAACAAGACACTTTATTGACACAAAAACTCAGCTTATATGTGGTTACAGCCTGTTAGGAACGCCCCCCTCACACAGTGGGGTTTCCCATACAGATTATAGGAGACAAGTCGGAGCCGACCATGCAGACATGTTTCTTTAGATAAAGACATCAGCGGAGTTAATTACTAGGTGTAACAGCCTGACCACAATGAAGCAATCAGAATAATTAACATGAGCCCCTTATCTAATCATTGTAAACAGTAAGGCCGGTCTCCTTCCCACACACAATAAATCAATTACCATTTGAACTAGGGAGCTGGCTGAGGAAGGGTCATTAACATGTCAATAGCTTGTGACACATGAACCAAGCAGGGAGATTTACACTGACATCCTTCACAATGGCCCCCCTTTTTCTCCCTGCTCCGGCAAACCCGGTTGGACCTTCCCTGGTCCAGTAGGGTTGACGGGTTCAGAGCTTTTAGTCCGAGGTTAACTCCGTTTGGCGTGACTGACCTCCATTGGTAACTGCTTCCGACTCAGGTATGCTACCGGGTCGTCAGATCACACGCCGGTCAGTCCCCAAGTCTTTGTGCGATCTGCAAAGTCACCAGAAGTCAGTGTGAAGACAGCGAATGGGTCTGTGCGCCGCCGTCTAGGTGTCCCGCTATGGGAGGGGGCAGGTTATGGCTCTGAAGTGACAATCACAGGAGATTCATAAAAGGAAAAAGTTATATTTGTTGAAATGCTGTAGCACTGGTGCTCAGAGTCCGGGGGGGGGGGGGAGAGGGGACTCAGAGCCCCATAAGGTCAGCCACCCCCTGCTCCCTCCGCAGCCGCCGGTTCTCCTCTTTGAGCTTCTCCAGCTCCATCTCCAGTTCATGGAGCCTGGGGGGGTCAGCCCGCTGTGACCTCAGGTGGTTGTTCTCCTCCTCCATGCGGCTTATGCACTCCTCCAGCTCTATGTACTCACGGATCAGATCCTGCTTGCTCATGTCCTGCAGGCTCTCCACGTGGTCCTTCATCATCAGGAACTGGGTGGTGGTGTAAGGGGCCACCGGTGGGCCCTTGGCGAACATCTCGGCCCGCATCTGGGGCGCCCGCTGCGATTCCATCTCCTCCAGTCGCTTCTTCTCCTCCCAGGTCCGCTGGTTATATGACTTCCAGGACCTCTTCTTCTTGGAGGGTAGCTGGCGGTGCCTCTTTCTGCCCAGCTCCCTCCAAGGCCCCTCCGGCTCATGGCGGTCGCCCATGACCAGCTGACAATGGTGTTCCCTGTTGTCCGTAATAACAGATTGTACCATGAGGGCTTCGTAAGGGGTGCCCAATGGTTCTTCCGGACCCAGCTCCTGGAGATCCCAAGCCGAGTCTACACAATGGGCTGCTGCTGGTGGGCGGTACCCAGGTTGAGACCAATTTGACCTGGTGTTGTCGTTCATGGGGCAATTCTGCTTGAAGTGACCCAACTGTTTGCACCGGAAGCAGCGTTGTTCGTTGTCCTCCTGGCGTGGGTAGCGAGGGCTAGATGTCATCGGTCTGTTAGGCGGTTGGTATCTAGCGGCTGGTGGGTGTGAGGGCGCCGTTGGTTGTGGAGGTTGTACCTGGGGTGTGACCTGGTTTGTCTTGCGAGTATCCGCATATTCATCCGCCAACTTCGCGGCCTCTGGTAGAGTCATGGGCCTGCGATCTCTCACCCAATCTTTGACGTCCGTCTGGATGTGATTGTAAAATTGCTCCAGGAGCATTAGTTGCAAAATGTCCTCTGCGGTGGTGGCCTGGCTGCTGTTAACCCAGTTAGAGGCCGACAGGGACAGCTGGCATGCCCATTCTGCGTAAGAGTCTTTCGTGGTTTTGCGTGAGTCCCTGAACTTCTGTCGGTGGGACTCTGGGGTTACTGCATAACGAGCCAGGAGCACTTCTTTAACCCTGGCGTAGCTATGGATATCCTGATCTGGCACGGTCCGGAAAGCATCAGAAGCTTTGCCTGACAGTTTGCCTGACAATATTGCAACCCACTCTCTTCTAGCAATTCGGTGCAGGTTACATTGTCGCTCAAAGTCCGCCAGGTAGTTATCAATTTCACAGTCCTTTTCATCAAAAGCTTTAAAAGCGCTAAACGGAATCTTCCTTGCGTCTGCTGTGCTGTACTCACTGTTTGGAGAATGTGCGGCTGCTTGTTGGACTGCTGCCAGTTTTAACTGTAGCTCTGCGTCCCTTATTTGTTTATCCTTCTGGAGTTCTGCGTCCCTTATTTCTTTAGCCTCCTCCGCTAACAGGTCCATCACTTTCAGAACCACATCTGGCGTTGGGTTCGGGCCGAACCACGCTAGCTTCTCTCTCATTAGCTTGTTGGCTGGCGATTCCTCCTCCTGAATCACTGGTGTCTCCATCTCTTGTACTGCTGGCGTTGCTGCAATCCCGTCCTCCTGGTCTAGCTCCATTAATTCTGCTATGATGACCCGCTTGGTTTTGTTGCTAGCGATCCTTCCACGAACTTCCAGTAGTTCTTCCAGTGTCTGCTTGGAATCCGGGTGTGAAGGGGAATAGAAGGGAAAAATCCCACTGCTGCCACCAATTGTGACGGTATCGGTATGATATCCCCGTCAACGTTCCCTTCTTCCCATAACGACAATCACCCCAATATTCCACGAGGAGGGATATCCCTGGAATCGCCCAGAAAGCCACACATGAGACAAGCTTACTGCTGGAACAAGACACTTTATTGACACAAAAACTCAGCTTATATGTGGTTACAGCCTGTTAGGAATGCCCCCCTCACACAGTGGGGTTTCCCATACAGATTATAGGAGACAAGTCGGAGCCGACCATGCAGACATGTTTCTTTAGATAAAGACATCAGCGGAGTTAATTACTAGGTGTAACAGCCTGACCACAATGAAGCAATCAGAATAATTAACATGAGCCCCTTATCTAATCATTGTAAACAGTAAGGCCGGTCTCCTTCCCACACACAATAAATCAATTACCATTTGAACTAGGGAGCTGGCTGAGGAAGGGTCATTAACATGTCAATAGCTTGTGACACATGAACCAAGCAGGGAGATTTACACTGACATCCTTCACAATTATTATACATTTATATAGCTTGGACATATACCACAGTGCTGTACAGAGAATACTAAGCCAGTCACATAAGGTTCTGTACTAGAGGAGCTTACACTCTAATGCCGTGTCGGAAAAAAGTCAGATGAGAGCTTTTGGCGGGGAATCCAGACCGTGTGCATGCTCCATCGGACTTTTTCCTATAGGAAAACTGCCGGAAAAAAAAGAGAGCGGGATCTCTTTTTTCACGTCAGGCTTGAGAGGAATTCCATTGGGAAAACCATTGTTTATTTTTTTCAGACCGGAAAACCGCTCGTGTGTACAGGGCATCATGTAAAGGGCAACCTAAAGCATCGCTTTGCTGAGAACCGTGGTTGTCCAAGAGTGGAATGCGGTGGGGTGGAGGAGACAATGGACCACTTCTTGCTTCAGTGCCCCTTCAATATAGAAGTCTACAAGCGGGTGGGTGGGGCTCTGGGTATCCCTTTCTTTTCCCGCTTGAGTTATGCGGAGTGGTCGTATGGGGCCTTTCAGACACATCGGGATTTTGATTTTGAGACACTTTTTCTAGTTGGCTTAGTAGTCCGTTTCTTCACATGGAATGAGCGGTGTCAGGTTTGCATTCAGAAAAAAGTCTTTCCTGTCGAGGTGGTGCACGACATTCTGGGTGAGGTTAGGAAGATTTGGGGGTCTTGAGAAGGACAGGTGGCAGTTGGGGGCCTGGGCAAAGGCGTAGAGGAACGTCAGGTCTCTGTAGCTGTCTGTCAGTCTCTGGGTGTGCGGCTTTCTTTCTGTCCTCTCACGTCCCCAAGATTTTCATTTTTGGAAAAAGACTGCCGGCATGGGTGTGTAATGGTTTCTTAGCCCGAGGCTGTGTTTAGGTGGAGGTTATGGCTTTGTTTAGGTTGGTATATTATGTTTGTAAGATTTTTAATGAACAACAATTTACACTCTAATGCCCCCCCCCCCCCGTCACACTAAAGCCTCGTACACACGATCAGTCCATAGTCCATCCGATGAGAACGGTCCGTTGTCATAGGTTAACCGATGAAGCTGACTGATGGTCCGTCGCGCCCACACACCATCGGTTAAAAGAACGATCGTGCCAAACGCGGTGACGTAAAACACAACGACGTGCTGAAAAAAACGAAGTTCGATGCTTCCAAGCATGCGTCGACTTGATTCTGAGCATGCGTGGATTTTTAACCAATGGTTGTGCCTACTAACGTTCGGTTTTGACCTATCGGTTAGGAATCCATCGGTTAAATTTGAAGCAAGTTGGCTTTTTTTTAACCATTGGATAAATAACCTATGGGGCCCACACACGATCGGTTTTGACCGCTGAAAATGGTCCATCAGACCGGTGTCCTCTGGTTAACCTATCGTGTGTATGAGGCCTAACTGTAGTTCCCTGTCTATCCTCTCCAGGCTCCACCTATGCCATGATGGAAGGGTTGAGTTCTCTATGGCTGAGATGTATCTCTGTGAAGTTGGTTCCTCAATTCAGACCCCACTCCACCCTTATCAGACATTCGGAATCTGGCTCTGCACCTGCATTTCATTATTTGTTGGGTCATCGTTGGATCTCAAAGATCGTTTTATACTCTTATCCTTTATTTTCTCTTTGTTTTTTGTTTTTTTTTAGAATGAGAAAGATGAAGAGATGACCACCAGGGTCTACATGAACATGGTACGTTCTATGAGGCTAGAGGCCAGTTTTGTTATTTATAAAATGTACATATTTTATTGTTTATGACAGAAGATCCAGTATTGCCTCTCTGACTTGTCTCCTAATGGGTTTCGGACCACAACACATGACATGGGTGGGACTGAATACAAAAAAGAAAGTTGGGTACCAAAAATATAATGTCCACCCCATCGTTTCCAGCCTCACATAGTAATATATACATAATGGCCCGGATTCAGAAAGAAGTTACGACGGCGTATCTCCAGATACGCCGTCGTAACTCTAGTGCGGGCCGTCGCATCTCGGCGTCTGATTCATAGAATCAGATACGCCTCAATGTTGCCTAGATACGAGCGGCGTAAGTCTCCTATGCCGTCGTATCTTAGGGTGCAATATTTACGCTGACCGCTAGGGGCAATTCCCTAGACTTCCACGTCAAATATGCAAATTAGGTAGATACGCCGATTCAAAAACGTACGTCCGCCCGGCGCATTTTTTTACGTCGTTTACATTAGGCTTTTTCCGGCGTAAAGTTACCCCTGCTATATGAGGCGTATTCCTATGTTAAGTATGGACGTCGGGTCAGCGTCAAATTTTCCGTCGATAACGTAATTTGCGTAAGTTGTTCGTGAATAGGGCTGGGCGTAATTTACGTTCACATCGAAAGCATTGGCTTTTTGCGGGTTAATTTGGAGCACTGGGATACGTTCACGGACGGCGCCAATGCGCCGTTAGCCGAAAACGTCATTTACGCGGGGTCAGCCTTCATTACCGTACAACACGCCCACTGCATGGAGAATTTGAATTCCGCGGGCTTACGCCGGACCACATACGCTACGCCACCTTAACTTAGGGCGCAAGTTCTTTCTGAATACGGAACTTGCGCCCTAAGTTACGGCGGCGTAACGTATCTGAGATATGTTACGCCCGCCGATAGATACACAATTGTATCTGAATCCGCGCCTGTATTAGTATCATTAAACAAGTAACATCACAATATTAGGAAACAACATCATAGAAAAAACATTATATCCAATGAGGTAGGTCCTTGACAGCACCCCCTTAACTTGTGATCCATTGGTCACCCAGACCAACCATGGTACAGAACCTTGGTGGGTCCACACCATACCCTGGGAGTCATCCCTTCCTCACCTCCCATGAAACCCAATCATATTCAAATTCAAATAAAACCCCTATAATTAAAAAAAAAATCCTTTCCGGGTCCCTTAAGGCAATTCAAATTTGACTGACCCATTTAAAAATCAGTACCAGGTGCCTTGTTTTTGCTTGTCTCTATGACTCTGACCCCATGCACGTGTGTCCCACCACCGCCATCTTGGGGTTGACAGCCCTTGTGTATAGTCTGTCTTACCCAATGGTTGGTGGTGAAAGGGACCCAGGTTGCTTTGGAAATGACATCACTTCTGGTGTCACATCGGATGGTCCAGCCCACAGGAGTCTTAGGTATTATTTAAGGGGAGATGCTTTACGGGTGGACATTTCCTCCTTCAGAACGTTGGCTCGTGGACCTCATTTTTCCACCTGACTGTTCTGCTATTGGTCGACTATTTTTTTTTTTTTTTTAACAGCACCCAGGTACGATCTGGGTCTGATCTGGGTCCGATCTGGGTCCGAGTCATGACAACCAGTGGGGGTCCTTGATATTTTTATGTGAAGAGGCATTATGGATGCACATATCCTCCTTGAGAACGTTGGGTCTTGGGCCTTGTGACAAGAGTCACTTTGGGGGGGGGGGGGGGGTTGTGCAACTCGGCTTACCTTGGAGAGCTCTGGAAACTCCATGTCCGGCTTCCCTAGGCCCCCTTATGTCTACATCACCCTGTGTCTCTAATAGGGGCACAAGGTGAATGAGAACTAGGGTGACCACGAGGGGGGCGGGGGGGAAATGTAGTCTCGGGGTTGATGGGGAATTTGGCGGCAGGTTATTTGTCAGGTGAATGTGCCACTTGCCACCAGATGCAGTGCCGCTTGCCACCCATAGCCTGCCACCCAGGGCTCAAGTCCTGCAGGAACGCGTGGGAACGGAGTTCCTGCACTTTTTTCACAGCAGGAACGCATTTCCTTTTGTAGGACTAGAGCAGCCGAGCCGCCCGAGCCGATCCTTCACTAAGTTACTGGCCGCTTCCTGTTTATGGATTCATCGGATAGTGTGCGGGTATTCCGTCACTTCCTCGATGCCGCAATGTCTCCTGGGAGCTTTTGTCATTGTTCCCAGGAGACATTGCGGAGGTCTGCCGCGAGTTATCGCGCGATTTAGAAAGAACATGCAGTTTAGTAATTATGCATATGAGCATATCATTTTTTTTTTGGTGGGGGAGTGGATCTTGGGTGGGAGTTCCCACACTTTTTTCCCCAGGACTTGACCCCTGCTGCCACCAGATGCAGTGCTGCTGTCACTCCCTCTGCATGAGCCACGTGCATTACGGGAAAGGAGTGGCGTCACTATCTGAAGAGTAAAGATCTCGCCAGTCCCTGCTGCTTGCCGCTGGGTGCCAGAGAAGGAGGAGGTGCCGAGTGTGGGGGGGGGGGGGACAGCAGTGCTGCACTAGGCGCAGGCCTCACTCCCAGTCTCACAGTCTGAGAGTAAATTGTCACTGGTTGCAAGATGCCAGGCAGAGCCGGCCCTAGTAACCAGTTCTGGAAATGTAGTTATTAGTTAGTAGTGGGTGGCTGTGTCCTCTATTTCATTCTGGGACATTGTATTGTCCCAGAATGAAGGTGCCCGGGACAGACATGTCAATTGCGGGACAGTCCCGGTCAATCCAGGACACATGGGCACCCTAATGAGAACCCCACTATGACCTGTACCAGTCAGTCTCAAGGTTGTATATATGTATATATTGTGTGTTGCCTCATGCTGTTGTGTACTCTTTGCTGTGATAGTTTGGGGTGTGACTGTATTCTTTTGTTCTATTGTCTGCCTCAAATATTATGGTATGTGTAAGTGTGTTTGCTGTGAGGAAAGAGGGAGGGGGGACTCCTCCAGCTGCTGATAAGACGGTTTACTGATGAGAAGTCGGAACGCACCTGACCCGTGTGCCTATTGTCATTGGACAGTTTAACCCGCCCTGTTTTCCAAGGGTGGTGGGAGTGTCTCTGAGTTATTTTATCTGTTGTGTCCATGTGTGAGAAGAAATCAGTTTTGTTGTTTGCCACTCTACAATGGTGCTGCGGCTGGTGACTGGGGGAGGGGATAAAGAGTCTTGGATACTGCTGGTTCTGGACAGAGGGAGCATTGACGGGACGGACATAGTCCTGGGTTCGTCACAGGCCTTATTTCCCACCTGACTGTTCTGCCGTTGGTTCACTCTTTTTATGGTTGCATTAGTGAATGTATGTTTGTTCTTCTGCTTCGTTGTTCTAATTATGTTTTGGGAAGGGGGGGGGAGGACACCCTTTTGAATTTAAAGCACCCCCTTATGAGCTGCATATAGTATGTGCCCCTATGGGGGAAACTAACCGCTTCTTCATTCTCAGGCCTGGAATGACATCCGCCTCATGTGGGACCCATCGGAATATGGGGGCATCGAGACTCTGCGGATTGGCTCCGACAGTGTGTGGAAGCCGGATATCGTCCTTATGAACAAGTGGGTGTCTGAATATACGATTGCAAACCACAGAGGCGGGCTTTGTAGTCTTGACATTCCCAGTCACGCCTAGGGTGACTGTGACAGACTTTTATGCAAATATCAAATATGCTTCAGTCTAATTCTCTCCCTGCTAATTTAATGCTGTGTGTTAGATGAAAAGGTGATTTCATGTGTGACTCATCTCTCTGTGAAGACTGTTAATATGTTAAATAAGGCTAGCTTTTGAAAGGCCTTTAATTGTGTGATAACACTGTCTAAAACCTATTGATGCTCAGAGGTGTGAATAGGTGTCAAGCGACATGCGGAGACGAAACGTCTGCCTAGGAAACTCAGTGTGTAAAGGTGGTTTGTTTGATGCCATTAATTAAGGAATGTGCAGTGATTAGACATGATAATTATAGGCCGGTGCCGACCTGTCTAGAATGTTGTAGTAATTAGCCTTAGTGTGTGATTAGGGGGGTGGAGATCTCATTGTTGCTTTAATGCCTGGTACATTTCCAAACTACCATTCAGGGACACCCTCCCTTCCCAAAAGTCAGCTTGTGCTGTAACGAATCACAGCACAGTGATTGGACACCAGAGGCGGGATTTATGATTTCTCCCATCACAAGCAGGGGGCGGGGATTTTGCTCCTCCAGGCATTCCCGGCCAGGACAAGTACTGTCAGTGAGTAAAGCGGTGATGTATATAAGCTTTCTTTCCCTCCTCATCAATACTGGCACAGCGGATAAGGTATAGTAAGGCTGCTTATGGTCACAGTGAGGCTGAAAATGGGCACAGTGAGGCTGCTTATGGGCACAGTGAGGCTGCTTATGGGCACAGTGAGGCTGAAAATGGGCTCAGTGAGGCTGCATATGGGCACAGTGTGGCTGCTTATGAGCACAGTGAGGCTGCTTATGGGCACAGTGAGGCTGCTTATGGGCACAGTGAGGCTGCTTATGGGCACAGTGAGGCTGCAAATGGGCACAGTGAGGCTGCTTATGGGCACAGTGAGGCTGCAAATGGGCATTGTTGACCCTCTTTTCCTCTTGCAGTAGCTGCTGCATTCTCACCCTAAGCTTATACTCGAGTCAATACGTGTTCCCAATTTTTTTTGGTAAAATGACTTGCCTCGGCTTATATTCAGGTAGGCTTATACTCGGGTATATACAGGAGTTTCCAAATTCAAATCAAACTCATATCTGAATAGAATTCAATTATCGAATTTGGTTATTTTAGGGGATCTGTTTTTCATTCATTACTGATGTGAATTGGAACTTGTCTTCTCCTCCCCCAGCAACGACGGTGAATTTGAGGTTGGGCTCGCAGTGGAAGTTTTGGTCAACTGGAAAGGCAATGTCACCTGGCTGCCCCCGGCCCTCTATCACAGCAGCTGCCCCATCGAGGTGACTATAGCTATTCTGTTGTTTTATGATCATTGAGATGTAATACAAAGGAAGGAACATTTCAGCTCCCCAAAGTCTGGTTTGGAGGATCTCAGGTTCAATTTTTCCTGAATTTGGAATAAAGAAGTTGTGAGTGAAAAGTCCACTATGTAGCCAAATATTTGCTGACCTCTGACCGTCAGGCCTCCTGTGATCTTGTTGGACATCCCCTCAAAATGGGCACAGAAACTTTGTAGAGTTGCAAATTTAGTGTAGGAACGTTGGGGACCCCTCATAATGGGCGCAGCGGGTGTACAGACCCGAGAACTCAGCACAGGGATGGTGGGAACCCCTCATAATGGGCACAGCAGATGTACAGACCCGGGAACTCAGCACAGGGATGGTGGGAACCCCTCATAATGGGCACAGCAGGTGTACAGACCCGGGAACTCAGTACAGGGATGGTGGGAACCCTTCATAATGGGCACAGCAGGTCTACAGACCCGGGAACTCAGTACAGGGATGGTGGGAACCCCTCATAATGGGCACAGCAGGTGTACAGACCCGGGAACTCAGTACAGGGATGGTGGGAACCCTTCATAATGGGCACAGCAGGTGTACAGACCCGGGAACTCAGCACAGGGATGGTGGGAACCCCTCATAATGGGCACAGCAGGTGTACAGACCCGGGAACTCAGTACAGGGATGGTGGGAACCCTTCATAATGGGCACAGCAGGTCTACAGACCCGGGAACTCAGTACAGGGATGGTGGGAACCCCTCATAATGGGCACATCAGGTCTACAGACCCAGGAACTCAGCACAGGGATGGCGGGAACCCCTCATAATGGGCACAGCAGGTCTACAGACCCAGGAACTCAGCACAGGGATGGTGGGAACCCCTCATAATGGGGGCAGCAGGTGTACAGACCCGGGAACTCAGCACAGGGATGACTGGAAGTCCTCCTAATGGGCACAGCAGGTGTACAGATCTGAGGAACTCGCCACAGAAATAGTGGGAACCCCTAAATATGGGCACAGCAGGTGCACAGACCCAAGAAATGTCTTTATCCAAACTATTCCATGTGTTGTAACCCTCCGCAAACATGGTGTCAGTTTCCTCGCGATCTTTTCATTCATATATTTTTCTAATCTATAAAACACGAAATTATTGGGTTTCTGGCCAAATCCCTCTTCTGTGGTTGTTATTTGCTGACATCTGAATGATTTACTGACAATATTTCACCCAATTGTATAATTTCTTCATCATTTCCATTTTTGAACCCGAGTTCCTGACCTCCTCTGTGACCCGTTCCCCTTTCTTCCACCTCTTCAGGTCCAATACTTCCCATTTGACTGGCAGAATTGTAGCATGGTGTTCCGATCTCAGACCTACGAGGCAGACGAGGTGGTGCTGGTTCACCCGAGGGACACCCAAGGAAGAGAGGTCACACAAGCGGTCATCTTTCCCAATACGTTTGAGGGTGAGAGATTTGGGGAGCGTATCCTTGTGGGTCGTGTTGTCCTACCGAATCCTGTAGATGTCTAGCAGTAGATGGTCGCATTCAGCTGGGCATCTTCTGTAATGTTGAAGATACTTTGTCATTTCCAAACCACTCCTCCAGTTTTAGCCAATCCCCATCTATACTACAGAGCGGTCCTCCAGTCCTGAGAGGGCGTTCATGGACGTCCTCCCAGAACCCCGCCTCCTACTTGTCCCCATCTATACTACAGAGAGGTCCTCCAGTCCTGAGAGGGAATTCATGGACGTCCTCCCAGAACCCCGCCCCCTACTTGTCCCCATCTATACTACAGAGCGGTCCTCCAGTCCTGAGAGGGCGTTCATGGACGTCCTCCCAGAACCCTGCCCCCTACTTGTCCCCATCTATACTACAGAGCGGTCCTCCAGTCCTGAGAGGGCGTTCATGGACGTTCTCCCAGAACCCCGCCTCCTACTTGTCCCCATCTATACTACAGAGCGGTCCTCCAGTCCTGAGAGGGCGTTCATGGATGTCCTCCCAGAACCCGCCTCCTACTTGTCCCCATCTATACTACAGAACGGTCCTCCAGTCCTGAGAGGGCGTTCATGGACGTCTTCCCAGAACCCCGCCTCCTACTTGTCCCCATCTATACTACAGAGCGGTCCTCCAGTCCTGAGAGGGCGTTCATGGACGTCTTCCCAGAACCCCGCCTCCTACTTGTCCCCATCTATACTACAGAGCGGTCCTCCAGTCCTGAGAGGGCGTTCATGGACGTTCTCCCAGAACCCCGCCTCCTACTTGTCCCCATCCGGTGTGCTCTGCAAAAGCACAGCTAATCACATTGCGGTAATGGTCCACTCACAGTGGCCCTTTACCATGTGATCAGCTGTGTCCAATCACAGCTGATCACATGTAGACAGACTTGCTGGTCATCAGAAGTCCTATCCTCACACGTTGTGTCTGTGTGAGGAAAGGATTGACGATAACTGGCAAGGCTGTCAGTACATTGTTTACACTGATAATAGGGTACCGATCATCAGTGTCCTGACTATCAATGCAGCTCCATCTGTGCCTATTAGTGCCCATCAGTGCAGCTTATCAGTGCCCATCAGCACCGCCTCATAAGTGCAGCCTCATCAGTGCCCATCAGTGCCGCCTCATCAGTGCCCATCATTGTCGCCTCATCAGTGAAGAAGAAAAATTACTTATTTGCAAAATTTTATAACAGAAATTAAAAAATAATAATAATAATTCTGGGTCCTTGCTGAACTATATAGTCGGTTCTTCTATATTAGAATTATCATTTTATTTTTTTCCTGCAGAAAACGGGCAGTGGGAGATCCGGCACCGATCTTCCCGTAAGAACACCAACCCCTCAGACCCCCTGTATGAGGACATCACCTTCTACCTGGTGATCCAGAGGAAGCCGCTCTTCTATATTGTCAACATCATCGTCCCCTGTATTCTTATTACCATCCTGGCCATCTTCGTCTTCTACCTTCCCCCCGATGCAGGTAATCATAGCCCCCCGATGCAGGTATTCATAGCCCCCCGATGCAGGTATTCATAGCCCCCCGATGCTGGTATTCATAGCCCCCTGATGCAGGTATTCATAGCCCCCCGATGCAGGTAATCATAGCCCCCCGATGCAGGTATCCATAGCCCCCCGATGCAGGTATTCATAGCCCCCCGATGCAGGTATTCATAGCCCCCCGATGCAGGTATTCATAGCCCTCCGATGCAGGTATTCATAGCCCCCCGATGCAGGTATTCATAGCCCCCCGATGCAGGTATTCATAGCCATCGATGCAGGTATTCATAGCCCCCCGATGCAGGTATGCATAGCCCCCCGATGCAGGTATTCATAGCCCCCCGATGCAGGTATTCATAGCCCCCCGATGCAGGTATTCATAGCCCCCCGATGCAGGTATCCATAGCCCCCCGATGCAGGTATTCACAGCCCTCCGATGCAGGTATCCATAGCCCCCCGATGCAGGTATTCATAGCCCCCCGATGCAGGTATTCATAGCCCCCCCGATGCAGGTATTCATAGCCCCCCGATGCAGGTATTCATAGCCCCCGATGCAGGTATTCATAGACCCCCGATGCAGGTATTCATAGCCCCCGATGCAGGTATTCATAGCCCCCCGATGCATGTATCCACAGCCCCCCGATGCAGATATTCATAGCCCCCCGATGCAGGTATTCATAGCCCCCGATGCAGGTATTCATACCCCCCCGATGCAGGTATTCATAGACCCCCGATGCAGGTATTCATAGCCCCCCGATGCAGGTATTCATAGCCCCCCGATGCAGGTATTCATAGCCCCCCGATGCAGGTATTCATAGACTCGGGCAACACAGGTGTGGGGGGAGGGCCTCCTGAGGAACACATATGTATGTGCCCCCATGGAAACCCCTATGGGACCTTTCTACCCAATGTGGGATAAAAATTCTTCTACATCCCGAAAACTTGTTGTAAGTCACATGCAACTGGAATCATTTCGAAGATGTTTTACCGCTCATCCAAGCATGGTCACTATCAGAAAATATGGGCCCCCTAGAGCAGTGGTCATCAACCCTGTCCTGCAGGGCCCACTAACAGGCCAGGTTTTATGTATTACCTTGGGGAGATACAGTCTAGAATGCAGCAATCACTGAGGAGCAAATGATATCAGCTGTGATGTATTTCAGTTATCTTGCAAACCCGGCCTGTTAGTGGGCCCTGAGGACAAGGTTGATGACCACTGCCCTAGAGCACAGAGAACCTGGGGGAGGGGGTGCTGCCGCCTCAAATTGAGAAGCGGGGGGGCTGCTGCCGCGAATTGAGAAAAGCAGGGGGGGGGCCGCCGCTAATTGAGAAAAGCGGGGCGTGAATTGAGAAGCGGGGGTGCCACGATTTGGGGGGGGGGGGGGGTTTGCCCTGGGGGACCTCTGGGCCTCTTACAAAGAAAATAAAAATAAAAAAAAATATAAAGAAAAAAAGGGGGGGGGGGGGTAGCCATTGGGTGGACCTCTGGGCCCTTTAATAAAATATATATATATATAATAAAAAAGTAAAAAAAATGTTGATTAAAAAAAAGGGGGGTTGCCATCCGGGGCCCTGGGGACGTCTGGTCCCTTTAATAATAATAATAATAATAATAATAATAATAATAATTAAAATATATATATATTTTTTTTTTTATTAAAAAGGGGGGTTGACATACGGGGCCCTGGGGACGTCCGGGCCCCTGCGGACCTCTGGACCCTTTAATAAAAAAAAAATATATATATATATATAAAAAATAAAAAAAAGGGGGGTTGTCCGGGCCCCTGGGGACCTCTGGGCCCTTTAATAAAAAGAAAAAAAAAGAAAGAAAAAAATATACATTTTTTTATATTTATTTAAAAAAAATGGGGGTTGCCATCCAGGGCCCCTGGGGACCTCTCGGCCCTTTAATAATAACAACAAAATAAAAATATATATATATAAAAAAATATATATATAAAAACATTTTTAAATGGCCCCTTACAAAAAAAAGGGGGGGGTTGCCATCCGGGGCCCTGGGGACCTCCAGGCCCCTTACAGGTGTACTGCCTGTACCCCCTGATGGTGGCCCTGCATCCAAGTACCTTCCTCAGATTCCGATGAAGCTACGTGGAAAACATTGTTAACAGTGAAGAACAAGTCTGATTGAATGTGGCTACCTCAAGGTCTACCATGACCTGTTTAAATGAGGAACTTTAAGAGACGTCCCCAGACCCTTTATCCAAAGTAAGTTCCTTCTCATCCCTGTCTTTTCCTCTTCTCACTCTCTTTCTTTTCCATCATTCCAGGTGAGAAGATGACGCTCTCCATCTTCGCTCTTCTCACACTCACTGTCTTCTTGCTGCTTCTCGCTGACAAAGTCCCAGAGACCTCGCTGAAGGTCCCCATCATTGTCAACTACCTGATGTTTACCATGGTCCTGGTCACCTTCTCCGTCATCCTGAGCGTAGTGGTCCTGAATCTTCACCATCGCTCCCCCAACACCCATCACATGCCCCAGTGGGTGCGCCAGGTATTGCACATCTCTCTGTCCTTGGGATGGTATTACCCTACCCCTGATTCCACAAGGCTCTGAACCTTACTAAAGCTGGTTGGGTTTTTTCATGGTTAAAGGATCTGTTCACCCAAAAAGTGATACTTTATCTGGGGGTTGGGTTTGGTGGGCGGAGTCACTCTATATATCTGGAACTCTCCAGCAGCAAGATCTCCCTGCCATAATTCCCAGGTTTGTTCCCGCCCAGCAGGGGGTTTTGGGTTGTTCCCCCACCCTTTGTGTATGCCGGCTCCTCATGTTTCATTCTTAATTATTTAAAGGGAATTCAACTCTAGCAGAGATGATGGAAACCCTTCATAATGGGGACAGCAGGTGTACAGACCCGGGAACTCAGCACAGGGATGGAGGGAACCCTTCACAATGGGCACAGCAGGTGTACAGACCCAGGAACTCAGCACGGGGATGGTGGGAACCCCTCATAATGGGCACAGCAGGTGTACAGACCCGGGAACTCAGCACAGGGATGGTGGGAACCCCTCATAATGGGCACAGCGGGTGTACAGACCCGGGAACTCAGCACAGGGATGGTGGGAACCCCTCATAATGGGCACAGCAGGTGTACAGACCCGGGAACTCAGCACAGGGATGGTGGGAACCCCTCATAATGGGCACAGAGGGTGTACAGACCCAGGAACTCAGCACAGGGATGGTGGGAACCCCTCATAATGGGCACAGTGGGTGTACAGACCCGGGAACTCAGCACAGGGATGGTGGGAACCCCTCATAATGTGCACAGCAGGTGTACAGACCCAAGAACTCAGCACAGGGATGGTGGGAACCCCTCATAATGGGCACAGCAGGTGTACAGACCCAGGAACTCAGCACAGGGATGGTGGGAACCCCTCATAATGGGAACAGTAGGTGTCATTGGGAAAAACTGTGCCCCTTAGTTGGTGTCAGTGAATGAAATAGTCCCCAAGGGCGTCATTTGGTGTCATTGGGAGGAATTGTGCCCTGTGTTGGTGTCATTGGGAGGAATGGTCACCCATCATTGGTGTTATTGGGCCCCAATGTTGGTGTCATTACGAAGAACTGTGCCCCTTTGTTGGTGTCAGTGAATGAGATAGTGCCCCAAGGGCCAGATAAAATCAAGCAAAGGGCCGCATCCAGCCCCTGGGCCACAGTTTACTGTCCTTAAAACTTTAGAGGGGTAGGACTGTGGCCATTGGCAGTAGAAAAAGTTCCAGCATCAGTTGGTGTAAACAATGCCCCCCATATTTGGTGTCAGTGACAGGAATTATGCCCCACCGTTGGTGTCTTTGTTAGGAATTGTGCCCCATCACTGGAGTCATTGGGCTCCATTGTTGATGCCATTGGGAGGAATTGTGCCCCATCTGTGGTGTAAATGGGAGGAATTGTGCCCCGTGTTGGTGTCATTGGGAGGAATTGTCCCCCATCATTGGTATTATTGAGCCCCATTGTTGGTGTCATTAGGAGGAATTGTGCCCCATGTTGGTGCCATTGGGAGGAATGGTCCCACCATAATTGGTGGTATTGGGCCCCATTGTTGGTGTCATTGGGATGAATTGTGCCCCATGTTGGTGTCATTGGGAGGAATGGTCCCCCACCATTGGTGTTATTGGGCCCCATTGTTGGTGTCATTGGGAGGAATTGTGCCCCATGTTGGTGTCATTGGGAGCAATGGTCCCGCATCATGGGTGTTATTGGGCCCCAATGTTGGTGTCATTAGGAAGAACAGTGCCCCTTTGTTGGTGTCAGTGAATGAGATAGTGCCCCAAGGGCCAGATAAAATCCAGCCCCTGGTCCGCAGTTTACTGTCCTTAAAACTTTAGGGGGCAGGACTGTGGCCATTGGCAGTAGAAAAAGTTCCAGCATCAGTTGGTGTAAACAATGCCCCCCATCTTTGGTGTCAGTGACAGGAATTATGCCCCCACCGTTGGTGTCTTTGGTAGGAATTGTGCCCCATCACTGGAGTCATTGGGCCCCATTGTTGATGCCATTGGGAGGAATTGTGCCCCATCTGTGGTGTAAATGGGAGGAATTGTGTCCCGTGTTGGTGTCATTGGGAGGAATGGTCCCCCATCATTGGTGTTATTGAGCCCCGTTGTTGGTGTCATTGGGATGAATTGTGCCCCATCTGTGGTGTAAATGGGAGGAATTGTGCCCCGTGTTGGTGTCATTGAGAGGAATGGTCCCCCATCATTGGTGTTATTGGGCCCATTTTTGGTGTCATTGGGAGGAATGGTCCCCCCAGCATTGGTGTTATTTGGCCCCAATTGTTGGTGTCATTGGGAGTAATTGTGCCCCGTGTTGGTGCCATTGGAAGGAATGTTCCCCCTATCATTGGTGTTATTGGGCCCCATTGTTGGTGTCCTTGGGAGGAATGGTCCCCCATCATTGTTGTTATTGGGCCCTATTACTGGTGTCATTGGGAAGAATTGTGCCCCATGTTGGTGTCATTGGGTGGAATGGTCCCCCATCATTGGTGTTATTGGGCCCCATTGTTGGTGTCATTGGGGGGAATTGTGCCCCGTGTTGGTGTCATTTGGAGGAATTGTGCCCCAGGTTGGTGTCATTGGGAGGAATGGTCCCCCATCATTGGTGTTATTGGGCCCGTTGTTGGTGTCACTGGGAGGAATTGTGCCCCGTGTTGGTGTCATTGGGAGCAATGGTCCCCCAGCATTGGTGTTATTGGGCCCCATTGTTGGGGTCATTGGGAGAAATTGTGCCCCATGTTGGTGCCATTGGGAGGAATGGTCCCCCCAGCATTGGTGTTATTGGGCCCCATTGTTGGGGTCATTGGGAGAAATTGTGCCCCATGTTGGTGTCATTGGAAGGAATGGTCCCCCCAGCATTTGGTGTTATTGGGCCCCATTGTTGGGGTAATTTGGAGGAATTGTGCCCCTTTGTTGGTGTCAGTGAATTAAATAGTGCCCCAAGGGCCAGATAAGATCAAGCAAAGGGCCACATCCAGCCCCTGGGCCACAGTTTGGGGACCACTGGTCTAGTGTATCAACTCAATTGTTCTCCTTATTTTAAAAATTCTAATTTTTTTTATATACTTTTCTAGTTCCCTGATTGGTAATTGACTATTTTGTACCCCTCTGCGTTGTAGATTTTTATCCTTCACCTCCCCCGCTACCTCCGGATTAGCCGACCAAAACCTGAGCCGCCTCTTCCAGTTGAGCCGCTGACCCACCGGACCCCAGTCTCACGACATACTGACGAGTACTTCATCCGCAGGCCGGAGAACGACTTCATCTTCCCCAAGCCTGAGAGGTAGGTGCCTTTCATTACTGCACTGGGGGCGGGGCCTATTATAGAAACAGCCCCCCAGTCCCACTACTCCTCTGAAGAGCCCAGGCAATGGGCTGGCTGTTGGGAGGAGTTATACAAACATCATATGTGATGCATGATTGAAAGAAGTGAAATCCAATCAATAAAAGAGGCGGGCCTGGGACTGTCAGGCTGTGAAAAAAACCGGGCTCGAAGGTGCTGGACGGCCTCTAGCCCAAAAAATGAGGTGCGCCCTATCTGACTTGTACATTATCAAGAAGGGTAAACAGATGAAAAACTTAAAGTGAGACAATAAGAACAAAAGAGTAAAATATTTATTGATGTTCTGTAGGTACCAGGCGGCAGCCTTCTCACGGGATATGAAATGGTTCTTGGATGGTCCAAGTTTGGGGCTCACTCTCCCCCCGGATCTACAGTCCGCCATCAGCGCCATCCGATACCTCGCCCAGCAGCTGCAGGAGCAGGAGGACTATGATAATGTAAGTCTCAGAATATACTGTAGATACAACTCTAGAGGTGACCCTAAGGCCTCATTAGACTCAGAAACAAGGCATTCAGGAGCTTCTAAGTTGACTTTATATTCGTTGATGGAAAATCTTCAAGCGTGTAGGCAGGTGCAGTCTACTTTCTCCACGGCAGGTGGCGCTCAACCACAGCAGCTTGTAGCTGAAGAGGAAGTCAAGAAGAAGAGTTTCTCTATAGTTTCCTGGGTCACTGGGGAAATGATCCAGTTGGATGCTGTTGCCCCATGTGACTCTGGCAGCCATCTTGGGTCATGAAGAGCCTATCTAAGGCACTGACTCCCAGGTTTGGCACACATTATGCAAGTGGTATAAAGATATGACAGGGATAAGTATATATTAAGGGACAGCCATTATTTGAAGACCTTTAGTGGGTTGTCAAAGAAGAGAGCTATACTGGCATGTTGTATTGGGCACACCCGGTCAGGTGGTTGGGGTCTGTCCTTATCATGCGTTGTCCTTGATGCTTCATTTTGTGGATCCTTCCTCCTTGGTCCCCTCTGCTCCGGATGGCTCTTGGGTCTTACTTCGCTCATAATTCTTCTAGTGCCCTTCCTTGTTCCGTTGCTCGTTTCCGGACCCTGCTCAGAGCCCTTCTGGTGCCCCTGCTCCTCTCCTTCCTCTGCTTACAGTGCCCCAGGTGGCTCTTCAGGTTCAATTGCTCCTCTCCATCCGCTGCTCACAATTCTTCTACTGCCCCTCCTGGTCCCATTGCTCCGCTCCATCCACTGCTCACAATTCCTCTACTGCCCCTCCTGGTCCCATTGCTCCCCTCCATCCACTGCTCACAATTCCTCTACTGCCCCTCCTAGTCCCATTGCTCCTCTATATCCACTGCTCACAATTCCTCTACTTCCCCGCCTGGTCCCATTGTTCCCCTCCATCCACTGCTCACAATTCCTCTACTGCCCCTCCCAGTCCCATTTCTCCTCTCCTTCCTCTACTCATAATTCCTCTACTGCCCCTCCTGGTCCCATTGTTCCCCTCCATCCACTGCTCACAATTCCTCTACTGCCCCTCCCGGTCCCATTTCTCCTCTCCTTCCTCTATTCATAATTCCTCTACTGCCCCTCCTGGTCCCATTGCTCCTCCCCTTCCTCTACTCATAATTCCTCTATTGTCCCTCCTAGTCCCATTGCTCCTCCCCTTCCTCTACTCATAATTCCTCTACTGCCTCTCCTGGTCCCATTGCTCCTCCCCTTCCTCTACTCATAATTCCTCTATTGTCCCTCCTAGTCCCATTGCTCCTCCCCTTCCTCTACTCATAATTCCTCTACTGCCCCTCCTGGTCCCATTGCTCCTCCCCTTCCTCTACTCATAATTCCTCTACTGCCCCTCCTGGTCCCATTGTTCCTCTTCTTCCTCTGCTCACAATTCCTCCAGTGTCCCTCCTAGTCCCATTGCTCCTCTCCTTACTCTGCTCATAATTCCTCTTCTGCCCCTCCTAGTCCCATTGTTCCTCTTCTTCCTCTGCTCATAATTCCTCTACTGCCCCTCCTGATCTCATTACTCCTCTGCTCACAATTCCTCTATTGCTCAGAACCTCTCTGGTACCATTCCTGATACTGTTGTTTCTCTCCTCCCTTTGCTCACAATTCCTTTGGTGCCCCTCCTGGCCCCATTGCTCTTCTCCATCTTCTCACAATTTCTATGTCCCCTCCTGGTCCCATTTCTCCTCTCCTCTGTCTTCTCACAATTTCCCTTGGTTCCTTTCCTATTCTCATTTCTCCTCTTCTCTGTCTTCTCACAATTCATCTGGTGCTCCTCCTGGGTCTTGCTGCTCTTCTCCCTCGGCTCACAATAGACCTGGTGCCCCTTCTGGTTCCATTTCTTCTTTCCTTTCTCTTCTCAAAATTCCTTTGGTGCCCCTTCTGGTTCCATTTCTTCTTTCCTTTCTCTTCTCAAAATTCCTTTGGTGCCCCTTCTGGTTCCATTTTTTCTTTCCATTCTCTTTTCAAAATTCCTTTAGTGCCCCTTCCTGGTCCCATTTCTTCTTTCCATTCTCTTTTCAAAATTCCTTCAGTGCCCTTCCTGGTCCCATTGCTCCTTGCTATTCTCCTGGTGCCCCTCATGGGCCTTGCTGCTCTTCTCCTCCCTCTGGCCATACTCACTTTTGGTCCCTTTCTGGATCCCTCTGCTCAGTTTTCATCTGATGACCTTCCTGGATTATTCTGCTCTTCCCCTCCTCTATTCAGAATCCCTCCGGTGCCCCTATGGGTCTATCTTATCTTCGGTTCCCTCTGTTGGGTCCTCCCATACTGCAGACCCCTCTAGACCCCCGATACCTGAACCATTGTCTCCATACTCTAGGCTCACACAAGCATTCTACATACATGTCATCAAGTTGCAGGGCTGGACTGGGACAAAAATTTGGCCCTGGACTTCATCCAGACTGGCCCACTTTAATTTAATAAAATGCTGCCCCCACCCCCCGAAAAATCATGCCCACCAAAAGGCCCCTACATCCATTATTGTATATCATGAGAGGGTGAGAGAGAGGGGAATGAGAGAGAGAGGGAGGGTTGAGGGAAAGGGGGTGAGAGGGGGTGGGTGAGAGAGGGGGGTCAGTGTAAGAAAAAGAGAGTGAGTGTAAAAGAGAGGGGGTGAGTGTAGGACCCCTTTTTACACTGAGACGTTTTTTAGGCTAAAAATAACGCCTGTAAAGCGACTGAAAAATGCTTCCGCTGCAGTCCCAGTGTGAAAGCCTGAGTGCTTTCACACTGGGGCGCTGCCAGGGCGTTAGAAAAAGTCCTCCAAGCAGCATCTCTGTTTTAAAAAACGGCCCACTGAGCCATCGGCCCTCCGGGAAACTCCCTGTAGTCCCTATGGCCAGTCCATCCCTGTCAAGTTGTAACACGCCCAATATTTCGAGGTAGATATGGGTGAGATGTGCTGCGGGGGATTTTGTTGGGGTATGTTATTGTGATGCCCTGCAGGAAGGTTTCAGTGGGATATATGTTGTATTTTTGAGGTATTTCAGTAGAGTACATGTGATTTCCACATTCGGTGATCCGGTGATAATTCTTCTCTTTTCTGTCTGACAGCTGAAGGAGGATTGGCAGTATGTTGCCATGGTGGTGGACCGTCTCTTTCTCTGGACTTTCATCGTGTTTACCACTCTGGGGACGCTCACTATCTTCTTGGATGCAAGCTTCAATAGTCCGCCAGAAACCCCTTTCCCCTGACACCCCATTCCCTGATATCCCATTACCTGATATCCCATCCCCTTATACCCCATCCACTGATACCCCAGTGCCCTGGCATCCCATTATCTGACACCCCATTCCCTGATATCCAATTCCCTGATACCTCAGTGCCCTGGCATCCCATTACATTGCACCCTATTCCCTGATACACCAGTGCCCTGGCATCCCATTATCTGACACCCCATTCCCTGATATCCCATTCCCTGATATCTCATCCCCTTATACCCTATCCACTGATACCCCAGTGCCCTGGCATCCCATTATCTGACACCCCATTCCCTGATATCCCATTCCCTGATACCTCAGTGCCCTGGCATCCCATTACATTACACCCTATTCCCTGATACACCCGTGCTCTGGCATCCCATTCCCTGATACCCCAGTGTGCTGGCATCCTAGTGCCCTGGCATCCCTTTACCTTACACCCCATTCCCTGATACCCAGTCCCCTGGCATCCTATTTCATTACACCGCATTCTCTGATACACCAGTGCCCTGGCATCCCATTCCCTGATACCCCAGTGTCCTGGCATCCTAGTGCCCTGGCATCCCTTTACCTTACACCCCATTCCCTGATACCCAGTCCCCTGGCATCCTATTTCATTACACCGCATTCTCTGATACACCAATGCCCTGGCATCCCATTCCCTGATACCCCAGTGTCCTGGCATCCTAGTGCCTTACACCCCATTCCCTGATACCCCAGTGCTATGACATCTCATTCCCTGATATCCCTGGGTCCTTGCATCCTAGTGCCCTGGCATCCCATTGCCTGACACCCCATTCCCTGATACCCTAGTGCCCTGCCATCCCATTACCTGCCACCCTATTCCCTGATATCCCATTCCCTGATACCCCATTCCCTGATATCCCATCCCCTGATACCCCACCCACTGATACCCCAGTGCCCTGGCATCCCATTATCTGACACCCCATTCCCTGATATCCCATTCCCTGATACCCCAGTGCCCTGGCATCCCATTACATTACACCCTATTCCCTGATACACCAGTGCCCTGGCATCCCATTCCCTGATACCCCAGTGTGCTGGCATCCTAGTGCCCTGGCATCCCATTACCTTACACCCCATTCCCTGGTACCCAGTGCCCTGGCATCCTATTTCATTACACTGCATTCTCTAAAACACCAGTGCCCTGGCATCCCATTCCCTGATACCCCAGTGTCCTGGCATCTCATTCCTTGATACCCCAGTGTCCTGGCATCCTAGTGCCCTGGCATCCCTTTACCTTACACCCCATTCCCTGATACCCCAGTGCCCTGGCATCCGATTACCTGGCACCCTATTCCCTGATACCCCAGTGCCCTGGCATCCCATTACCTGACATCCTATTCCCTGATACCCAGTGCCCTGGCATCCCATTACATTACACCCCATCCTCTGATACACCAGTGCCCTGGCATCCCATTCCTTGATACCCCAGTGTCCTGGCATCCTAGTGCCCTGGCATCCCTTTACCTTACACCCCATTCCCTGATACCCCAGTGCCCTGGCATCCCATTACCTGGCACCCTATTCCCTGATACCCCAGTGCCCTGGCATCCCATTACCTGACATCCTATTCCCTGATACCCAGTGCCCTGGCATCCCATTACATTACACCCCATCCTCTGATACACCAGTGCCCTGGCATCCCATTCCTTGATACCCCAGTGTCCTGGCATCCTAGTGCCCTGGCATCCCTTTACCTTACACCCCATTCCCTGATACCCCAGTGCCCTGGCATCCCATTACCTGGCACCCTATTCCCTGATACCCCAGTGCCCTGGCATCCCTTTACCTTACACCCCATTCCCTGATACCTCAGTGCCCTGGCATCCCATTACCTGGCACCCTATTCCCTGATACCCCAGTGCCCTGGCATCCCATTACCTGACACCCCATACCCTGATACCTCAGTGCCCTGACCCCCACTTCTCTTAATACCGGAGATGCTAACACTAAATATTAATAATATTCAATAACTTTGTACCCCATTCCATGACACCCCATATCTTGGTACCCCATTCCTTGACATCTAATGTCCTGTCTATTACTTGTTATTACTACTGTTGCCATTATCCCCATACCTCCTTTGTTGCTTGTACAGGCTTTTTTCATTGTTGTCTGAAACAAAATATCAAAATAAATTATTGTACGTTAACTGGAGTCATCATAGCGCCCCCCGCTGGTCATTGTATATATTGTTTCTTAATATAAATTGAGTGCTGGAGTGATAATACTGCCCCCTTCTGGTTATTTTGTAGATTTCTTCTCATGTATTTATAATTTGAGTAGTGTAACCACCCCCTGCTGTTCATGTTATACATTGTTTCTCACTGATATTAACTGAGCACTACAGTCATAATACTTCCCCAATAGTAATTTTTTAGATTTCCCCACACTTGTATATAATCTGAGCACTAGGGTGATAATACTGCCCCTGCTGGTCATTTTAGAAATTCCCTTTCACTTGCATTGGGGGATAATACTGCCCCTGCTGGTCATTTCATAGATTTCCCCTCACTTGTATAAAATCTGAGAATTGGGGGGATAATACTGCCCCTATTGGTCATTTTAGAAATCCCCTTTCACTTGCATTGGGGGATAATACTGCCCCTGCTGGTCATTTGATATATATTCTATCACTTGTATAGGTGGATAATACTGTCTCTTGTTGGTCATTTTATAGATTAACCCCCACTTGTATAAAATCTGAGCACTAGGGGGATAATGCTGCCCCCGCTGGTCATTTTATAGATATTCTCTTACTTGTATAGGTGGATAATACTGCCCCCTCAATTTTATATAATCTGAGCACTAGGGGGATAATACTGCCCCTAATGGTCCCTTTTATACATTACCCCTCACTTGTATATAATCTGAGCATTGGGGGATAATACTGCCCCTGCTGGTCATTTTATAGATTATCCCTCACTTGTATATAATCTGATCATGGGGGGGGGGGGGGGTAATACTGCCCCTGCTGGTCATTTTTATAGATTTCCCCCATTTGTATATAATCTGAGCACTAGGGTGATAATACTGCCCCTAATGGTTTATAAATTCATTTTCACTTGCATTGGTGGATAATACTGCCCAGGTGATCATTATATAGATTTCCCCTCACTTGAATAAAATCGGAGCACTAGGGGGATAATACTGCCCCTGCTGGTCAATTTATAGATATTCTCTCAGTTATATAGGTGGATAATACTGCCCCTAATGGTCATTTTATAGACATTCTCTATCTTGTATAGGCGGCTAATACTGCCCCAGCTGGTCATTTTATAGATTTCCCCCCACTTGTATATAATCTGAGCACAAGGGGGTAATACTGCCCCTAATGGACGTTTTATAAATTCCCTTTCACTTGCATTGGGTGATAACACTCCCCCTGCTGGTCATTTTATAGATTTCCCCTCACTTCTATAAAATCTGAGCATTGGGGGGGTAATAATGCCCTTGCTGGTCATTTTATAGATATTCTTTCACTTGTAGTATATATTCTAGGCACTAGGGGGATAATACTGCCCCTAATGGTCATTTTATAAATTCCCTTTCAATTGCAATGGGGGGATAATACTGCCCATAATGATTATTTTATAGATTATCCCTCACTTGTATAAAATCTGAGCATTGGGGGGTTGGGTTATACTGCCCCTGCTGGTCATTTTTATAGATTTCCCCCCACTTGTATATAATCTGAGCATTGGGGGGGTAATACTGCCCCTGCTGGTCATTTTATAAATTCCCTTTCACTTGCATTGGTGGATAATACTGCCCCTGCTGGTGATTTTTATAGATTACCCCCCACTTGTATAAAATCTGAGAATTGGGGGATAATACTGCCCCTAATGGTCATTTTATAGATTACCCCTCACTTGTATAAAATCTGAGCACTAGGGGGATAATACTGCCCCTAATGGTCATTTTATAAATTCCCTTTCACTTGCAATGGGGGATAATACTGCACCATCTGGTCATTTTATAGATTTCCCCTCACTTCTATATAATCTGAGCACTAGGGGATAATACTGCCCCTAATGGTCATTTTATACATTGCCCCTCACTTGTATAAAATCTGAGCATTGGGGGGATAATACTGCCCCTGCTGGTCATTTTAGAGATATTCTCTTACTTGTAAAGGGGGATAATACTGCCCCTGCTGGTCAATTTATAGATATTCTCTCAGTTATATAGGTGGATAATACTGCCCCTAATTGTCATTTTATAGACATTCTCTATCTTGTATAGGCGGCTAATACTGCCCCAGCTGGTCGTTTTATAGATTTCCCCCCACTTCTATATAATCTGAGCACTAGGGGGTAATACTGCCCCTAATGGACGTTTTATAAATTTCCTTTCACTTGCATTGGGTGATAATACTGCCCCCGCTGGTCATTTTATAGATTTCCCCTCACTTCTATATAATCTGAGCATTGGGGGGGTAATAATGCCCTTGCTGGTCATTTTATAGATATTCTTTCACTTGTAGTATATATTCTAGGCACTAGGGGGATAATACTGCCCCTAATGGTCATTTTATAAATTCCCTTTCAATTGCAATGGGGGGGATAATACTGCCCATAATGATTATTTTATAGATTATCCCTTACTTGTATAAAATCTGAGCATTTGGGGGGGGGGGGGGTAATAATGCCCCTGCTGGTCATTTTTATAAATTTCCCCTCACTTGTATATAATCTGAGCATTGGGGGGATAATACTGCCCCTGCTGGTCATGTTATAAATTCCCTTTCACTTACATTGGTGGATAATACTGCCCCTGCTGGTCATTTTATAGATTACCCCTCACTTGTATAAAATCTGAGAATTGGGGGATAATACTACCCCTAATGGTCATTTTATAGATTACCCCTCACTTGTATAAAATCTGAAAATTGGGGGATAATAGTGCCCCTGCTGGTCATTTTATAGATTTCCCCCTCAATTCTATAAAATATGAGCACTAGGGGGACAATACTGCCCCTAATGGTCATTTTATAAATTCCCTTTCACTTGCAATGGGGGATAATACTGCCCCCGCTGGTAGTTTTATATATTTCCCCCCACTTATATATAATTTGAGCACTAGGATGATAATACTGCCCCTAATGGCCATTTTATACATTACACCTCACTTGTATATAATCTGAGCATTAGGGGGATAATACTGCCCCTGCTGGTCATTTTATAAATTCCCTTTCAATAGCATTGGGGGATAATACTGTCCTTGCTGGTCATTTTATAGATTCCCCTCCACTTGTATATAATCTGAGAATTGGGGGATAATACTGCCCCTAATGGTTATTTTATAGATTACCCCTCACTTGTATAAAATATGAGCACTAAGGGGATAATACTGCCCCTAATGGTAATTTTATAAATTCCCTTTCACTTGCAATGGGGGATCATACTGCCCCCGCTGGTCATTTTATAGATTTCCCCCTCACTTCTATATAATCTGAGCACAAGGGGGATAAAACTGGCCCTAATGGTAATTTTATAGATTACCCCTCACTTGTATAAAATCTGAGCATTGGGGGGATGATACTGCCCCTGCTGGTCATTTTATAGATCTCCCCTGTATATAATCTGAGCACTAGGGGGATAATCCCGCCTCAATGGTCATTTTATAGATTCATGGTTATGGCGGGCTCCTTGAGGGTTGTACAATATATATATGGAAAGAGCTGTGTAAATTGTCAGCACTCAATAAATGCATGTAGTATGTTCTGTGAGTACAGGGGGCGACAATACTGCCCCCTGTTGGGCACCCTGGGACTCGTCTTTCACTAGTATATGGTATGGGGTCTGTTCTTAAGGAAATTAGATGGAAATGTCTCTGCATTTTTATTGTGATCTCTGATTTCATCCTCATTTGAACCTTTTTTTTATCTTTAAACATCTGTAGCCATTTTATTTTCCTGGAACGGGGACCATGTTTTTTTAATAACTGCATTATCATCATTGCAGAATCCATTTCCCTAATTCCACTTATCGTCAATTTACGAGATAAAAGGACATTTTCACCTTCAGAATTGCGTCTTCATTCCTCTGCCCGGGGACCGCCAATATTCTGATATTTACCGGACGTCACGTGATCTTCAGCGGATATACACCGAAGTCCATTCATCGCTCTGCTCCAGGAATTCTCGGAAGTGATGCCATTTACCGGGATCCATAACCTAATCAGCGGGGCGACATTAAAATTAAGGTTGTCCCGATACCACTTTTCTAAGACCGAGTACAAGTACCGATCATTTTTTTCAAAGTGACAAGTTTCATGTGACAGTTTTCAAAGCACAATACAGATTAGGTGGCACTGATATGCAGCACTGATGGCTGGGGCGAAGGGGAATTTGAGCTGGGGGTATATGGGGAGAGAGGATGTGAGCTGGGGGGGGTATTTGAGCTGGGGATATATGGGGAGAGAGGATGTGAGCTGGGGGGGGGGGGGTTTGAGCTGGGGGTATATGGGGAGAGAGGATGTGAGCTGGGGGAAGGGGATTTGAGTTGGGGATATATGGGGAGAGAGGATGTGAGCTGGGGAAGGGGATTTGAGTTGGGGATATATGGGGAGAGAGGATGTGAGCTGGGGGGGGGGGGATTTGAGCTGGGGGTATATGGGGAGAGAGAGTGTGAGCTGGGGATATATGGGGAGAGAGGATGTGAGCTGGGGGGGGGGGGGTATTTGAGTTGGGGGTATATGGGGAGAGAGGATGTGAGCTGGGGGAATGGGGATTTGAGTTGGGGATATATGGGGAGAGAGGATGTGAGCTGGGGGGGGGGGATTTGAGCTGGGGGTATATGGGGAGAGAGGATGTGAGCTGGGGAAGGGGATTTGAGCTTGGGGATATATGGGGAGAGAGGATGTGAGCTGGGGGGGGGGATTTGAGCTGGGGGTATATGGGGAGAGAGGATGTGAGCTGGGGGGGGGATTTGAGCTGGGGGTATATGGGGAGAGGATGTGAGCTGGGGGGGGGGATTTGAGCTGGGGGTATATGGGGAGAGAGGATGTGAGCCAGGAGGGAGGGATTTCTCCTTGCCGACACGTTGGACTGACCTCCTGAGAAATGCCACCCGCGCCCTTTGCTGGAATTCATATAGATGGTGGGCGGCTACAGGAGATCGGCAGCACTGTGATGTCACAATGGGATAAAAAAAAGGGGGAGGAGACAGAAGTTGTAAAGAGAAAACAATTACTGTGGTCTATGATAGACAGAGGGCGGAGCCAACTAAACATCATTCAGCCAGGACTCACATCAACTTTTTTATTATTTTGTTTGTTTGTTTTATTTGTTTTTTATTATTTTATTTTTTTTCCATTAATGTTTTATTTCATTTTTTGTTTTTTTTTTGTAATTTATTTTTTATTTTATTTTTTTTACATCAACTTTACGTCAGGCTAGAGTCCTTGTTATTTGTTTTTGTTTTTTTATTTAATTGTTTTATTTTATTTTTTTCACATCATCTTTACATCAGGCTAAAGTCCTTGTTATTGCCCCTTTAGCGTGCCTTGTGTGCATGTTGGCCCCCTTGGCCGTCACTTGCTGTCCATGTAATAGCGGTATGAGCGGCTGATACTCCGATCAATACTCCTCTCCGCTCCTCTATTTATACTCAAGGATTTCGCGGAGAATGATAATTAATTTGCATTTCTTTATGGGCGGTATATAAAACTCAGCGGCCATCATAGCGGCTGAGCCAGCAGACAAGCGGGAAGCTGATGATGACCCCCCACCCCCGACAGGCTGGAACCCCCGGTCAGGGGGGAAGGGGGTCATTGTCAGCTTCCCGCTTGTCTGCTGACTCAGCCGCTATGATGGCCGCCGAGTGAAAAAAGGTGCCGCCTCAGCAAAACTTCCCTCACCCAACCTCTCTCTACTAGAGGGAGGAGGGGCTCCGAATTTAACCACTTCACCCCTGGAAGAATTTACCCCCTTCCTGACCAGAGCACTTTTTTTTTTAAATTCGGCAATTGCGCGGTCGTGCGACGTGGCTTCCAAACAAAATTGGCGTCCTTTTTTCCCCACAAATTGAGCTTTCTTTTGGTGGTATTTGATCACCTCTGCGTTTTTTTTTTTTTTGCGATATAAACAAAAATAGAGCGACAATGTTGAAAAAGAAAAGCAATATTTTTTAATTTTGCTGTAATAAATATCCCCCAAAAATATATATAAAAAAATGTTTTCCTCATTTTAGGCCGATACGGATTCTTCTACCTATTTTTGGTAAAAAAAAATCGCAATAAGAGTTTATTGATTGGTTCGCGCAAAAGTTATAGCGTTTACAAAATAGGGGATAGTTTTATTGCATTTTTATTATTATTTTTTTTATTAGTAATGGGGGCGATCTGTGATTTTTGTGACTGCGACATTATGGCGGACACTTTGGACACTTTTGATGCTATTTTGGGACCATTCACGTTTACACAGCGATCAGCGCTATAAAAATGCACTGATAACTGTATAAATGACACTGGCAGGGAAGGGGTTAACACTAGGCCGTGAGGAAGGGGTTAAGTGTGACCTAGGGAGTGATTCTAACTGTGAGGGGATGTGGCTACATGTGACATGACATTGATCACCGCTTTTTTGATTTTTTTGGGGAAATTCAGGAAATTCCAAAAAAATAAATATATTTTTCGATTTATTATTTTTTTGGCTTTTTTCGGAAAATTGGAAATTCGGGAAATTCGAATTTCGGAAAAAGCAAAAAAAGAATAAAACGAAAAACCAAACATTTTTTTTCGAATTTCCGTAAAAAACGAACCAAACAAAAATGAAAAAAAAAGAATTTTCGGAAACTCGGAAATTCTAAAAATTCGGAATTCGCAAATTTGCCATTTTTCGAATTTTAGATTTTTGAATTTTGCAATTTTGAATTTCCGAATTCCGAATTTTCGAAAAAAACGAATGAAACAAAAACGAAAAAGAAAAATGGATTTTTGGAAATTCGGAAATGCTAAAAATTTGGAATTTGGAAATTTGCCATTTACGATTTTTGAAATTTGCGATTTCGAAATTCCGAATTCCGAATTTTCGAATTTCCGAAAAAGCAAAAAACGAAAAACGTGAAAAACAGAATTTTCGGAAATTCTAAAAAATTGGGATTTGGAAATTTCCCATTTTCGAATTTTACATTTTCGAATTTTACATTTTCGAATTTTCGCAATTTGAATTTTCGAATCACGAATTTTTTAATTTTCGAAAATTAAAAAATTAGAAAATTCAAAGTTTTGGAAATTCAAAGTTTCGGAAATGCAAAGTTTTGGAAATAACGAATTTCTCAAAATTCGTTAAAAAACGAATTTGAAACTAAACAAAGTCCTGTCACAAGGCATCCTCCCGTTCTGCCGCTCCGCCACACGATCGCGGGACACTGGCGGACATCGCGCGCTGTGCCATTCTGCCGACGTATATGTACAGGAGGCGTTTGGCAAGCGGTTGATAAAGACATATTTCTACAATATGAAAAGTTTTGCTCGGCTGCGATGGCGCCGGACCTGGCAACGGTCACTTTGCAGAGATGAGCCGAATGTTCGGTGAACACGACTGAAGTTCGAGCGTGGAATCCGCACCCCATTAAAGTCAATGGCAGCTGAGTTTTCAATAAGGGTACCGCCCCTTTTCTAGGCTAATAGGTGAGGGCGTGTCCAACAAATGTCATGGAGGGGGAGGGGAGTGTCCTCCTGACTCTGCCTGTGAATCTACAGCAACACCGACAGTTACAAAGATAAAAAATGACAGTTCCCTGACAATTACTTCTGTTTGTAAATCATAAAGAAGGAAGGAAATGCTGTTTGTGGGGGGGGGGGGGGACAATGCCCCATTCTTGGAGTTAGTGGGAGGATCTGTGCCCCATCTTTGGTGTCATTGGAAGGAATTGTGCCCCATTATAGGTGTCAGTGGGAGGAATTTTGCCCAGTTGTTGGTGTCAGTGAGCCCCATTGTTGGTGTCATTGGAAGGACTTGTGCCCCATCGTTGGAGTCAGTGGGAGGAATTGTGCCCCATCATTGGTGTCATTGGGAGAAGATGTGCCCCATCATTGGTGTCAGTGGAAGGAATTGTGCCCCATCATTGGTGTCATTGGGAGAAGCTGTGCCCCATCATAGGTGTCAGTGGGAGGAAATATGCCCCATACTTGGTGTCATTGGGAGGAATTGTGCCCCATTGTTGTTGTCATTAGGAGGAATTGTGCCCCATCATTAGTATCAGTGGGAGGAATAGTGCCCAATTATTGGTGTCATTGGGGGAAATTGTGCCCCTATCATTGGTGTCATTGGGAGGAATTGTGCCCAATTATTGGTGTCATTGGGAGGAATTGTGCCCCATCATTGGTGTCAGTGGGAGGAATTTTGCCCAATTGTTGGTGTCATTGGGGGAAATGGTGCCCCATCATTGGTGTCAGTGGGAGGAATTGTGCCCCATCATTAGTATCAGTGGGAGGAATAGGGCCCAATTATTGGTGTCATTAGGAGGGATAATGCCCCATCATTGGTGTCATTGGGAGGAATTGTGCCCTATTGTTGGTGTCATTGGGAGGAATTGTGCCCAATTGTTGGTGTCATTAGGAGGAATAATGCCCCATCATTGGTGTCAGTGGGAGGAATTTGCTCCATTATTGGTGTCAGTGGCAGAAATTGTGCCCCATCATTGGTGTCAGTGGCAGAAATTGTGCCCCATCATTGGTGTCAGTGGGAGGAATTTTGCCCAATTGTTGGTGTCAGTGGGCCCCATTGTTAGTGTCATTGGTGGAAATTGTGCCCCATCATTGGTGTCAACGAGAGAAATGATGCCTCATTGTTGGTATCAGTGGATGAATAATGCCCCAAGGGCCTGTTAAAAGCAAGCAAAGTACCACAGTTCCCTCCACCCTAAACCTTGGCAAGTTCAGTATGGGGGGGGGGGAGGGGGTATTTCTCTGGGTTTCTCTTCTGTGGCCAGTTTCCCACATCAGGTTAGAGACAGACGAAGCTCATCCCATGGAATGGAAGGTGATCGGGAATCTGGCGTCATCTCTGATTGATGCAATCGGGAAGAGTGGCAGATAATTAGGTTTATGCCGCGCTATCCCATCCTTTGTATTGTTATAATGACACCAAGGGGGGAGGGGAGGACGAGATATCTTCTCTGGTGGCAGGGAGCCAAGTCCCCTTCAAACGCTGAGCACCTTCCCTGACAAAACAAAGAATTACTATACAAAGTCAATGGAGTCACTGTGAGGAGCCCACCATAAAGTCACCACGAGGAGTCCACCATAGAGTACCCACGAGGAGCCCACCATAGGGTCACCGTGAGGAGCCCACCATAGAGTCACCGTGAGGAGCCCACCATAGAGTCACCGTGAGGAGCCCACCATAGAGTCACCGTGAGGAGCCCACCATAGAGTCACCGTGAGGAGCCCACCATAGAGTCACTGTGAGGAGCCCACCATAGAGTCACTGTGAGGAGCCCACCATAGAGTCACTGTGAGGAGCCCACCATAGAGTCACCACGAGGAGCCCACCATAAAGTCACCGTGAGGAGTCCACCATAAAGTCACCGTGGGGAGCCCACCATAGAGTCACTGTGAGGAGCCCACCATAAAGTCACCGTGAGGAGTCCACCATAAAGTCACCGTGGGGAGCCCACCATAGAGTCACTGTGAGGAGCCCACCATAGGGTCACCATGAGGAGCCCACGATAGAGTCACTGTGAGGAGCCCACCATAGAGTCACCATAGAGTCTCCATGAGAAGCCCACCATAGAGTCACCATGAGGAGCCCACCATAGAGTCACCACGAGGAGCCCACCATAGAGTCACCACGAGGAGCCTACCATACAGTCACCATGAGGAGCCCACCATAGAGTCACCACGAGGAGCCCACCATAGAGTCACCACGAGGAGCCCACCATAGAGTCACCATGAGGAGCCCACCATAGAGTCACCATGAGGAGCCCACCATACGATCACCATGAGGAGCCCACCATGCGATCACCATGAGGAGCCCACCATGCGATCACCATGAGGAGCCCACCATACAATCACCATGAGGAGCCCACCATATGATTACCATGAGGAGCCCACCATAGAGTCACCGTGAGGAGCCCACCATAGAGTCGCCGTGAGGAGCCCACCATAGAGTCACCATGAGGAGCCCACCATAGAGTCACTGTCGGGAGCCCACCATAGAGTCACCATGAGGAGCCCACCATAGAGTCACTGTCAGGAGCCCACCATAGAGTCACTGTCAGGAGCCCACCATAGAGTCACTGTGAGGAGCCCACCATAGAGCCACTGTGAGGAGCCCACCATAGAGTCACTGTGAGGAGCTCACCATAGAGTCACCATGAGGAGCCCACCATAGAGTCACTGTGAGGAGCCCACCATAGAGTCACCACGAGGAGCCCACCATAGAGTCACTGTGAGGAGCCCACCACAGAGTCACCGTGAGGAGCCCACCATAGAGTCACCGTGAGGAGCCCACCATAGAGTCACTGTGAGGAGCCCACCATAGAGTCACCGTGAGGAGCCCACCATAGAGTCACCGTGAGGAGCCCACCATAGAGTCACTGTGAGGAGCCCACCATAGAGTCACTGTGAGGAGTCCACCATAGAGTCACCGTGAGGAGCCCAATGTATTGTCATTACATGGAGACCACCATAGAGTCACCATGAGGAGCCCACCATAGAGTCACCATGAGGAGCCCACCATAGAGTCACCATGAGGAGCCCACCATAGAGTCACAGTGAGGAGCCCACCATAGAGTCACTGTGAGGAGCCCACCATAGAGTCACTGTGAGGAGCCCACCATAGAGTCACCATGAGGAGCCCAATGTATTGTCATCACAAGGAGCCCACCATAGAGTCACTGTGAGGAGCCCACCATAGAGTCACTGTGAGGAGCCCACCATAGAGTCACTGTGAGGAGCCCACCATAGAGTCACTGTGAGGAGCCCACCATAGAGTCACCATGAGGAGCCCACCATAGAGTCACCATGAGGAGCCCACCATAGAGTCACCATGAAGAGCCCACCATAGAGTCACTGTGAGGAGCCACCATAGAGTCACCATGAGGAGCCCACCATACGATCACCATGAGGAGCCCACCATACGATCACCATGAGGATGCCACCATAGAGTCACCACGAGGAGCCCAATGTATTGTCATCACAAGGAGCCCACCATAGAGTCACCACGAGGAGCCCAATGTATTGTCATCACAAGGAGCCCACCATAGAATCACCATGAGGAGCCCAATGTATTGTCATCACAAGGAGCCCACCATAGAGTCACCATGAGGAGCCCAATGTATTGTCATCACAAGGAGCCCACCATAGAGTCACCATGAGGAGCCCAATGTATTGTCATCACAAGGAGCCCACCATAGAGTCACCACAAGGAGCCCAATGTATTGTCATCACAAGGAGCCCACCATAGAGTCACCATGAGGAGCCCAATGTATTGTCATCACAAGGAGACCACCATAGAGTCACTGTGAGGAGCCCACCATAGAGTCACTGTGAGGAGCCCACCATAGAGTCACTGTGAGGAGCCCACCATAGAGTCACTGTGAGGAGCCCACCATAGAGTCACCATGAGGAGCCCACCATAGAGTCACCATGAAGAGCCCACCATAGAGTCACTGTGAGGAGCCACCATAGAGTCACCATGAGGAGCCCACCATACGATCACCATGAGGAGCCCACCATACGATCACCATGAGGATGCCACCATAGAGTCACCACGAGGAGCCCAATGTATTGTCATCACAAGGAGCCCACCAAAGAGTCACCATGAGGAGCCCACCATAGAGTCACCATGAGGAGCCCACCATAGAGTCACCATGAGGAGCCCACCACAGAGTCACCATGAGGAGCCCACCATAGAGTCACCATGAGGAGCCCACCATAGAGTCACCACGAGGAGCCCACCATAGAGTCACCATGAGGAGCCCACCATAGAGTCACCATGAGGAGCCCACCATAGAGTCACCACGAGGAGCCCACCATAGAGTCACCATGAGGAGCCCAATGTATTGTCATCACAAGGAGCCCACCATAGAGTCACCATGAGGAGCCCAATGTATTGTCATCACAAGGAGCCCACCATAGAGTCACCATGAGGAGCCCAATGTATTGTCATCACAAGGAGCCCACCATAGAGTCACCATGAGGAGCCCAATGTATTGTCATCACAAGGAGCCCACCATAGAGTCACCATGAGGAGCCCAATGTATTGTCATCACAAGGAGCCCACCATAGAGTCACCATGAGGAGCCCAATGTATTGTCATCACAAGGAGCCCACCATAGAGTCACCACGAGGAGCCCACCATAGAGTCACCACGAGGAGCCCACCATAGAGTCACTGTGAGGAGCCCACCATAGAGTCACTGTGAGGAGCCCACCATAGAGTCACCATGAGGAGCCCACCATAGAGTCACCATGAAGAGCCCACCATAGAGTCACTGTGAGGAGCCACCATAGAGTCACCATGAGGAGCCCACCATACGATCACCATGAGGAGCCCACCATACGATCACCATGAGGATGCCACCATAGAGTCACCACGAGGAGCCCAATGTATTGTCATCACAAGGAGCCCACCAAAGAGTCACCATGAGGAGCCCACCATAGAGTCACCATGAGGAGCCCACCATAGAGTCACCGTGAGGAGCCCACCATAGAGTCACCGTGAGGAGCCCACCATAGAGTCACCGTGAGGAGCCCACCATAGAGTCACCGTGAGGAGCCCACCATAGAGTCACCGTGAGGAGCCCACCATAGAGTCACTGTGAGGAGCCCACCATAGAGTCACTGTGAGGAGCCCACCATAGAGTCACCATGAGGAGCCCACCATAGAGTCACTGTGAGGAGCCCACCATAGAGTCACCATGAGGAGCCCACCATACGATCACCATGAGGAGCCCACCATACGATCACCATGAGGAGCTCACCATACGATCACCATGAGGAGCTCACCATAGAGTCGCTGTGAGGAGCCCACCATAGAGTCACCGTGAGGAGCCCACCATAGAGTCACCATGAGGAGCCCACCATAGAGTCACCATGAGGAGCCCACCATAGAGTCACCATGAGGAGCCCACCATAGAGTCACCGTGAGGAGCCCACCATACGATCACCATGAGGAGCCCACCATAGAGTCACCACGAGGAGCCCACCATACGATAACCATGAGGAGCCCACCATACGATCACCATGAGGAGCCCACCATAGAGTCACCAAGAGGAGCCCACCATAGAGTCATCACGAGGAGCCCACCATACGATCACCATGAGGAGCCCACCATACGATCACCATGAGGAGCCCACCATAGAGTCACCACAAGGAGCCCACCATAGAGTCATCACGAGGAGCCCACCATACGATCACCATGAGGAGCCGACCATACGATCACCATGAGGAGCCCACCATACGATCACCATGAGGAGCCCACCATACGATCACCATGAGGAGCCCACCATAGAGTCACCACGAGGAGCTCACCATAGAGTCACCACAAGGAGCCCACCATACGATCACCATGAGGAGCCCACCATACGATCACCATGAGGAGCCCACCATAGAGTCACCACGAGGAGCCCACCATAGAGTCATCACGAGGAGCCCACCATACGATCACCATGAGGAGCCCACCATACGATCACCATGAGGAGCCCACCATAGAGTCACCACAAGGAGCCCACCATAGAGTCATCACGAGGAGCCCACCATACGATCACCATGAGGAGCCGACCATACGATCACCATGAGGAGCCCACCATACGATCACCATGAGGAGCCCACCATACGATCACCATGAGGAGCCCACCATAGAGTCACCACGAGGAGCTCACCATAGAGTCACCACAAGGAGCCCACCATACGATCACCATGAGGAGCCCACCATACGATCACCATGAGGAGCCCACCATAGAGTCACCACGAGGAGCCCACCATAGAGTCATCACGAGGAGCCCACCATACGATCACCATGAGGAGCCCACCATACGATCACCATGAGGAGCCCACCATAGAGTCACCACAAGGAGCCCACCATAGAGTCATCACGAGGAGCCCACCATACGATCACCATGAGGAGCCGACCATACGATCACCATGAGGAGCCCACCATACGATCACCATGAGGAGCCCACCATACGATCACCATGAGGAGCCCACCATAGAGTCACCACGAGGAGCTCACCATACGATCACCATGAGGAGCCCACCATAGAATCACCATGAGGAGCCCACCATATGATCACCATGAGGAGCCCACCATACGATCACCATGAGGAGCCCACCATAGTGTCACCGTGAGGAGCCCACCATACGATCACCATTAGGAGCCCACCATACGATCACCATTAGGAGCCCTCATATAGGCAGTGAATGATAATCCCCCTTCACTTATAATCTTATGATTCTCATATTAGTGATAAAGAACCCCCCCCCCCAGCTATTATGGGGTTCACCAATACTGGTCCTCCACCCTGTGTCCCCCCACAGATATCCCATTCACTGGATATGCTCTGTTTGCCAACAACAGTTACAGCAGCTGGACGGGGCGAACCCTCGACCTAGAGTTCAGGGGTCAGTAACTCCTTCTCTTCTATTATTATACACTTTTTATATATACTTGTAGCGCCCCCTTACTTTCAGTATGGGCACTACACTAAAATTAGTGGGGAATGGGAGAGTTATTTTGCTCCCATTCACAATTTGCTAAATTGGGGCTGCTGTCCTTTCAGAACTGTCCTGTGGGTCAGTCTGCGTTCCAGGGGTGCGATCCCACCCCTGGGCAACAGTTGGCACTAGAGGGGTTCTGGCAGAGCCACTTTTCCCCAGTAGCCAATTAGAGGAGTTTTTCCCTCGCGGGGCATGCTGGGTAGGGGTATATCTGTGACAGGCGCCATTGATTTGTGTCCTTTTTCTTCGTGGGGTCCCGGTTCCAGGTGCGGCATCCACCTTTAGGGTGCCCGCATCCATGGACCCCGCCGGCGAGGCCCACCTGGCCAAATTCACAGGCTACACAGAACCTCATCCGGAGGTAAAAGGGCCCCCCAGTGACTTACTGGGTCCCCGGTTCTATTGAAGGATCCCAGGCTGGTAGGGTGACCACATTTCCAAACTGCCATTCAGGGACCCCCCCCCCCCCCCCCAAAAAAATATGTTTTTTTACATATTTTTTTGCGTATTTTGGGGGCGTATCATGAAATCAGCGGGCCCGTGTGCAAGATCAAAAGAGGGCCCTAGGCCCCATCAAATGCTGCCGCTGTGCCCCATCAAATGCAGCCACTTGTGCCCCATCAAATGCAGTCACTTGTGCCCCATCAAATGCAGTCACTTGTGCCCCATCAAATGCCACCACTGTGCCCCATCTAATGCCGCCACTGTTCCCATCATATGCCGTCACTGTTCCCATCAAATGCAATCACTTGTGCCCCATCAGATGCAATCACTTGTGCCCCATCAAATGCCACCACTGTGCCCTATCTAATGCCACCACTGTGCCCCATCATATGCAATCACTTGTGCCATCAAATGCAGTCACTTGTGCCATCAAATGCAGTCACTTGTGCCATCAAATGCAGTCACTTGTGCCATCAAATGCAGCCACTGTGCCCCATCTAATGTCGCCACTGTTCCCATCAAATGCCGCCACTGTTCCCCATCAAATGCAGCCACTGTTCCCATCAAATGCCGCCACTGTTCCCCATCAAATGCAGCCACTGTTCCCCATCAAATGCCACTACTGTGCCCCATCAAATGCTGCCAGTGTGTCCAGCAATTGTTGCTACTGTGCCCCATCAGATGCTGCCAGTGTGCCCATGAATTGTCGCTACTGTGCCCATCAGATGCTGCCAGTGTGCCCATGAAATGTTACTACTGTGCGCCATCAGATGCTGCCAGTGTGCCCATGAATTGTCGCTACTGTGCCCCCATCAGATGCTGCCAGTGTGCCCATGAATTGTCGCTACTGTGCCCCATCAGATTCTGCCAGTGTGCCTATCAATTGCCGCTACTGTGCCCATCAGATCAGATGCTGCCAGTGTGCCGATTAATTGTCACTACTGTGCCCCATCAAATGCTGCCAGTGTGCCCATGAATTGTCGCTACTGTGCCCCCATCAGATGCTGCCAGTGTGCCCATGAATTGTCGCTACTGTGCCTGCATCAGATGCTGCCAGTGTGCCCATGAATTGTCGCTATTGTGCCCCATCAAATGCCAGTGTGCCCATGAATTGTCGCTACTGTTCCCCCATCAGATGCTGCCAGTGTGCCCATGAATTGTCGCTACTGTGCCCCATCAAATGCCAGTGTGCCCATGAATTGTCGCTACTGTTCCCCCATCAGATGCTGCCAGTGTGCCCATGAATTGTCGCTATTGTGCCTCAAATGCCAGTGTGCCCATGAATTGTCGCTACTGTGCCCCATCAGATGCTGCCAGTGTGCCCATGAATTGTCGCTACTGTGCCTGCATCAGATGCTGCCAGTGTGTCCATGAATTTTCGCTATTGTGCCCCATCAAATGCCAGTGTGCCCATGAATTGTCGCTACTGTTCCCCCATCAGATGCTGCCAGTGTGCCCATGAATTGTCGCTACTGTGCCCCCATCAGATGCTGCCAGTGTGCCCATGAATTGTCGCTACTGTTCCCCCATCAGATGCTGCCAGTGTGCCCATGAATTGTCGCTATTGTGCCTCAAATGCCAGTGTGCCCATGAATTGTCGCTACTGTGCCCCCATCAGATGCTGCCAGTGTGCCCATGAATTGTCGCTATTGTGCCCCATCAAATGCCAGTGTGCCCATGAATTGTCGCTACTGTGCCCCCATCAGATGCTGCCAGTGTGCCCATGAATTGTCGCTATTGTGCCTCAAATGCCAGTGTGCCCATGAATTGTCGCTACTGTGCCCCCATCAGATGCTGCCAGTGTGCCCATGAATTGTCGCTATTGTGCCCCATCAAATGCCAGTGTGCCCATGAATTGTCGCTACTGTGCCCCCATCAGATGCTGCCAGTGTGCCCATGAATTGTCGCTATTGTGCCTCAAATACCGGAATGGTGACAGGTACGTTTTGCTGTCATCCGGTGACCTATGCAGAAACCTACTGGGAGGATTCACTCCATTTATCCGTCTAGCTCACCTAAAGTAATTGGCCGGTGGCAGAGGCCCTAGAGCCAGGTCTGTGAGAGAGATCTGTTCCTCCCAGAAAATCCTAAGTGACACTTCGGCTGCCAGGCTTGTGAGAGGGGTCTGTGCGGGGGCACTTTACCCACTCCAACTAGAGTGGCGACGAGCCACAATCTGATACTACCGAGAGCAGGACTGCTGGGTTCATATCCGGGCCTGATACTGCAAAGTTCTCCCTTTTCTTTCATCAACCTGCTCTTCCCACTTAAAGCGGTGGTTCACCCTAAAAACTACTTTTTCTTATTCCACTGCCCCCCCACATTACAATCCGATTAAGGCTCTTATTATTTTTTCCATGCTGTACATACCTTAGTACAGCATCTTCACCCGTGGCATCCGGGTTGCGAGTCCCGCGGGAGTGGGCGTTCCTCACATGCCGGTGATTGACGTTTTGCCCAAAAACGAGCTCTCCCCCGTCACGTAAGCCGCGTCACGGTTGGCGAAAGGAGCCGAACGGCGAGTCGGCGCTATACTGCGCATGCGCATCGCCGTTCGGCTCCTTTCGCCAATCGTGACGCGGCTTACGCGACGGGGGGAGAGCTCGTTTTTGGGCAAAACGTCAATCAAACACATGTGAGGAACGCCCACTCCCGCGGGACTCGTGGGAGTGTACATGCTGTACTAGGGTATGTACAGCAGGAAAAAAATAATAAGAGCCTTAATCGTATTGTAATGTGGGGGGGCAGTGGAATAAGAAAATTTAGTTTTTAGGGTGAACCTCCCCTTTAATGTTGATGTTGGCCGTGTTTGGCCTGGAATAAAGCATTGGAAAACCCTTTATTCACTGCCTGGACATTCGCTCACTGCTTTGTTCTCCAACTACACCCATACGCCACATTAAGGTAACTCAATACGCCGATCCCAAAACAAATCAGCGGCTCCTGCGGGGGTATCGCTACATACTGTATTTCCAAAAGTATTGGGACGCCTGCCTTTACACGCACATGACCTTTAATGGCATCCCAGTCTTAGTCCGTAGGGTTCGATATTGAGTTGGCTCACCAGCTTCATCTCTTCTGGGAAGGCCGTCCACAAGGTTTAGGAGTGTGTCTATGGGAAGGTTTAACCATTCTTCCAGAGGAGCATTTGTGAGGTCAGGCGCTGATGTTGGACGAGAAGGCCTGGCTTGCAGTCTCCGCTCTAATTCATCCCAAATGTGTTCTATTGGGTTGAGGTCAGGACCAGTCAAGTTCCTCCACCCCAAACTCGCTCCTCCATGTCTTTATGGACCTTGCTTTGTGCACTGGTGGGCAGTCATGTGGGAACAGGAAGGGGCCGTCCCCAAACTCCTCCCACAAAGTTGGGAGCATAAAACTGTCCAAAATTTCTTGGTATGCTGACGCCTTAAAGCGGAAGTAAACTCCTCCATAAAATAGTTCAGTTTCCGGCATGTGCCGGAAATGTAACAATCCTATTGGTTTGTACTCTCAACCAAACTGTCAAACCATCCAATGGCTGATGTCATAACTGATCACATGTGCAGCATCATGGCAGTTGCAGATTAAACAGAGGCAAAGATGGCAGCTTCCTTGGCTGAAAACTATAGCAGGGTTTACTTCCACTTTAGGGCTCTTTCACACGTCCACTCAGTTTTTTAGATCATTTTTTTTTTCATCAGTTGATCCGTTTTTTCATCCGTTTTTCATCTGTTTTCCGTCAGTTTACATCCGTTTCCGATCCGTTTTTCGTCCGTTTTTCCATCCGTTTTTCCATCCGTTTTTTCCATCCGTTTTTTCATCCGTTTTTATTTTATTTATTTTTTTCGGGCTTTTTACATATTTTGATGAAAAACGGATGTTAGCGGATCGGATGGTAAATGGATCGTCCGCTAACGTCCGTTTTTCGTCCGTTCCGTTTTTTTGACGGAAGAAAAATAGGGTTTTCTTCCGTTCAAAAAAACGGAGCTTAACGGAGACGGATGTTAGCGGACGTTAGCGGATGCTCATCCGCTAACGGACGCTAACCCATAGGAAAGCATTGCAGTCCGTTAACGGACGTCCAAAAAACGGACGAACGGAACGGACGTGTGAAAGAGCCCTTAAGAGTTCCCTTCACTGGAACTAAGGGACCAACCCAACCCCTGAAAGACAACCCCCACACCATAATCCCCCCTCCACCAAATTATTTGGACCAGTGCACAAAGCAAGGTCCATAAAGACATGGATGGGTGAGTCTGGGGTGGAGGAACTTGACTGGCCTGCACAGAGTCCTGACCTCAACCCGATAGAATACCTTTTGGGATGAATTAGAGCGGAGACTGCGAGTCAGGCCTTCTCGTCCAACATCAGTGCCTGACCTCACAAATGCGTCTCTGGAAGAACGGTCAAACATTTCCATAGACCATGGGTGCTCAACCTGTGGTCCTCCAGCTGTCGCCCAACTATAATTCCCATCATGCCTCTGCCTTTGGGAGTGGTGCTTGTAACTATCAGCTTTGCAATGCCTCATGGGACTTGTAGTTCTGCAACAGCTGGAGGGCCAACGGTTGCGCACCCATGCGGCATAGACACCCTCCTAAACCTTGCGGACGGCCTTCCCAGAAGAGGTGAAGCTGTTATAGCTGCAAAGGGCGGGGCCAACTCAATATTGAACCCTACGTACTAAGACTGGGATGCCACTAAAGTTAATAGGCTAGATTCAGGTAGCCGGGCGCATTGTTACGGCGGCGTAGCGTATCGTATTTACGCTACGCCGCTGTAAATCAGAGAGGCAAATGCTGTATTCACAAAGCACTTGCCTCCTAAGTTACGGCGGCGTAGCGTAAATGGGGCCGGCGTAAGCGCGCCTAATTCAAATGAGGGGGGCGTGTTTTATGTAAATGGGTGGTGACCCGACGTGATTGACGTTTTTTTACGAACGGCGCATGCGCCGTCCGTGTACATATCCCAGTGTGCATTGCGGCAAAGTACGTCGCAAGGACGTATTGGTTTCGACGTGAACGTAAATTACGTCCAGTCCTATTCGCGAACGACTTACGCAAACGACGTAAAAAATTCAAAATTCGACGCGGGAACGACGTCCATACTTAACATTGCGTACGCCTCATAGAAGCAGGAGCAACGTTACGCCGGAAAAGCCTTACGCAAACGACGTAAAAAAATTACGTTGGGCGCACGTACGTTTCTGAATCGGCGTATCTAGGTAATTTGCATATTCTACGCCGAAAACGACGGAAGCGCCACCTAGCGGCCAGCGTAAATATGCACCCTAAGATACGACGGCGTAAGAGACTTACTCCAGTCGGATCTTAGCCTAATTTCCGGCGTATCTTGTTTTCTGAATACAGAAAAAAGATACGCCGGCGCAGCTTTGAATTTACACGGCGTATCTATGGATACACCGGCGTAAATTCTTGCTGAATCCGACCCGATGTGCGTGTAAAGGCAGGCGTCCCAATACTTTTGGTGATCTAGGACACGGCTCTGGTGTAGATGAATGGAATCCCCGGCTGCTTTGTTCCTCAGCAGTGAACCGCCAACAAGAGGTTAAATTCTCCATGGGGGGAGGGGCTGAGCTCAGATTACTGGATACATTGCTTCCTCTCTATTCTCTGATAAAGTGTCTGCCAACAAAGGGTTACATTTCTATGAGGTCATCATACAGGAGTGTGTGACAGGAGGAGTGAGACTCTCCTGAAGTCTAGATAGACTCTGACCAGGGAAGGCGGTGAGGGTTGGGTGGCAGAGGAGGGGGAGGGGGGTGGTGAGTGTACGTACGTACGGCATAGGTGAGCGACACGATGGCCGGATACAAGGTGCGAGCGGCGGAGTCGGGGGACTGCGAGGAAATCATACGGATGATCCAGGTGGGATGATGGGAGTTGTATTCCTATGGAAAGGCAGCAGATGACCCCCAGCAGTCCTCTCCCCTCCCCCCCTCCTCCAAGCACATGGCTGGAAGTGTGAATGGAATCCCAACCACAGCTAATGCTGGAGACCGTCTGAGTTCCCGGGTCTGTACACCCGCTGTGCCCATTATGAGGGGTTCCCACCATCCCTGTGCTGAGTTCCCGGGTCTGTACACCCGCTGTGCCCATTATGAGGAGTTCCCACCATCCCTGTGCTGAGTTCCCGGGGTCTGTACACCCGCTGTGCCCATTATGAGGGGTTCCCACCATCCCTGTGCTGAGTTCCCAGGTCTGTACACCCGCTGTGCCCATTATGAGGGGTTCCCACCATCCCTGTGCTGAGTTCCCGGGTCTGTACACCCGCTGTGCCCATTATGAAGGGTTCCCACCATCCCTGTGCTGAGTTCCCGGGTCTGTACACCCGCTGTGCCCATTATGAGGGGTTCCCACCATCCCTGTGCTGAGTTCCCGGGTCTGTGCACCCGCTGTGCCCATTATGAGGGGTTCCCACCATCCCTGTGCTGAGTTCCCGGGTCTGTACACCCGCTGTGCCCATTATGAGGGGTTCCCACCATCCCTGTGCTGAGTTCCCGGGTCTGTACACCCGCTGTGCCCATTATGAGGGGTTCCCACCATCCCTGTGCTGAGTTCCCGGGTCTGTGCACCCGCTGTGCCCATTATGAGGGGTTCCCACCATCCCTGTGCTGAGTTCCCGGGGTCTGTACACCCGCTGTGCCCATTATGAGGGGTTCCCACCATCCCTGGGCTGAGTTCCCGGGTCTGTATACCCGCTGTGCCCATTATGAGGGGTTCCCACCATCCCTGTGCTGAGTTCCCGGGTCTGTACACCCGCTGTGCCCATTATGAGGGGTTCCCACCATCCCTGGGCTGAGTTCCCGGGTCTGTATACCCGCTGTGCCCATTATGAGGGGTTCCCACCATCCCTGTGCTGAGTTCCCGGGTCTGTACACCCGCTGTGCCTATTATGAGGGGTTCCCACCATCCCTGTGCTGAGTTCCCGGGTCTGTACACCTGCTGTGCCCATTATGAGGGGTTCCCACCATCCCTGTGCTGAGTTCCCGGGTCTGTGCACCCGCTGTGCCCATTATGAGGGGTTCCCACCATCCCTGTGCTGAGTTCCCGGGTCTGTACACCCGCTGTGCCCATTATGAAGGGTTCCCACCATCCCTGTGCTGAGTTCCCGGGTCTGTACACCCGCTGTGCCCATTATGAGGGGTTCCCACCATCCCTGTGCTGAGTTCCCGGGGTCTGTACACCCGCTGTGCCCATTATGAGGGGTTCCCACCATCTCTGTGCTGAGTTCCCGGGTCTGTACACCCGCTGTGCCCATTATGAGGGGTTCCCACCATCCCTGTGCTGAGTTCCCGGGTCTGTGCACCCGCTGTGCCCATTATGAGGGGTTCCCACCATCCCTGTGCTGAGTTCCCGGGTCTGTACACCCGCTGTGCCCATTATGAGGGGTTCCCACCATCCCTGTGCTGAGTTCCCGGGTCTGTACACCCGCTGTGCCCATTATGAGGGGTTCCCACCATCCCTGTGCTGAGTTCCCGGGTCTGTGCACCCGCTGTGCCCATTATGAGGGGTTCCCACCATCCCTGTGCTGAGTTCCCGGGGTCTGTACACCCGCTGTGCCCATTATGAGGGGTTCCCACCATCCCTGGGCTGAGTTCCCGGGTCTGTATACCCGCTGTGCCCATTATGAGGGGTTCCCACCATCCCTGTGCTGAGTTCCCGGGTCTGTACACCCGCTGTGCCCATTATGAGGGGTTCCCACCATCCCTGGGCTGAGTTCCCGGGTCTGTATACCCGCTGTGCCCATTATGAGGGGTTCCCACCATCCCTGTGCTGAGTTCCCGGGTCTGTACACCCGCTGTGCCCATTATGAGGGGTTCCCACCATCCCTGGGCTGAGTTCCCGGGTCTGTACACCCGCTGTGCCCATTATGGAAGGTTCCTACTAGGGTTTGACCGGTACCGTCTTTTTATCAGCTATTTGCATCGATACAAAAAGAATCGTACTGCAAAGAATTGTAGGCGATCCGAAAAGGATTGCGGTGTGATTCCTGTCCGAATCGCATGTGATTTCCCCCTCCGCACTGCTCCTGTGTGTGTATAGAAAGGGTTTAAAGCGCCATCTAGTGGGCAGTTTAATTTATTTTAGAATTTACCGTGCTTATCTGGCTACATGCAAAATAATCTACAATATCAGTGGCGGTGCGTCCATAGAGGGTGCAGGAGTGCCGCCCCCTCTCTCTCCTGCACCGCCACTGAACAATACATAGATTCATTCGTTGCATGAATCTATGTATTGTTGCTGCCGCCCACTATTCAGATGGCTGGTCCCCTGGTGAGCGCCGGCCATCTGAATAACGGCAGCTGGTTGGCTTTGGAAGTGCCTATCAGAGCCAGCGTCACGGGCGGTGCGTTCCCTGTTTAACACTGGCAGGCATCTCAGCCAATCAGGTTCACCGGTTCTGGTTACCGGTAGCCTGATTGGCTGAAGCGTCATCGAGGGCGGGAGAAGACATCGAGGGACGGTGGAAGCAGGATGGCTGACCCCAAAAATTTAAGTGCCGTGCGGAAATGGGGAGGGGGAATTTTACAGGGCACAGTGGCAGCATTTAAAAGGGCACAGTGGCTATGATTGTCGGGCACAGTGGCGAGAACAATTGATGGGCACAGTGGTAACGTTTGATGGCATTGCACAGTGGCTGCATTTGGCAGGGCACAGTGGTGACAATTGATGGGCACAGTGGCGATAAATGATGGCACAGTGGCTGCGTTTGATGGCATGACACAGTGGTGACAATTGATAGCACAGTGGCTGCGTGTAATGGCATGGCACAGTGGTGGCAGTTGATTGGCACAGTGGCTGCGTTTGATGGCATGGCACAGTGGCGACAATTGATGGCACAGTGGCGACAATTGATTGCATGGCACAGTGGCTGCGTTTGATGGGCACAGTGGCTGCAATTGATGGGCACAGTGGCTGCAATTGATGGGCACAGTAGCTGTGTATGATGGGCACAGTGAGGCTGCAATTGTTTTTTTTTTTTTTTTTTTGTTTGCGCCCCCCCAAAAAAATTTGAGCACCAGCCGCCACTGATCTACATAGGTGTCCCATTCCGCCGATGATAGAAAATAACGGTCGCTGGAGGTGCTCCCAGGGATGGAGGAGAAGTTTTGGCACCCCGTCGTGGGTATAGGGAAGAATTGATGTCAGCTTGGGGGCAGACTGCCTCTACGTCTCCTCCGGCGCCCCTGATTTGCTACCATCGGCGGACCGGGACAATGGCGGCTCCTCCTCTGGGTTTCCTGGACAAAGCCTCTACTTGAGGAAGCCACCATTCCCTCTAGGCTCTAATCTCTGATCGGTAATCTCTTCAGCCGGGGTAGATCGACACTGAGCACACCGGGTCGGAGAAGATCTCGGTACAAGAGCTTGCGAAGTCCACTTTGGTCCTCAGACACAACCAGTCGCCCCAAGGAAGGCCCCAATATAGGCTTGACCCCCTGGCTCCATGATTGTAGGGTTTTGCCTATGTAGCATGTTCCAATCTGGTGAGCCTGAAGAACCTCCTTCGTGTTTAAATGACAAGGCCATCTCTTTGGATCTTGGTTCCACCGGCTGCCTCTCCATACCTTGTAGAGGCAGAACTATGGACCACCACCACTCCTGACTTATCACTTGAATCTTCATCCAGGCAACCCCCTCCCATGGAGGATGGACTACTTCTTCTCCAGTGTCATCTGCGGAGGGTCCAAAGTCTGAAACTGTTAGTAATGTTGTTGATCCTCCATAGACCAGCCCAGAGGCGGCTCTTTAATTAGGTGGTCGCCTAGGGCCTCGCACTCACAGGGGCCTCGCGGCCCCATAATTTGCCTCTGCTCAATCACTGTGTGATAGATCCGTACAACTTTCTGCAGCCATTTTTATTTGCTTGAATTGGGGGCCCCCATTTCTAAGTTTTGCTTAAGGCCTCACAAAGCCTGGAGCCGCCTCTGGACAAGCCAACCAGCAGCATACCAGGTACGTCGCTGGACTTCAAGTGTTTTTACTGGGATGATGCCTGCAGCTTCTGGCATCACCCCGGTACCATTTTCTAGAGCGGCTGTCTTGTAAAAGCAATCCAAGTGCCTTACTAGCCGCTATCTTGCTTTTACAAGCTTCTAGAGGGGACACCAGTGGCGGCTGGTGCTTGATCGGTCAGTGGGAGCGGCAGACGGACCTGACCACGGACCCCCTACCTCAATGCTCCAGCCCGCACCGGGCACCATACCCACACACCCCAGGCACCGGCTCACTCACACTGTGCTGCCCCTGGACTGACATGTAGAGACAGCGGCGGCTTCCCACCTCCATCGTTCGGACTTCGAACCCCCTGCGTCTCCTCTGCATCACGGCAGCCATATATCTCCTCCCTCCTTCCTTCCTCCTAGGCCAATAGAATGGCTTCTCCTTTTGGCCAATCGGGGGGAAACGGGTCTCAGGACCCATTTCCTGATCGGCTGGGAGATTCATTCACTATTGTCACACAACTGGGTAGGCTCCGGGCACAGTGCTCTGCGCCCCGAGCCCACCCTTTTTTGGAGCCTATTGGAGCTTTAGCCTCTAAGCATGTGCTTCAAAAGAAAAACAGAAAACATTGGAATCCATGTGTCCGGCGCCCTGCATGTAGATTAGGGGGCTGGATGCATGAATAGGGCAAAACAGTGCCCCTGTGCCCCTAATGGACGGCACGCCATTGGGGGACACCACCTTCCACAGCTCTACCAGGATCTCCTGTCCCACCGGTCGTCCCGATCAACCAGCCAGCTGATCATAGAGCCCAACAAAGACTGGAACTGCTTTGTGGGACTCTATGGTAGAGTAACTTTGAAGCGATGACCTGACCTCACTTTTGGTTTCCCCCGGATGTAAACGGCGTCATCATTTAAAAATCAAAAGCATTAAAAAAAAACGATCTCGGTGGTCTGAATGCTTTTAAGGGCAGAGGAGGAGGAATTCTATTTATTTAGGGGTTCTAAAAAATCTTATATCAAAAAAATACTGATTGTTACATGTGAACAAAAAGTGCCAGAAAAGGCCCCGACTGGAGGTGGATAGTAGAAACCTCCAGACCCGGTATCTATGGCACAGCTCGCTGGCCTTCTATCCATGACTTCTGCCATAACCGGACAAGAGGCGCCCACCTTGGCTCCACGTTGGGGACTGGATGGAAATGCTTCCTGCAGTCTGTCCTCCTACCCTACGACTCTGAGGGGAGAACATTACTCGGGTGTAGGCCTCTCTCGCCTATACAGTTAGTAACTCCAAATAAGGAGCCATGGACAAGTGGGGACATCTAGTGGTAGAAATTGACAACTACATGCTTTGCCTACACTCAGGGCTCCATAGAGAACTTCTAACATGATTCCACATAAGGAACTAAGGACAAGTGGGGACATCTAGTGGTAGAAGTTGAAAACTACATGCTTTGCCTACACTGAGGGCTCCATAGAGAACTTCTAACATGATTCCACATAGGGAACCAAGGACAAGTGGTGACATCTAGTGGAAGAAATTGAAATCGACCTGCTTTGCCTACACTGAGGGCTCCATAGAGAACTTCTAACATGATTCCACATAGGGAACTAAGGACAAGTGGGGACATCTAGTGGTAGAAGTTGAAAACAACATGCTTTGCCTACACTGAGGGCTCCATAGAGAACTTCTAACAAGATTCCACATAGGGAACCAAGGACAAGTTGGGACATCTAGTGGTACAAATTGACAACTACATGCTTTGCCAACCCTGAGGGCTCCATAGAGAACTTCTAACATGATTCCACATGGGGAACTAAGGACAAGTGGGGACATCTAGTGGTAGAAATTAAAAACGACCTGCTTTGCCTACACTGAGGGCTCCATAGAGAACTTCTAATATGATTCCACATGGGGAACTAAGGACAAGTGGGGACATCTAGTGGTAGAAATTAAAAACGACCTGCTTTGCCTACACTGAGGGCTCCATAGAGAACTTCTAACACGATTCCACATAGGGAACTAAGGACAAGTGGCGACATCTAGTGGTAGAAATTGAAAACGGATAAATACAGACACAAATTCTCCTGCACTTGGGAGTGAGCCCGTCCAAAGTGATTGTGGTAAATCTTCATCTTGGTTCAATAAGGATAAGCCATGTCTTACTGCCCTCTAAAGGTCGGGGAGTCTGTTATTCTGAAACCACAAGAGAAAGAAAGAGCGCACCGACCTAGTGCATTATCCTTAAGCCTCGTACACGCGATCGGAACTTCCATCTGACTTTCCCGTGGATTTTGGTCCAAAGGGCGTTGGCCGTGAACTTGTTCTGCATACACACAGCCAACATTCACGAACCATGTGGTTTTTCAGCTCTTTACCGCCACCCTTTGGGCAACGTCTGCTATTGTTGTCTGATCTTTAGCATTGGTTCTGAGCATGCGTGTTTATACTTTTGGACTTTAGTCAGATGGACTTGTGTACACACGATCGGATTAGCCGACGTAGGACATTTGTTGCCGGAAAGTTTGTCTGTTCTCACAGCGAACATTTGTCAGATGAAAAAGCGAAAAAGTTTGTCTGAGCGTACAGACGGTCAGATTGTCCGCTAAAACATTTTATTGTCAAAAAGTCAGATCGTGTGTGTAACGGCTACCCACTGGTGTGAGGGTCTCAGCCGTTGGAGACGTCCTTTTCCCTGGCAAGCTGCGATATGCAGGTACCGCCGGTATATCCCATCGAACGCCCTTCCAAGAAACGAGACGTGCTACGTTTGAAGGGTCAAGCAGACTGACTTTATTTTCCACATTTTTCCTCCTTATATCTGGTTACAACTGTACAGAAACAAATGACACTCCCCCCTCATCACACACTAAGGCTAATTACTAAACATTCTTTAATAACAACAAAACCTTCACCCACTCCGTCTCCTAGGCAGACGTTTCGTCTCCGCATACAGAGACAGTGTTATCACACATAAACAGTTTTTAGCATGCATAATTATAGTTCTGAGAGCAGACCTGGGATTAACACCTGTCCATTACAACACCTTTATACAAGAACAATGGACTGTCTCCCAGGCCCTGACGCAATTAGCATGTCACTAGACTGAGTCATAGAATATTGACTGGTTGGGGTCACAATTAACCCACATCTTGTAGTCTCTCAAGATCCTGCAATTATTATCAATGTCCAGGCAGAATAGTCCATAATCCGTTACACTGCCCCCCTTTTGTGGAACACTCCGGCAGACCCGGATTGATCCTTTTCGGATCAACTTGGGGATGTCCGGTCTGCTGTTAGGGTAAAAGTTCCGTTTGCCTGGACAGTCCGTCGGCCTTCCCATTGGCTTACCAGGTCGGTAGCTGATGGTGACGGTGAATAATAGAATTCAATTCTGGAACAGTCACTTGCTTTGCTCTCTCAATGGCTCCCAAAACCTGTTGCTGATGCTCTTGGGACAGATACGGCACCACCTGGATGCAAATCCCATTTAATCTTTTGACAATTTCCGCCTGTTTGTGCATTTCAATGTTCAAGCCACGGGACATCTCATAATACGTGACATAGTGTCGTTGCATCTCTGATTTCTCACTGGCCAACTTGTCACATTCCCATTTTAGACTGTGATATTGTGCCGGATCTACAGTACATGTCGGGGAAGGTAGTCTTACCCGGTTCTCAGCAGCAAGTGGGTTGATTCCAGCAACGCGGGTGGTCACGGCACAAGCAGCAGCAGGTGTAGGTAAATAAGCCGAAGTCAGAGGGCCAATGTCGTTGCCCAGCACCACCTCGGCAGGTAGGTTGTCCATGATACCAACTGTGGTCTTTCCTGACCCGGCTCCCCAGTCTAAGTGCACCCGGGTGGTGGGTACGCGAAATACAGCACCCCCTGCGACCCGGATGGCAACTGTGCGAGTGGACACGTTCTCTGGCTTTACCAGATGTTTTTGAATCAGAGTGATAGTAGTCCCGGAATCTCTTAAGCCTTGTGCTACTTGTCCATTCACTCGTACCTCCTGACGGGGATGCTGACGGTTATCCGGAGAGGCCGCTTGTATTTGGTCTGCCTCATACCAAATTCCCAGACATTCCTCAGGGCCCCCTTCGGTCTCCAGGCAGTGGGCCGCAGAGGGACGTGATGGAGTGACCTCTGTGTTGGGTGTTGTGCGTCTCCAATTGTTATTTGTAGCTCTCAAAGGGCAATAACAAGCAATATGTCCCGTGTCGCTGCAGTGATGGCACGTCACCCTAGGCGAATCCCGGGGGTAGTTGCTAGGCCCCTGAGGACGTGGTGGGACTGGAGCCCGAAACTCTGGGCATGGGGTGACGGTTGGAGTACGCGGTTCTACCTTCTGAGCCAGCCGTGTAGTACCCTGGCTTACTTTCCTCGTCTCCGCGTACTCATCTGCTAGCCGAGCCGCCTCGTTTAAGTTAGCGGGCCGCCGATCTCGTACCCAGTCTTGTATGTCTGCGGCCAGGTCTTGAAAGAAATGTTCCATTAGGAACAGCTGCAATACTTCCTCCCCGGTGTTGGCCTTGCACCCTTGGACCCAAAGGGATGCCACCCTTTGTAACTGGTTGGCCCATTCCATGTGGGAGTCCACAGCCATCTTCTTGGACTCCCGAAAGCGCCGGCGGTAGGCTTCTGGAGTTACGGCGTATCGGGTTAGCAGCACCTTTTTAACTTGCTGGTATTGTAAAATATCCTCTGGAGCGAGAGCCCGAAAGGCTTCATTGGCTTTGCCCGACAATTTCCCCGACAAAATAGTGACCCATTGGTCTGGTGGTACCTGGTGTAGTGAGCACTGCCTCTCAAAGTCCGCCAAATATCCATCGATTTCCTCCTCACTTTCTACAAAAGCTTTAAATGCAGTGAACGGTATTTTCTTTCCTGTAGCAGCAGGTGGGGGGGTAGGAACTGCATGTGTAATGGGCTGTCTCGCTCTTACCAGTTCCAGTTCTTGTCTCCTCTTAGTTTGTATCTCTTCCCTTGCTTCCCGGAACAGCTGGTTGATTAGTTCCACGGACGTTTCTGGATACAAGGATAATCTCCGCTGTACAATCACAGTAATTACATCTTCTTTGCTGACAGGTGCAAGGGGCTCCGTTCCTTCCATGGATCCATCCATTTCGTCCAGCTCCAGCAGTTTAGCTATCAGCTCCCTCCGTGGTCTGTTGCTGGCGCTCCTACCACGACTCTCCAATAGATCTTTTAGTGTGGATCTTTTCAGCCTGGCGTACTGCGACTCCATTCAGCACTTGCTCTTTGGATAAAAGGACCATCCCACCGCTGCCAACCAATGTAACGGCTACCCACTGGTGTGAGGGTCTCAGCCGTTGGAGACGTCCTTTTCCCTGGCAAGCTGCGATATGCAGGTACCGCCGGTATATCCCATCGAACGCCCTTCCAAGAAACGAGACGTGCTACGTTTGAAGGGTCAAGCAGACTGACTTTATTTTCCACATTTTTCCTCCTTATATCTGGTTACAACTGTACAGAAACAAATGACACTCCCCCCTCATCACACACTAAGGCTAATTACTAAACATTCTTTAATTAATAACAACAAAACCTTCACCCACTCCGTCTCCTAGGCAGACGTTTCGTCTCCGCATACAGAGACATTGTTATCACACATAAACAGTTTTTAGCATGCATAATTATAGTTCTGAGAGCAGACCTGGGATTAACACCTGTCCATTACAACACCTTTATACAAGAACAATGGACTGTCTCCCAGGCCCTGACGCAATTAGCATGTCACTAGACTGAGTCATAGAATATTGACTGGTTGGGGTCACAATTAACCAACATCTTGTAGTCTCTCAAGATCCTGCAATTATTATCAATGTCCAGGCAGAATAGTCCATAATCCGTTACAGTGTGTAAGGGTAAATGCTCATCCTATGGTCCAACATCAAATTACATCACATGATACCATATTGGTCAGTCCATATTGCATCAACAGGTGAGGCAGGAGGTAGACATCCAGAATTAACGCATTTCGAGGTAAAAAAACACTTCCTCAGAGCCAACTGAGGTTTTTTTACCTCGAAATGCATTAGCTCTGGATGTCTACCTCCTGCCTCACCTGTTGATGCAATATGGACTGACCAATATGGTATCATGTGATGTAATTTGATTTGGACCATATGATAAGCATTTACTTTTACTCTAACTGTAATGTAATTTTGTGAGTAGAATACTTCCCACTTTTTACTAATAAAAATAATGTTTTTTAAGGATAATAGATTCTTTGGTTCTCGTTCTCGTTCTCTTTCTCGTTCTCCTTCTCGTTCTCTCTCTCTCGTTCTCTCTTTTTCTCTCTCGCTCTCTCTTTTTCGCTCTCTCTCGCTCTCTCTTTTTCGCTCTCTCTCGCTCTCTCTTTTTCGCTCTCTCTCGCTCTCGTTCTCTCTTTTTCTCTCTCTCTCTCTCGTTCTCTCTTTTTCTCTCTCTCTCGTTCTCTCTTTTTCTCTCTCTCTCGTTCTCTCTTTTTCTCTCTCTCTCGTTCTCTCTCTCTCTCTCTCTCTCTCTCTCGTTCTCTCTCTCTCTCTCGTTCTCTCTCTCTCTCTCTCTTTCTCTCCTTTTTCTTGTTCTCTCTCTCGTTCTCTCGTTCTCTCTTTTTCTCTCTCTCTCGTTCTCTCTTTTTCTCGTTCTCTTTTTCTCTCTCTCTCGTTCTCTCTTTTTCTCTCTCTCTCTCGTTCTCTCTTTTTCTCGTTCTCTTTTTCTCTCTCTCTCGTTCTCTCTTTTTCTCTCTCTCTCGTTCTCTCTTTTTCTCTCTCTCTCGTTCTCTCTTTTTTCTCTCTCTCTCGTTCTCTCTTTTTTCTCTCTCTCTCGTTCTCTCTTTTTTCTCTCTCTCTCGTTCTCTCTTTTTCTCTCTCTCTCGTTCTCTCTTTTTCTCTCTCTCTCGTTCTCTCTCTCTCTCTCGTTCTCTCTCTCTCTCTCGTTCTCTCTCGTTCTCGTTCTTGTTCTCTCGTTCTCGTTCTCTCTCTCTCTCGTTCTCTCTCTCTCTCGTTCTCTCTCTCTCTCGTTCTCTCTCTCTCTCGTTCTCTCTCGTTCTCTCGTTCTCTCTCGTTCTCTCTCGTTCTCTCTCGTTCTCTCGTTCTCTCTCGTTCTCTCTCGTTTTCTCTCGTTCTCTCGTTCTCTCTCGTTCTCTCGTTCTCTCGTTCTCTCTCGTTCTCTCTCGTTCTCTCTCGTTCTCTCTCTCTCTCGTTCTCGTTCTCTCTCTCTCTCGTTTTCTCGTTCTCTCTCTCTCTCTCTCTCTCTCTCTCGTTCTCGTTCTCGTTCTCGTTCTCTCTCTCGTTCTCTCTCTCTCTCGTTCTCTCGTTCTCTCTCTCTCTCGTTCTCTCTCTCTCTCGTTCTCTCTCGTTCTCTCGTTCTCTCTCGTTCTCTCGTTCTCTCTCGTTCTCTCGTTCTCTCGTTCTCTCTCTCGTTCTCTCTCTCTCTCTCTCTCGTTCTCTCTCTCTCTCGTTCTCTCGTTCTCTCTCGTTCTCTCTCGTTCTCTCTTGTTCTCTCTCGTTCTCTCTCGTTCTCTCGTTCTCTCTCTCGTTCTCTCTCGTTCTCGTTCTCTCTCGTTCTCTCTCGTTCTCTCTCGTTCTCTCTCGTTCTCTCTCGTTCTCTCTCGTTCTCTCTCGTTCTCTCTCGTTCTCTCTCTCTCTCGTTCTCGTTCTCTCTCTCTCTCTCTCTCTCGTTCTCGTTCTCGTTCTCGTTCTCTCTCTCTCTCGTTCTCTCTCTCTCTCGTTCTCTCTCTCTCTCGTTCTCTCTCTCTCTCTCTCTCGTTCTCTCTCGTTCTCTCGTTCTCTCTCTCTCGTTCTCTCGAACCAAGGACAAGTGGGGACATCTAGTGGTAGAAATTGACAACTACACTGTAGCTAATTATATCTGTATATATTTTTTTGTTGCAGGAATTGGCGGAATATGAGAAGTTATCGGATCAGGTGAAGAATACAGCAGAAGGTGGGCGGAGCTGAAACCTCGTTATTTGTGACTGGTGACACCCACTTTGGGGTATTTGGAGAGAGGGAGGAATTTTCCGTGTCGGATATAATTTTCTGCACATATTTGGGATAATCAGATCATCCAATGAGCTTGTCACTCAGAAAATTGGGAAAAATCCGGAGGGGGGGCATTGGGTCAGGTGACATTTAGCCCGGTCACCATTGTTTTTATTTTTTAGGAAATAACCTCTGTGCTGTACCCCACCCCCTTTGTTATCTATCTCTATCTCTCTATCTCTATCTATATATATATATTAATATTATATAATTTTTTTTTTTTTTATCTATCTATCTATCTATCTATCTATCTATCTATCTATCTATCTATCTTTCCCCCTGTACCATCCCTCTCCTGTGTAATCCTGCCCCTGTTCCACCCCATTCCTCTTACCACTATAATAAGTGTCCCCCTCCCCCCACCACCTTAACAGGACTTTTAATACTTTGCCCTAATATTAGATTTTATCCCCATTCACCACTCCTGTGTACTTTGCATAGAATCTGCTTATAGATTGGCCTCCATATTTACCACTCCCATTATTTTTTTCCTTCCACAGGGCTGCGCCGTGACGGATTTGAGGAGCCCTCCCCTCTATTCCGCTGCTTGGTGGCCGAGGCAGAAGATGAACAGAAAAGAGCAGAAGGTATCGGGAGGGGCCAATCTACTCTTTGTGGGAGGGGCTCTAATATTGTTGTTATTATTATTATTATTATTATTATTATTATTATTATTATTATTATTATTCCATGAGAACAGAGCCTTCTATCATTGTGCTGCTCACAAATCTGGGAAGGGTGCAGTACACACACATAACCGGTAGAGGGCAGTGTGCCACCATTTCTGCTTCCATGAGAATGTTTGTTATAACTGATACAAAGTTTCTTTCACATAAATAGAAGGAAGAACAACAAACAAAAGAGAATCCGCACTAAAGAGTGAAAAGTGTGAAGTGGCTTTATCAGTCTATTATTCTGTTTCAACAGAAGCATTACTCCTCACCTCACCTCTGTTCTCCATCCCATATCTCCTCTCCTCACCTCTGTTTCCCGTCCCATAGCTCCTCCACCTCACCTCTGTTCCCCATCCTATAGCTCCTCACCTCACCTCTGTTCCCCATCCCATAGCTCCTCACCTCTGTTCTCCATCCCATAGCTCCTCACCTCTGTTCTCCATCCCATAGCTCCTCTCCTCTCCTCACCTCTGTTCTCCATCCCATAGCTCCTCACCTCTGTTCTCCATCCCATAGCTCCTCACCTCTGTTCTCCATCCCATAGCTCCTCACCTCACCTCTGTTCTCCATCCCATAGCTCCTCACCTCTGTTCCCCATCCCATAGCTCCTCACCTTACCTCTGTTCTCCATCCCATAGCTCCTCACCTCTGTTCTCCATCCCATAGCTCCTCACCTCTGTTCCCCATCCCATAGCTCCTCACCACTGTTCTCCATCCCATAGCTCCTCACCTCTGTTCTCCATCCCATAGCTCCTCACCACTGTTCCCCATCCCATAGCTCCTCACCTCTGTTCTCCATCCCATAGCTCCTCACCTCTGTTCTCCATCCCATAGCTCCTCTCCTCTCCTCACCTCTGTTCTCCATCCCATAGTTCCTCACCTCACCTCTGTTCTCCATCCCATATCTCCCCACCTCACCTCTGTTCTCCATCTCATAGCTCCTCACCTCACCTCTGTTCCCCATCCCATATCTCCCCCTCCTCACCTCTGTTCCCCATCCCATATCTCCCCCTCCTCACCTCTGTTCTCCATCCCATATCTCCGAATCCTCACCTCTGTTCTCCATCCCATATCTCCCCCTCCTCACCTCTGTTCTCCATCCCATATCTCCTCACCTCTGTTCCCCATCCCATAGCTCCTCACCTCGCCTCTGTTCCCCATCCCATAGCTCCTCACCTCACCTCTGTTCTCCATCCCATATCTCCGAATCCTCACCTCTGTTCTCCATCCCATATCTCCCCCTCCTCACCTCTGTTCTCCATCCCATAGCTCCTCACCCCACCTCTGTTCTCCATCCCATAGCTCCTCACCTCACCTCTGTTCTCCATCCCATAGCTCCTCACCTCACCTCTGTTCTCCATCCCATAGCTCCTCACCTCACCTCTGTTCTCCATCCCATAGCTCCCCACCTCACCTCTGTTCCCCATCCCATAGCTCCTCACCTCACCTCTGTTCTCCATCCCATAGCTTCTCGCCTCACCTCTGTTCTCCATCCCATAGCTCCCCACTTCACCTCTGTTCTCCATCCCATAGCTCCTCACCTCACCTCTGTTCTCCATCCCATAGCTCCTCACCCCACCTCTGTTCCCCATCCCATAGCTCCTCACCTCACCTCTGTTCTCCATCCCATAGCTCGTCACCTCTGTTCCCCATCCTATAGCTCCTCACTTCACCTCTGTTCTCCATCCCATAGCTCCTCACCTCACCTCTGTTCTCCATCCCATAGCTCCTCACTTCACCTCTGTTCTCCATCCCATAGCTCCTCACCTCACCTCTGTTCTCCATCCCATAGCTCCTCACCTCACCTCTGTTCTCCATCCCATAGCTCCTCACCTCACCTCTGTTCTCCATCTCATAGCTCCTCTCCTCACCTCTGTTCTCCATCCCATAGCTCCTCACCCCACCTCTGTTCCCCATCCCATAGCTCCTCACCTCACCTCTGTTCCCCATCCCATAGCTCCTCACCTCACCTCTGTTCTCCATCCCATAGCTCCCCACTTCACCTCTGTTCCCAATCCCATAGCTCCTCACCTCACCTCTGTTCTCCATCACATAGCTCCCCACTTCACCTCTGTTCCCCATCCCATAGCTCCTCACCTCACCTCTGTTCCCCATCCCATAGCTCCTCACCTCACCTCTGTTCTCCATCCCATAGCTCCTCACCTCACCTCTGTTCCCCATCCCATAGCTCGTCACCTCACCTCTGTTCCCCATCCCATAGCTCCTCACCTCACCTCTGTTCTCCATCTCATAGCTCCTCACCTCTGTTCTCCATCCCATAGCTCCTCACCCCACCTCTGTTCCCCATCCCATAGCTCCCCACTTCACCTCTGTTCTCCATCCCATAGCTCCTCACCCCACCTCTGTTCCCCATCCCATAGCTCCTCACCCCACCTCTGTTCCCCATCCCATAGCTCCTCACCTCACCTCTGTTCTCCATCCCATAGCTTCTCACCTCACCTCTGTTCTCCATCCCATAGCTTCTCACCTCACCTCTGTTCCCCATCCCATAGCTCGTCACCTCTGTTCCCCATCCCATAGCTCCCCACTTCACCTCTGTTCCCCATCCCATAGCTCCTCACCTCACCTCTGTTCTCCATCTCATAGCTCCTCTCCTCACCTCTGTTCCCCATCCCATAGCTCCTCTCCTCACCTTTGTTCTCCATCCCATAGCTCCTCACCTCACCTCTGTTCTCCATCCCATAGCTCCTCACCTCACCTCTGTTCTCCATCTCATAGCTCCTCTCCTCACCTCTGTTCCCCATCCCATAGCTCCTCTCGTCACCTCTGTTCCCAATCCCATAGCTCCTCACCTCACCTCTGTTCTCCATCCCATAGCTCCCCACTTCACCTCTGTTCCCCATCCCATAGCTCCTCACCTCACCTCTGTTCTCCATCCCATAGCTCGTCACCTCTGTTCCCCATCCCATAGCTCCTCACCTCACCTCTGTTCTCCATCCCATAGCTCCTCACCTCACCTCTGTTCTCCATCCCATAGCTCGTCACCTCTGTTCCCCATCCCATAGCTCCTCACCTCTGTTCTCCATCCCATAGCTCCTCACCTCACCTCTGTTCTCCATCTCATAGCTCCTCTCCTCACCTCTGTTCCCCATCCCATAGCTCCTCTCCTCACCTCTGTTCTCCATCCCATATCTCCCCACCTCACCTCTGTTCCCCATCCCATAGCTCCTCACCTCACCTCTGTTCTCCATCTCATAGCTCCTCTCCTCACCTCTGTTCCCCATCCCATAGCTCCTCTCCTCACCTTTTTTCTCCATCCCATAGCTCCTCACCTCACCTCTGTTCTCCATCCCATAGCTTCTCGCCTCACCTCTGTTCCCCATCCCATAGCTCCTCACCTCACCTCTGTTCTCCATCCCATAGCTTCTCGCCTCACCTCTGTTCCCCATCCCATAGCTCCTCACCTCACCTCTGTTCTCCATCCCATAGCTCCTCTCCTCTCCTCTCCTCACCTCTGTTCCCCATCCCATAGCTCCTCTCCTCACCTCTGTTCTCCATCCCATAGCTCCTCACCTCACCTCTGTTCCCCATCCCATAGCTCCTCACCTCACCTCTGTTCTCCATCCCATAGCTCCTCACCTCACCTCTGTTCTCCATCCCATAGCTCCTCACCTCACCTCTGTTCTCCATCCCATAGCTCCCCACCTCACCTCTGTTCCCCATCCCATAGCTCCTCACCTCACCTCTGTTCTCCATCCCATAGCTTCTCGCCTCACCTCTGTTCTCCATCCCATAGCTCCCCACTTCACCTCTGTTCTCCATCCCATAGCTCCTCACCTCACCTCTGTTCTCCATCCCATAGCTCCTCACCCCACCTCTGTTCCCCATCCCATAGCTCCTCACCTCACCTCTGTTCTCCATCCCATAGCTCGTCACCTCTGTTCCCCATCCTATAGCTCCTCACTTCACCTCTGTTCTCCATCCCATAGCTCCTCACCTCACCTCTGTTCTCCATCCCATAGCTCCTCACTTCACCTCTGTTCTCCATCCCATAGCTCCTCACCTCACCTCTGTTCTCCATCCCATAGCTCCTCACCTCACCTCTGTTCTCCATCCCATAGCTCCTCACCTCACCTCTGTTCTCCATCTCATAGCTCCTCTCCTCACCTCTGTTCTCCATCCCATAGCTCCTCACCCCACCTCTGTTCCCCATCCCATAGCTCCTCACCTCACCTCTGTTCCCCATCCCATAGCTCCTCACCTCACCTCTGTTCTCCATCCCATAGCTCCCCACTTCACCTCTGTTCCCAATCCCATAGCTCCTCACCTCACCTCTGTTCTCCATCACATAGCTCCCCACTTCACCTCTGTTCCCCATCCCATAGCTCCTCACCTCACCTCTGTTCCCCATCCCATAGCTCCTCACCTCACCTCTGTTCTCCATCCCATAGCTCCTCACCTCACCTCTGTTCCCCATCCCATAGCTCGTCACCTCACCTCTGTTCCCCATCCCATAGCTCCTCACCTCACCTCTGTTCTCCATCTCATAGCTCCTCACCTCTGTTCTCCATCCCATAGCTCCTCACCCCACCTCTGTTCCCCATCCCATAGCTCCCCACTTCACCTCTGTTCTCCATCCCATAGCTCCTCACCCCACCTCTGTTCCCCATCCCATAGCTCCTCACCCCACCTCTGTTCCCCATCCCATAGCTCCTCACCTCACCTCTGTTCTCCATCCCATAGCTTCTCACCTCACCTCTGTTCTCCATCCCATAGCTTCTCACCTCACCTCTGTTCCCCATCCCATAGCTCCTCTCCTCACCTTTGTTCTCCATCCCATAGCTCCTCTCCTCACCTCTGTTCCCCATCCCATAGCTCCTCTCCTCACCTTTGTTCTCCATCCCATAGCTCCTCACCTCACCTCTGTTCTCCATCCCATAGCTCCTCACCTCACCTCTGTTCTCCATCTCATAGCTCCTCTCCTCACCTCTGTTCCCCATCCCATAGCTCCTCTCGTCACCTCTGTTCCCCATCCCATAGCTCCTCACCTCACCTCTGTTCTCCATCCCATAGCTCCCCACTTCACCTCTGTTCCCCATCCCATAGCTCCCCACTTCACCTCTGTTCCCCATCCCATAGCTCCTCACCTCACCTCTGTTCTCCATCTCATAGCTCCTCTCCTCACCTCTGTTCCCCATCCCATAGCTCCTCTCCTCACCTTTGTTCTCCATCCCATAGCTCCTCACCTCACCTCTGTTCTCCATCCCATAGCTCCTCACCTCACCTCTGTTCTCCATCTCATAGCTCCTCTCCTCACCTCTGTTCCCCATCCCATAGCTCCTCTCGTCACCTCTGTTCCCAATCCCATAGCTCCTCACCTCACCTCTGTTCTCCATCTCATAGCTCCCCACTTCACCTCTGTTCCCCATCCCATAGCTTCTCACTTCACCTCTGTTCTCCATCCCATAGCTCCTCACCTCACCTCTGTTCTCCATCCCATAGCTTCTCACTTCACCTCTGTTCTCCATCCCATAGCTCCTCTCCTCACCTCTGTTCCCCATCCCATAGCTCCCCACTTCACCTCTGTTCTCCATCCCATAGCTCCTCACCTCACCTCTGTTCTCCATCCCATAGCTCCTCACCCCACCTCTGTTCCCCATCCCATAGCTCCTCACCTCACCTCTGTTCTCCATCCCATAGCTCGTCACCTCTGTTCCCCATCCCATAGCTCCTCACCTCACCTCTGTTCCCCATCCCATAGCTCCTCTCCTCTCCTCTGTTCCCCATCCCATAGCTCCTCTCCTCACCTCTGTTCCCCATCCCATAGCTCCTCACCTCACCTCTGTTCCCCATCCCATAGCTCCTCTCCTCTGTTCCCCATCCCATAGCTCCTCTCCTCACCTCTGTTCCCCATCCCATAGCTCCCCACTTCACCTCTGTTCTCCATCCCATAGCTCCTCACCCCACCTCTGTTCCCCATCCCATAGCTCCTCACCTCACCTCTGTTCTCCATCCCATAGCTCCTCACCTCACCTCTGTTCTCCATCCCATAGCTCCTCACCTCACCTCTGTTCCCCATCCCATAGCTCCTCACCTCACCTCTGTTCTCCATCCCATAGCTCGTCACCTCTGTTCCCCATCCCATAGCTCCCCACTTCACCTCTGTTCCCCATCCCATAGCTCCCCACTTCACCTCTGTTCTCCATCCCATAGCTCCTCTCCTCACCTATGTTCCCCATCCCATAGCTCCTCTCCTCACCTTTGTTCTCCATCCCATAGCTCGTCACCTCTGTTCCCAATCCCATAGCTCCTCACCTCACCTCTGTTCCCCATCCCATAGCTCCTCTCCTCTCCTCTGTTCCCCATCCCATAGCTCCTCTCCTCTCCTCTGTTCCCCATCCCATAGCTCCTCACCTCACCTCTGTTCTCCATCCCATAGCTCCTCACCTCACCTCTGTTCTCCATCCCGTAGCTCCTCACCTCACCTCTGTTCTCCATCCCATAGCTCCTCACCCCACCTCTGTTCCCCATCCCATAGCTCCTCACCCCACCTCTGTTCCCCATCCCATAGCTCCTCACCTCACCTCACCTCTGTTCTCCATCCCATAGCTCGTCACCTCTGTTCCCCATCCCATAGCTCCCCACTTCACCTCTGTTCTCCATCCCATAGCTCCTCACCTCTGTTCTCCATCCCATAGCTCCCCACCTCACCTCTGTTCCCCATCCCATACCTCCTCACCTCTGTTCTCCATCCCATAGCTCCTCTCCTCACCTCTGTTCCCCATCCCATAGCTCCTCACCTCTGTTCCCCATCCCATAGCTCCTCACCTCTGTTCTCCATCCCATACCTCCTCACCTCTGTTCTCCATCCCATAGCTCCTCACCTCACCTCTGTTCCCCATCCCATAGCTCCTCACCTCACCTCTGTTCTCCATCCCATAGCTTCCCACCTCACCTCTGTTCTCCAACCCATAGCTCCTCACCTCACCTCTGTTCTCCATCCCATAGCTCCTCACTTTACCTCTGTTCTCCATCCCATAGCTTCCCACCTCACCTCTGTTCTCCATCCCATAGCTCCCCACCTCACCTCTGTTCTCCATCCCATAGCTCCTCACCTCACCTCTGTTCCCCATCCCATAGCTCCTCTCCTCTGTTCCCCATCCCATAGCTCCTCTCCTCACCTCTGTTCCCCATCCCATAGCTCCCCACTTCACCTCTGTTCTCCATCCCATAGCTCCTCACCCCACCTCTGTTCCCCATCCCATAGCTCCTCACCTCACCTCTGTTCTCCATCCCATAGCTCCTCACCTCACCTCTGTTCTCCATCCCATAGCTCCTCACCTCACCTCTGTTCCCCATCCCATAGCTCCTCACCTCACCTCTGTTCTCCATCCCATAGCTCGTCACCTCTGTTCCCCATCCCATAGCTCCCCACTTCACCTCTGTTCCCCATCCCATAGCTCCCCACTTCACCTCTGTTCTCCATCCCATAGCTCCTCTCCTCACCTATGTTCCCCATCCCATAGCTCCTCTCCTCACCTTTGTTCTCCATCCCATAGCTCGTCACCTCTGTTCCCAATCCCATAGCTCCTCACCTCACCTCTGTTCCCCATCCCATAGCTCCTCTCCTCTCCTCTGTTCCCCATCCCATAGCTCCTCACCTCACCTCTGTTCTCCATCCCATAGCTCCTCACCTCACCTCTGTTCTCCATCCCGTAGCTCCTCACCTCACCTCTGTTCTCCATCCCATAGCTCCTCACCCCACCTCTGTTCCCCATCCCATAGCTCCTCACCCCACCTCTGTTCCCCATCCCATAGCTCCTCACCTCACCTCACCTCTGTTCTCCATCCCATAGCTCGTCACCTCTGTTCCCCATCCCATAGCTCCCCACTTCACCTCTGTTCTCCATCCCATAGCTCCTCACCTCTGTTCTCCATCCCATAGCTCCCCACCTCACCTCTGTTCCCCATCCCATACCTCCTCACCTCTGTTCTCCATCCCATAGCTCCTCTCCTCACCTCTGTTCCCCATCCCATAGCTCCTCACCTCTGTTCCCCATCCCATAGCTCCTCACCTCTGTTCCCCATCCCATAGCTCCTCACCTCTGTTCTCCATCCCATACCTCCTCACCTCTGTTCTCCATCCCATAGCTCCTCACCTCACCTCTGTTCCCCATCCCATAGCTCCTCACCTCACCTCTGTTCCCCATCCCATAGCTCCTCTCCTCACCTCTGTTCTCCATCCCATAGCTTCCCACCTCACCTCTGTTCTCCAACCCATAGCTCCTCACCTCACCTCTGTTCTCCATCCCATAGCTCCTCACTTTACCTCTGTTCTCCATCCCATAGCTTCCCACCTCACCTCTGTTCTCCATCCCATACCTCCTCGCCTCTGTTCTCCATCCCATAGCTCCCCACCTCACCTCTGTTCTCCATCCCATACCTCCTCGCCTCTGTTCTCCATCCCATAGCTCCTCGCCTCTGTTCTCCATCCCATACCTCCTCACCTCTGTTCTCCATCCCATAGCTCCTCACCTCTGTTCTCCATCTCATAGCTCAGTCTTCAGATAGATGCAAGTGCAGTTGCACACATTTCCCCAGAGCTCAGTGAATGAGGTGAAATTCTGCTGATTTCGATCCTCCAATCATGTGCATGCAAAAATGCTGTTTGTTTTTTAAGTTCTTTCCACCTGATTGGGCATTCTGTACAAAGTGAAGCTTCTGGGGGAAATTGGCGCAACTGCAAAGTGCACAGTCTATTTTCCTTTATATATAATTTTTTTTTTTTCAGTTCCTCATTCAAAGAATATGAAATATTAATCTGGGCCCATTCTTATGTTTTCAGGCCCTCGGTTGGTGGGTTATGCTCTGTCCCACTACATCTACAGCACGTGGGAGGGACGATCGTTGTACCTAGAGGACCTCTATGTCATGCCGTCATACAGAGGTGCAGTATACCTGATTTATGATGGGGGGAGGAGCCAACCAGATCACATGTTCACCCTTCCAGACTTGCCCCCCCCCCACCACAATATATGATGTCATAGTGTAATGTAAAATTGATGTTTTACCCCTCCCAGGACATAACTTTTTTTAGATTTTTTTTTTGTTTTGTGTTTTTTTTTTGTTGTTTTTTATTTTTCTTCGTGTTTTTTTTCTTCTTTCATTATTTCTCTTTTCTTCTTCTTTTTTTCTTTTCTGTTTTTTATTTGTTTTTTACATGTTTTTTTTATTTATTTTTGTCTTATTTGTTTACTACTGTTGGCTTTTATTCTTTCTCTTTCTCTTTCTCTTTTTTTTTTTTTTTACATCCTAAGTTTATTTTTTTATTTTTTTTTCTCTATTTTCGATTAAAGCTCTGCATAAACTGTGCTCTATAAATCCTGTATAATAATAGTGCTGCCCACATCCATAGCGCATGAATAAAAACTTTTGCCCCTCCCCCATCTGATCAGGTCAAATTTTCTTTCGTTTAATGGGCGTGTCCTAATTTACCCCTCCCAGGACATAACTTTTTTAGAATTTTTTTGTTTTGTGTTTTTTTTTTTTTTGTTTTTATTGTTCTTTGTGTTTTTTTTCTTCTTTCATTACGGTATTTCTCTTTTCTTCTTTCTATTCTTTCTTTTTATTATTTTTTTTACATGTTTTTTTTATTTATTTTTCTCTTTTTGTCTTACTTGTTTACTACTGTTGTTTTTTTTATTCTCTCTCTCTCTCTCTCTCCTATTTTTTTTTTTTATGTTTTTGTTTTCTCTATTTTCGATTAAAGCTCTGCATAAACTGTGCTCTATAAATCCTGTATAATAATAGTGCTGCCCACATCCATAGCGCATGAATAAAAACTTTGCCCCTCCCCCATCTGATCAGTTCAAATTGTCTTTCGTTTAATGGGCGTGTCCTAATAACCAGTGCGAGACAGTTATTGGTCTGTTGTTCATGGGAATCAGCTATTGGCAGGGGCGGACTGACCATTGAGGCTCTCAGGCACTGCCTGAGGGACCCATGCCACTAGGGGGCCCCATCAGGGTTGCCAGGGACAGTGTGTAAAATTCTGTGTTTTTTTTTTTGTTTTGTTTTTTACATCTGTCCCTGATATGTCCGAAACCGACATGCTTTTGATGTGAAAATCCTGAGATTTTAGCTGCCCCGCCTCTGCACTGCCTACTGGCATGGTGGCCATCTGTAAGCCCGGGGGGCCCCATAGTCTTCTATTGCCCGGGGGCCCCATGAGTTGTCAGTCCGCCCCTGGCTATTGGTTAGTAGGTTTACACTGACTGATCGCTAGACAACCGCTAGGGGGAGACGGGACAGACTTGTATAGGAAATAGTCCTAGGACTGTAGAAAAATTGAATGTTTTATAGGAGACTTCCATGTGAATATTACAATAACTCCATGATGGGGCCCCCTCTTCTCCCCGGGCCCCTGTGTGCAGCACTGACAGCTGTATCCTTATAGGTCCCTTCCTCTCCTATAGATAAATGCATGGTGTGTCTCCTCCTTATTCTGACCCCTCTTGTCTCCGGCAGGTAAAGGCATCGGCTCCAAGCTACTGACGGCTACAGCGGAGGTAAGTACACTCCTCATACACACGGGGGAATGTTCAATGTGCGGAGCGGCCGTGTGCACAGGTGTGCGCTCCTAGTCCTAACTGATAGCCAAGGGTTCCATAGAGCTCCAGTTTTTATTACAACCTAAAAAAAAAGCTGTAATTTTATCCATTCTAGGCGCAGTGACCCCTACTGGTTGAATGCTAAACTACATATCATTGTAGAACTAGCTGCGTGCACAGGCGTGCGCTCCTAGTCCTAGCTGCTCTCTAACTGACAGCCAAGGGTTCTATAGAGCTCCAGTTTTATTACAACCAAAAAAAAATCGCAGTCTGTAATTTTTATCGAACTCGGACGCAGTGACCCCTGCTGGTAAATGCCAATCTGCATACCATTGGAGAACTAGCTGTGTGCACAGGCGCGCGCTCCTAGTCCAACCTGCTTTGTTACTGACCTCTAAGAGGTTTCTATAGAGATGGGTGATGTTTTTAGTCCCCGGACTTGGCATAATCTAGAAGAGGCATTGACCCATCATAGCCTGTAAAATATAATTTTTGGGTTCAGTGGCCCATACTGTGAAAGCCCTTTAACTCCTTTCAGTATCCCTACTTTAGGGAGGGTCATTTTCCCAGTACAGACCCCGCCCTCCTTCCATAGCCCTCCCCTCTTGTAGGAGTGTATAATGACTGTCCATGCTGGCCCAGCCCCTCTGCTACAACCCCCCGCCTACATTGAAGAAAGTTGTAACGGTCACTACCGTTTACAATATTCCATTCCATCACCCCACGACAGCTTATCCGACAATCCAGCCGACAGGACCCGATCCATTCCATTTCCCAGGAGGACGAGACACACGCTCTGTTTCTGGTTCCGAAATGAATGAATACTTTTAATGGTAAAACTCAGGCCCGGATTCACGTAGAGCCGCGTAAAATTGTGCGGGCGTAACGTATCTGATTTACGTTACGCCTCCGCAACTTACACAGGCAAGTGTAAGTTCTCAAAGCACTTGCTCCGTAAGTTGCGGCGGCGTAGCATAAATCGGCCGGCGTAAGCCCGCCTAATTCAAATTTGGATCAGGGGGGCGTGTTTTATGCAAAACTACTGTGACCCAACATGATTGACGTTTTTGCGGAACGGCGCATGCACCGTCTGTGGAATTTCCCAGTGTGCATTGCTCCAAAGTACGCCGCAAGGACGTCATTGGTTTCGACGTGAACGTAAATGACGTCCAGCCCCATTCACGGATGACTTACGCAAACGACGTAACTTTTTCAAATTTCGACGCGGGAACGACGGCCATACTTAACATTGGCTGCGCCTCATATGGCAGGGGCAACTTTACGCCGGGAAAAGCCTAACGTAAACGTTGTAACTTTACTGCGTCGGCCGCGCGTACGTTCGGGAATTCGTGTCTCTAGCTAATTTGCATACTTGACGCAAAATTCGATAGAAGCGCCACCTAGCGGTCAAAAAAAATGCAGTTAAGATCCGACGGCGTAAGAGACTTGCGCCTGTCGGATCTAATGGATATCTATGCGTAACTGATTCTAAGAATCGGACGCATAGATACGACGGGTCAGATTAGGACTTAAGCCGGCGTACATGGGGCTGCACCGTCGTAAGCCATTTGAGAATCTGGGCCTCAGTCTTTTATACAGTTACAAGCATGTGACAGTTAATCACAGGGACAATGAAACTCTCCACCCAAACCATCACACAATGGGGCTTCAATTACACATTCAGATGGGCTAATTACTAATCATTATCCAGACAGTCTGGCTCCGCATTTAGAGGACGTAACTACTACAGTTGACAGGTCACATTCCACATCTTATCATCAATAGACTTTTCACACAGTGGCCCGGATTCAGATAGAATGCTCTATCTGCGGGCGTAACGTATCTTAAATACATTACGCCGCTGTAACTTTGGGCGCAAGTTCCGTATTCAGAAAGAACTTGCGCCCTTAGTTACGGCGGCGTAACGTATGTGTGGCGGCGTAAGCCCGCCTAATTCAAATGGGGATGTTGTGGGCGTGTTTTATTTAAATTTAACATGACCCCGCATTTTTTAAGTTTTTAAAAAATGCGCCGTCCGTGAAATATACCAGTGTGCATTTCTCCAAAGTACGCCGCAAGGACGTATTGGATTCGACGTGAACATAAATGATGTCCAGCCCTATTCGCAAACGACTTACGCAAGCGACGTAAAATTTTCAAAACTCGGCGCGGGAACGACGTCCATACTTAACATTAGCTACGCCTCATATAGCAGGGGTAACTATACGCGAAAAAAGCCTAACGTAAACAAAGTAAAAAAATGGGCCGGCCGGACGTACTTTTCTTAATCGGCGTAAATACTAATTTGCATATTCCTCGCGTAAATATACGGAAGCGCCACCTAGCGGCCAGCGTAAATATGCAGCCCAAGATACGACGGTGTAAGACACTTACGCCGGTCGGATCTTAGGGAAATCAATGCGTAACCTGATTCTCTGAATCAGGCTCATAGATACGACGGCCCGCACTCAGAGATACGACGGCGTATCAGGAGATACGCCGTCGTATCTCCTATCTGAATCCGGGCCAGTGTCATTAGCATACACAATGAAAGGTCTTTCAGAAGCCAGACTCAATTAACACCTCAAAGTTAGACATCTGACCTTTACAGACTTAATTAGTACAATAGACACAAAACAGTATTAGCATCACACAATGGACAATGGAATATCTTAGGAGCCTGACTCAATTAACACCTCAACAGTCTATTGACCTGTTCATAAGGACTTATTATTAAAGTCCCATCTCATGTAATCTGAGATATCAGTTTTCAGTCATCCTATGCCCAAAAGGGACTCGCGTTACAAAAGTAAAAAAAGTTGAGGCTCCTCTGTGGGGCCGCGTATAGAGTTGAGGCTCCTCTGTGGGGCCGCGTATAGAGTTGAGGCTCCTCTGTGGGGCCGCGTATAGAGTTGAGGCTCCTCTGTGGGGCCCAGGGGCGGACTGACCATTGAGTGACTCGGGCACTGCCCGAGGGCCCCATGTCACTAGGGGTCCCCATCAGGGTTGCCAGGCTCAGTAAAACCCGGGACAGTATGTAAAAATCTATGTTTTTTTTTTACATCTGTCCCTGATATGTCCGAAACCGACATGCTTCTGATGTGAAAATCCCGAGATTTTAGCTGCCCCGCCTCTGCACTGCCTCCTGGCGTGGTAGCCATCTGTAAGCCCAGGGGCCCCATAATCTTCTTTTGCCCAGGGGCCCTATGAGTTGTCAGTCCGCCCCTGGTGGGGCCGCGCGTAGAGTTGAGGCTGCTCTGTGGGGGCCGCGCGTAGAGTTGAGGCTGCTCTGTAGGGCCGCAAAAGAACGCATTCTGTATTATGAATTGTCCCTGAGATGCAGACACAGGGGGCCCTTTAATAGTTTTAATGCTGGGGGCCCCTCCTCATCTGTACCCCCCCTCCCCCAGACCAGTTGAGCAGGAAATTCTGAAATGTAAAGACGAGGAAGAGAAGGGGGAGGGGGATTAGTATCCTGGAGACGCGGGACGCAGGGGCCGTAATTTGAGAGTCCCCATTGTCTTCTTCCAGTCAGTCCGGTATTTTTCTTCTACTTCCTGTACCGATCTCTGGAGAAACACTCTGAAATTCTTCTGATCTTCTCATTGCCACCATATACACGATATGACCAAAAGTATTGGGACACCTGCCTTTACACAACACATGAACTTTAATGGCATCCCAGTCTTAGTCCGTAGGGTTCAATATTGAGTTGGCCCCGCCCTTTGCAGCTATAACAGCTTCAACTCTTCTGGGAAGGCCGTCCACAAGGTTTAGGAGTGTGTCTATGGGAATGTTTGACCGTTCTTCCAGAAGAGCATTTGTGAGGTCAGGTGCTGATGTTGGATGAGAAAGACTGGCTCATCAGTCTCCGCTCTAATTCACCCCAAAGGGGTTATATCAGGTTGAGGTCAGGACTCTGTGCATACCAGTGAAGTTCCTCCACTCCAAACTTGCTCATCCATGTCTTTATGGACATGGTGGAGGGAGGATTATGGTGTGGGGGGTTGTTTTCCAGGAGTTGGGCTTGGTGTAAACAAACCTTCCCCGTTCTTCACTGTGGCGCTGTCATCGATCGCGTGTTCCCTGATATAGGGAAAGACTCTCAATGACATCACAAGTCCAGCCCCGCCCCCCTACAGTTAGAAACACAGATGAAGTCACACTTAACCCCTTCAGCACCCCCTAGTGGTTAACTCCCAAACTGAAATTGACATTTTTCACAGTAAACAATGCATTTTTAATGCATTTTTTTGCTGTGAAAATGACAATGGTCCCAAAAATGTGTCAAAAGTGTCCGATATGTCCGCCATAATGTCGCTGTCACGAAAAAAATCACTGATCGCCGCCATTAGTAGTAGTAAAAAAAATAAAAATAAAAATGCAATAAAACTATCCCCTATTTTGTAAACGCTATAAATTTTGCGCAAACCAATCGATAAACGCTTATTGCGATTTTTTTTTTTTTTTTTTTTTTTTTTTTACCAAAAATAAGTAGAAGAATACGTATCGACCTAAACTGAGGAAAAAAAAAAAGTTTATCTATTTTTGGGGGATATATATTACAGCAAAAAGTAAAAAATATTGATTTTTTTTTCAAAATTGTCGCTCTATTTTTGTTTATAGCGCAAAAAATAAAAACCGCAGAGGGGATCAAATACCACCAAAAGAAAGCTCTATTTGTGGGGAAAAAAAGGACGCCAATTTTGTTTGGGAGCCTAGTCGCACGACCGCGCAATTGTCAGTTAAAGCGACGCAGTGCCGAATCGCAAACATTTTGTACAATTTCATGCTCCCAACTTTGTGGGAGGAGTTTGGGGACGGCCCCTTCCTGTTCCAGCATGACTGCGCACCAGTGCACAAAGCAAGTTCCATACAGACATGGATGAGCGAGTTTGGGGTGGAGGAACCTGACTGGTCCTGTTCTGTGCACTGGTGCGCAGTCATGTTGGAACAGGAAGGGGACATCCCAAAACTGTTCCCACAAAGTTGGGAGCATGAAATTGTCCAAAATGTCTTGGTATGGTGACGCCTTAAGTGTTCCCTTCACTGGAACTAAGGGGCCGACCCCAGAAAAACAACCCCCACACCATAATCCCTCCCCCACCAAATCATTTGGACCAGTGCACAAAGCAAGGTCCATAAAGACATGGTTAAGCGAGTTTGGGGTGGAGAAACTTGATTGGCCTGCACAGAGTCCTGACCTCAATCCGATAGAACACCTTTGGGATGATTTTGAGCGGAGATGGACATGAGACCCCCCACTTAGTGTGGTGTTGTAGTAACAGGATGATCCCTTGAAAGGGGGGGTGTCTCTATTTTCTGGTTGCTGTGAATTCAGTTGATGTTATATAGGCAGATTATTCATAACGAGTTACGCCGGCGTATCAGTAGATACGCCGTCGTAACTCTTAATCTACGCCGGCGTTAATTTAAGCGTATTCTGGAAACCAGATACGCTTAAATTAGGCTAAGATACGAGCGACGTAAGTCTCCTACGCCGTCGTATCTTAAAGTGTAATTTTTAGGCTGGCCGCTAGGTGGCGCTTCCATTGAGTTCGGCGTAGAATATGTAAATGACTAGATACGCCGATTCACGAACGTACGTACGCCCGTCGCAGTAAAGATACGCCGTTTCCATAAGAGATACGCCGCGTAAAGATAAAGCTGCCCCTAGAAGGCGTAGTCAATGTTAAGTATGGCCGTCGTTCCTGCGTCGAAATTTGAAAATGTTATGTCGTTTGCGTAAGTCGTCCGTGAATGGGGCTGGACGTAATTTACGTTCACGTGGAAACCAATACGTCCTTGCGGCGTACTTTGGAGCAATGCACACTGGGATATGTACACGGATGGCGCATCACGTCGGGTCACGAGTAATTAACATAAAACACGCCCCCCGCATCCTAATTTGAATTAGGCGCGCTTACGCCGGCCACATTTACGCTACACCGCCGTAAGTTAGGAGGCAAGTACTTTGTGAATACAGCACTTGCCTCTCTGACTTAAGGCGGCGTAACGTAAATACGATAAGCTACGCCGCCTTAAAGTTGCGGCGGCGTCTATGAATGTAGGTAATAATATAATGGTGGCTGTGCCGGTCCTCACTCTGTCTCTCTCCACAGATGTGCCTGTCTCTGGGTTGCGCCCGCCTCCAGCTGTCTGTCCTGGACTGGAACCAGCCGGCCATCTCCTTCTACCAGTCCCGCGGGGGACGCAACTTGTCTGACGAGGAGGGGTGGCGCATCATCCGGTTCCTCCCCGAAGACCTACGGCGGATGATTTCGAAGAACGCAGAGCGGGACGGAGACCCCGGACTCTTATAATGCAGCGTAGCTCCGCCTTTTCTTTTCCCACAAGGAAGTTTAGGGGTGCTCCAACCAAAACTGATATTACCTTCTGATTGGCTGGTTTGTTTCAGCTCTCAAGGGGGCTTTGTCTGTACAACCGTGTTCACAGCTCCACCTACCTCGGGGAGGGGCTTCAGCCTAATCAGAAGCTACTGAGTGAGCCCATCAAAGACCATCAGTTATGGGTGGAGCTCCCCTTCAGATTCCCTACCTGGCTATGATGGGTAGAGGTAGTAGGTATTATCCCAACCCCCATTTTCTGCCCAAAGTGGACTTTCCTGAATCTTTGATAAAGACTGTGAAAATAGTATTTTGTGAAAAGTTTTTTTTTTTCACAATCGACTTTTTTTTTTTGTGAAAAGTCTCAAAAGTCCACTCCATTCAAAAGTGAAAAGCCTTGAAATAAATGTTGTGTCCTAAGAGTGCACATTTAAGAGTCAGAGGAGTGTACAGGTGTTCCTAACTCCACCCACTGTGCTATCTCTGCTTTGGCAGGTTAAGGGATGCCTCATTATGCTGTTAATCCCCCCTCAACTCTTATGATCTTCCTGAAATCCTTACTGCCCCCTCTACTGGCCACCCCCTGGATGTAAGTGGAGGTGGGGTTCATATCTACTGCCCCCTCTGCTGGCTGTTCCATGGATGTTAGTGGAGGTGGGTGTTCAGATCTACTGCCCCCTCTTCTGGCTGTTCCATGGATGTTAGTGGGATTCATATGTACTGCCCCCTCTGCTGGCTGTTCCATGGATGTTAGAGGAGGTGGGGTTCATATCTACTGCCCCCTCTTCTGGCTGTTCCATGGATGTTAGTGGAGGTGGGGGTTCATATCTACTGCCCCCTCTACTGGCCACCCCCTGGATGTTAGTGGAGGTGGGGTTCATATCTACTGCCCCCTCTGCTGGCTGTTCCATGGATGTTGGAGGAGGTGGGGTTCATATCTACTGCCCCCTCTGCTGGCTGTTCCATGGATGTTAGTGGAGGCGGGGGTTCATATCTACTGCCCCCTCTGCTGGCTGTTCCATGGATGTTATAGGAAGTGGGGTTCATATCTACGGTCCCCTCTGCTGGTTGTTCCATTGATGTTAGTGGAGGTAGGGTATATATCTACTGCCCCCTCTTCTGGCTGTTCCAGGGATGTTAGTGGGGTTCATATCTACTGTCCCCTCTTCTGGCTGTTCCATGGATGTTAGAAGAAGGTGGGGTTCATATTTACTGCCCCCTCTTCTGGCTGTTCCATGGATGTTGGTGGAAGTGGGGTTCATATTTACTGCCTCCTCTGCTGGCTTTTCCATGGATAATACAGAGGAGGTGGGGGTTCATATCTACTGCCCCCTCTACTGGCTGTTCCATGGATGTTAGTGGAGGTGGGGGTTCATATCTGCTGCCCCATCTGCTGGCTGTTCCATGGATGTTGGAGGAGGTGGGGTTCATATCTACTGCCCCCTCTGCTGGTTGTTCCATGGATGTAAGAGGAGGTGTGGTTCATATGTACTGCCCCCTCTTCTGGCTGTTCCATGGATGTTAGTGGAGGTGGGGGTTCATATCTACTGCCCCCTCTTCTGGCATTTTCCATGTATGTTAGAGGAGGTGGGGTTCATATCTACTGCCCCCTCTGCTGGCTGTTCCATGGATGTTAGTGGAGGTGGGGTTCATATCTACTGCCCCCTCTGTTGGCTGTTCCATGGATGTTGGAGGAGGTGGGGTTCATATCTACTGCCCCCTCTGCTGGCCATTTCCTGGATATTATGAAGGAGGCAGGGTTCATATCTACTGCCCCCTCTGCTGGCTGTTCCATGGAAGTAAGAGGAGGTGTGGTTCATATCTACTGCCCCCTCTGCTGGCTGTTCCATGGATAATACAGAGAAGGTGGGGGTTCATATCTACTGCCCCCTCTGCTGGCTGTTCCATGAATGTTAGAGGAGGTGGGGTTCATATCTACTGCCCCCTCTGCTGGCTGTTCCATGGATGTTAGTGGGATTCATATGTACTGCCCCCTCTGCTGGCTGTTCCATGGATGTTAGAGGAGGTGGGGTTCATATCTACTGCCCCCTCTTCTGGATGTTCCATGGATGTTAGTGGAGGTGGGGGTTCATATCTACTGCCCCCTCTGCTGGCTTTTCCATGGATGTTGGAGGAGGTGGGGTTCATATCTACTGCCCTCTCTTCTGGCTGTTCCATGGATGTTAGTGGAGATGGGGTTCATATCTACTGCCCCCTCTGTTGGCTGTTCCATGGATGTTGGAGGAGGTGGGGTTCATATCTACTGCCCCCTCTGCTGGCTGTTCCATGGATGTTGGAGGAGGTGGGGTTCATATCTACTGCCCCCTCTGCTGGCTGTTCCATTGATGTTATAGGAAGTGGGGTTCATATCTAATGCCCCCTCTTCTGGCTGTTCCATGGATGTTAGTGGGGTTCATATCTTCTGCCCCCTCTGCTGGCTGTTCCATTGGGGTTCATATCTACTGCCCCCTCTGCTGGCTGTTCCATGGATGTTAGAAGAGGTGGGGTTCATATCTACTGCCCCCTCTGCTGGCTGTTCCATGGATGAAGGAGGAGGCGGGGTTCATATCTAATGTAGGGATGAGCCGAACACCCCCCAGTTCGGTTCGCATCAGAACCTTCGAATGGACCGAACGTTTGCACGAACTTTAGAACCCCATTGAAGTCTATGGGACTCAAACATTCAAAATCAAAAGTGCTCATTTTTAAGGCTAATATGCAAGTTATTGTCGTAAAATGGTTTGAGAACCCGGGTCTTGCCCCAGGGAACATGTATCCATGCAAAAAAAAGTTTTAAAAACGGCCGTTTATTCGGGAGCAGTGATTTTAAAGGATGCTTAAAGTGAAAAAAAAGTGAAATATTCTTTTAAATGTCATACCTGGGGGGTGTCTATAGTATGCCTGTGAAGTGGCACGTGTTTTCCGTGTTTAGAACTGTCCCTGCACAAAATTACATTTATATAGGAAAAAGTCATTTAAAACTGCTTGCGGCTTTAATGTAATGTTTGGTCCCTGCAATATGGATGAAAATCATTGAGAAAAATAGCATGGGTTTCCCCCCCTCCCCCCAGGTCATTACCAGCCCCTTTGGCCCTATATCACTGTATCACTCGGCCCCGCCCCTCGGCGTGCCGCGTCACTGGATGTGATTGACAGCAGCGCCAGCCAATGGCTGCGCTGCTCTCAATCCATCCGCTCTAGCTAATCAGCGACCAGGCTGAGCGTCGAAGAGGATCTCGGGACCGCGCGCGGGACTTTCGAGGGGTCAGGTAAGTAAAACGGGGGCTCGGGGGGGGGGGGGGCGGCGTCATCAGATGTTGTTTCACCTTAATGCATAGATTGCATTAAGGTGAAAACATTTTTTTCTTTACAACTCATTTAACCACTTAAGGACCCTCCACTGTATATGTACGTCCTCTTTTTAAACATGGATATCTCAGTAACGGCAGCAGCTGCTGCCACAACTGAGATATCCATGTTTTCAGCGGGCGGCCGTGTAAACGATAACGGCGGTCTCCGCGGCGGATTCGCCGCGAGATCGCCGTTATCGGTGGCGGGAGAGGGGCCTCTGACATTTCCAAGAAAATTATTAAGTTACATCAGGTGCTTGGTAGCTGGTGGTGATCCAAGCCTGATTCATTTTTATGAAGGTCAGATGATCGACCGAGTCGGTGGAGAGGCGCACCCTGTGATCGGTTACAAAGCCTCCAGCAGCACTGAATGTGCGTTCTGAAAGAACACTGGATGCAGGGCAAGCCAGTAGCTCAATTGTGTATTGTGCGAGCTCTGGCCAGTGATCCATCCTCAAGACCCAGTAAGCCAGAGGAAAGGTGTCCAAGTCTGATCTTGCCCCTAGGTATTCCCGCACCATGTAAAACAGACGCTGGCGTTGATTGCTGGAACCGGTCATACCATGGGGCTGCGGACTAAAAAATTGTCTGAAAGCATCGGTCAGACGGCCACCTTCTCCACCGCTCCTTCTTTGACTGACTGTCAGAGGGAAAAAAATCATGCAACCATGAAACAGAACCATAATTTGAATATAATGCTCCTAAGCCAAACTATTGCTCAGACAACTATAATTTAACACATAGCGCCTACTCAATAGGAGCAGGGCACTACACATGGATGTTGTAGGAGGAGGAGTTCATATCTACTACCCCCTCTGCTGGCTGTTCCATGGATGTTACAGGAGGTGGAGGTGTTTCAGGTACTAGGGACTGATGAAGGTGATGGTTTAGGTACTGGGGGCTAGAGGGGGAGCTGTTTCAAACACTGGGGACTGATGAAGGCAATGTTTCAGGCACTGGGGACTAGAGGGGTAGGTGTTTCAGGCACCGGGGGATGGAGAAGGTGGTGTTTTAGGCACCAGGGGCTGGAGAAGGTGGTCTTTTAAGTACTGAGGCTAGAGAGGGTGTTTCAAGTTCTGGGGACAAGTATGGCTGAACATTCAGCCCCAGGAGCACAGACCGGTTGGGCGAGTTGTGAGTTTAGGGAGGGGCCAGACATGGCAGACATAATAGGTACCTGGCAACTGCATGACACACTTGGAACACACAGAGCTGTCACATATGAGGCACTCTGCCACCACTCGTTAGCAGTAATCCCACTATTAACCCCTCTCCTGCCATTAACTCCAGTGGGTTTAAATTTTGAAGTCCTGGCAAATGCAGAACTTTGTCAGACCAAATTCTGTGTCACCACATTGCAGTGTCTGGTCATTAAACTTAGCCCAGCTGGCTCAAAAAGGCCGATAATGTGGTCTGGGACATGTGGCATTTTGTCAGGATGCTCTGGGGGGATTTGAGCCCCCATGACCCCCTCCTTCTCTAACCCCCTGTCCCTGCAACCAGTATACCTCTTAGATCCTTTGTGGATGCTACTTTCACCAGCCTAAAGTCAGACCAAAGTGGTACAGGAACTACTTTAAAGTTGCTGTGACTTTAAGTCGCACATATATGAACGATACTCATTGGAAAACATGGGGTGCGACTTGTCAGGTGACTTTGGTGTCCAAAGTCGCCTGACAAGTGGCACAAGTGTGAATCAGGCCCGAAGAAGTAAAGCATGTTCACTTTGCAGAATTAATTTAACTTATCTTGATAGGAGCTCTAAAGGGTTTGCTATAGAATTTGGGGTGCCTCATGCCATTTTTATTTTTTTATTTTTTCTTCTATTGGGTCCTTCTTTAACCACTTGAGATCCGCGCTATAGACGAAATACGTCCGCAGCGCGGCTCTCAAGTGCCAAGTGGCCGTTTAAAAACGGCCTTTATGTGCATTACCCGCGCGCGCCACTGGGTGGCGCGCGGCGGGTAAAAACTGTCCCGACGCATCGCCGAAGACCCGATGCGTGTACCTGGCGGCCGCGATGTCCGCCGGGTTACTTGCGATCGTCGGTGACACGGCAGGTGACAGCAGGGACGTGGAGCTCTGTGTGTAAACACAGAGCTCCACGTGCTGTCAGAGGAGAGGAGACCGATCTGTGTCTCTTGTACATAGGGACACAGCATCGGTCACCTCCCCCAGTCACCCCCCTCCCCCCACACAGTTATAACACACCCAGGCTACACATTTAACCCCTTCCTCACCCCCTAGTGTTAACCCCTTCACTGCCAGTCACATGTATACAGTAATTCGTGCATTTTTATAGCACTGATCGCCGTATAAATGTGAATGGCGCCAAATTTGTGTCAAAAGTGTCCGATACGTCCGCCGCAATATCCCAGTCCCAATAAAAATCGCAGATCGCCGCCATTACTAGTAAAAAAAAAAAATAATAAAAAAAATCATAATTCTGTTCCCCATTTTGTAGACGCTATAACTTTTGCGCAAACCAGTCGCTTATTGCGATTTTTTTTTTTTTTTTACAAAAATACGTCGAAAAATACGTATCGGCCTTAACTGAGAAAAAAAATAGTTTTTTAAAAAAAAATTGGGATATTTATTATAGCAACAAGTAAAAAAAATATATATTTTTTTTAAATTGTTGCTCTTTTTTTGTTTATAGCGCAAAAAATAAAAACCGCAGAGGTGATCAAATACCACCAAAAGAAAGCTCTATTTGTGGGGAAAAAAGGACGCCAATTTTGTTTGGGAGCCACGTCGCACGACCGCGCAATTGTCAGTTAAAGCGACGCAGTGCCGGACGCTGAGATTTCGCCTGGGAACGAAGGGGGTTTATGTGCCCAGTAAGCAAGTGGTTAAAATTCATACCAGTCCTGACCCCGATCACCACTGGGCCAGGGTTGTAGGGAAGTGGCCCTTGTCCTCATCAAGATAGTGACAAGGTGCTTTGCAAGGAGTGTTTTTCTTGGCAAGATACCACGATTTCAAGGGTATAGGGCCTGACATGGTTCAGGAGGAGGGGGTCACATACTTGTCCCAACTTTCCTGGCTTGCCAGGCTGCATACCTGGATAAGGGTCTGGTATAAAATTTGGGGGAACAGGGGACCTCTGGCTATTTTTCTTGTATGTGGCCCCCCTTGAAATATATACCAGTCCTGACACCCACCACCACTGGGCCAGGGTTATGGGGAAGAGGCCCTTGTCCTCATCAACATAGTGTCAAGGTGATTTGCAAGGAGGGTCCTCCCTGGCAAGATGCCACCTATTTCAAGGGCATAGGGCCTGGCATGGTTCAGGAGGAGGGGACACATGCTCTTCTCCCCGTTCCTGGATTGTCAGGTTCCATACTTGGATAAGGGTCTGGTGTGAAATTTAGAGGGACCTCATGCCATTTTTTCTTGAATGGGGACCCCTTATTTTTTGCCAGTCCTGACCCCCACCACCACTTGGCCAGGGTTGTGGGAAAAAAAGGATGAATACTCTGCGCTGCCAATTTAGAGTGAATGGTAGCTGCTAACACGGCTCATTCGAGAAAAGCAGAAGAAACAAAAGAAAATAAATGTGTAGCGCTTAAAATGACTAACAATAATTAAAATCAAATACCATAAAATATGAAAATATAACACACACAACAATAATGAATAGAATGTGCACAAATCATATATGAGTACCTCTCCTAGGGGGTACAAAGAATGTGCCAACTGGCACGTGATGCAAGGTGATCTGTTACGCCTATTGGTTGGTAACCAAACGCAAAGCTGTAGTGATCAGTTACTATTAGATGAAAAAGTTCATAAACGTCAAAAAGTCAATCAAGTGAATGGATGAAAATGCGTGACTTCTTCAGTGTGATAATCCCACCACCGAGAAAAATGCAGGCTTACCGGAGCGCGTTGACTTACGATGACATATGCCACAGAAAGTCGAACAAAGCTTTGAGTGACAGATGTCATAAACGATCCTTGGCAGGAGTCATGCGTTTAACTAGTCAGCACATCTTTCAATGGGATGAGTATACAGGAACAAGCCGGAAACTTTACTTGTAATAGAATCCCCAAACTGATTTGCTCAGTGTATCGTGATTCCGTTTGATAGATTAAAAAATGTATATTTATTCACAGCTATCAAACTTACATTTGGCTGGAGTTTAAAAAGCTCTTGTATACAAGTGGGGCGGCAGTGGAGTCCTCCCGACGCGTTTCGTGGTCAAAGCACATCGTCTGGGGTGTCTCTCCACTGTAGCCCCCTCCAATTTATGTACAATCCATATAATCATGCCCAATCGGTGAAGATCTGACTCACCCTGTACGGTCAGCAATGAGAAACAGCACTTCCGCCTATCCAAGATGGCGCCGCGGCGTGCACTCCAAGCCTCAATGTGAAAAAATTGAATCTCACATAAAGGCAGGAAGTAGAAAACACATTGTGACAATGGCTATTGTGTACTTAAAAACGATTATCTCTGCGGATGAGGGCATGAATCATAGGCAAAAAGACTATCTAGAATAAAATTATAAATAAATGATTCTTAATTCCAAAACATATTTGTAAAACGATCAAGTTCGATGGATACACTACAGCGCATGCGCGCTAACCAAGCCTCACTATAGAATGAGAAGAGGCGTTTCCTTGTGATAAAATCTTATGAATTACTAAACGGCTAGAGCGCATGAGCGCACACCACGCCTCGTTATGGAATGATGTGTAGGCATGCAGTCATGATTGGTCGGATCGGCGCCCGTGCAGAAAAATACAATCATGATTGGTCGGGTCAGCACCCGTACAAGAGAGTCCGCATCTCTGTGGACCGCAAATGCGTTCCAACGAGGTGAACAGACGTTCCACCATAGGTGTGCGCACAGGGTGTGCCCAGGCACACCCTAATCACCCTGTGCAGCACAAATTCCCCCTACTGCCCTAGCTCCTACCCTTCTCCCTACAACTCTTCTGGCTTCCCTCCTCTCCTCTACCACTGGCTGTTGCTGTGGGGATGTTTTAGAATGAGTAGGGGAAGGGGTCGGTAAAGTATGTAATTTACTGGCCCTTTCCCTTTCTGAATGAAGATCGTGAGTAATCGGTAGTGTGTGTTTGAGTTTTGGGGTGCACACCCTAATGCATAGGCTGCGCACACCTATGCGTTCCACCTATTGATGCGCAGCACAGGCGCACATATAATGACCAAGCCTCTCTGTGGAGGTATGCTTGCATGCCATATAAATCCCGGGAATAGTGTGTGTTTGTGTGTTAAAAAAAAAGGGGGTTGTTACACCGATTTAAAAAGGAAAAAAAGGGGTCTCCATCAGACTCAAATATGGAACAAAAATCAAACTATTGCAAAAAATTTAAAATATTGTAAATATTCTTTATATTAAGATACAGCTGCAGACATAAGCATATAAACTATCCCACGTGTCTCAACAAAATATATTATTAGGCACATGGATGCGAATGTGGTAGACTGTGAAAATAAAATTGCAATATATTGAAATAGCAATATATGTAAAAAAAAAAAAAAATTATAATGTATTTCGTGTGTCAATTAAAAAAAACACACACTGCCTCATGTCTCTTGTAAGTCAGATCTCCACGTACAATAACATATGATAACATGCATAACCGTAAGAAGAATGCTCAAGAGTGTATATACAAAACAAGAAAACACTGCGTACTCCAACATACACACAGTGCAAACTTCTGTATAAAATTCTAAAGACCCAGAATATACAATTTAGAAAAACAACAATATATAATTATGACATGTTGATAAAGGAGTTTATGTCCCATTCGACATTCATTCCTAATGGGGTATGAGTCTGGAGTTCATATATCCAGAAAGTCTCTAGGCGAGAGACCCATCGAGTCATGGCTCCGCCTCTCCAAGGGGGGGTATATTTATCAATGACAACAAATTGGGTACCCTTGGGATTTCTATGATGGTGCTGTCTATAGTGTCGGGGAACAGGATGTTTGGTATCCCCACCTATTATAAGTGCAATATGTTCGCTAACTCTAATAGAAAAAGTGCGGATGGTACGACCGACATATTGCATGCCGCAGGGACACTTTAGTAAGTATACGATATACTTGGTCACACAAGTACAAATTGTTTTTATAGTGTACTGCTTCTTGGTGACTGTAGATGAAAATTCAGAGATTTTGCGTGTGGCCAAAGCATTGTGTTGACACACTTTCAGGGCTGGACTGGGACAGAAATTTGGCCCTGGACTTCATCCAGACTGGCCTATTTTGACAGGTCTCTCACATGGCGGCCGGACAACTCCCGCATCCCCCCCCCTCGGCCACCCAAGCCCAAGGGCAAAGAATCAGTTCGGTTCCCCCCCTTATGGGACAAGAATAGGCAGAAGGGAGAAACTCCCAGGCCATAGCTGTTGAGTCAGCTGTCTGTCCCCTCCCCCATGCCCCTCTGGTCATCCACTGCTTCTTTGTTCCCCGCAGGTGAGCGCTGCAGGGAGGGAGAGACAGAGGACCGGAGGGGGGCGGCGGTCCGCTGTCACTGAAGCCGGCCCACTAAGCCATCAGCCCACCGGGAAACTCCCTGTAGTCCCAATGGCCAGTCCATCCATGCACACTTTGCATTTCCTGCAAGGGTAAAAGCCAACTAAATTATGAAAAAAAGGAGGGTTGATTATGTTTGGGGCAATTTTGCTCTGAAGTGAGGGTACTCCTCTGAACACCACTCTAGCTTGTTCCGGCAATAGGGAGCCCAGTACCTTGTCCCCTCTAAGGATGTTCCAGTGTTTATTAAAAATGCTCTTAATTTGTTTGTGCTGGGTGGAATAAGTGGTCAACATAGCAAATTTGAAACCATCGTCGGTAGGACGTTTAGGTTTGACAGATGTTAGTGACTTCCTGTTCAATGAGAGAACTCTTTGTAATTCCAAATCTACATCACTGATAGAGTAACCCTTTTCCACAAACCTGAATTTCAAAATCTCAGCCTGTGCGAGATAGGTATTATCATCCGTACAATTCCGACGCAGTCTAAGGAATTGACTACGCGGGACCGAACGGAGCCAAGATGGATGGTGGCAACTCCCCATAGGGATATAACCATTACGGTCCGTCGGTTTGAAGTAGGTTTGGAAATTAAACTTCCCATCCAATATAGTTATTTCTAAGTCTAGGAAATGAATCTTAGTAGAACGAAACTCATATGTTAGGGAGATACCCCTGTCATTGATGTTTAAGGAATCAAAAAATGCCTTTAATGATTCAGGGCTGCCATTCCATAGGAGGAGGATGTCGTCTATATATCTGGCCCATAAGCCCAAGGACGGGACTGTCTGGGCATAGACGACATCCTCCTCCCACTTAGCCATGAAAAGATTCGCAAGGCTCGGTGCGAATTTGGCCCCCATGGCTACGCCCCTTAATTGTAAAAAGTAACGTTGGTCAAACCAAAAATAGCTATGTTTAGTAGCAAACTCTAAAAGTTCAATTAAGTAGTCACTTTGAAATGAGGCAAGAGACTGTTCACCCCTTAAAAAATGCTGTACAGCTTCTATGCCTAGATGGTGAGGAATACAAGTGTACAGGGAGGCCACATCTGCTGTGACCATGATGCAACCTTCCCGTACTTCTAAACCCTCTAAAAGACGAATGGTATCACCTGTATCCTTAATGTATGAAGGAGTCTGTTTAACCAGGGGCTGAAGATAGAAATCTATGTACCGGCCTATGCGTGAAGTGACCGAATCAATGCCACTCACGATAGGCCGTCCTGGTGGTTGAGTGGGGTGTTTATGTATTTTGGGCAAATAATATATTGTTGGAATTCTGGGTACTTTAGGAAGCAAATATAGTTTCTCTTTCTTATTGAGAATCTTGAGGTCGAATCCCTTGTTTACAAGGGTTTGTAATTTTTTCTTGTATATTGCGGTAGGATTATTGGGGATTTCTTGATAAGTACCAGGTTCCCCAAGAATCCGGTGCATCTCCTGTTCGTATTGTGATCTGTCTAAAACTACAATCCCCCCACCCTTGTCTGCTGGGCGGATGATCAGGTCCTTGTTTTCACACAAGGAGCGAACACCTTGACTGGACAAGGGATGTGAAGAGTGCCGTTTTTCTTTCAATTGAGACTAATCTTTGAGGACCAGCTCTTTGAAAATTCTAACAGCAGGAGCCACCGCGACGGAAGGATTAAAAAAAGATGGATTCGATCATCCAGAATGAACCGTCCCGGAGGTTGCTGCCCGATTATCAGTCAAATATGTATTGGATACCATATATCGCTGAATGTTAATTTTACGTATACATTTCTGCACATCAATGAATGTGACGAATTTATTTAATGATTTTGAAGGAGCAAACTTGAGGCCTTTATCTAACACGGACTGTTCTGCCACAGTCAGTGTTTTATAACTCAAGTTGAATACTCCTTGGCCACTTATACTCTCCTTCTCTTTTCTTTTCTGAATGCGCCATCCTGCTCTGCATCCTCTCTTTGGTTTGGACCTTTGGAGTACCAGGGACGGCCATGGGCATTAGGATTACTGTATGGTAACCATAACGGTAAGGTGATTGTTCATAACCGCCACGTGGTTGTTGTTGCCCATAATCTCTATGGTCTCTGAGAGGAGAAAATCTATTATGAACAGGTACTGCAGGTGAGTTGTAATATGATTGATGGGGATGATGGTCATCATAATGCTCCCTATATGGGGCTGGAGACGCCCCTCCAGAGTAACCCCCTTGATCACGAAGTGGACGTTGTCCAGAGTGATGGGAGTTGCCTCTATGTTGCCCTCTCCCCCCGCGTTTGCCCCTATTATTCCCCCTCCCTCTAGAGAGGTGATTGGGCGTATGGGGACTATAATATTGTGGCCTTTGCGGTATCGGGGGTAATTCTTGAGTGGAGGGAATACCCAAAGATGGTAGAGATTTGACACCAAATTGCGATGCCAAACTCGTGGGCCCCCCTGTGGAGGTCGATGGTACTGCAGGGCTGGAATTTGCAGCTGGGGCAGTATCCATTAAGGTAGTAGGCGTGAGTGTTTTCTGCCACCCAAAAACAGTGTTTGAGGGAAGAGGTCCTTGTCCTCATCAACATGGCGACAAGGTGCTTTGCAAGGGGGGTCCTCCCTGGCAAAAAACTACCGATTTTCAGGGGCATAGTGCCTCAGGCTATTTTGTAGGGGGTCCCCGTTAAAATTCATACCAGTCCTGACCAGTGACCACCACATCTTTTAGACAAGAGCTACGGAAGAGAATCTTGTTTTCATCAACATGGTGACAAGGTGCTTTGCCAAGGGGGTTCCCAACTGGAAAGGTACCCCCCATTGTAAGGGTATGGGGCCTGACATGGTTTAGGAGGAGGGGCCACATTCTCTACCCTCCGTTCCTGCCTTGCCAGGCTGCATACTTGGATAAGGATATGAAAAAATTGTGCACTATACCAAAAAGAAGGTAAGTGCTGAGTGCCACATGAAAAAAAGCCCAGGGAAATAATACCACGGATAATAGTTATATTTAAATATTGTATTAATAGTATGAAAACGAGTATACCAAAAACCCTAAAAAATGACAATAGAGAAAAAAAATCCTGCACCTAACATTATATAGACAATGTTGTCTGGGACAAAAGACAAACACATATAGAAACAAACAACAAAGCAACAGACAAAACCTAAGCAACTACAGTGCCTTGCAAAAGAATTCACCACCCCTTGGTATTTTTTGTGTTTTGTTGCCTGACAACCTTGCCACATCTTACCACTGGGATTTTTGCCCATTCCTCCTGCCAAAACTGCTTCAAGTTGGATAGTTTGCGCTGGAGAACAGCTATCTTTAAGTCTGACCACAGATTTTCTATTGGATTGAGGTCTGGGCTTTGACTAGGCCATTCCAACACATTTACATGTTTCCCCTTAAACCACTCAAGTGTTGCTTTAGCAGTGTGTTTGGGGTCATTGTCCTGCTGGAAGTTGAACCTCCGTCCTCGCCTCAAATCACACACAGAGTGCTACAGGATTTGCTCAAAAATATCCCTGTATTTAGCACCATCCATCTTTCCCTCAACTCTGACCAGTTTCCCAGTCCTGACTGCTGAAAAACATCCCCACAGCATGATGCTGCCACCACCATGTTTCACGGTGGGGATGGTATTCTTTGGGTGATGTGATGTGTTGGGTTTGCGCCAGACATAGCGTTTTCTTTGATGTCCAAAAAGTAAAATTTTGGTCTCATCAGACCAGAGCACCTTCCTCCATACATTTTGCGAGTCTCCCACGTGCCTTTTTTACAAACTCAAAACGTGCCATTTTGTTTTTTTCTGAAAGTAATGGCTTTCTTCTGGCCACTCTGCCATAAAGCCCAACTCTATGAAGCGTACGGCTTTTTGTCGTCCTATGTACAGATACTCCAGTCTCTGCTGTGGAACTCTGAAGCTCCTCCAGGGTTAACTTAGGTCTCTGTGCTCCTCTCTGATTAATGCATTCCTTGCCCCGGTCCGCGAGTGTTGGTGTGCGGCCGTCACTTGACAGGTTTGCTGTTGTGCCATGTTCTTTCCGTTTGGTTATGATAGATTTGATGGTGCTCCTAGGGATCATCAAAGATGTGGATATTTTTTACATTGTCCCTTACTTGTTTGGAGAGTTCCTTGGTCTTCATGGCAGTGTTTGCTTAGTGGTGCCTCTTGCTTAGGTGTTGCCACAGCTCCCATGTTCGACTGTTCCTAGAGCGTGGTCCACAACACTGACCGGTGCGAAAGTGAGGCGGTGGCGTCAGCTGAATGCTTGGGAAGGTGTCTGACACTCAGAGGAGTAACGTCAACGCGTTTCACTGGGAAACTCCAGCTTCTTCAAGACTAGCGCTCCCTGGCTGTAACAAGTATTTGTACACGTTCAACTTCCTTGACCTAAGGATCACTAAGAAGAGTGACCACCACATCTACCAGACCAGAGCTGTGGAAGAGGCTCTTGTTCTCATCAACATGGTGACAAAGTTCTTTGCAATGGTGCTCCTCCTGGCAAAATTCCATACATTTCAAGGTCATAGTGGCCACATGCTCTTCCCTTGTTTCCCTTGTTTTTTTTTTCTTGTAGGGGCCCCCTTAAAATTCATACGAGTCCTGACCAACACATGTACCAGATCAGAGCTGTGGAAGAAGCTCTTGTTCTCATTAACATGGTGACAGGGTGGTTTGCCACGGGAGTTCCCCCTGGCAAGGTAACCAACCATTTTAAAGGGGTTGTAAAGGTACAATTTTTGTTCCTAAATAGCCTCCTTTACCTTAGTGCAGTCCTCCTTCACTTACCTCATCCTTCCATTTTGCTTTTAAATGTCCTTATTTCTTCTGAGAAATCCTCACTTCCTGTTCTTCTGTCTGTAACTCCACACAGTAATGCAAGGCTTTCTCCCTGGTGTGGAGTGTCGTGCCCGCCCCCTCCCTTGAACTACGGGAGAGTCAGGACGCTCTCTATGTTGCAGATAGAGAAAGGAGCTGTGTGTTAGTGGGCGTCCTGACTCTCCTGTAGTCCAAGGGAGGGGCCGAGCACAACACTCCACACCAGGGAGAAAGCCTTGCATTGCTGTGTGAAGTTACAGACAGAACAGGAAGTGAGGATTTCTCAGAAGAAATAAGGACATTTAAAAGCAAAATGGAAGGATGAGATGAGTGAAGGAGGACTGCACTATGGTAAAGGAAGATATTTAGGGAAAAAAAATGTACCTTTAAAACCCCTTTAAGGGCATAGGGCCTGGCATGGTTTAATACTAGTATGCCCTTCCCACTTTTCCTGGCTTGCCAGGCTGCATACAGAAATAAGGTTCTGGTATGAAATTTGGGAAGCAGCACACTTTGTTGTGTAGTGTCCACTTTCCAGCTATAGCAACTGAACTGTTTCCTAGGGCAGTACCCAGCCCCCCCATGCCATTTGTTTAACAATCCCTCGCCTATTAGCCTAGGAAACAGACATTAAAATTTGGCTTCAGTGAGGTACGGATTTGGCATGCAAACATACCACCCTCTACCGTAGGTAGGGTAGGTGCTAGCATAGGATTTTTGCTAGGGAAACTGTCAGTACAGATACATTTAGGCAGGTCTATGCTTCAGGCTAGGCCTGCTTGTTTTGATCTGGGGGCAGGGAGTGGTTAGTGTAGCAGTGGGTGTGACCACCTGTGCACTAGTTCTGAGGCGCCTCCCCTGCTTTTAGGGAGATTGTTCTGGAAGAGGTTCACGGCCTGGGACTGGAGCAGCAGGCAGCTCATGTGGGGAGCCCTGACCAATCCCCACTTGGTATTGGCAGGGGGCAGGCCTCCCATATAAGCTGAGGCCACATGTCACTGGGGGGAGTAGTCGGCTGGAAGAAGTGGAAAATAGAGTACTAGGCAGTAGCAGGAGGCCACACCCATCTGAGGGGGTGCGCCGATCGTGCAGGAGCCCGGGAGAGCTAGGAGGGAGCTTAATCCTTACACGGTCATGGATGAAGTCTTCATCTTTACACTGTTATAGATGAGGAGTTCCAGGAACAGAGGGGGCTGGAGAAGCTGTCGGAACGTATATTCGGTTAAAGTTCTCCATCAAGGACTCAGGGCAGGAAAAGGTCGGTGAGTGGATTTCTGGATGAAGCATGCTAGGAGAGCTGGGTGCAAGGCCAGAGGAGAGACTGTGGGGAGAGTGTCAGGATTGTGCTGGCGCAGGAATTGCCGGCCGGACTGGCTGGGAGCAGTAGTCCACTAACCAGCATGTGCTACTAAACTACTAGGCCGCCGGGGAGAGGTACTGCAGACCTCTGGCCTAGTAACAGCACCTGATTACAGCCAGCAAGCTGGGATTATTCAGAGTGATGCACAGGATTTGCAGGCTGGACTAGCTGGGAGCAGTAGTCCACCAACCAGCATGTGCTACTAAACTACTAGGCCGCCGGGGAGAGGGACTGCAGACCTCTGGCCTAGTAACAGCACCTGATTACAGCTAGAAAGCTGGGATTATTCAGAGTGATGCACAGGATTTGCAGGCTAGACTAGCTCTGAGCAGTAGTCCACCAACCAGCATGTGCTACTAAACTACTAGGCCGCCGGGGAGAGGGACTGCAGACCTCTGGCCTAGTAACAGCACCTGATTACAGCCAGCAAGCTGGGATTATTCAGAGTGATCTCTTTTGTCACAATGAAGATGATGGAACGGGATTTAATAGTTTTACAGTGAAAGTTTTGTGCAGGAGGAGAGAAGTCCTGGGAGCAATAGTCTGCATGGTGTTATGCAGGGGAAGAGACTATCAATGTTAGAAGTACATCAGTTCTTCAAGACTAAACCAATTTACCAATGTTCATTAAATATGATGGCATCCCATATCCCCCCTACCCCAACCAAGTTATATCCCCCAATAAACAAAAACAAAATAACGCAAATGACCGTTCATTGTCTCTGATGTGATAGATGGAAGAGGGGGCAGCAGGGTGATATGGTGGATGTTGAGTGAGAGTGTGAGTGAATAACTTGTATAGCGCTGCGCCTCAAGGAGCTTATTTCCATCCAGTGTCGCCCTGATCCTTCAGAAGAGGTGGGTCTTAAGTTTTTTCCTAAAGGCCCGATGGTTTTCCACCATGCGGATGTTTGTGGGTAGAGCGTTCCATAGCCGTGGTCCTTGGACTGCAAATCTTCGTTCTCCCTTTGATATGTAGCGGGACTTGTGGATGTGGAGGAGGTTTTGGTTGGTTGATCGGAGAATGCGATTGGAGTTGTAGGCCGGGATTCACATACTGTACATCGGCGCATATTTATGCCACCGTAGCGTACCTCTTTTACGCTACGCCGGCGTAGCGCACAGAGGCAAGCGCTGGATTCACAAAGCACTTGCTCCCACTCGCTGTTAAAGATACGCTGGGTTTCCTCGGCGTAAGCCAGCGTAGGTGGAAGTGGGCATGAGCCATGAGGCGTGACCCCATGCAAATGATGGGCCAAGCGCCATAGAAATACTTAAAATGAACGGCGCATGCGCCGTCCCGTGGTCGCATCCCGGTGCGTATGCTCAGAATCACGTCGAAACAACTGCCTAAGATACGTCGAATCACTGCCTACGACGTGAACGTAATCTACGCCTAGTCATATTCACGTACAACGTAAACAACAAAAGATACGACGGCTTGTGTTCCCTGGTCCATACCTTTGCATGGGTTGCGCCTCCTATATGGGGAATAACTTTACGCCGGACATACGACTTACGCAAACCGCGTATATGATGCGCCGGGCGCAACTACGTTTGTGAATCGGCGTATCTCCCTCATTTGCATATGTGCATAGAAAATCTATGGGAGCGGCAAATGCGCCCGGCGTAAATATGCGCCCACGATACGACGGCGTAGGCAAGTTAGGTCGTTGGGATGAAGCCTATTTTTAGGCGTATCTTAGTTTATGAGTCCGGCGCACAGATACGACGGCGCATATTTGCACTTACGCGGCGTATCTGGAGATACCTCGGCGCAAGTGCTTTGTGATTCCGGGCCGTAGTGTTTTATTTTCTCTAACAAGTATTGAGGAGCGTTTCCGTGTGTGCATTTGTGGGTGAGGCAGAGGGTCTTGAATGTAACCGATCCTTTACGGTTAGCCAATGAAGGGTCCTCAGGGACGGGGTGATGGATTCCCAGGGTTTTTTCCCTGTTACCAGTCTGGCTGTCGTGTTCTGGACAACTTGTAGGAGTGAAATCTGGTATTTCGGTAGTCCTAGGTAGAGGGAGTTTGCTTAGTCGAGTCGGGAATTGATGATTGTTCCCACTACTACTACTATGTCCTCTTCTGGAATGAAGGGGATGAGTCTACGCAGCACGCGGAGGAGATGGTGGGATCCGCTCACTGCTGATCCTATTTGTGCATCCATCGACATCTCCGAGTCAAAGATGACTCTGAGACTTTTGACTTTGGTGCTCGGGGTAATGGTCTGTCCAAGGATGGTGGGTGGTGTCCATGGGCGTCCGCTGAAATTTTTTCAGGGGGGGGGGTGCTTCCGCAGCGGCAATACACAGTCACATTTAACCCTTTCTTCAAACGCTAGAAGGGGTTAAAAGCACCCTGCTAGCGGCCAAATAGCTCAGCTAAAACGATGGTAAAGCAGCGTTTTACCGATAACGCAGCCAGCTGGCAGTGTGAAATAACTCTTGAGATAATTCAGCTTCACTCCATGCCCATATAAATATAGCCTAGAGAATGTACAGACCCCCCTTCAGCACAGATAGACCCCCCTTCAGCACAGACCCCTCCATTCAGCACAGACCCCCCATTCTGCACAGACCCCCCTCCTTCAGCACAGATGGACCCCCGCTTCAGCACAGCCCCCCATTCTGCACAGACCCCCCCTTCAGCACAGATGGAACCCAATTCAGCAACAAAAAAACTTCAGCACAGACGGACCCCCCCCCCCCCCCCCCATCCCATTCAGTACCTCAGATCAGCCATCAGCACGGCATGGGCACAGCAGGTTCCCTGTGTACACAAACACTGGAGGGGAAGGTGGCCTCACTCTGCTCGCTGTGTCTGTGTGACATCCGGCCCGGGACTGCTCAGACAGCCCACAGCCGCGAGACTTTTCAACACCTTCTTGATTTTCCAGGGGGGGTCAATTGCCCCCCCTTGCCCTATGGAGCGGACGCCCATGGTGGTGTCCATGAAGTCTTAACTTTTGTATTTCGGTTTGCGTGGAGGAGAAGAAGTTCTGTCTTGGATCCATTGAATTTGAGGGAGCTCTCAGTCATCCAATCATCGATCAATAACAGGCATTTTTCTAGTCCGTGGTATTGGTCTTTTTTTCGGTGATGCGAAAGTAGAGTTGAGTGTCGTCAGCGTATGAGTGGTAGCACAGGTCCTGTTTGCTGTTAGTTACTAGTTGCAACCAAGTTCTACATTTGGAGGTCCCACCGAGATCCGCCTTCATGGTTAACCTGCTGGCCATCGCCCCTAGCAACCACCAAAAGCTGGGGGGGACTTTGCCTGTTTTGCCAAGTTTGGGGTATAACAAGGAAAGGACTGTGTGTTTGTCTTTAAAATTGACTTTTGCCACATGCTGTTGCCCATAGCAGCCAAACCTAAGTTTGTTGCCAAGTGCCGTTGGCAATAGCAACCGTCCAGGATCAGCGCTGCCTTCACGCTCCTGCACCCAGTTGCCTCAATGGACACTCACAACACAACAGCGATAAGCCCTGCAGCCAGTGACTGTAACCATGTGCTATCACCCGTGGCAACCGTGATGGAGGTCTGGCAGCAGGGTATGGATATGGTGGATGTTAGTAATCAGTAGCAACCATCCGCTACACAAACTTGAGTATGTTCTTGAACCTGCCCCTAAACAAGGTCAGGTATGTTCCGCTCATCATCACTAATCATCATGACGATCACCAAGGTAAATGGAAATTCCCCTTTGAAAGTGAACCTGTTCTACTCCTTTAGTAAATCAGTCCCATTCGGTGACCTCAAAGCCATGTAACTCTCTAAGTTACAGTAAGTGGAAACTAGTTACATGATGCTGGCTTGGCCATTGTGTGGATTGTTTTGGGTAATCGATGAATACGGTGCGTGTGATTCCCGTGACACGTACCTCTAGTAGTCAGGTCAACGCACAACACAAAACGGTCCCCTAAGCCATATCTACTCGTCAGGTGGCTCCACTCCTCCCTCACCTCCATCACATCTATTGTTGGGCAGACAAAAGACAAATGTTTCTTAGGATTTAAAGTCAACAGTTGATGTCAGAGTTGTAGCCCAGGGGAGGAGGGCCGGTCCTTGCATCCCAAGAAACTTCCTCCCGTGACTACAGAGCGAGCGAGAGACAGAAAGAGAGAGACAGAGCAAGGGAGGGAGAGAGAAGCAAGAGTAGAAGAGCTCTACAGAGAAAAGAACGCAAAAAAGAGAGAAAGAGAGAAGATCGAAGAGCGAGACGAGAAAGGTACGTGATTGGCCACTAGCTGACAATGTTACATATAAGGATGTACAACTTCCATTCTCTTGGCCAACTTCTGTTCCCCGGGACATACCAATGCATGGATGCCCAGTAGGCATAAGAACATTTTTTGCCACATTTTTTTTAATTTTTTTTACATTTGGTAATTTTTCTTTATTTTGGAGTCAACGGGGGAAGACAGAATTAGTAAGGTTCAATAAGCTTTAAACATAAGTTAAAAATGTTACATGAGCAAGATTTGTAAGGGGGCACTGTGTTAGTGACACCTGATGTAAAGGGAGGGAAAGGTGGGGACACTTGATGTAAGGGGGCACTGTAATAGGGACACTTGATATGGGGGGGGGGGCACTGTGATGGGGAAACTGATAGAAAGGGGCACTCTGAAAGGGGGAACCTGATGGGGGCACTCTGAAGGGGGCACCTGATGCAAGGGGGGTTGTGATGGGGACACTTGATATAGGGGAGCACTGTAATGGGGACAACTGATAAAAAAGGGGCACTCTGAAAGGGGGAACCTGATGGGGGCACTCTGAAGGGTGCACCTGATGCAAGGGGGGTTGTGATAGGGACACTTGATATAGGGGGAGGCACTGATGTAAGGGGGCACTGTGATGGGAACACCTGATGTAAAGGGAGGGAAAAGCAGGGACACCTGGTGTAAGGGGACACTGTGATAAGGACACTTGATATAGGGGGGAGCACTGTGATGGGGACACATGATATAAAGGGGGCATCTGATTTAAGAGGGGCTGTGATAAGGACACTTGATAAAGGGGAGCACTGTGATGGGGACACCTGATGTAAAGGGGCACTCTAAAGGGGCACCTGATGTAAGGGGGACTGTGATGGGGAAACCTAATGTAAGGGGGCACTGCGATAGGGATACTTGATATTGGGGAGGAACTGATGTAAGGGGGCACTCTGAAGGGGGCACCTGATATGAGCGGCCACTGTGATAGGGACACTTAATATGGGGGGGGGGCACTGTAATGGGGACACTTGATGTAAAGGGAGGGAAAGGCGGGGGCACCTGATGTAAGGGGGCACTGTTGCCATGTGATGGGGACACCTGATATAAAGGAGCACTCTGATGGGGCACCTGATGTAAGGGGGCTGTGATGGTGAAACCTAATGTAAGGGGGAACTGTGATATGGACACTTGATATAGGGGGCACTGTGATGGGGGCACCCGATATAAAGGGGCACTCTGATTAGGGACCTGACGTAAAGGGGCACTGTGATTGGGACACTTGATATAGGGGGAGGAACTGATGTAGGGGGGGCACTGTGTTGGGGACACCTGATGTAAGGGGGCACCTTGATGGGAACACCTAATGTAAGGGGGCACTCTGATGGGGGCATCTGATGTAAGGGGGCACTGTGATGGGGGAACCTAATGTAAGGGGCACTCTAGGGGCATCTGATGTAAAGGGGGACTGTGTCGGGGCACCTAATGTAAGGGGGCACTCTGATGGGGGAATCTGATGTAAGGGGGCATTGTGTTGGGGACACCTGATGTAAGGGGGAACCTTGATGGGAACACCTAATGTAAGGGGGCACTCTGATGGGGGCATCTGATGTAAGGGGCACTGTGATGGGGCACCTAATGTAAGGGGCACTCTGGGGGCATATGATGTAAAGGGGGACTGTGGTGGGGCACCTAATGCAAGGGGCACTCTGATGGGGGCATCTGATGTAAGGGGGCACTGTGATGAGTGACACCTGATGTAAAGGGGGAAAGGTGGGGATACCTGGTGGGGGTGCTCTGATGGGAACACTTAAAATATAGAGGGGCACTGTGATGGGTACACCTGGTGCAAGGGGGCAGCACTCTGCTGGGGATACTTGATGTAAGGGGGCACTCTATAATGTACATGTGCTTTTTGGGTAGCAGATGATTCTGTTCTAACAGCGCCAGTGACTGAGCTGTCACAGACAACTCCTGATCTCTGTTTGTGGTCGGGACCAGTGGGGCGGGCTCCTGATCCCATTGTAAAGACCCAGTTAAAGGACCACCAGGAAGAAGTGAGAAAGGGTTTAGTAAATGTTATCAAAGAACTCAAAATGTGAAAAAAAAAACATTTTTTCACCAAAATCACTCTGCTCAACCCTAACCGGCAGTCATATGTCCCGTGTCAATCTGAGGGTTTAGAGCAGCCTTTCCCAACCAGGGTTCCTCCAGAGGTTGCCAAGGGTTTCCTTAGATGTGGTTGGCTGACTTCACACCTGATGGGGCCAACACCACTTGGCAGAGCCAGCTGCATGGCACCAAAGATCTATATTAGTTGTCTGGGTGGAGTTCTTCCCACTGGCCACCATTGATTGCTTTAAGCAAGCGTCCCTCAAGACCTGAACATTAATTGAGGCTTCCTCTTGGGTAAATAGGTTGACAAAGGGTGGTCTTCTCTGCAGGGAGGCCCGGTGTAGAAGGAAGAGGAGCACCATAATGATGATTTCATAAAATGGCCAACAATTTTTATAATTTATATACTTTTATTTTATAAAAGTTGAATGACTCATGGGTTATTCTTTTTGGCGCTCTACCCGCTTCTATGCTTCATTTTTTACCCAAGGTCAGTGGGTAGACTAGGGTCTAGGACAGCCATCACTAAATGCCAGACCGTGTTCTGGACCTGGACTGAGTGACAAGTCTGACCGCCAGCCAGCAAGCCACTCCCCAATCCTCTCCTTTAGAGTCATTGGTTGCTAGGACCGCTGATGTCCTAACAATCCATGTCATTACATGCATGCCCTGCCCCCAGCTTTATAGGAGGACAGATAGTTGAACTTATCCCATCCAGACTTGCAGCCTGCTCAGGTTCCCAACCTCTCCCTGCCTGGCACTACAAGGTACGGGGGCATGGGTGACACCTGATTTATGGGGACACCAGATGTAAGGGGGCCTTCTGATTTGGACACCTGATGTAAGGGGTCAGTGGTAGGGACACCCGATGCAATGGGGCTTTGTGATGGGGACACCTGATGTAAGGGGGCAGCAAAATGGACACCTGATGTAAGGGGGCACTGTGATGGGGGACACCTGATGTAAGACGGCATTGTGATGGGAACACATGATTCAAAGGAGCACTGTGATGGGCACACCTGATGTAAGGGGGCACTGTGATGGGGACACCTGATGTAAGGGGGCACTGTGATGGGGAAACCTGATGTAAGGGGGCACTGTGATGGAGACACCTGATGTAAAGGAGCACTGTGATGGGGACACCTGATGTAAAGGAGCACTGTGATGGGCACACCTGATGTAAGGGAGCACTGTGATGGGGACACCTGATGTATGGGGGCACTGTGATGGGGACACCTGATGTAAAGGAGCAGTGTGATGGGGACACCTGATGTAAGGGAGCACTGTGATGGGGACACTTGATGTAAGGGGCAGAGATAGGGACACCTGATGTAAGAGGGCATTGTGATGGGGACACCTGATGTAAGGAGGCACTGTGATGGTCACCTGGTGTAAGGGGCACTCTGATGGAGGACTGTTGATATCCTAACAATCCATGTCATTACATGCATGCCCTACCCCCAGCATTAGAGGAGGACAGATAGTTGAACTTATCCCATCCAGACATGCAGCCTGCTCAGGCTCTCAACCTCTCTCTGCCTGGCATGAGTGACACCTGATTTATGGGGACACCGGATGTAAGGGAGCCTTCTGATTTGGACACCTGATGTAAGGGGGCAGTGGTAGGGACGGACACCCGATGTAATGGGGCATTGTGATGGGGACACCTTATGTAAGGGGGCACTGTGATGGGGACACCTGATGTAAGGAGGCACTGTGATGGGGGACACCTGATGGAAGGGGGCACTGTGTATAAAGGTACAACCGTCTTAACATCGTGTGTAGGTAGATCCACAACCCATTGGTGACATTGGGCATGTCTCCAGTCTATCTGGACACCCCTATTGGGAACAAACTGTGTCCGGGTGGGAGCATTGCTAGTCATCAACTTTGGGTATGGTTCCTTATTTTACCCAAGGTTGGTTGATGTTTTAAACTTGTGAGTGTGTGTGATGTCTTGATTGTCTTATTGTTATAAGGGGGGGAGGGATTAGAAGTCTGTTCTTAGGAAGGGTAAGGTAATTTTTCCCGTGGATACAGGGAAGGGGGTAGAGAGGGGAACAGGGGAAGGGAGGTAAGGCTTCCATTCTCCTCTCCCTGAGGGCGCCAGAGATGATGCCCATCTACAGTAGGTGTTTGTGATATTGTGTTTTTAGCACGACAGCATCGCGCTGATTCTCGGCGACATGGTGCCGAGATCTCGCCGACATCTCACACTCACTGGAATAGTGACAGCACATCCCAGCAAGCGCGTCATAGAAGCGACGGGAGATCCGACTTGGATTCCCGCCAATTCTACACGTGTGCGGCGTTTGTTATGAATCCTGAGGGGGAAGTCCCCGCCGGATTTTAAATAAAAATCCGGCATGGGTTCCCCCCTCAGGAGCATACCGGGCCCTTAGGTCTGTTATGGGTTGTAAGGAGAGCCCCCCTACGCCGAAAAAAACGGCGTAGGGGGTCCCCCTACAATCCATACCAGACCCGTATCCAAAGCACGCTACCCGGCCGGCCAGGAAGGGAGTGGGGACGAGAGAGCGCCCCCTCCTGAGCCGTACCAGGCTGCAAGCCCTCAAAATGGGGGGGTTGGGTGCTCTGGGGCAGGGGGGCGCACTGCGGCCCCCCCACCTCAGAGCACCCTGTCCCCATGTTGATGAGGACAGGGCCCCTTCCCGACAACCCTGGCCGTTGGTTGTCGGGGTATGCGGGCGGGAGGCTTATCGGAATCTGGGAGCCCCCTTTAATAAGGGGGCCCCCAGATACCGGCCCCCCACCCTAAGTGAATGGATATGGGGTACATCATACCCCTAACTATTCACCTGTAGGAAAAATGTCAAAGTTAATAAACACACCACACAAGGGTTTTTAAAATAATTTATTTTTCTGCTCCGGAGGCTCCCCCTGTCTTCTTTATTAGCTCTGTTTACCAGGGGGGGCTTCTTCTTTGACGTCTTCGGGTGGGTGGGGGCCGCCGTCTGGTTCTCTTCCCCCGCCGGGGGGGGTCGCTTTTAAAAAAGCCCCCACCCCCCGGCGGGTTTCCTCCGGCGTCTTCGGCGGGGGGGCTTCTTCTTCCGCTATCCCGACGGGTCTTCTCCGCTACCCGGGGGGTCTGTGTGATACCTACCCACGTGGGTAGGTATCACATGGGTAGGTACCAGAGCATGATGGGATTGTGAGGTCTATATAAATCCGATGCAAGCCACGCACTTGTCATTGCAGCGAGGAAAGGCGACGTGTCAACATCGGGAGAAGGAGAGAAGTGAAGAACATGACGTCACAGCACGGAAGAAGAACTCACAGCACGGAAGGAGAAGAAGACGTACAGCACGGAAGAAGGCACCGGACAGCGAGAGGAAGAACCGGGGTGCGCCGAGTCAACAGCGGAGAGCGGCGAACATAGAAGGAGACCCCTGGAGAGTTGAGAAGACCCCCCGGATAGCGGAGAAGACCCGTCGGGATAGCGGAAGAAGAAGCCCCCCCGCCGAAGACGCCGGAGGAAACCCGCCGGGGGGTGGGGGCTTTTTTAAAAGCGACCCCCCCGGCGGTGGAAGAGAACCAGACGGCGGCCCCCACCCACCCGAAGACGTCAAAGAAGAAGCCCCCCTGGTAAACAGAGCTAATAAAGAAGACAGGGGGAGCCTCCGGAGCAGAAAAATAAATTATTTTAAAAACCCTTGTGTGGTGTGTTTATTAACTTTGACATTTTTCCTACAGGTGAATGGTTAGGGGTACGATGTACCCCATATCCATTCACTTAGGGTGGGGGGCCGGTATCTGGGGGCCCCCTTATTAAAGGGGGCTCCCAGATTCCGATAAGCCTCCCGCCCGCATACCCCGACAACCAACGGCCAGGGTTATCGGGAAGGGGCCCTGTCCTCATCAACATGGGGACAGGGTGCTCTGAGGTGGGGGGGCCGCAGTGCGCCCCCCTGCCCCAGAGCACCCAACCCCCCCATGTTGAGGGCATGCAGCCTGGTACGGCTCAGGAGGGGGGGGGGGCGCTCGCTCGTCCCCACTCCCTTCCTGGCCAGCCGGGTAGCGTGCTTTGGATACGGGTCTGGTATGGATTGTAGGGGGACCCCCTATGCCGTTTTTTTCGGCGTAGGGGGGCTCTCCTTACAACCCATAACAGACCTAAGGGCCCGGTATGCTCCTGAGGGGAGAACCCATGCCAGATTTTTATTTAAAATCCGGCGGGGACTTCCCCCTCAGGATTCATAACAAACGCCGCACACGTGTAGAATTGGCGGGAATCCAAGTCGGATCTCCCGTCGCTTCTATGACGGCTCTGTCTCCATCGCGGCAAGCCAGCTCGGCGCTGGCTCCCGCGATGGGGCTCGTAGGTGGTCAATCTCGCCGAGAAAGGGAGCGAGATTGACACAATATCGCGTTCACCTACTGTAGTTAGTTCAAGAGCTTGGGGTACTCGTCCATTGTGGTAAAGTGGTGCCAGCAGGACCAAAGTTTGTTGAATTTGGATAGAGTCTCCTTTGCATGATGGGCAAGCTCTAGCTTTGATTCATCAACCAGCTGATGGTTTGACACAAATTTGGGGTCACTGACTCAAACATTGAAGCTGGAGAACCAGCATGATAACCAGACAGGCAGCATTTTCAAAAGAGGAGCTTAGCAGTATCTCCATGTTTTTCTCTGGAAAGAGGTTCACTTTAAATTTCAACAAGTGTATAGAATGGAGAAGTTGTATTATAAAGAAACAGAAATGCTTAGCCGTTCGCATTGCGCATTGTTCCCGGTTATCCTCTTCCTTTTCAGCTCTGTTGATTTTGCTGCCTTTTGGGACTAACGGAAGTTTGCAGAGAGTAAAAAGCAATCCAGCAACTAATTAAGGATCAGGAAGGGAATTTAAGGGTGTCTTCCATGCCAATGGGGTTCCCATGCTGATGAGGACATGGGCCTCTTCCCCACAACCCTGGCCCAGTGCTGCCTTCGGCCAATTTTATTAAAGGAAGTTTGCAGAGAGTAAAAAGCAATCCATTGACTAATTAAGGGTATGGTAAGGGAATTTAAGGGAGTCCTCCATGCCAGGGGGTTCCCATGAGGACATGGGCCTCTTTCCCACAGCCCTGGCCTGTGGATGTGGGGGTCTGAGGGTTTAAACTTATGGGAATCTGGGGGCCCCTATTAAAACAAACCTCATGTGAATGAGTAAGGGGTACATGGCACCTATGGTTACGCATTTACAATATGAATCAGTTTGCCATGCGTTATACTGGCACACACTGCCCTGGGGGGCATGCACCAATGCAAACAACAAAAACATACCATTCAGCAGAGGGAGGATCTTTTAACAAAAGTCTTATGGGCAGCATTTAAATTGCAATTTGTTTTCAAATGAAGCCTAGAAGACGCCTTAAAACCTGCATGTGAAGGTGGTTTTTTAGAGTCTGCTATGGATTTTAAAGGATTCCCCCTACGGAAAAAAAAACAAGAAAAATAAAGCATATGGTACCACAAGAAGCCATACTGCTTGCAGGTAGGGGGAGACAACCATGTGCCCATCTTTCAGAACCATGGCAGGCCATATGCCTTCAACAGGGGGAGGGAACCTTGCCAGGGGTTCCCATGTGGAGGAGGACAAGGGCCTCTTCCCCACAACCCTGGCCCAGTGCTGCCTTGATTTTTTTAAAGGAGAGTAAAAAGCAATCCAGCGACTAATTAGGGGTCTGGTACGGAATTTAAGGGTGTCCTCCATGCCAGGGTGTTCCCATGCTGATGAGGACATGGGCCTCTTCCCCACAACCCTGGCCTGGTGTATGTGGGGATCCGAGGGTAGGGGCTCTGAAATCTGAAAACCCCCATTAAAATAACCCTCTTATGGATGAGTAAGGGGTACATAACGCCCATGGTTACTCCTTCACAAAAAAGGATTACAAAGTAAACCCCAATGATGAGTTCTTTATTTTAAAAAAACGGTGGAAATCCATCAATTTGTCAGGTGATGTAAATTCACGATTAAGACCAGGCAAATGATGTGGAAATGTAGAATGACACGGGAGAGTCACATGACATGCAAATCCTGGTATCTCCATTACTCTAATCACTGTCCCCATTTCCTGGAGGTGATGATGTCACCTGATCTGTGGGGGATGGGAACAGAGATTAGTAAATAACCAGAAACACAAGTTACTGCAAAATAATAGGCAGAGCTTATCATTGAGATCTTCTAGTAACACCAATTATCCGCTGTACTATAGGAGTCCCTGAAATAGAGCCCCACCCTCAGCGATCAGACTTTACATTGTAACTTTGTATTAGAGCCCCCCGATGATCAGACTGAAACTTTGCAACCCCAGTGATCGCCGTTCTTCTGGGAGGAAGGCATTGGCAGTATATTGTCATCCTTGGGACAGGTAATAAATACCTGGAAGGGTCACACTGACACATTACCCATCAAGCTGCACTTCTCATGAAATAGTGGATTGGAGGCCCAGGCTGGGATGGTTATCTATGATGTCCAGGGATGGGGGATCCTATGTGGGATGAGTCCTGGTTGGGACGGTCGCTGTATTTGGTGTTTAGTTCTGACACGTATTGTCTCTTTTCAGAGTCCGCCCTCACCTGCCAGAAGATGATGTCCAATATGTCCGTCCAGCCCATCGGAGCACAGCCAATGTCCGTCTCGCAGTCGGTGATGATCATGCAGCCGGAAGCATGGGGTTCAGGGATCTGCGACTGCTGCGAAGACATGGGAGTGTGTAAGTGATGTCATCAGACCCGTCATCAGACCCATCATTAGACCCATCGTCAGACCCATCATCAGACCCATCATTAGACCCATCATTAGACCCATCATCAGACCCATCGTTAGACCCATTATCAGACCCATCATTAGACCCATCATTAGACCCATCGTCAAACTCATCATCAGACCCATCATCAGACCCATCATCAGACCCATCATCAGACCCATCATCAGACCCATCGTCAGACCCATCGTCAGACCCATCGTCAGACCCATCGTCAGACCCATTATCAGACCCATCATTAGACCCATCATAAGACCCATCATTAGACCCATCGTCAGACCCATCATCAGACCCATCATTAGACCCATCATTAGACCCATCATCAGACCCATCGTTAGACCCATTATCAGACCCATCATTAGACCCATCATTAGACCCATCGTCAAACTCATCATCAGACCCATCATCAGACCCATCATCAGACCCATCATTAGACCCATCATCAGACCCATCGTCAGACCCATCGTCAGACCCATCGTCAGACCCATCGTCAGACCCATTATCAGACCCATCATTAGACCCATCATAAGACCCATCATTAGACCCATCGTCAAACTCATCATCAGACCCATCATCAGACCCATCATTAGACCCTTTTGTCAGACCCATAATCAGACCCATTATTAGACCCATCATCAGATCCATTGTTAGACCCATCGTCAGACTTATTGTTAGACCCATCGTTAGACCCATCATCAGACCCATCGTCAGACTCATCATCAGACCCATCGTCAGACCCATTGTCAGACCTAACGTTAGACCCATTATTAGACCCATCATCAGATCCATTGTTAGACCCATCGTCAGACTCATTGTTAGACCCATCATCAGACCCATCGTCAGACCCATCGTCAGGGATCTGCGACTGCTGTGAAGATATGGAAGTGCGTAAGTGAAGTTATCAGACCCATCATTAAACCCATCATCAGACCCATCATCAACTAGGGAAGAACTGGAGGGAAGGATTGGTTAGACTAAATATTAATCAGAGGGATCAGGGAACTAACTGATCATACTAATCAGGAACTAAAGGGGAAGGGCATGGATCAGACTAGACTGGAGGGGAATATTCTGGTCAGACTAGACTAGAGAAAGTCTGGAATGGTCAAGTATGTGATCAGACTAGGAAAAGACTGGAGTGGAAGGATATGTCAGACTAATAATCATTGACTGGAGGGATCAGTGATCTGAAACTAGGCGGGAACTGTGGTTTTGGTGAAGAATTATAATTGCCAAGGATTGGCATCAGCTAAAAGATCATCTAAAGCCCTGTACACATGGCCCAGATTCTCTCTTTTGAAAGACACAAACACAGTGATGTCATCGACTACGACGAGCACGCGCTCGTCACATTGGATGCCGTCGCCGCCATCTTGCTTCACCCTACCTATGCCTTGGAAGCTACCGCGCAAGTCATTTTGAGCATGCGCGGGTTTCCATGGAGAGGTAAGTATACACACTCTTGGGTTTCTCGGCAGGAAAACACAGCCGTGAATCTCACAACGAGAAAATAGAGAGCAGGTTCTCTATTTTTATCATCGAGATTCTGGGTTTTCTTGACGAGAAACCTCAAAGCCTCGTACACACACACAGCTTACTCGGCAAGAAAGCTCTGCCAGCAGTTTTCTTGCTGTTTCCTGCGTGTGTACTAGGCTTAAGTCTGTGAACAGGCAAGGTCTGGTCAAAAAAGAGACAATTTGAGAGCCAATGGACAAACTTCAACAACCAGAATAGAGAAGCCAGGGGAAGCCAAGTAGCTTCTAGGAGAATTCAGGGACCAGGTCCAATAACTTGATGGTGGGCACTATGCAAGCACTTTTCTTCAATCCCTCCTTCTCTCTCATGCAGGTTGCTGTGCTCTCTGGTGTCTGCCATGCTTCCAGTGCAAAACGGTCAGCGACTTTGGAGAATGCTTGTGCCTCCCTCTGCTGGATCCAGGATGTTGTGCCTATTTTGGGAGCAGCCTGGTCTGTCCTCCCATTTCTATGGCTATGAGAGCGGCTGTGAGAGAGAGATACAGAATCCCTGTAAGTTTATATTCGGTGGGGGCTGAGGGTGCCATGGGTCTCAGAACTTCATTGTACAAAAAACGGTGGAGCAAGAAGAACAGAAAACGAAGACTCCTCCAGGGGGATTCAGTAAAGCATTACCGACACATTTCTGGTGGTGGTTTCCTTTAGAACTATCTGCACCAGATTCAGGAAAGCTTCTGTGTCATTACAGACAATAGTGACAACTTCAGGTACTTCTAACTACCACCATTTTAAGAAATTCCAGATTTCTGGTGGTAATTTAGACCAGTTTTGAGCTGGTTCACAGAGGTCCTCCAGTGCTCAGAGTGAGGAAAGTCTGATGGGGAGCTTGTGGGCAGGTGCAGTTTACTTTCTTCACTACAGGTGGCGTTCTTTCACAGCAGTACTGCAGTTAGAGAAGAAGACAGGTGGAACATAGTTCCTCTATGGTTTCCTGGGTCACTAGGGAAGCATCCAATTGGATGATGCAGCCCCATGTGACTCTGGTAGCCATCTTGGATCAGGCAGAGCCTATTTGTGGTCCTTGCTCATAGGTTCGGCGTGCATTTGCGAGTCAGTAGAGTAAGAACAGGTATCCTGTCTGGTGGGGAAAGTACAAGCCACAGGTAAAGGTTCCTATGTCTTGCAACTTCTCTGGGCACCTTTGTTTTGGGCCAGGTCATACTCTTGCCCTCTCTACAGATGCCAACAGTTTGGCTGCATTCTGCTGTCTTTATTCTGTTGACAGTAAGCTAAATGTAAACAAAGAGGCTTGGGATAATAGTAGTATGGCAATGCCCTTATTTGGCAAATGACTTGTGTCACTGTGTGGGCAGAGCCTGAAAAAAAACTGGGAGATTAGTCCCCAATTAGTCTGTTTTACTATGATTGACAGTGGGCGGATCCAAAAGCAGCTATTGGACTGAATAGCAGCTATGGATCCACTCTCTGCTGTGTGATGTCAATCAACAGCAAGATGGACCTGATGGGCAACTACTCCCTCAGCTCCCCCCATCAGGGTCTGCTAGGGTGACCACATGTCCCGGATTGCCCGGGACAGTCCCGCATTTTGCAGGTCTGTCCCGGGCACCTTCATCCCAGGACAATACAGAATGAAACTCACACAGTCACCCCCCAAACCAAATGAATGCCCCCAAAAAAGGCCACCACATCACTGCTTTACTCACTTACAGTACTTGTCCTTTCCGGAAATGCGTGCAGGAGCACAGTCCCCACCCCCTGCTTGTGATTGGAGAAATCATAAATCCTGCCTCTTGTGTCCAATCACTGTGCTGTGATTCGTTACAGCACAAGCAGATTTTTGGTAAGGGGGGTGTCCCTGAATGGTAGTTTGGAAATGTGGTCACCCTAGGGTCTGCCCACCCTTAGTGTGTGGCTCAGCAGCTAAATCGCTTGTAGAAGGATGAGACCTCATCGTAGTGTTGGGTTATAGTGTTTAATACCCCTTTAAAAAAAAAAAAAAAGAAAAAACTTTGCAGATGGGCCTCTCTCTAAACACAAGGGCCCGGATTCACAAAGCACTTACGCCGACGTATCTCCAGCTACGCCGCGTAAGTACAAATATGCGCCATCGTATCTGTGTGCCGAACCCACAAACTTAAATACGCCTAAAAACTGACTTCATCCCACCGACGTAACTTGCCTACGCCGACGTAGAGTGGGCGCATATTTCCGCTGGACGCATGTGGCGCTCCCATTGATTTTCTATTCAAATATGCAAATGAGGGAGATACGCCGATTCACGAACGTACTTGCGTCCGGCGCATTATTTAAGCGGTTTGCGTAAGTTTTACGTTCGGCGTAAAGTTATTCCCCATAGATGAGGCACAACCCATGCAAAGGTATGGACCAGGGAACACAAGCCTATGTATTGTACGTTGGACGTCTGTGAATATGGGCCGACGTGGGTCTGGCTGGGCGTAGGTTACGTTCACGGCGTACACAGTGATCCGGCGTATCTTAGGCAGTTGTTCCGACGTGGTTGTGCGCATGTGCACGGGCATACGTCCACGTCCCGACACATGCGCAGTTCGTTTTAAGTACTTGTCTGGTGCCCGGCACATCATTTGCATGGGATCATGCTTCATTAACATAGATTACGCCCACTTCCACCTACTTCCACTCACGCCGGCTTACGCCTACGAAATATACGCTACGCCGGCACAGAGTTGGGAGCATTTGCTTTGTGAATTCCATGCTTGCCTCTCCGTGCTGCGCCGGCGTAGCTTAAAAGAGATACGCTACGGCAGCATAAAATATGCGCCGATGTATGTGAATCCGGGCCAAGGTGGTCAGATGAGGATGTCCTTAGGCTGCAAACAAATGGGACACAAGTCCTAAAACGAATACATCCCATCGCATGGTATATCTTCTCCGCTGACTAACTGGGACTGCCATGGAACTGTTATGCCGCGTACACACAATCGAAAATTCTGACAAGAAAACCGTGGATTTTTTCTGAAGGAATGTTGACTCAAACTTGTGTTGTACACACACGGTCACACAAATCTTGTCGGAAATTCCTAACGTCGAGAACACAGTGATGTACAAGACGTACGACGAGCTGAGATCAACAAAGTTCAATAGGCAGTTCGGCTCTTCTGCTTGATTCTGAGCATGCATGTTTTTTTGCGTGTCAGAAATTGCATACAGACGAGCGGAATTTCCATCAAGAACTTTTTCCGGTTGAGAGTGCCAGTCAGCAGTGTTTAAACTCTAATTAAGAAGTGGAAAATGAGGGGTTTTGGTGAAACCAAACCACGGTCAGGTAGACCAACTAAAATTTCAACCACAATTGCCAGGAAATTGTTTGGGATGCAAAGAAAACCCCACAAATAACTTCCGGTAAAATACAGGACTCTGAAAACATGTGGTGTGGCTGTACAAGATACACAATAAGGAGGCACTTGATGAAAGATGGGATGCATGGTCGAGTCGCCAAAAGAAAGTTATTTCTACACAAATGCCACAAAGTATCCCACTTACAATACGCCAAACAGCACAGAGACAAGACTCAAACCTTCTGCCACAAAGTCATTTGGAGTGATGAGACCAAAATTCAGCTTTTTGGCCACAACCATAAACACTACATTTGGAGAGAAGTCAACAAGGCCTATGATGAAAGGTCCACCATCCCTACTGTGAAACACAGAGGTGGGTCGCTGATATTTTGGGGATGTATGAGATACAAAGGCACAGGAAATTTGATCAAAATTGATGGCAAGATGAATGCTATCAAAAAATACTGAAGGAACATTTCATTCATCAGCCAGGAAGATGCACATTCCAACATGACAATGATCCAAAACATTTGTTGTTGGAATTTCCGATCGTGTGTACTTGGCAAAAGTGCCTCCACCAGGGAGTAATTGAGACAGAAACTATTGTTTCTGAGCTTTTTGTCGGAAATTCCGAACGTGTGTAGGCTCCATCGGACATTTGCTGTCGGAATTGAGAGCCGATTCTCTAATTTTTCCGTCAAGAAAAGTTCTGAAATTCCGATTGTCCATATGCAAATTCGACACACAAAAAAAAGAGCATGCTCAGAATCAAGCAGAAGAGCCGAACTGTCTATTGAACTTCATTGATCTCGGCTCGTCCTACGTCTTGTACGTCACGCGTTCTTGACGTTCGGAATTTCCGGCAAGATTTGTGTGACCGTGTGTATGCGAGACAAATTTGTGTCAACATTCTGTTGGAAAAAAATCCACGTTTTTTTTGTCGGAATTTTCAAAATTCCGAATTTCGGAATCTCCGATTGTGTGTCCAAAAAAACACTCATGCTCAGAATCAAGCGGAAGAGCCAAACTGCCTATTTAACTTCATTGATCTAGGCTCATCCTACTTCTTGTATGTCACTGCGTTCTTAACGTTCGGAATTTTCGACAAGATTTGTGTGACCGTGTGTATGCAACACAAGTTTGAGCCAACATTCTGTTGGAAAAAATCCACGGTTTTGTTGTCGCAATTTGCAAATTTCCTATCGTGTGTACAAAAAAACACACATGCTCAAAATCAAGCAGAAGAGACAAACTGCCTATTGAACTTCATTGATCTCGGCTCGTCCTACTTCTTGTATGTCACCGCGTTCTTGACGTTCGGAATTTCCGACAAGATTTGTGTGAGCGTGTGTATGCAACACAAGTTTGAGCCGACATTCCGTCAAAAAAAAATCCACGGTTTGTTGTCGGCAATTTCCGATCGTGTGTACAAGGCATAAGGGTTCGAACACTTTTTACATTGTCTATGCTTTGTCCACTGACCCTCTTCTCTCCTTCTGGTCAGGGCTCCATCTGTGATGACTGCTGCATGCTCTACTGGTGCTTCAGTTGCACCTGGTGCCAAATGGGTCGTGAAATCAAGAAGCGCAGAAAGCCGGTCAACTTTGTGACAGCGCAGACGACCACCGTGAGCATGGCGATGAACGCTCAGCCTTACCCACAACCTCAGCCCTACCCGCAACCCTTCCCACAACCCCAACAGCAACCCTACCAGCCATACCCACAACCGGCATACTAGAATCCTGCATACAACCCACCACAGGTCACTTCAAGAGGTTACCATAAGTGGCTGTAGAACACGAGCGCACATCTAATCACAAAACTTTGTGGCAAGATTCGGTGGGCTTTCTGGGTGCCGAGTAACTCAACGCAAATATCGCTGAAGTGTATTTGTAGCCAAAACTATTTTTATCTTATTTTTCTAGTTCTAAGTAGAGAAGGTAATATGGAACAGTTTCCTCAAATGGGGCTTTGGACAGCAATATAGTAAAGGCCAAACAAGTGTAGAATAGATAGCAAATCGGGACATTTATTTAGAGATAGACAGATGTCGTGATGTGGTTAAAATACGACATATAAAAACTGGCCAAATGGTACAGTGCATGTTCCACAGTATAGTGATATATATTGTAACGGAACCCCAAATGGGACAGGGGTTAACGCCGTTTAAGATATTCCATTCCCGAACCCAAGACAGCTATTGACACTCCACAGTCAGGCAAACAAACTTCAATAACGAGACACACAGCTCTGTTTGAGGTTCCACACGAATAGACCCTTTATTGAGAAAATCAGGCTCTTATATACAGTTAGGATACTGCAGTCCAAATGAACAATGACCAAACTCCACCCACAACATCACATAATGAGCCCCAATACACATATTTTTGGTAGACATCATGACTCCGGCTCCTGATCTAATTTACATAAGCGAATTAACTACATCTGATGTCTCAGACACATGACCTTTAGACTGTCTGTTAACTTGCAATACACATTTATCACAGGACTCCTTCACACAATACAGGGTCAATTAGCACAAGCCACAATGACAGATCCTCAGAAGCCATCCTAGATTTAAACTTCTCCTGCAGTAAACAGTTTTAGCAGGGGGGGATTGCTGGAGTGACCCCCCCTTTCCTCACAGCAAGACACTTAAACATCCCAAAATAGGCAGCCAGACTGTCTACCAAGCTCCAATCCACATCACCACAGTAGCAGACTTAATTACCACAATAGACAATAGAATGAAATCACACCCCATCACAACAAGCTTATAGTGCACAACAGCCAACACACAATATATACAATGTATACCACATTGAATCTGACTAGCACAGATCATAGTGGGGTTCTCATTTACCCTGTACCCCTATTAGAGACACAGGGTGATCTACACATAAGAGACATCGGGAAAGCTGAAACAGGAGTATCTCATACTTTCTAAGCGCTTCTGGGTCCCACGGTCCCTTCCGTTACATATATATATAATATAAGCAAGATTACACAAAATTGTACCTATTGTTACATATCGAGATGCTAGAAGGTGTAGGATTCCAGACGTGTTTCGACCTATGAACGGTCATCTTCAGGGGGATAGTTGGCTCTATAAGACACATTAAATATCTCCCAGAGTGACTTCAGGGTATCGATGCTCCAGCGCTGTGACTGGCCGGAGCAGCAAAGACGTCAGTCCAGCGCAAGCGTGCAGGAGTCGGCAGCGACGGCATGATCGCCTTCACTAACGGCACGATCAGTGCGCAGTAGACATTGGTGCCCATTTTTTGGAAAATATCTCCTTAACCGTGTAATTCAGGGATTCTCAGACTACAGCCCTCCAGCTCTAGTAGAACTACACCTCCCATGGGGCATTGTAAAACTCTGACATTCACAGACATGACTAGGCATGATGGTAATTGTAGTTCCTGAACACCTGGAGGGCCATAGTTTGAAGACCCCTGGTGTAGGTTAAGGAGATATTTCCTGCACCTACAGGTAAGCCTTAATCTAGGCTTACCTCTAGGTTATAGTGGTCTATAAGGGTTTACAACCACTTTAATGTGTCATTTAAGTGGAATGAGTGATCCCATGGCCAGAAATGTTAAAAGCCATTGAGTGGGACTCATGGTTGCCCCCACCTTCCAAGAAAATCTGAAGATACTGAATGTGTCTTATAGAGCCAACTATCCCCCTGAAGACGACTGTTCATAGGTTCGAAACGCGTCTGGGATTTCCTACACTTTTTATCATCTCGAAATGTAACAATGTGTACAATTTTGTGTAATCTTTCTTATATGCTATACTGTGGAATATGCACTGTACCATTTTGCCAGTTTTTATATGTCGTATTTTAACCACATTAGGACATCTGTCTATCGCTGAATAAATGTACCCTTTTGCTATCCATTCTACACTTGTTTGACCTTTACCATATTGCTGTCCAAAGCCCCATTGGGGAAACTGTTATTATATTATATTATATTATATTGTTTCGGAGTGTGCATTGCTTACATCTCTCCCATATGTGTTTTTTCTATACTAAGTAGAGAAGGTACAGTAGAACCTCGGATTACGAGCATAATCCGTTCCAGGAGAATGCTCATAATCCAAAGTACTCGCATATCAAAGCGAGTTTCCCCATTGAAGTCAATGGAAATTAAAATAATTTGTTCCGCATTGACTTCAATGGCATGCAATACCGCATGCGGCTAGAGGTGGGGCGCCGGAGAGAGCCTCGGAAACAAACGGAAAGGCCCCGAGGACAGACTTGGCTGACTGGCAAACTTTGGGAATAGAGTATTTCTGTGTCTTTCCGAGCATTTCCAAACGGCTCAGATCGGCTGGGATCGGCGCCCCCCCCCCCACCTCAGTCCAAACGCGGTACTGCGCACAGAGGTTCCACTGTATTTCTATTAAGGTTTTTGTGTATTCATGCTCTAGCTAGTTAGTAGTAGTTGATCATCACATTCAAACATAGACAGTTTAGAAACACGATCATCTCCTTTCTCAGGGGGACACAAAAAAAAAGGAGTTGGGACTTTAAATGGAGGTTGATGACAGGTTAGGTCAGAATAACTAAAACCTGTTTATTGGCATATTAAATATAAATGCATATCATTTATTATAACGGTACATATTGTGTATAAAGTAATGACCCATAACGAAATAGTCATGAATTAATGAAAGTACATGACATGATCAATAAAAATATAAAAATGGTTAAACATAACAGTATGAATTCATGTACCGTATATACATCTATGGGCTTGGCAGCACAAAAATATTGTTGAATGGAAAATAACAAATATTGTAGTAGGATAGAACTGAATAGACATTATTAGGTAGATTCACAAAGAGTTAGGCCGGCTTATCAGTAGATAAGCCGACCTAACTCTGAATCTACGCCGGCGTTTGTTTAAGTGTATTCTCAAACAGAGATACACTTAAACAAAGCTAAGATAGGCCGGCTTGCGCCGTTCTATCTTAGCTTGCAATGTTTCTGTTGGCCGCTAGATGGCGCTTCCATTGCGGCCGGCGTAGATTATGTAAATGAGGGGATACGCCGATTCACGAACGTACGCCAGGCCTACACCGTCGCATTACGTCGTTTCCGTAAGGCCTTAGGCGGCCTAAAGTTATTCCACCTATGAGGTGGAATAACAATGTTAAAGTATGGCCGCCGTTCCCGCCGCGAGGTTCGAAATGTTTGCGTCGTTTGCGTAAGTCGTCCGCGAATCGGGAGTTACGTCGTTTACGTCCGCGTCTAAATCAATAGGCCCGTACGGCCTACTTAGCCGCAATGCACACTGGGAAATGTAGTCGCCCGGCGCATGCGCAGTGTCAAAAAACGTCAAAAAACGTGAGGTCAAGCCTCATTTCCATACAACACGCCCCCCTCCAAGTCATTTGAATTAGGCGCTCTTACGCCCGCTCGTTTTAGGCTACACCGCCGTAGATTAGCAGGTAAGTAGATTGTGAATCACTACTAGCCTAACTAATTTACCGCGGTGTAGCCTAAAAAGGCTAGGCTAGGCCGCCCTAAAGTTAGGCCATTGTGTGTGAATCTACCTAATAATCTAGGTATGGACCTTTTGAAGCGTATAGCTACATCCTAAATGACCGAAACGTTTCGTCTTATGAACACTTCCTCAGGGGCGCATGCTATAAGGTATCAATAAAGAACAATATATAATTCGATCTGATGTTGAAATGGGCAGAACAGAACAAGACAAGTTAGTCAGTCCTGGGTACTTACATTCAACAGAATATACAAGTTTATGGTATAAGTAAGGTCAGGGCCAGCAAAATTCAGTGGAACTTCGGATTACGAGGATAATCCGTTCCAGGAGAATGCTCGTAATCCAAAGCACTCGCATATCAAAGCGAGTTTCCCCATAGAAGTCAATGGAAACTAAAACAATTTGTTCCGCGTTGACTTCAATGGCATGCAATACCGCATGCGGTCAGAGGTGGGGGGCACCGGAGAGCCTCGGGAACGGCCAGAAAGGCCCGAGGACACCTCAGCTGACCTTGGCAAACCTCGGAAAGGCTCGAAAATTGAGTATTTCCATGTCTTTCTGAGCATTTCCGAACAGCACCAATCAGCTGCAATCTGCGCCATTCGGCTCCGGCGCCGCCCCCCCCCCCACTCAGGCCAAACACGGTACTGCACACCGCTTTGGCCTAAATCCTACTCCTTTTGCGAGACAACACTCGCAAACCGAGTTAGGATTTTTTCAAATACAGCGCTCGTATTGCGAAACGCTCATTAACCGCGTTACTCACAATCCGAGGTTCCACTGTATATGGTATGGGAAAGGCCAGGGCCAGCAAAATAGTCTATCCCGGGAGCTGAGGTAGTTGAAAGCCCCAAAACAACAGGGCCTACGTGCACCACCCCCTGACCATAGGTATCCCAATCTCCATAATCATCACAAGGTATGATCAGCTAAGGGGGACACGTCTCAAGGGGACACATCTAACCCCAGCCCTAAGGGTCTGTCACCTTGAGAGTGGAGACCATTGTGTCGCTAAAACATGGCAATATAAACCTCAAACATAAATATTCAGCACACCAACAATGGTAGATCTCATACGTTTACTGAGTCTTAGTAGCAAAACATAAATACAGTGAAACCTCGGATTGCGAGTAATGCGGTTAACAAGCGTTTCACTATACGAGCGCTGTATTCTTAAAAATCCTGACTCGGTTTGCGAGTGTTGTCTCGCAAGACAAGCAGGATTCAAGCCACAGCGGTGTTTGGCCTGAGGTGGGGGGCGGCCCGGAGCCGAATGGAGCCGATCGGAGCCGAGTGTTTCCGAGGCTCTCTGGTGCCCCCCCACCTCTGGCCACATGCGGTATTGCATGCCATTGATGTCTATGCGGAATGAATTGACTTCTATGGGGAAACCCGCTTTGATATGCAAGTACTTTGGATTACGAGCGTTCTCTTGGAAAGGATTATGCTCCTAATCAAAGGTTCCACTGTAGTTCAGAAACATGATGATCTCATTTCTCAAGGGTACACATGTAACCCAACCCTAAGGGTCTGTCACCTTGAGAATGAAGACCATCGTGTCTCTAAAACATCTGTGTATTCTACTGCACTATGTTTTTCTACTAAAATATCATTAGGAGTTTGAGATCTACCATCATTCCTGTCGGGTTTATGTGGTAATGAGCCCTTGTAGAAATCCAAGGAGTCTAAGCCCTAGCCTGGCTTTTTCACCAGAGCCTCCGATAGTGGGGAAACCAGGTCATGGCCCTCCAGGTTTGTCCCAGCTGAGACCGGCATATGCCCTCTGGGCCCCTTACAAAAAAGAGGGGGTTGGTACAGGCCCCTGGGGCCCTGAGGCCTGGCATTAAAATATCCAAGTCATGGAGCCTATAGGAAGACAAGCTCTTGTTGCCATCAGGTAGCACACAAAAGCAAAACCGTGTATAAATCGGGAAATTGTCTCCAAGATGGAGGAACAAGTAGAAGACTGATACCGTTGGACTTCATATCAAGTTCAAGAATGAGAAGCCATGGCCTGATCCTGAAGTTTATCAATGATAAGATCAGCAGCCACATCATTAAGATCTGAGGAGAAACTATCTGTAACGCAACGTCCCACACTCCGCTTGAGTGCTTTTGTCATATACCGCTACCTCCCAGTCTGAATATAGATATCAGATCTTCCAACCGCTCACAAGCACAAAACGAGACGAGACTTGTTTGTCTGCGGAACATGGACTCTTTATTAGAACCAGAATACAAGTCTTATATACAGTATAAGAGGAGGTTCCCCATCCTGCTCATATTACTCTAACAATACACCTGTAACCAGAAACATAAATTAACATGAGCTAATTAACTAATCCCTTAAAGCAGCCAATATGACTCCCTAACTACAATACACATTATCATACATATCAACACAGAACTCCTTTATACAATTGCAGCGTTAATTATCACAGATAACAATGGGTGAAAGAGTCTTAGAAGTTATACTAGACTCATTTACATTATAACAGACAACAGACAGACAGGTGGCTGGAGGTGATGACATTAGCATCTAACAGTATGTGTCCCAACATTATGAATCAGTCACTCTTTCTAATATGACATATACAGGGTTCCCAGAGTCTGTGTGTCTGGGGGGGGGGGGATGGACCTGAATCCAAAGTAACACCACCTCAGGGGTCCCCAGGCATACAGCTCACAAAGAGCACCGTTCCCCCAAATGCCAAGGCCCTTGATCGCAAGGCAAGAGGCCAGCATTTGGTCCCCTCCAAAAGCCTCTGTCCCCGGTGAGTCTGTCACACTATCTATCATGCAAATAACAAGAAGGGAACAGTGACACCAAGCACTGAACTTGAGAAAGGAGCATACATGCTCGTACTGTGCATTGCGCATGCTCCGACATGCGTCGTGCACTCCCCTTCCTGGTATCTCATCATGCCAGCGTTGCGGTCCATGTTGTGCTTCATGGAGAGTTCTGCCTTGGGTGATCTGGATGAGAGGGGTTGGTTATTCTCCTCCTGCATAAAGGCTTCTGTTTGCAGGCCTTGGCCGTTCTACACCTTCTGAGGTCAACCGGGCAACAAACAGGCAGCCATTGTAATACTGGCTGTTTTTTATTTTCCTTGCATGTCCCTCTCGGATCTACAGCGACTGCACTTCAAGATGCACTTGTAGAACCTTGCCTTTAGTAAATACTCCCCCCCCGTCAACGTTACAGTATATGAACAACAAATAGGAATTTACTCTGGCAACAAGAGGGCAATGGTGGCTATAAAATGTTGGGACAATAACCAAACACTAGTCTACCTCCCAGTGTCCCAACATACACAAGGTCCATAAACTTTTACGCAAGGTCTCAAGCTGCGTATTTTAGCCCCATTCTGGCTTCATACACCCTTTCCTTGAAGGAGGGAAAAACTGGAGGAGGAGAGTGCACCAGCCACACCTCCTCTGGCTTTCCCCTCCCCTGAAGAGCTGGCTGATCACTGCAGGGCCGTCTTTAATGTTGATTGGACCCTGGGCAAAAAAAATCCTGGGGCCCCCCTCATGAAAATTTTACTCTCCACCTGCTCAGATCAGGCAGTGATTGCGATTTGTTACCAGAGGTTACAGCATATCATTACCACTTACTGACTGGTTGCTAGAGGTTACAGCACACATTACGGCTCACTGATTAGTTGCTAGAGGTTACAGCACATGATTTCTTCTTGTTGGTTGGTTGGTTGCTAGAGGTACTGTACAGTAATACTGCTCACTGATTGGTTGCTAGAGGTTACAGCACATCCTCTCTTCACTGCAGAGGGGCATGATATACATAGAAATGCAGCCTTTATTTACACATGAATGCCACCAGCCTCAGCTATTTACATATGAATGTTGCCTCTATTTACCTACAAATGCTCCTGTTATTTACATATGAATGCTGGTTATTTACATGTAAACACAGGGTCTGCAGGTGAGTCACCTGTACACAACAATAGGGTACAGCTGGGCAGCATTAGTAGCAGCACTTCACACTGAGATATCAGGACACAGCACAGGACTTAAGGGACAAGGGAATTTATACTGAGATAGCTGGCAAGTATGAAGCAGCTGCTTTGGGCCCCACAATATTGACAGGGCCCAGGGCAGATTCCCCTTTTGCCCTGCCTTAAAGACAGCCCGGGATCACTGTTGCAGGTGTCATTGTTCCATTCAGCCAATTGGTAGATGAGCCAGAGTGACCTCACAGGGGATTAGTGACCTAATAATACAGATTAGCTGAAATTCCCTCAGCCGTTCCTTGAGAGTTCCCAGGCTGGCCAGTAACATGTCTAATAACAGGGCGGCTGTGATGGACTTTTTACCTATATGCTTCAGTTTAATCCTCCCTGCTTGTTTAAGGCTGTTAATTGTATTTACTCTTCTGCAGCTAGCCCTGTTTCAAATGTTAATTGTTCTAGCCCTGTGTTTACTGGTTACTGTGATTAGATAAGTGGCTCATGTTAATTATGCTGATTGCTTCCTTGTGATAATTATCTCTCTATATGCGGTGCCGAACCGGCTAGATACTGAGTAGTTCAAAGAAATATCTTTATTTCAAAGGAGCTGTATTGAAGACCCCCCACTGTGTGAGGGGGGGCGGAGATTTGTCATTGTAACAGTTGTAACCACATATAAGCTCTGGTTTCTTACGATTAAAACTCTGTGTTGTTCAAGCAGTAAGCTGGTCTCATGTGTGGCTTTCTGGGCGATTCCAGGGATATCCCTCCTCGTGGAATATTGGGGTGATTTTCGTTATGGGAAGAAGGGAACGTTGACGGGGATATCATACCGATACCGTCACAAATTGGTTGGCAGCGGTGGGATTTTTCCCTTCTATTCCCCTTTACACCCGGATTCCAAGCAGACACTGGAAGAACTACTGGAAGTTCGTGGAAGGATTGCTAGCAACAAAACCAAGCGGGTCATCATAGCAGAATCAATGGAGATAGACCAGGAGGACGGGATTGCAGCAACGCCAGCAGTACAAGAGATGGAGACACCAGTGATTCAGGAGGAGGAATCGCCAGCCAACAAGCTAATGAGAGAGAAGCTAGCGTGGTTCGGCCAGAACCCAACGCCGGATGTGGTGCTGAAAGTGATGGACCTGTTAGCGGAGGAGGCCAAACAAATAAGAGACGCAGAGCTACAGGAGGCTAAAGAAATAAGGGACGCACAACTACAGAAGGATAAACAAATAAGGGACGCAGAGCTACAGTTAAAACTGGCAGCAGTCCAACAAGCAGCCGCACATTCTCCAAACAGTGAGTACAGCACAGCAGACACAAGGAAGATACCGTTTAGCGCTTTTAAAGCTTTTGATGAAAAGGACTGTGAGATTGATAACTACCTGGCAGACTTTGAGCGACAATGTAACCTGCACCGAATAGCTAGAGGAGAGTGGGTTTCAATATTGTCAGGCAAACTGTCAGGCAAAGCTTCTGATGCTTTCCGGACCGTGCCAGATCAGGATATCCATAGCTACGCCAGGGTTAAAGAAGCGCTCCTGGCTCGTTATGCAGTAACCCCAGAGTCCCACCGACAGAAGTTCAGGGACTCACGCAAAACCACGAAAGACTCTTACGCAGAATGGGCATGCCAGCTGTCCCTGTCGGCCTCTAACTGGGTTAACAGCAGCCAGGCCACCACCGCAGAGGACATTTTGCAACTAATGCTCCTGGAGCAATTTTACAATCACATCCAGACGGATGTCAAAGATTGGGTGAGAGATCGCAGGCCCATGACTCTACCAGAGGCCGCGAAGTTGGCGGATGAATATGCGGATACTCGCAAGACAAACCAGGTCACACCACGGGTACAACCTCCACAACCAACGGCGCCCTCACACCCACCAGCCGCTAGATACCAACCGCCTAACAGACCGATGACATCTAGCCCTCGCTACCCACGCCAGGAGGACAACGAACAACGCTGCTTCCGGTGCAAACAGTTGGGTCACTTCAAGCAGAATTGCCCCATGAATGACAACACCAGGTCAAATTGGTCTCAACCTGGGTACCGCCCACCAGCAGCAGCCCATTGTGTAGACTCGGCTTGGGATCCCCAGGAGCTGGGTCAGGAAGAACCATTGGGCACCCCTTACGAAGCCCTCATGGTACAATCTGTTATTACGGACAACAGGGAACACCATTGTCAGCTGGTCATGGGCGACCGCCATGAGCCGGAGGGGCCTTGGAGGGAGCTGGGCAGAAAGAGGCACCGCCAGCTACCCTCCAAGAAGAAGAGGTCCTGGAAGTCATATAACCAGCGGACCTGGGAGGAGAAGAAGCGACTGGAGGAGATGGAATCGCAGCGGGCGCCCCAGATGCGGGCCGAGATGTTCGCCAAGGGCCCACCGGTGGCCCCTTACACCACCACCCAGTTCCTGATGATGAAGGACCACGTGGAGAGCCTGCAGGACATGAGCAAGCAGGATCTGATCCGTGAGTACATAGAGCTGGAGGAGTGCATAAGCCGCATGGAGGAGGAGAACAACCACCTGAGGTCACAGCGGGCTGACCCCCCCAGGCTCCATGAACTGGAGATGGAGAAGCTCAAAGAGGAGAACCGGCGGCTGCGGAGGGAGCAGGGGGTGGCTGACCTTATAGGGCTTTGAGTCCCCTCTCCCCCCCCCCCCCGGACTCTGAGCACCAGTGCTACAGCATTTCAACAAATATAACTTTTTCTTTTTTTTTTTATGAATCCCCTGTGACTGTCACTTCAGAGCCATAACCTGCCCCTCCCATAGCGGGACACCTAGATGGCGGCACACAGACCCATTCGCCGTCTTCACACTGACTTCTGGTGACTTTGCAGATCGCACAAAGACTTGGGGACTGACCGGCGTGTGATCTGACGACCCGGTGGCATACCTGAGTCGGGAGCAGTTGTCAAGGGAGGTCAGTCATGCCAAACGGAGTTAACCTCGGACTAAAAGCTCTGAACCCGTCAACCCTACTGGACCAGGAAAGGTCCAACCGGCTTTTCCGGAGCAGGGAGAAGAAGGGGGGCCATTGTGATGGACTTTTTACCTATATGCTTCAGTTTAATCCTCCCTGCTTGTTTAAGGCTGTTCATTGTATTTACTGTTCTGCAGCTAGCCCTGTTTCAAATGTTAATTGTTCTAGCCCTGTGTTTACTGGTTACTGTGATTAGATAAGTGGCTCATGTTAATTATGCTGATTGCTTCCTTGTGATAATTATCTCTCTATATGCGGTGCCGAACCGGCTAGATACTGAGTAGTTCAAAGAAATATCTTTATTTCAAAGGAGCTGTATTGAAGACCCCCCACTGTGTGAGGGGGGGCGGAGATTTGTCATTGTAACAGTTGTAACCACATATAAGCTCTGGTTTCTTACGATTAAAACTCTGTGTTGTTCAAGCAGTAAGCTGGTCTCATGTGTGGCTTTCTGGGCGATTCCAGGGATATCCCTCCTCGTGGAATATTGGGGTGATTTTCGTTATGGGAAGAAGGGAACGTTGACGGGGATATCATACCGATACCGTCACAGCGGCTTTGTTACTATTTACTGAGACTGTTTTGCTGTACTGGTGATGTATATTGTGGTTCAATGCTACTGATATCTGCCGCCTTCATATATCCATGTGCACTATTCTATACATCTAGTCTCATACACCGATCAGCCATAACATTATGACCGCCCACCTAATTTTGAGTATGCCCTCCTTTTGCTAAAAACAGCCCTGACCCAGTGAGGCATGGACATCACATGAATGGCAGGACCCAAGGTTTCCGAGCAGAACATTGTTTAAAGCATCACATTGCCTCTGCCAACACTGCATCCTGGTGCCATCTCTTCCCCAGGTAAGTGACGCACCTGGCCATCTACGCAATGGAAAATAAAACGTGATGGAGGAGATGGTACTGGAAGAGGAGGACATGGGATGGAGGATATGGTACTGGAATAGGGGGGACATGGGATGGAGGAGATGATACTGGAAGAGGAGGACATGGGATGGAGGAGATGGGACTGGAGGTGGAGGACATTTGACTGGAGGAGGAGGGCATGGGATGGAGGAGATGGTACTGGAAGAGGGGGATATGGGATGGAGGAGATGGGATTGCGGGAGGACGAAGAGGACATGAGATAGAGAACACGAGATAGAGAACGAGGAGGACCTGGGATGGCCTGTGGGTGGATTCGATGGGACAGCCAGTGGGTAGGCCCTGGGGAATGTTGGTGGTCAGGCCAGGCCTAAATCTGTGTAAGGGGCCCCACCATTTCTGATGGCTGCCCTGCCTAGGAGATTGAACAGCGATGTGTCTGTCCAGATCTTGAGACCATCTGTCAGAGAATGCAAAAAAGCCGGTGCAAAGGACGCAAGCCCGTGGCGACTAGTTAATCGAAGCAAGGATCTTGTTTTGTGTAGGAGGGAATGGGGGCAAGTAAAACCAGCTGTGATATACCGTATCTATAATCTTACTACTTTTACATCTCAGCCATTGGTAAAATTACCCCATTTATGTTACATCTCCACCTATAGATGACGCATAGTTGATCCGAAAGGGGTCAGCTAAGTGTTTCAACTGGAAAGTTCCCTAGGTCGAAGGTTCCTCAACCGAAGTTTAACAGTGCTGACTAGGGATGAGCCGAACACCCCCCTGTTCGGTTCGCACCAGAACTTGCGAACACACCAAATGTTCGTGTGAACTTTAGAACCCCGACTCGAACATTTGAAATCTAAAGTGCTCATTTTTAAAGGCTAATATGCAAGTTATTGTCCTAAAAAGTGTTTGGGGACCTGGGTCCTGTCCCAGGAAACATGTATCAATGCAAAAAAAGTTTTAAAAACTTACGTTTTTTCGGGAGCAGTGAATTTAATAATGCTTAAAGTGAAACAATAAAAGTGAAATATTCCTTTAAATTTCGTACCTAGGGGGGTGTAAAGTTAGCAGGTGAAATGTCGCATGTTTCCAGTACATAGAACTGTCCCTGCACAAAGTGTCATTTCTGAAAGGAAAAAAAGTCTTTTAAAACCGGACTTGCGGCTATAATGAATTGTCGGCTCTGGCAATTTAGAGAGAATTCATTCCTAAAAAAAAAAAAACAGCGTGGGGGTCCCCCTAAATTCCATTACCAGGCCCTTCAGGTCTGGAATGGATATTAAGGGGAACCCCGCTGTAAATTTTAAAAAAAATGACGTAGGGTTCCCCCCAAATATCCATTCCAGACCCTTTAGGTCTGGTGTGGATTTTAAGGGGAGCTCCACCCCAAATAAAAAAAAAATGGTGTGGAGTTCCCCCCAAAATCCACACCAGACCCCTTATCCGAGCACATTAACCTGGCCAGCTGCAGAAAAGAGGGGGTGACAGAGTGCGGACCCCCCTCTCCTGAACCATACCAGGCCACATGCCCTCAACATAGGGAGGATGTCCCCATGTTGATGGGGACAAGGGCCTCATCCCCACAACCCTTGCCCGGTGGTTGTGGGGGTCTGCGGGCGGGGGGCTTATCAGAATCTGGAAGACCCCTTTGACAAAGGGGACCCCCAGATCCTGGCCCCCCCTCTATGTGAATTGGTAATGGGGTACATTGTACCCCTACCATTTCACGAAGGAAGTGTAAATAGTTAAAAAAAAAACACACACACCGTAGAAAAAAGTTGTTTATTAATAAAAAAAAATAAAAAAAATCCAGCGGTGATAATCCACTCTAGGTATCGGCTTCCTGCTCCAACGTTGTCTGTATCCAGCGATGGGTGCGGGTGATCTCGGTCCAGCAATGAGAAGATCCATCCATCCAGAGCGCAGCATCGCCGACCTCCTCTCACCGCTGGACACAGCCCAGCGAATGACATGCTGAAGCTGTGACATTTCTTATATAGGGGAGGCAGGGCCACACGTCACGTGACCCTGCACCCTCTGACGCACCCTCTGCTACGTCACTGGGGAAGTCCAGGAAGGGGAAAGACTGGGCTTACCCAGTGACGTAGCAGAGGGTGCATCAGAGGGTGCAGGGTCACGTGACGGGTGGCCCCGCCTCCCCTATATAAGAAATGTCAAAGCTACAGCGCGTCATTCGCTGGGCTGTGTCCAGCGGTGAGAGGAGGTTGGCGATGCTGCGCTCTGGATGGATGGATCTTCTCATTGCTGGACCGGAGGTCACCCGCACTGCTGGATACAGACAACTTTGGAGCAGGAAGCCGGGACCTAGAGTGGATTATCACTGCTGGATTTTTTTTAATAAAGGACTTTTTTCTACGGTGTGTGTGTGTGTTTTTTCCAACTATTTACACTTCCTTCGTGAAATGGTAGGGGTACAGTGTACCCCATTACCAATTCACATAGGGGGGGGCCAGGATCTGGGGGTCGCCTTTGTTAAAGGGGTCTTCCAGATTCTGATAAGCCCCCTGCCCGCAGACCCCCACAACCACCGGGCAAGGGTTGTGGGGATGAGGCCCTTGTCCCCATCAACATGGGGACATCCTTACCATGTTGAGGGCATGTGGCCTGGTACGGTTCAGGAGAGGGGGGGCGCACTCTGTCCCCCCCTCTTTTCTGCGACCGGCCAGGTTAACATGCCAAAAAAAATTTGGGGTGGAGTTCTCCTTAAAATCCACACCAGACCTGAAGGGTCTGGAATGGATATTTGGGGGGAACCCCATGTCATTTTTTTTTAATTGACGGCGGGGTTCCCCTTAATATCCATTCCAGACCTGAAGGGCCTGGTAATGGAATTTGGGGGGACCCCCACGCTATTTTTTTTTTTTTTAATGAATTCACTCTGAATTGCCAGAGCCGACAATTCATTATAGCGGCAAGTCCGGTTTTAAAAGACTTTTTTTCCTTTCAGAAATGACACTTTGTGCAGGGACAGTTCTATGTACGGGAAACATGCGCTTTTTCACATGCTGACTTTACAACCCCCCTAGGTACGAAATTTAAAGGAATATTTCACTTTTATTGTTTCACTTTTAGCATTATTAAATTCACTGCTCCTGAACAAACGGACGTTTTTAAAAACTTTTTTTTGCATTGATACATGTTTCCTGGGACAGGACCCGGGTCCCCAAACACTTTTTAGGACAATAAATTGCATATTAGCCTTTAAAATTAGCACTTTAGATTTCTCCCATAGAATATAACAGGGTGTTCCGCGGCTTTTCGAATTTGATGTGAACACCTCTAATTGTTCGTTGTTCGCCGAACAGGCGAACAGGCAATGTTCGAGTCGAACATGAGTTCGACTCGAACTCGAAGCTCATCCCTAGTGTTGATGTTTCAGCCTGTCCCCTTGCAGATCGGAGAGAGCTATTTGTCATTGTCACCATGGACCCGCACCATCACTGGCTTGTTGCATTCTCTGGCTGTCTGTTGCTGTTCGATCCCCTGGGCCTCCCTCGGAGTCGTGTATCGCACGCCAAACCCCTCACGTAATTGGATATTGTTTGTTTTTTTCTATTAACGTTTTGCTCCCTTTGTTGCGTGATTCCATTCACCTGTCAGCTGGATTCCTCTGAGATCCCTAAGCAGGTGTGGTGAAACCTTTGATGTACGATTAACCCCTGATGTGCCTTCTCCTCCATGTGGATATCATATGGGCGTGAGCCCCTCCATATGGACGTGAGCCCCTTCATATGCACGTGAGCCCCTCCATATGAATGTGAGCCCCTCCATACAGATGTGAGCCCCTCATTATGGACTTAAGCCACTCGATATGGACGTGAGCCCCTCCATATGGACGTGAGCCCCTCCATATGGACGTGAGCCCCTCGATATGGACGTGAGCCCCTCGATATGGACGTGAGCCCCTCCATATGGACTTAAGCCACTCGATATGGACGTGAGCCCCTCCATATGGACTTGAGCCACTCGATATAGACGTGAGCCCCTCCATATGCACGTGAGCCCGCCCCTCCATATGGACTTGAACATATGAACTCCTTTTTTATGAAATTTACTGAACCCTCTTGGGTTGCAGGAATTATAATGGTTGAGCTATAATACATCTGCTCATTGTAGGGTTTCCGTATTACTATATTTAGGTTTCAGCTCCCTGCCGTCTTATGACATGAGCGTGTTTTGTGTATATGAGATGTACTGCCATGGAAACGCCAAGATTGACATCGTCCAGTCCCAGAGGTGACATGGCCCCGGGCTTTATACTGCATTCTACCGAAAGGAGGAATCTTCAGAGCAACGATCTTCTCTGCAGAGTATGTAGCAGTGGCAGCTGGTGGGTTCTTCCTTCGAGGGGGGCGGCAAACAAACAACACCCCCCCCCCAGCAGTGTGGCACGGCACTGGCACGGCACTTACCCGCTGGTGTGGTGGGGCTGTGGTGTCCTCTCCTTCCCTTCCTGGAGTGTGGGCAGGGGCTGCGGCAGCTCCAGTGTCTGCTACTTCAGCTTCCTCCACCGTGTGTCTCCTCCTCCGCCCAAGCCCTAGGCCTCCAATAGGATCACCTGATGCTTTGGCCAATCAGGAAACAGGTCTCACAGACCTGCCTCCTGATTGGCGGAGAGATACTTTAGTGAGATAATAGAGAAAATACATTTTCATCTAAATCTTGATTTAGATGAAAACCTGACACTACCTTAGGCAGAAAGGTTGGGTGAGGACGCAACACCACCTTATCCTTATAAACAACTAAGTATGGCTCTTTACAAGACAAAGCGCCAATTCTGATGCGACAGCACGTCCGGACGATATGTGGAAGAGTCCATGGACTCCCTCCTTTCATCTTTACGATCTCTGCATACCAGGATCTTCAAGACCATGTCGGGGCTACTAGAATCACCGGCTTCCGATCCTCTTTGATTCTGCGAAGAAGCCGCAGTAGCAGCTGAACTGATGGGAACGCATAAATCAGTTAAATCTGATCCCGATGGGTTTCTAAAGCATCTGTTCCGTATACGAGTGGATCCCTAGTCCTTGACACAAAGTTGTCCAATTTTCTGTTGAACCTGGATGCCAATAGATTTATGCCCGGGGTACCCCATCTTTGGCATATGGCCAGAAAAATGTTAGTCTGACGCACCGTTCTGATGGGGGCTCTTTACCACGTGATCAGCCGTGTCCAATCACGAGTGATCACAATGTAAACAGGAAGAGCTGTTGATCGGCTTTTCCACACAGTAGAGGAGAGACGACCGGCTGCTCTCCTGACAGGGGGGTCGGCGCTGATTGTTTATTAGTGCAGCCCCCCCCTGCGGATGCCCTCCCAGGATGCCACTAGGACCACCAGGAATGGCCACCCACACTGGACCACCAGGTATGCCACCCTAGACCACCAGGGATATGCCAATCAGTGCCCAGGCAGATACCAATCAGTGCCCATTCACAATGCCTGCCAGTGCCACCATTGATGCCTATCAGTGACATCTATCAGTGCCCATAAGTGCCATGTATCATTGCCGATCAGTGCCATGTATCAGTGACCATCAGTGCCCAGCAGTGCCGCCTATTAGTGCCACCCATAAGTACCCATCAGTGCAGCCTTTCACTGCCCATCAGTGTTCCCACCAGTGCCACCCATCAGTGTCCATCAGTCCTATCAATGCCCATCAGGGCTGCATATCAGTGCCACCCATTAGTGCCACCTACCAGTGCCCGTCAGTGCCGCCTATCAGTGCCCATCAGTCCCACCTCATTGGTGCCACCTCATTGGCGCTGCCTTATCAGTGCCCGTCAGTGACACCTTTTCAGTGCCCATCAGTGATGGAGAAAACGTACTTATTTACAAAATGTCATAACAGAAACAAAATAAAAACATTTGTTTAGCAAAAAATGACCAGCAGTGCCGCGTATCAGTGCCACCCATAAGTACCTATCAGTGCAGCCTTTCTGGGCCCATCAGTGTTGCCTATCAGTGCCTACAAGTGCCACCTATCAATGCCCATCAGTGCTGCATATCAGTGGCACCTCATTGGTGCCACCTCACCAGTGCCGCCTTATCAGTGCCCGTCAGTGAAGAAGAAAACGTACTTATTTACAACATTTTATAACAAAACATTTTTTTTCTCATTTTTCGGTTATTTTTTTAGCAAAAAATGAAAACCGCAGAGGTGATCAAATGCCACCAAAAAAACGCTCTATTTGTGGGAATAAAATGCTAAAAATTCTTTGGGACAGTGTAGCACGACCGCGCAATTGTCATTTAAACAGGGAGAAAACTAAAACGTAGAAAGCTAAAAATTGGCCCAGGCAGGAAGGGGGGGGGGGGGAGTGCCTGGTATTGAAGTGGTTAAAACGCAGTTTTGATTTGCGGTGCTCAGGCGCGGCGCAGTTCCGCTTTAACTGATAGTGTGGGCTGACTTGTTACCCTATACTGCCACCTGGTGGCTCAAGGCGAGAATCTTTTCTGACTTCTCTATTACTGGATGTAGAGTCACTCTGACTGTATCTTCTCAGTTCTTACCCTTCTAGCGACCCATCCACATCGCTAATTATCCGGCTTTCTGACAGAAAACTCAGAGTTGTTCCTCACTGTGGGTCTGATAATAATTTCAACATTGTTTCTATGAGGAAAGCATTTTATATAAGTATGCGGTTATCATAGGTGTGCGCAGCCTATTGCATTAGTGTGTGCACCCCAAAGCTCAAACATACATACCTGTGTCTAAATATAAATAGGGCAGCAGGGCTATGGACAGTGTCAGTATTTTTTTTTTTTTTTTATTATTATTACAATTTTATTTTATTTTACAATTTTTTTAATTATTATTATTATTATTATTATTATTATTATTATTATTATTACATTTTTTATTATTTTTATTTTTTTACATTTCTTCTTCTTCTTCTTCTTATTTTTTAAATGTATTATTATTATTTTTTAAATTATTATTATTAATTATTTATACATTTTATTATTATTATTATTATTATTATTATTATTATTATTATTATTATTATTACATTTTTTATTATTTTTATTTTTTTACATTTCTTATTATTATTATTATTATTATTTTTTTAATGTATTATTATTATTTTTTAAATTATTATTATTAATTATTTATACATTTTATTATTATTATTATTATTATTATTATTATTATTATTATTATTATTATTTTTTTACATTTTTTATTATTATTATTATGTTTTTTAAATGTATTATTATTATTATTTAAATTATTATTATTATTAATTATTTATACGTTTTATTATTATTATTATTATTATTATTATTATTATTATTATTATTTTTTTTTACATTTTTTATTATTATTATTATTATTATTATTATTATTATTATTATTATTATTTTTTTTTTTACATTTTTTATTATTATTTTTTTTAAAATGTATTAATATTATTTATTTTATTATTATTATTATTATTATTATTATTATTATTATTATTATTATATTATTATTATTATTATTATTATTATTATTATTATTATTTTTTTTTTACAAAAAAAATTCTGAGCCCCATTGGGGGGGCTTTGGTGAAATACCAGGAGTCTAAACAGGTCCATGATGTCTCACTTTGGAGAAAAAGAAAGGGACTGAGGAGTGAGGACAGAGATTCTCCAGTCCCTTTTCCTTGCAGCCAAGCAGCAGGGGAAATCTGCGCACCACAGGGTGATTAGGGTGTGCCCAGGCACACCTGGCACACCCTGTGCGCACGCCTATGGCGGTTATGTTTGTACGGCGATCCTTCACCAGGAAAGTCCCTGAGGAGGACAAGCACTTGTGCCACTTAAACAAGCATTTAAGTGAAGAAGGTTGTTTAAGTGGCACAAGTGCTTGTCCTCCGCAATGACTTCTGGTGAACGATCGCCGCACAAACACCACTGCATAGTGAGATGAAATACTTTCTCATAGATACAATGTTGCAAATATTCTCAGTGTAGCCACTTGTTTGACCAACAACAGAATATTTACTGGAGGCGTGCAGATATATAGATCTTTATATCACTAGAGGGGTCACCAGTAGGTGGAAGGGGGTCCTGATTCCTCTATATAGATCTTTATATCACTAGAGGGGTCACCAGTAGGTGGAAGAAGGTCCTGATTCCTCTATATAGATCTTTATATCACTAGAGGGGTCATTAATGCAGCCCCACTTTTGTATATGAATGCAGCCCCACTTTTGTATATTAATGCAGCCCCACTTTTGTATATAAATGCAGTCCCACTTTTGCAGTCCCACTTTTGTATATGAATGCAGTCCCACTTTTGCATATAAATGCAGCCCCACTGTATATATAAATACAGCCCCACTTTTGTATATGAATGCAGTCCCACTTTTGTATATGAATGCAGTCCCACTTTTGTATATGAATGCAGCCCCACTTTTGTATATAAATGCAGTCCCACTTTTGTATATTAATGCAGCCCCACTTTTGTATATGAATGCAGTCCCACTTTTGTATATGAATGCAGTCCCACTTTTGTATATGAATGCAGCCCCACTTTTGTATATAAATGCAGCCCCACTTTTGTATATAAATGCAGTCCCACTTTTGTATATTAATGCAGCCCCACTTTTGTATATGAATGCAGTCCCACTTGTGTCTATGAATGCAGTCCCACTTTTGTATATTAATGCAGTCCCACTTTGTATATGAATGCAGCCCCACTTTGTATATGAATGCAGCCCCACTTTGTATATGAATGCAGCCCCACTTTGTATATGAATGCAGCCCCACTTTGTATATGAATGCAGCCCCACTTTGTATATAAATGCAGCCCCACTTTTGTATATGAATGAAGCCCCACTTTTGTATATGAATGAAGCCTCACTGTGCATGGCACTCACCATGGCATTGCCTCGATCACACACAGCAGGTATCTCCTCTCCCGACGTGTGTCATGGAACAAACAGGAGCTGTAGGTCTGTGTTTGGCAGGGCAGTGTGCTCTAGCAAGGTCCCCCCTAGACGGGCTTGTGTGATAGACAAAACAGTGATTCAATCAGTGTTCCATCTCCATCTACTATCACACAAGCAGGTCTAGCACAGGCAGCACAGCCAAACACAGACCCAGCTCTCACACACAGCGAGAGATGCCCAGTGTCATACACGCAGGAGAGAGGGGGAGCGCTGCAGTCAGCTACAGCTCAAAGCAGCCTCAGGACAGGCAGCCTACCGGGCTGGGCCAGTCCGGCCCTGGTGATGAGAGAGAGAAAGTGAGAGACTTGGCAGCGGCAGCTGCAGGCACTGCAAAGCAGTTTAAAAAAAAAAAGGATAACATTTTTTTTTTAAAAGCCAATGTGACATGATTGTCTCGGGGGGGGGGGGGGGGGGGGGGGGGGGGGGGGGGGGGGGGGGGGGGGGGGGGGGGGGGTCAATTGCCCTGTTGCCCCCCCCCCCCCTGGATCCGCCGTTGCTGCTATTACATGCTGTAGAATGGTTGTGCCATCCTGCATCCTTTCTTTGCCCCCTTGCTTCACTGCACCCTGGGCAGCTTCCCCTCCTGCCCACCCCATGCCCTGGCCACCACTTTTCTATGACTTTAAGTAATGCAGGCTGTGATAACTTTAGTGTAGGCAGGGCCGCCATCAGGGGGGTAGAGGCAGTACACCTGTAAGGGGCCGGAGGTTCCCAGGGGCCCGGATTGCAACCCCCTTTTTTTTATAAAGTTTTTTATTTATTTTTTATGAACTGGCCCAGAGCTCCCCAGATGGCAACCCCCTTTTTTTTTTTTTATAAGATTTTTTTTAATATATATATATTTCATTTATTTTTTTGTTTTTATTAAAGGTCCCAGAGGTCCCCAGGGCCCGGACGGCACCCCCCTTTTTTTATACCTTTTTTTTTTATATATATATTTTTTGTATTTCTTTTTATGAACTGACCCAGAGGTCCCCAGATGGCAACCCCCCTTTTTTTATATATATATATTTTATTTATATTTTGTTTTTATTAAAGGTCTCAGAGGTCCCCAGGGGCCCGAAGGTCGCCAGGGCCCTGTATGGCAACCCCCCCTTTTTTTTTTTTTATTAAAGGTCCCAGAGGTCCCCAGGACCCCCCTTTTTTTTAATAATTTTTTTTTTTTTTGTAAGGGGCCCAGAGGTCCCCAGGTCTCCCAATTTGTGCAACCCCCCGCTTCTCAATTCGCGGCAGCCCCCCCGCTTCTCAATTTGAGAATTCGAGGCTGCAGCACCCCCCCCCCCCGGTTCTCTGCTCCAGGGGGCCCTTGCCTGAAGCTGTGTAAGGGGCCCCATAATTCCTGATGGCAGCCCTGAGCGTCGGTGTGTTCATTGCTGTTTTTTGGTTGCTACCTGTGTTAGAATTGGAAACCTTTGAGCTTTGACATTTTGCAAGAATGCGTTTTGATTGCCAAGGGCGCACAATGGATGTGAGCGGCCTCCATAGCCTTGGACTCTCAGGACCTCCTTCCATGGTGGTGTGTCCGCTATATATAGCTGTGCTCATAAGTTTACACACCCTGGCAGAATTTATGATTTCTTGGCCATTTTTCAGAGAATATGAACGATAACACAAAAACGTTTCTCGCACTCATGGTTAGTGTTTGGCCATTTATTATCAATCATCTGTGTTTACTCTTTTTAAATCATAATCGCAACAGAAACTACCCAAATGACCCTAATCAAAAGTTTACATACCCTGGCGATTTTGGCCTGATAACATGCACACAAGTTGATACAAAGGGGTTTGAATGGCTTATAACCGCTCGCCGGTCGCCGAACGACTATTTACACGCGAGTGTGCGGCCGCAGGTCCCGGGAATTTGATGTTTCCGGGAGGCCATCGACTGCGGTCGGCAAGGGCAGAACGGGGGGGGGTGCCTTTGTAAACAAGGTACTCCCCTATTCTGCCTGGTGACACCGTCACTGATGACCGTTCCCTGTGATCGGGAACGGTCATCAGTGATGTGTCAAGTGTAGCCACGCCCCCCTAAAAGTAAGAATCACTTCGTAGGGAACACTTAACCCCTGCAATGCCACCTAGTGGTTAACCCCATTCACTGCCAGTGTCATTTTTACAGTAATCGGTGCATTTTTATAGCGCTGATCGTTATAAAAATGACAATGGTCCCAAAATGGGGTCTATAGGTCTGTGTCTCTATAGATGTGGGTCTATGGGTCTGTGTCTCTATATATGTGGGTCTATGGGTCTGTCTCTCTATATATGCGGGTCTATAGGTCTGTGTCTCTATATATGTGGGTCTATGGGTCTGTGTCTCTATATATGCGGGTCTATGGGTCTGTGTCTCTATATATGGGGGTCTATGGGTCTGTGTCTCTATAGATGTGGGTCTATGGGTCTGTGTCTCTATATATGCGGGTCTATGGGTCTGTGTCTCTATATATGGGGGTCTATGGGTCTGTGTCTCTATAGATGTGGGTCTGTGTCTCTATAGATGTGGGTCTATGGGTCTGTCTCGGGTCTATGGGTCTGTGTCTCTATATATCTCTATAAAGCACTCTGCCTGACACATAAGTGCATCCATGGGAAGGCGCCGCAATATCTTTGCGACAAGATAGAACCTCACAATTCGAATCGCGTTCTGCGATCCACCGACCAAAATCTGGTCAGGGTACCAAAAACCAAATACAAGTCCAAAGGAGAAAGAAGGTTTGCTTTTCAGGGTCCTAGACTATGGAACGCTTTACCAACCAGCATTCGGTTGGAGGAAAACCACCTGACTTTCAGAAGACGAATCAAAACTCTGCTCTTTTGATGACATGAGACACGAACAACTAGCGCCCAGAAGCGATTCAGTTCGCATGCGCCGCGCTTTATAAGTTTTTCATTCATTCATTCATTCATATGTAGGTCTATGGGTCTGTGTCTCTATAGATGTGGGTATATGGGTCTGTGTCTCTATAGATGTGGGTCTATGGGTCTGTCTCTATATATGTAGGTCTATGGGTCTGTGTCTCTATAGATGTGGGTCTATGGGTCTGTGTCTCTATATATGTGGGTCTATGGGTCTGTGTCTCTATATATGTGGGTCTATGGGTCTGTGTCTCTATAGATGTAGGTCTATGGGTCTGTGTCTCTATAGATGTGGGTCTATGGGTCTGTCTCTATATATGCGGGTCTATGGGTCTGTCTCTCTATATATGCGGGTCTATGGGTCTGTCTCTCTATAGATGTGAGTCTATGGGTCTGTCTCTCTATATATGGGGGTCTATGGGTCTGTGTCTCTATAGATGTGGGTCTATGGGTCTGTGTCTCACTATATGTGGGTCTATGGGTCTGTGTCTCTATATATGCGGGTCTATGGGTCTGTCTCTCTATATATGTAGGTCTATGGGTCTGTGTCTCTATATATGTGGGTCTATGGGTCTGTGTCTCTATAGATGTGGGTCTATGGGTCTGTGTCTCTATAGATGTGGGTCTATGGGTCTGTGTCTCTATAGATGTGGGTCTATGGGTCTGTCTCTCTATATATGATGGTCTATAGGTCTGTGTCTCTATATATGAGGGTCTATGGGTCTGTGTCTCTATATATGTGGGTCTATGGGTCTGTGTCTCTATATATGTGGGTCTATGGGTCTGTGTCTCTATAGATGTGGGTCTATGGGTCTGTGTCTCTATAGATGTGGGTCTATGGGTCTGTCTCTCTATATATGCGGGTCTATGGGTCTGTGTCTCTATATATGTGGGTCTATGGGTCTGTCTCTCTATATATGTGGGTCTATGGGTCTGTCTCTCTATATATGTGGGTCTATGGGTCTGTCTCTCTATATATGTGGGTCTATGGGTCTGTGTCTCTATATATGTGGGTCTATGGGTCTGTGTCTCTATATATGCGGGTCTATGGGTCTGTGTCTCTATATATGTGAGTCTACGGGTCTGTGTCTCTATATATGGGGGTCTATGGGTCTGTCTCTCTATATATGGGGGTCTGTCTCTCTATAAATGTGAGTCTATGGGTCTGTGTCTCTATATATGGGGGTCTATGGGTCTGTCTCTCTATATATGCGGGTCTATGGGTCTGTGTCTCTATATATGCGGGTCTATGGGTCTGTGTCTCTATATATGTGGGTCTGTGTCTCTATATATGTGGGTCTATGGGTCTGTGTCTCTATATATGGGGTCCATGGGTCTATCTCTCTATAGATGTGGGTCTATGGGTCTGTCTCTCTATATATGCGGGTCTATGGGTCTGTCTCTCTATATATGTGGGTCTATGGGTCTGTCTCTCTATATATGTGGGTCTATGGGTCTGTCTCTCTATATATGCGGGTCTATGGGTCTGTGTCTCTATATATGGGGTCTATGGGTCTGTGTCTCTATATATATATGCGGGTCTATCGGTCTGTATCTCTATATATGTGGATCTATGGGTCTGTGTCTCTATATATGCGGGTCTATGGGTCTGTGTCTCTATATATGCGGGTCTATGGGTCTGTGTCTCTATATATGGGGTCCATGGGTCTATCTCTCTATAGATGTGGGTCTATGGGTCTGTCTCTCTATATATGCGGGTCTATGGGTCTGTCTCTCTATAGATGTGGGTCTATGGGTCTGTGTCTCTATATATGCGGGTCTATGGGTCTGTGTCTCTATATATGCGGGTCTATGGGTCGGTGTCTCTATATATGTGGGTCTATGGGTCTGTGTCTCTATATATGCGGGTCTATGGGTCTGTGTCTCTATATATGTGAGTCTATGGGTCTGTGTCTCTATATATGGGGGTCTATGGGTCTGTGTCTCTATATATGCGGGTCTATGGGTCTGTGTCTCTATATATGTGGGTCTATGGGTCTGTGTCTCTATATATGTGAGTCTATGGGTCTGTGTCTCTATATATGGGGGTCTATGGGTCTGTGTCTCTATATATGCGGGTCTATGGGTCTGTCTCTCTATATATGCGGGTCTATGGGTCTGTGTCTCTATATATGCGGGTCTATGGGTCTGTGTCTCTATATATGTGAGTCTATGGGTCTGTGTCTCTATATATGTGGGTCTATGGGTCTGTGTCTCTATATATGCGGGTCTATGGGTCTGTGTCTCTATATATGTGGGTCTATGGGTCTGTGTCTCTATATATGTGGGTCTATGGGTCTGTCTCTCTATATATGTGAGTCTATGGGTCTGTGTCTCTATATATGTGGGTCTATGGGTCTGTGTCTCTATATATGCGGGTCTATGGGTCTGTCTCTCTATATATGCGGGTCTATGGGTCTGTCTCTCTATATATGTGGGTCTATGGGTCTGTGTCTCTATATATGTGGGTCTATGGGTCTGTGTCTCTATATATGCGGGTCTATGGGTCTGTGTCTCTATATATGTGGGTCTATGGGTCTATCTCTATATATGTGGGTCTATGGGTCTGTCTCTCTATATATGTGGGTCTATGGGTCTGTGTCTCTATATATGCGAGTCTATGGGTCTGTCTCTCTATATATGTGGGTCTATGGGTCTGTGTCTCTATATATGCGAGTCTATGGGTCTGTCTCTCTATATATGTGGGTCTATGGGTCTGTGTCTCTATATGTGGGTCTATGGGTCTGTGTCTCTATATATGCGGGTCTATGGGTCTGTGTCTATATATATGGGGGTCTATGGGTCTGTCTCTCTATATATGTTGGTCTATGGGTCTGTGTCTCTATATATGCGGGTCTATGGGTCTGTCTCTCTATATATGTGGGTCTATGGGTCTGTGTCTCTATATATGTGGGTCTATGGGTCTGTGTCTCTATATATGCGGGTCTATGGGTCTGTGTCTATATATATGGGGGTCTATGGGCCTGTCTCTCTATATATGTTGGTCTATGGGTCTGTGTCTCTATATATGCGGGTCTATGGGTCTGTCTCTCTATATATGTGGGTCTATGTGTCTGTGTCTCTATATATGAGGGTCTATGGGTCTGTCTCTCTATATATGTGGGTCTATGGGTCTGTCTCTCTATATATGCGGGTCTATGGGTCTGTGTCTCTATATATGTGGGTCTATGGGTCTGTGTCTCTATATATGTGGGTCTATGGGTCTGTGTCTCTATATATGTGGGTCTATGGGTCTGTGTCTCTATATATGAGGGTCTATGGGTCTGTGTCTCTATATATGTGGGTCTATGGGTCTGTCTCTCTATATATGGGGGTCTATGGGTCTGTCTCTCTATATATGTGGGTCTATGGGTCTTTGTCTCTATATATGTGGGTCTATGGGTCTGTCTCTATATATGTGGGTCTATGGGTCTGTCTCTCTATATATGAGGGTCTATGGGTCTGTGTCTCTATATATGTGGGTCTATGGGTCTGTCTCTCTATATATGTGGGTCTATGGGTCTGTCTCTCTATATATGTGGGTCTATGGGTCTGTCTCTCTATATATGTGGGTCTATGGGTCTGTGTCTCTATATATGTGGGTCTATGGGTCTGTCTCTATATATGTGGGTCTATGGGTCTGTCTCTCTATATATGTGGGTCTATGGGTCTGTGTCTCTATATATGCGGGTCTATGGGTCTGTCTCTCTATAGATGTGGGTCTATGGGTCTGTCTCTCTATATATGAGGGTCTATGGGTCTGTGTCTCTATATATGTGGGTCTATGGGTCTGTGTCTCTATATATGTGGGTCTATGGGTCTGTGTCTCTATATATGCGGGTCTATGGGTCTGTGTCTCTATATATGCGGGTCTATGGGTCTGTGTCTCTATATATGAGGGTCTATGGGTCTGTGTCTCTATATATGAGGGTCTATGGGTCTCTGTCTCTATATATGTGGGTCTATGGGTCTGTGTCTCTATATATGTGGGTCTATGGGTCTGTGTCTCTATATATGTGGGTCTATGGGTCTGTGTCTCTATATATGCGGGTCTATGGGTCTGTGTCTCTATATATGCGGGTCTTTGGGTCTGTGTCTCTATATATGGGGGTCTATGGGTCTGTCTCTCTATATATGTGGGTCTATGGGTCTGTGTCTCTATATATGTGGGTCTATGGGTCTGTGTCTCTATAGATGTGGGTCTATGGGTCTGTGTCTCTATATATGCGGGTCTAAAAGTCTGTGTCTCTATATATGTGGGTCTATGGGTCTGTGTCTCTATATATGCGGGTCTATGGGTCTGTGTCTCTATATATGCGGGTCTATGGGTCTGTGTCTCTATATATGTGGGTCTATGGGTCTGTCTCTCTATATATGATGGTCTATGGGTCTGTGTCTCTATATATGTGGGTCTATGGGTCTGTGTCTCTATATATGTGGGTCTATGGGTCTGTGTCTCTATATATGTGGGTCTATGGGTCTGTGTCTCTATATATGTGGGTCTATGGGTCTGTCTCTCTATATATGTGGGTCTATGGGTCTGTGTCTCTATATATGCGGGTCTATGGGTCTGTCTCTCTATATATGTGGGTCTATGGGTCTGTCTCTCTATATATGTGGGTCTATGGGTCTGTGTCTCTATATATGTGGGTCTATGGGTCTGTGTCTCTATATATGTGGGTCTATGGGTCTGTGTCTCTATATATGTGGGTCTATGGGTCTGTGTCTCTATATATGCGGGTCTAAAAGTCTGTGTCTCTATATATGTGGGTCTATGGGTCTGTGTCTCTATATATGCGGGTCTATGGGTCTGTGTCTCTATATATGTGGGTCTATGGGTCTGTGTCTTTATATATGTGGGTCTATGGGTCTGTGTCTCTATATATGTGGGTCTATGGGTCTGTGTCTCTATAGATGTGGGTCTATGGGTCTGTGTCTCTATATATGGGGGTCTATGGGTCTGTGTCTCTATAGATGTGGGTCTATGGGTCTGTGTCTCTATATATGTGGGTCTATGGGTCTGTCTCTCTATATATGCGGGTCTATGGGTCTGTGTCTCTATATATGTGAGTCTATGGGTCTGTGTCTCTATATATGGGGGTCTATGGGTCTGTGTCTCTATATATGTGGGTCTATGGGTCTGTGTCTCTATATATGTGGGTCTATGGGTCTGTGTCTCTATAGATGTGGGTCTATGGGTCTGTGTCTCTATATATGGGGGTCTATGGGTCTGTGTCTCTATATATGGGGGTCTATGGGTCTGTCTCTCTATATATGTGGGTCTATGGGTCTGTGTCTCTATATATGTGGGTCTATGGGTCTGTGTCTCTATAAATGTGGGTCTATGGGTCTGTCTCTCTATATATGATGGTCTATGGGTCTGTGTCTCTATATATGTGGGTCTATGGGTCTGTGTCTCTATATATGTGGGTCTATGGGTCTGTGTCTCTATATATGTGAGTCTATGGGTCTGTGTCTCTATATATGTGGGTCTATGGGTCTGTCTCTCTATATATGCAGGTCTATGGGTCTGTGTCTCTATATATGTGGGTCTATGGGTCTGTGTCTCTATATATGTGGGTCTATGGGTCTGTGTCTCTATATATGCGGGTCTATGGGTCTGTGTCTCTATATATGAGGGTCTATGGGTCTGTGTCTCTATATATGCGGGTCTATGGGTCTGTCTCTCTATATATGTGGGTCTATGGGTCTGTGTCTCTATATATGTGAGTCTATGTCTCTATATATGTGGGTCTATGGGTCTGTGTCTCTATATATGTGAGTCTATGGGTCTGTGTCTCTATATATGCGGGTCTATGGGTCTGTGTCTCTATATATGTGGGTCTATGGGTCTGTGTCTCTATATGATGGTCTATGGGTCTGTCTCTCTATATATGTGGGTCTATGGGTCTGTGTCTCTATATATGTAGGTCTATGGGTCTGTGTCTCTATATATGTGGGTCTATGGGTCTGTCTCTCTATATATGTGGGTCTATGGGTCTGTGTCTCTATATATGTGGGTCTATGGGTCTGTGTCTCTATATATGCGGGTCTATGGGTCTGTGTCTCTATATATGAGGGTCTATGGGTCTGTGTCTCTATATATGCGGGTCTATGGGTCTGTGTCTCTATATATGAGGGTCTATGGGTCTGTGTCTCTATATATGAGGGTCTATGGGTCTGTGTCTCTATATATGAGGGTCTATGGGTCTGTCTCTCTATATATGTGAGTCTATGGGTCTGTCTCTCTATATATGTGAGTCTATGGGTCTGTGTCTCTATATATGTGGGTCTATGGGTCTGTCTCTCTATATATGAGGGTCTATGGGTCTGTGTCTCTATATATGTGGGTCTATGGGTCTGTGTCTCTATATATGGGGGTCTATGGGTCTGTCTCTCTATATATGTGGGTCTATGGGTCTGTCTCTCTATATATGTGGGTCTATGGGTCTGTGTCTCTATATATGTGGGTCTATGGGTCTGTCTCTCTATATATGTGGGTCTATGGGTCTGTCTCTCTATATATGTGGGTCTATGGGTCTGTGTCTCTATATATGTAGGTCTATGGGTCTGTGTCTCTATATATGTGGGTCTATGGGTCTGTGTCTCTATATATGAGGGTCTATGGGTCTGTGTCTCTATATATGTGGGTCTATGGGTCTGTGTCTCTATATATGCGGGTCTATGGGTCTGTGTCTCTATATATGTGGGTCTATGGGTCTGTGTCTCTATATATGTGGGTCTATGGGTCTGTGTCTCTATATATGTGAGTCTATGGGTCTGTCTCTCTATATATGTGGGTCTATGGGTCTGTGTCTCTATATATGCGGGTCTATGGGTCTGTCTCTCTATATATGTGGGTCTATGGGTCTGTGTCTCTATATATGTAGGTCTATGGGTCTGTGTCTCTATATATGTGAGTCTATGGGTCTGTCTCTCTATATATGTGGGTCTATGGGTCTGTGTCTCTATATATGCGGGTCTATGGGTCTGTCTCTCTATATATGTGGGTCTATGGGTCTGTCTCTCTATATATGTGGGTCTATGGGTCTGTGTCTCTATATATGTGGGTCTATGGGTCTGTGTCTCTATATATGCGGGTCTATGGGTCTGTGTCTCTATATATGTGGGTCTATGTGTCTGTGTCTCTATATATGAGGGTCTATGGGTCTGTCTCTCTATATATGTGGGTCTATGGGTCTGTCTCTCTATATATGCGGGTCTATGGGTCTGTGTCTCTATATATGTGGGTCTATGGGTCTGTGTCTCTATATATGTGGGTCTATGGGTCTGTGTCTCTATATATGTGGGTCTATGGGTCTGTGTCTCTATATATGAGGGTCTATGGGTCTGTGTCTCTATATATGTGGGTCTATGGGTCTGTCTCTCTATATATGGGGGTCTATGGGTCTGTCTCTCTATATATGTGGGTCTATGGGTCTTTGTCTCTATATATGTGGGTCTATGGGTCTGTCTCTATATATGTGGGTCTATGGGTCTGTCTCTCTATATATGAGGGTCTATGGGTCTGTGTCTCTATATATGTGGGTCTATGGGTCTGTCTCTCTATATATGGGGGTCTATGGGTCTGTCTCTCTATATATGTGGGTCTATGGGTCTGTCTCTCTATATATGTGGGTCTATGGGTCTGTGTCTCTATATATGTGGGTCTATGGGTCTGTCTCTATATATGTGGGTCTATGGGTCTGTCTCTCTATATATGTGGGTCTATGGGTCTGTGTCTCTATATATGCGGGTCTATGGGTCTGTCTCTCTATAGATGTGGGTCTATGGGTCTGTCTCTCTATATATGAGGGTCTATGGGTCTGTGTCTCTATATATGTGGGTCTATGGGTCTGTGTCTCTATATATGTGGGTCTATGGGTCTGTGTCTCTATATATGCGGGTCTATGGGTCTGTGTCTCTATATATGCGGGTCTATGGGTCTGTGTCTCTATATATGAGGGTCTATGGGTCTCTGTCTCTATATATGAGGGTCTATGGGTCTCTGTCTCTATATATGTGGGTCTATGGGTCTGTGTCTCTATAGATGTGGGTCTATGGGTCTGTGTCTCTATATATGTGGGTCTATGGGTCTGTGTCTCTATATATGCGGGTCTATGGGTCTGTGTCTCTATATATGCGGGTCTTTGGGTCTGTGTCTCTATATATGGGGGTCTATGGGTCTGTCTCTCTATATATGTGGGTCTATGGGTCTGTGTCTCTATATATGTGGGTCTATGGGTCTGTGTCTCTATAGATGTGGGTCTATGGGTCTGTGTCTCTATATATGCGGGTCTAAAAGTCTGTGTCTCTATATATGTGGGTCTATGGGTCTGTGTCTCTATATATGCGGGTCTATGGGTCTGTGTCTCTATATATGCGGGTCTATGGGTCTGTGTCTCTATAAATGTGGGTCTATGGGTCTGTCTCTCTATATATGATGGTCTATGGGTCTGTGTCTCTATATATGTGGGTCTATGGGTCTGTGTCTCTATATATGTGGGTCTATGGGTCTGTGTCTCTATATATGTGGGTCTATGGGTCTGTGTCTCTATATATGTGGGTCTATGGGTCTGTCTCTCTATATATGTGGGTCTATGGGTCTGTGTCTCTATATATGCGGGTCTATGGGTCTGTCTCTCTATATATGTGGGTCTATGGGTCTGTCTCTCTATATATGTGGGTCTATGGGTCTGTGTCTCTATATATGTGGGTCTATGGGTCTGTGTCTCTATATATGTGGGTCTATGGGTCTGTGTCTCTATATATGTGGGTCTATGGCTCTGTGTCTCTATATATGCGGGTCTAAAAGTCTGTGTCTCTATATATGTGGGTCTATGGGTCTGTGTCTCTATATATGCGGGTCTAAAAGTCTGTGTCTCTATATATGTGGGTCTATGGGTCTGTGTCTTTATATATGTGGGTCTATGGGTCTGTGTCTCTATATATGTGGGTCTATGGGTCTGTGTCTCTATAGATGTGGGTCTATGGGTGTGTGTCTCTATATATGGGGGTCTATGGGTCTGTGTCTCTATAGATGTGGGTCTATGGGTCTGTGTCTCTATATATGTGGGTCTATGGGTCTGTCTCTCTATATATGCGGGTCTATGGGTCTGTGTCTCTATATATGTGAGTCTATGGGTCTGTGTCTCTATATATGGGGGTCTATGGGTCTGTGTCTCTATATATGTGGGTCTATGGGTCTGTGTCTCTATATATGTGGGTCTATGGGTCTGTGTCTCTATAGATGTGGGTCTATGGGTCTGTGTCTCTATATATGGGGGTCTTTGGGTCTGTGTCTCTATATATGGGGGTCTATGGGTCTGTGTCTCTATATATGTGGGTCTATGGGTCTGTGTCTCTATATATGTGGGTCTATGGGTCTGTGTCTCTATAAATGTGGGTCTATGGGTCTGTCTCTCTATATATGATGGTCTATGGGTCTGTGTCTCTATATATGTGGGTCTATGGGTCTGTGTCTCTATATATGTGGGTCTATGGGTCTGTGTCTCTATATATGTGGGTCTATGGGTCTGTGTCTCTATATATGTGGGTCTATGGGTCTGTCTCTCTATATATGCGGGTCTATGGGTCTGTGTCTCTATATATGTGGGTCTATGGGTCTGTGTCTCTATATATGTGGGTCTATGGGTCTGTGTCTCTATATATGCGGGTCTATGGGTCTGTGTCTCTATATATGATGGTCTATGGGTCTGTGTCTCTATATATGCGGGTCTATGGGTCTGTCTCTCTATATATGTGGGTCTATGGGTCTGTGTCTCTATATATGTGAGTCTATGTCTCTATATATGTGGGTCTATGGGTCTGTGTCTCTATATATGTGAGTCTATGGGTCTGTGTCTCTATATATGCGGGTCTATGGGTCTGTGTCTCTATATATGTGGGTCTATGGGTCTGTGTCTCTATATGATGGTCTATGGGTCTGTCTCTCTATATATGTGGGTCTATGGGTCTGTGTCTCTATATATGTAGGTCTATGGGTCTGTGTCTCTATATATGTGGGTCTATGGGTCTGTCTCTCTATATATGTGGGTCTATGGGTCTGTGTCTCTATATATGTGGGTCTATGGGTCTGTGTCTCTATATATGCGGGTCTATGGGTCTGTGTCTCTATATATGAGGGTCTATGGGTCTGTGTCTCTATATATGCGGGTCTATGGGTCTGTGTCTCTATATATGAGGGTCTATGGGTCTGTGTCTCTATATATGAGGGTCTATGGGTCTGTGTCTCTATATATGAGGGTCTATGGGTCTGTCTCTCTATATATGTGAGTCTATGGGTCTGTCTCTCTATATATGTGAGTCTATGGGTCTGTGTCTCTATATATGTGGGTCTATGGGTCTGTCTCTCTATATATGAGGGTCTATGGGTCCGTGTCTCTATATATGTGGGTCTATGGGTCTGTGTCTCTATATATGGGGGTCTATGGGTCTGTCTCTCTATATATGTGGGTCTATGGGTCTGTCTCTCTATATATGTGGGTCTATGGGTCTGTGTCTCTATATATGTGGGTCTATGGGTCTGTCTCTCTATATATGTGGGTCTATGGGTCTGTCTCTCTATATATGTGGGTCTATGGGTCTGTGTCTCTATATATGTAGGTCTATGGGTCTGTGTCTCTATATATGTGGGTCTATGGGTCTGTGTCTCTATATATGAGGGTCTATGGGTCTGTGTCTCTATATATGTGGGTCTATGGGTCTGTGTCTCTATATATGCGGGTCTATGGGTCTGTGTCTCTATATATGTGGGTCTATGGGTCTGTGTCTCTATATATGTGGGTCTATGGGTCTGTGTCTCTATATATGTGAGTCTATGGGTCTGTCTCTCTATATATGTGGGTCTATGGGTCTGTGTCTCTATATATGCGGGTCTATGGGTCTGTCTCTCTATATATGTGGGTCTATGGGTCTGTGTCTCTATATATGTAGGTCTATGGGTCTGTGTCTCTATATATGTGAGTCTATGGGTCTGTCTCTCTATATATGTGGGTCTATGGGTCTGTGTCTCTATATATGCGGGTCTATGGGTCTGTCTCTCTATATATGTGGGTCTATGGGTCTGTCTCTCTATATATGTGGGTCTATGGGTCTGTGTCTCTATATATGTGGGTCTATGGGTCTGTGTCTCTATATATGTGGGTCTATGGGTCTGTGTCTCTATATATGTGGGTCTATGGGTCTGTGTCTCTATATATGTGGGTCTATGGGTCTGTGTCTCTATATATGTGGGTCTATGGGTCTGTGTCTCTATATATGGGGGTCTATGGGTCTGTGTCTCTATATATGTGGGTCTATGGGTCTGTCTCTCTATATATGCGGGTCTATGGGTCTGTGTCTCTATATATGTGAGTCTATGGGTCTGTGTCTCTATATATGGGGGTCTATGGGTCTGTGTCTCTATATATGCGGGTCTATGGGTCTGTGTCTCTATATATGCGGGTCTATGGGTCTGTCTCTCTATATATGCGGGTCTATGGGTCTGTGTCTCTATATATGCGGGTCTATGGGTCTGTGTCTCTATATATGTGAGTCTATGGGTCTGTGTCTCTATATATGCGGGTCTATGGGTCTGTGTCTCTATATATGCGGGTCTATGGGTCTGTGTCTCTATATATGTGAGTCTATGGGTCTGTGTCTCTATATATGTGGGTCTATGGGTCTGTGTCTCTATATATGCGGGTCTATGGGTCTGTGTCTCTATATATGTGGGTCTATGGGTCTGTGTCTCTATATATGTGGGTCTATGGGTCTGTCTCTCTATATATGTGAGTCTATGGGTCTGTGTCTCTATATATGTGGGTCTATGGGTCTGTGTCTCTATATATGCGGGTCTATGGGTCTGTCTCTCTATATATGCGGGTCTATGGGTCTGTCTCTCTATATATGTGGGTCTATGGGTCTGTGTCTCTATATATGTGGGTCTATGGGTCTGTGTCTCTATATATGCGGGTCTATGGGTCTGTGTCTCTATATATGTGGGTCTATGGGTCTATCTCTATATATGTGGGTCTATGGGTCTGTCTCTCTATATATGTGGGTCTATGGGTCTGTGTCTCTATATATGCGAGTCTATGGGTCTGTCTCTCTATATATGTGGGTCTATGGGTCTGTGTCTCTATATATGCGAGTCTATGGGTCTGTCTCTCTATATATGTGGGTCTATGGGTCTGTGTCTCTATATGTGGGTCTATGGGTCTGTGTCTCTATATATGCGGGTCTATGGGTCTGTGTCTATATATATGGGGGTCTATGGGTCTGTCTCTCTATATATGTTGGTCTATGGGTCTGTGTCTCTATATATGCGGGTCTATGGGTCTGTCTCTCTATATATGTGAGTCTATGGGTCTGTGTCTCTATATATGTGGGTCTATGGGTCTGTGTCTCTATATATGCGGGTCTATGGGTCTGTGTCTATATATATGGGGGTCTATGGGCCTGTCTCTCTATATATGTTGGTCTATGGGTCTGTGTCTCTATATATGCGGGTCTATGGGTCTGTCTCTCTATATATGTGGGTCTATGTGTCTGTGTCTCTATATATGAGGGTCTATGGGTCTGTCTCTCTATATATGTGGGTCTATGGGTCTGTCTCTCTATATATGCGGGTCTATGGGTCTGTGTCTCTATATATGTGGGTCTATGGGTCTGTGTCTCTATATATGTGGGTCTATGGGTCTGTGTCTCTATATATGTGGGTCTATGGGTCTGTGTCTCTATATATGAGGGTCTATGGGTCTGTGTCTCTATATATGTGGGTCTATGGGTCTGTCTCTCTATATATGGGGGTCTATGGGTCTGTCTCTCTATATATGTGGGTCTATGGGTCTTTGTCTCTATATATGTGGGTCTATGGGTCTGTCTCTATATATGTGGGTCTATGGGTCCGTCTGTCTCTCTATATATGAGGGTCTATGGGTCTGTGTCTCTATATATGTGGGTCTATGGGTCTGTCTCTCTATATATGGGGGTCTATGGGTCTGTCTCTCTATATATGTGGGTCTATGGGTCTGTCTCTCTATATATGTGGGTCTATGGGTCTGTGTCTCTATATATGTGGGTCTATGGGTCTGTCTCTATATATGTGGGTCTATGGGTCTGTCTCTCTATATATGTGGGTCTATGGGTCTGTGTCTCTATATATGCGGGTCTATGGGTCTGTCTCTCTATAGATGTGGGTCTATGGGTCTGTCTCTCTATATATGAGGGTCTATGGGTCTGTGTCTCTATATATGTGGGTCTATGGGTCTGTGTCTCTATATATGTGGGTCTATGGGTCTGTGTCTCTATATATGCGGGTCTATGGGTCTGTGTCTCTATATATGCGGGTCTATGGGTCTGTGTCTCTATATATGAGGGTCTATGGGTCTGTGTCTCTATATATGAGGGTCTATGGGTCTCTGTCTCTATATATGTGGGTCTATGGGTCTGTGTCTCTATAGATGTGGGTCTATGGGTCTGTGTCTCTATATATGTGGGTCTATGGGTCTGTGTCTCTATATATGCGGGTCTATGGGTCTGTGTCTCTATATATGCGGGTCTTTGGGTCTGTGTCTCTATATATGGGGGTCTATGGGTCTGTCTCTCTATATATGTGGGTCTATAGGTCTGTGTCTCTATATATGTGGGTCTATGGGTCTGTGTCTCTATAGATGTGGGTCTATGGGTCTGTGTCTCTATATATGCGGGTCTAAAAGTCTGTGTCTCTATATATGTGGGTCTATGGGTCTGTGTCTCTATATATGCGGGTATATGGGTCTGTGTCTCTATATATGCGGGTCTATGGGTCTGTGTCTCTATAAATGTGGGTCTATGGGTCTGTCTCTCTATATATGATGGTCTATGGGTCTGTGTCTCTATATATGTGGGTCTATGGGTCTGTGTCTCTATATATGTGGGTCTATGGGTCTGTGTCTCTATATATGTGGGTCTATGGGTCTGTGTCTCTATATATGTGGGTCTATGGGTCTGTCTCTCTATATATGTGGGTCTATGGGTCTGTGTCTCTATATATGCGGGTCTATGGGTCTGTCTCTCTATATATGTGGGTCTATGGGTCTGTCTCTCTATATATGTGGGTCTATGGGTCTGTGTCTCTATATATGTGGGTCTATGGGTCTGTGTCTCTATATATGTGGGTCTATGGGTCTGTGTCTCTATATATGTGGGTCTATGGCTCTGTGTCTCTATATATGCGGGTCTAAAAGTCTGTGTCTCTATATATGTGGGTCTATGGGTCTGTGTCTCTATATATGCGGGTCTAAAAGTCTGTGTCTCTATATATGTGGGTCTATGGGTCTGTGTCTTTATATATGTGGGTCTATGGGTCTGTGTCTCTATATATGTGGGTCTATGGGTCTGTGTCTCTATAGATGTGGGTCTATGGGTCTGTGTCTCTATATATGGGGGTCTATGGGTCTGTGTCTCTATAGATGTGGGTCTATGGGTCTGTGTCTCTATATATGTGGGTCTATGGGTCTGTCTCTCTATATATGCGGGTCTATGGGTCTGTGTCTCTATATATGTGAGTCTATGGGTCTGTGTCTCTATATATGGGGGTCTATGGGTCTGTGTCTCTATATATGTGGGTCTATGGGTCTGTGTCTCTATATATGTGGGTCTATGGGTCTGTGTCTCTATAGATGTGGGTCTATGGGTCTGTGTCTCTATATATGGGGGTCTTTGGGTCTGTGTCTCTATATATGGGGGTCTATGGGTCTGTCTCTCTATATATGTGGGTCTATGGGTCTGTGTCTCTATATATGTGGGTCTATGGGTCTGTGTCTCTATATATGTGGGTCTATGGGTCTGTCTCTCTATATATGATGGTCTATGGGTCTGTGTCTCTATATATGTGGGTCTATGGGTCTGTGTCTCTATATATGTGGGTCTATGGGTCTGTGTCTCTATATATGTGAGTCTATGGGTCTGTGTCTCTATATATGTGGGTCTATGGGTCTGTCTCTCTATATATGCAGGTCTATGGGTCTGTGTCTCTATATATGTGGGTCTATGGGTCTGTGTCTCTATATATGTGGGTCTATGGGTCTGTGTCTCTATATATGCGGGTCTATGGGTCTGTGTCTCTATATATGATGGTCTATGGGTCTGTGTCTCTATATATGCGGGTCTATGGGTCTGTCTCTCTATATATGTGGGTCTATGGGTCTGTGTCTCTATATATGTGAGTCTATGTCTCTATATATGTGGGTCTATGGGTCTGTGTCTCTATATATGTGAGTCTATGGGTCTGTGTCTCTATATATGCGGGTCTATGGGTCTGTGTCTCTATATATGTGGGTCTATGGGTCTGTGTCTCTATATGATGGTCTATGGGTCTGTCTCTCTATATATGTGGGTCTATGGGTCTGTGTCTCTATATATGTAGGTCTATGGGTCTGTGTCTCTATATATGTGGGTCTATGGGTCTGTCTCTCTATATATGTGGGTCTATGGGTCTGTGTCTCTATATATGTGGGTCTATGGGTCTGTGTCTCTATATATGCGGGTCTATGGGTCTGTGTCTCTATATATGAGGGTCTATGGGTCTGTGTCTCTATATATGCGGGTCTATGGGTCTGTGTCTCTATATATGAGGGTCTATGGGTCTGTGTCTCTATATATGAGGGTCTATGGGTCTGTGTCTCTATATATGAGGGTCTATGGGTCTGTCTCTCTATATATGTGAGTCTATGGGTCTGTCTCTCTATATATGTGAGTCTATGGGTCTGTGTCTCTATATATGTGGGTCTATGGGTCTGTCTCTCTATATATGAGGGTCTATGGGTCCGTGTCTCTATATATGTGGGTCTATGGGTCTGTGTCTCTATATATGGGGGTCTATGGGTCTGTCTCTCTATATATGTGGGTCTATGGGTCTGTCTCTCTATATATGTGGGTCTATGGGTCTGTGTCTCTATATATGTGGGTCTATGGGTCTGTCTCTCTATATATGTGGGTCTATGGGTCTGTCTCTCTATATATGTGGGTCTATGGGTCTGTGTCTCTATATATGTAGGTCTATGGGTCTGTGTCTCTATATATGTGGGTCTATGGGTCTGTGTCTCTATATATGAGGGTCTATGGGTCTGTGTCTCTATATATGTGGGTCTATGGGTCTGTGTCTCTATATATGCGGGTCTATGGGTCTGTGTCTCTATATATGTGGGTCTATGGGTCTGTGTCTCTATATATGTGGGTCTATGGGTCTGTGTCTCTATATATGTGAGTCTATGGGTCTGTCTCTCTATATATGTGGGTCTATGGGTCTGTGTCTCTATATATGCGGGTCTATGGGTCTGTCTCTCTATATATGTGGGTCTATGGGTCTGTGTCTCTATATATGTAGGTCTATGGGTCTGTGTCTCTATATATGTGAGTCTATGGGTCTGTCTCTCTATATATGTGGGTCTATGGGTCTGTGTCTCTATATATGCGGGTCTATGGGTCTGTCTCTCTATATATGTGGGTCTATGGGTCTGTCTCTCTATATATGGGGGTCTATGGGTCTGTGTCTCTATATATGTGGGTCTATGGGTCTGTCTCTCTATATATGCGGGTCTATGGGTCTGTGTCTCTATATATGTGAGTCTATGGGTCTGTGTCTCTATATATGGGGGTCTATGGGTCTGTGTCTCTATATATGTGGGTCTATGGGTCTGTGTCACTATATATGTGGGTCTATGGGTCTGTGTCTCTATAGATGTGGGTCTATGGGTCTGTGTCTCTATATATGGGGGTCTTTGGGTCTGTGTCTCTATATATGGGGGTCTATGGGTCTGTGTCTCTATATATGTGGGTCTATGGGTCTGTGTCTCTATAAATGTGGGTCTATGGGTCTGTCTCTCTATATATGATGGTCTATGGGTCTGTGTCTCTATATATGTGGGTCTATGGGTCTGTGTCTCTATATATGTGGGTCTATGGGTCTGTCTCTCTATATATGTGGGTCTATGGGTCTGTGTCTCTATATATGTGGGTCTATGGGTCTGTGTCTCTATATATGTGGGTCTATGGGTCTGTGTCTCTATATATGTGGGTCTATGGGTCTGTGTCTCTATATATGTGGGTCTATGGGTCTGTCTCTCTATATATGGGGGTCTATGGGTCTGTCTCTCTATATATGTGGGTCTATGGGTCTGTGTCTCTATATATGAGGGTCTATGGGTCTGTGTCTCTATATATGTGGGTCTATGGGTCTGTGTCTCTATATATGTGAGTCTATGGGTCTGTCTCTCTATATATGTGGGTCTGTGTCTCTATATATGTGGGTCTATGGGTCTGTCTCTCTATATATGCGGGTCTATGGGTCTGTCTCTCTATATATGTGGGTCTATGGGTCTGTCTCTCTATATATGTGGGTCTGTGTCTCTATATATGTGAGTCTATGGGTCAGTGTCTCTATATATGTGGGTCTATGGGTCAGTGTCTCTATATATGTGGGTCTATGGGTCTGTGTCTCTATATATGTGAGTCTATGGGTCTGTGTCTCTATATATGAGGGTCTATGGGTCTGTGTCTCTATATATGTGGGTCTATGGGTCTGTGTCTCTATATATGTGGGTCTATGGGTCTGTGTCTCTATAGATGTGAGTCTATAAGTCTGTGTCTCTATATATGTGGGTCTATGGGTCTGTGTCTCTATATATGTGGGTCTATGGGTCTGTGTCTCTATATATGTGAGTCTATAAGTCTGTGTCTCTATATATGTGAGTCTATGGGTCTGTGTCTCTATATATGTGGGTCTATGGGTCTGTGTCTCTATATATGTGGGTCTATGGGTCTGTGTCTCTATATATGTGGGTCTATGGGTCTGTCTCTCTATATATGCGGGTCTATGGGTCTGTCTCTCTATATATGTGGGTCTATGGGTCTGTCTCTCTATATATGTGGGTCTGTGTCTCTATATATGTGAGTCTATGGGTCTGTGTCTCTATATATGTGAGTCTATGGGTCAGTGTCTCTATATATGTGGGTCTATGGGTCAGTGTCTCTATATATGCGGGTCTATGGGTCTGTCTCTCTATATATGCAGGTCTATGGGTCTGTGTCTCTATATATGTGGGTCTATGGGTCTGTGTCTCTATATATGCGGGTCTATGGGTCTGTCTCTCTATATATGTGGGTCTATGGGTCTGTGTCTCTATATATGTGGGTCTATGGGTCTGTGTCTCTATATATGCGGGTCTATGGGTCTGTGTCTCTATATATGTGGGTCTATGGGTCTGTCTCTCTATATATGCGGGTCTATGGGTCTGTCTCTCTATATATGTGGGTCTATGGGTCAGTGTCTCTATATATGTGGGTCTATGGGTCTGTCTCTCTATAGATGTGAGTCTATGGGTCTGTGTCTCTATATATGAGGGTCTATGGGTCTGTGTCTCTATATATGAGGGTCTATGGGTCTGTGTCTCTATATATGAGGGTCTATGGGTCAGTGTCTCTATATATGTGGGTCTATGGGTCTGTGTCTCTATATATGTGAGTCTATGGGTCTGTGTCTCTATATATGTGGGTCTATGGGTCTGTGTCTCTATATATGCGGGTCTATGGGTCTGTGTCTCTATATATGAGGGTCTATGGGTCTGTGTCTCTATATATGCGGGTCTATGGGTCTGTGTCTCTATATATGCGGGTCTATGGGTCTGTGTCTCTATATATGCGGGTCTATGGGTCTGTGTCTCTATATATGAGGGTCTATGGGTCTGTGTCTCTATATATGCGGGTCTATGGGTCTGTGTCTCTATATATGTGGGTCTATGGGTCTGTGTCTCTATATATGAGGGTCTATGGGTCTGTCTCTCTATTTGTGTACTCAGTATTGTCTCTCTATTTGTTGTATAGATGTAGACGAGGTTTCTTTCGTGTCCTGGCAGGAAGTGCAGTATTGAGTCTGGCAAACGCAGGGATCTGGGTGGAGAGGGGTGGAGGGGGTGGGGGGGGGGGGGTCGGAGGGGGATCTGGGAAACAGTCTCGGGAAATGTGATGTAAAGTTTGGGAAACGAAACTCGGCGGCGCAGTCACAGATCATTCCACGCCAGCTGCGCCGCCCCACCAAAGACGCGGCACCAGGTAAGAGGCAATGATATCTCTTATATCTCCACTCACAATACAATCTTTCTATTCCACCAAAACTCCAATGCTCAGGTTCTGCACCCCCCACCACATCCTTTATGAAAAGGGAGTCTCACTTCTCTTGCTGCATTCTCTATAATAAAAAAAACAAAACAAAAGCAAGACCGGAGGCCCCTTGTAACTTCTGAATGAGGCTGCTGGGGAAGGAGAACTTCCCTTTCTTCCCCCCAATTTTTAGCACTTTCTTTCTTTTTTTAGTCCTAGAATAAGGATTTGGTCCCTTCGGACGTACAGAGAGCGTAGGGTTAGTCCTTCAGCCTTCTCCCGGCTGGAATGAGACAGTAGACCCCGTGATGCCTCCATAGAGAGGACCTGTCACCTGTCTGATGCTATCGCATTGGGGGCTTGTGATAGTAATAAAGTTACTTAAAAAAAAAAAAAAGAGGAAGGTTTTTACCTTAACCACTTGCTTACCGGGCACTTACCCCCCCCCCCCCACTTCCTGCCCAGACCAATTTTCAGCTTTCAGCGCTGTCACGTTTTTATCATTTTTTTCCCCAACAAATAGAACTTTCTTTTGATCATCTCTGCGGTTTGTATTTTATGTTAATTTTTTTTTAAAAAGACTGAATAAAAAAAATAAATAAATCAAAACCGTTTTATATTTTGCTATAAAATTTTGAAAAACGGGTAATTTTTCCCCTACATTGATGTACGCTGATGAGGCTGCACTGATGGGCACCGATAGGCTGCACTGATGGGCTCTGAGAGGCGGCACTGGTGGGCACTGAGAGGCAGCACTGGTGGGCACTGATAGGTGGCACTGGTGGGCTCTGAGAGGCGGCACTGGTGGGCACTGATAGGTGGCAGTGGTGGGCTCTGAGAGGCGGCACTGGTGGGCACTGAGAGGCGGCACTGAGAGGCAGCACTGGTGGGCACTGAAAGGTGGCACTGGTGGGCTCTGAGAGGCGGCAATGGTGGGCACTGATAGGCAGCAGTGGTGGGCTCTGAGAGGCGGCACTGGTGGGCACTGAGAGGCGGCACTGAGAGGCAGCACTGGTGGCCACTGAAAGGTGGCACTGGTGGGCTCTGAGAGGCGGCAATGGTGGGCACTGATAGGCAGCAGTGGTGGGATCTGAGAGGTGGTACTGGTGGGCACTGATAGGCGGCACTGGTGGGCACTGATAGGCAGCACTGGTGGGCACTGATAGGCAGCACTGGTGGGATCTGAGAGGTGGTACTGGTGGGCACTGATAGGCAGCACTGGTGGGCTCTGAGAGGCGGCACTGGTGGGCTCTGAGAGGCGGCACTGGTGGGCACTAATAGGCAGCACTGGTGGGCACTAATAGGCAGCACTGGTGGGCACTGATAGGCGGCACTGGTGGGCACCAATAGACGGCACTGGTGGGCACCGATAGGCGTCACTGATAGGCAGCACTGGTGGGGACACTGAGAGGTGGCACTGATGGGTGGCATTGAAGGGCATTGATAGGTGGCACTGGTGAGCACTGAGAATTGGCACTAATAGGTGTCACTGATAGGTGGCAGTGATGGGCACTGATGGGTGGAAATGATGGGCACTGGTAGGTGAGACTGATAGGCAGCACTGATAGGTGGCACTGATGAGGCACTGACTGGCACCACTGGTATTCATCAATAGGTGGCATTTACTGCACTGGTGGTCACTGGCAGGCAGTACTGGTGGGCACTAATGAGGCTGATGTGCTTCTTCCACTCGGGACCGATGTCCCTTACACAAGAGCCGGTGATCGTCTTTTTTTCTCCTTACGCTCTTAGCATGAGGAGAAAAAAATAGATAACCGAGCTTTGTTTACATCACGTGATCAGCTGTCATTGGCCCCTTACCCGGATCTGTGATCACCCGAGTCTCAGTGATCACAGCGCACGCAGAGCGCGCACCCTGCAGGGGGCACGTGCAAAGGGGAGGACGTCTATTGACGGCCTCCTGGCATTTAAGGACCACGCTGTGGCCGTCATTCGGCTATAGCGCGGACCCCTAGTGGTTAAAGTGATTTTAAAAGGCATACACAGTATCTCACAAAAGTAAGTACACCCCTCACATTTTTGTAAATATTTTCTTGTATCTTTTAACCACTTAAGGACCGCCTCCTGCAGATATACGTCGGCAGAATGGCACAGCTGGGCACAAGCACGTACTTGTACGTCCTCTTTAAGTGCCCAGCCGTGGGTCGGGCGCGCGCCTGCAACCCAGTCCGAAGCTTCGTGACCGCCGCCACGGGACCCGATCGCCGCTGGTGTCCCGCGATTGGTCCCCGGAGCTGAAGAACGGGGATAGGTGAGTGTAAAAACACCTTCCCCGTTCTTCACATCGGCGCTGTCATTGATCGTGTGTTCCCTGATATAGGAAAACACGATCAATAACGTCACACATCCAGCCCCGCCCCCCTACAGTTAGAAACACATATGAGGTCACACTTAACCCCTTCAGTGCCCCCTTGTGGTTAACTCCTAAACTGCAATTGTAATTTTCACAGTAATCAGTGCATTTTAAATGCATTTTTTTGCTGTGAAAATGACAATGGTCCCAAAAATGTGTCAAAAATTGTCCGATGTGTCCGCCATAAAGTCGCAGTCACGAAAAAAATCGCTGATCGCCGCCATTAGTAGTAAAAAAATAAATAATTAATAAAAATGCCATAAAACTATCCCCTATTTTGTAAACGCTATAAATTTTGCGCAAACCAATCGTTAAACGCTTATTGCGATTTTTTTTTACCAAAAATAGGTAGAAGAATACGTATCGGCCTAAACTGAGGAAATTTTTTTTTTTATATATGTTTTTGGGGGATATTTATTATAGCAAAAAGTAAAAAATATTGTTTTTTTTTCAAAATTGTCGCTTTATTTTTGTTTATAGCGCAAAAAATAAAAACCGCAGAGGTGATCAAATACCACCAAAAGAAAGCTCTATTTGTGGGGAAAAAAGGACGCCAATTTTGTTTGGGAGCCACGTCGCACGACCGCGCAATTGTCAGTTAAAGCGACGCAGTGCCGAATCGCAAAAACTGTCCGGGTCCTTTACCTGCATAATGGTCCGGGGCTTAAGTGGTTAATCCTCCTGATTCAGGAACCTCGTTACGCCGACTGCAGCCTAAGATCTGCGCGGCATAAGGCTCTTATGCCCGCATATCTTAGGCTGCATTCTTGCGATGGCCGCTAGGTGGCGTTCCCGTTGTGCTCAGTGTATAGTATGCAAATTGCATACTAACACCGATTCACAACGTTGCGCGAGCCCTGCGTACGCAATTTACGTCATTTACGTACAACGGTTTTCGCGCAAGACTGCCCCTGCTATTAGCAGGGGCAGCCCATGTTACGTATACCCGTCGTTCCCGCGTCGGGAAATTTGAATTCTACGTAGTTTGCGTAAGTGAATCGTAGTTTGCGACGTCATTTGCCGCAATGCACGTCGGAAAAGTTTTTCGACGGAGCATGCGCACTACGATCGGCGCGGGAACGCGCCTAATTTAAATGATTCCCGCCCCCTACGGGATCATTTAAATTGCGTGCTCTTGCGCCGGGCATTTTGCCGGCGCGCCCGCGCAATTTACGGAGCTTCTGCTCCGTGAATCAAGGGCAGCGGAGCAAATTTGCGGGGGCGCAGGGCAAAAACGTTGCCCTGCGCCTCCGTAAATAATGCGCAATTCTACCTGAATCCGGGCCACTCTTTAATGGCATCCCAGTCTTAGTCCGTAGGGTTTAATATTGAGTTGGCCCCGCCCTTTGCAGCTATAACAGCTTCACCTCTTCTGGGAAGTCTGCCCACAAGGTTTAGGAGGGTGTCTATGGGAATGTTGGACCATTCTTCCAGAAGCGCATTTGTGAGGTCAGGCGCTGATGTTGGATGAGAAGGCCTGGCTCGCAGTCTCCTCCCTAGATCATTCCAAAGGTGTTCTATTGGAGGTCAGGACTCTGTGCAGGCCAGTCAAGTTCCTCCTCCCTAAACGTGCAAGCCTGCAAGAGATTTGCTATTGGGGGCAGTCGAGGGGGGGGGGGAGCCAGGACCGCCGGTGGGGGCACCCCAAAAAGAAGAGGATCGGGCAGCTCTGTGCAAAACCATTACACAGAGCAGATTAGTATAACATGTTTGTTATTTTAATAATAATAAAAAAATAACCTTTAGAATAACTTAAAAAAAAAGAAAAATTCATAATAAAATGTATTAAAACAAACAAAGCCATTGGCTCCTGCTGCTGTCTAATCACAGCCATGTGAGCCAATGAGGTGAGAGTGGGGAGGGGGGGCTGAGCTGTGCTCTATGCACAATGCACTCCATTCACAGAATGCTGCTCAGGAGCGAGCCTACAAGGGTAGAGCCTGGCAGGGGGAGGAGGCAGCTGGCAGGGGGAGGAGGCAGCTGGAAGGGGGAGGAGGCAGCTGGAAGGGGGAGGAGGCAGCTGACAGGGGAGGAGGCAGCTGACAGGGGGAGGAGGTAGCTGGAAGGGGAGGAGGCAGCTGGCAGGGGGAGGAAGCAGCTGGAAGGGGAGGAGGCAGCTGGCAGGGGGAGGAGGTAGCTGGAAGGGGAGGAGGCAGCTGGCAGGGGGAGGAGGCAGCTGGAAGGGGGAGGGGCAGCTGACAGGGGGAGGAGGCAGCTGGAAGGGGGAGGGGCAGCTGACAGGGGGAGGAGGCAGCTGGAAGGGGGAGGAGGCAGCTGACAGGGGGAGGAGGCAGCTGGAAGGGGGAGGAGGCAGCTGGCAGGGGGAGGAGGCAGCTGACAGGGGGAGGAGGCAGCTGGCAGGGGGAGGAGGCAGCTGACAGGGGGAGGAGCCAGGACTGCCAGCAGGGGACCCATAAAGAAGAGGATTGGGGCTGCTTCATGCAAAGCTATTATACAGTGCAGGTAAGTGTTTGTAATTTTAATAATAAAAAAAAAAAAATAGAATAACTTCAAATAACAATAAAGGCCCAGATTCAAGAAGCAATTGCGTCTGCGTAACCATAGTTACGCAGTGCAATTGCCTCCCTGGCGCCGGCGTAACGACTTCTCCTGATTCAGAGAGCTTGTTACGCCGACTGCAGCCTAAGATATGCGTGGCATAAGGCTCTTATGCCCTCATATCTTAGGCTGCATTCTTACACAGGCCGCTAGGTGGCGTTCCCGTTGTGCTCATTGTATAGTATGCAAATTGCATAGTAACGCCGATTCACAACGTTACGCGAGCCCTGCGTACGCAGTTTACGTCGTTTGCGTACGTCGGGTTTCGCGTAAGGCTGCCCCTGCTATTAGCAGGGGCAGCCAATGTTACGTATACCCGTCGTTCCCGCGTCGCGAAATTTGAAATTTACGTTGTTTGCGTAAGTGAATCCTGAATGGCGCTGGACGCCATTCACGTTCGTTTTGAAGCAAATGACGACTTCATTTAACGCAATGCACGTCGGGAAAGTTTCCCGACGGAGCATGCGCTCTATGCTCGGCGCGGGAACGCGCCTAATTTAAATGATTCCCGCTCCCTACGGGATCATTTACATTAGGCGACCTTATGCAGGGCATTTTTGAGGAGCGCCCACGCAAATTATGTGGCTACTGCCGTAAGGAGCGCGCAGCTGTACCTGAATCTACCCCAGTATGTATAACAAAAAAAAAAAAACCCGCGTTGCCTTGCACACTCCCATAAATGTGTAAACATATTATACAATTGAATATTATATTTGTGTGTTTTTTTACTAAAATTATTTTTTTCCCCTGAAAATATGGGTTTAATAAACTTGTTATGCAAATATTGTGTAACAAAATAAAAGAAAAAAGTTAAAAGTTTACATGTGTGAAAAAAAATAAAAAAAAATTGCGGTGGAGGAGAAGTAAAACCAGTTATTTTGTTGCGGAATTTCGCGGCTTCGGCTCTGGTGGCGAGTCGTTCCGTCCTTGGGGGTGACCTTGGATCTGTCACTTGGAACACGCAAAGATTATATTTTGGCAGCAATAATGAAATGACGTCCCCTTATTATGTGCAGACGTTCTCCGGCGCTGTGATAGATCTTTAAGCTTTATTACATCCTCCCTGCAGAAAAGGAAATCGTTATTTCAAACACCATAGATGACAATTGTCCCGGATTTGTCAGGACAGTCCCTCATCTTGGCCCTCTGTCTTCTCAATGCTATGGGCCCCTCAATGCTGTATTCAGGCCCCCCCCCCCCAATTCTGTGACCAGAGCCCCCCCCCCCCCCCAATGCTGTCTCCAGGGCCCCCCTATACTGTATTCAGGGTCTTCCCGATGCTGTGTCCAGGACCTTCCCGATGCTGTGTCCAGGGCCTTCCCGATGCTGTGTCCAGGACCTTCCCGATGCTGTGTCCAGGGCCTTCCCGATGCTGTGTCCAGGGCCTTCCCGATGCTGTGTCCAGGGCCTCCCCGATGCTGTGTCCAGGACCTTCCCGATGCTGTGTCCAGGGCCTTCCCGATGTTGTGTCCAGGGCCCCCCGATGCTGTGTCCAGGGCCTTCCCGATGCTGTGTCCAGGACCTTCCCGATGCTGTGTCCAGGGCCTTCCCGATGTTGTGTCCAGGGCCCCCCGATGCTGTGTCCAGGGCCTTCCCGATGCTGTGTCCAGGGCCTTCCCGATACTGTGTCCAGGGCCTCCCCGATGCTGTGTCCAGGACCTTCCCGATGCTGTGTCCAGGGCCTTCCCGATGCTGTGTCCAGGGCCTCCCCGATGCTGTGTCCAGGACCTTCCCGATGCTGTGTCCAGGACCTTCCCGATACTGTGTCCAGGGCCTCCCCGATGCTGTGTCCAGGGCCTCCCCGATGCTGTGTCCAGGACCTTCCCGATGCTGTGTCCAGGGCCTTCCCGATGCTGTGTCCAGGGCCTCCCCGATACTCTGTCCAGGGCCTCCCCGATGTTGTGTCCAGGGCCCCCCGATGCTGTGTCCAGGGCCTTCCCGATGCTGTGTCCAGGGCCTTCCCGATACTGTGTCCAGGGCCTCCCCGATGCTGTGTCCAGGACCTTCCCGATGCTGTGTCCAGGGCCTCCCCGATGCTGTGTCCAGGACCTTCCCGATGCTGTGTCCAGGACCTTCCCGATACTGTGTCCAGGGCCTCCCCGATGCTGTGTCCAGGGCCTCCCCGATGCTGTGTCCAGGACCTTCCCGATGCTGTGTCCAGGGCCTTCCCGATGCTGTGTCCAGGGCCTCCCCGATACTCTGTCCAGGGCCTCCCCGATGCTGTGTCCAGGGCCGCCCCGATGCTGTGTCCAGGGCCTACCCGATGCTGTGTTCAGGGCCTTCCCGATGCTGTGTCCAGGGCCTCCCCGATACTCTGTCCAGGGCCTCCCCGATGCTGTGTCCAGGGCCTCCCCGATGCTGTGTCCAGGGCCTACCCGATGCTGTGTTCAGGGCCTTCCCGATGCTGTGTTCAGGGCCTTCCCAATGCTGTATCCAGGGCCTTCCCGATGCTGTGTTCAGGGCCTTCCCAATGCTGTATCCAGGGCCTTCCCGATGCTATGTCCAGGGCCTCCCCGATGCTGTGTTCAGGGCCTTCCCGATGCTGTGTCCAGGGCCCCCCAATGCTGTGTCCAGGGCCTTCCCGACGCTGCACCCAGGGCCTTCCCGATGCTGTGTCTAGGGCCTCCCCGATGCTGTGCCCAGGGCCTTCCCGATGCTGTGTCCAGGGCCTTCCCGATGCTGTGTCCAGGGCCTTCCCGATGCTGTGTCCAGGACCTTCCCGATGCTGTGTCCAGGGCCTTCCCGATGCTGTGTCCAGGGCCTCCCCGATACTCTGTCCAGGGCCTCCCCGATGCTGTGTCCAGGGCCTTCCCGATGCTGTGTCCAGGGCCTCCCCGATACTCTGTCCAGGGCCTCCCCGATGCTGTGTCCAGGACCTTCCCGATGCTGTGTCCAGGGCCTTCCCGATGTTGTGTCCAGGGCCTCCCCGATGCTGTGTCCAGGGCCTTCCCGATGCTGTGTCCAGGGCCTTCCCGATACTGTGTCCAGGGCCTTCCTGATGCTGCGTCCAGAGCCTTCCCGATGCTGTGTCCAGGGCCTTACCGATGCTGTGTCCAGGGCCTTCCCGATGCGGTGACCAGGGCCCCCCAATGCTGTCTCCAGGGCCCCCTATACTTTATTCAGGGCCCCCCAATGCTGTGTCCAGGGCCTTCCCGATGCTGCACCCAGGGCCTTCCCGATGCTGTGTCTAGGGCCTCCCCGATGCTGTGCCCAGGGCCTTCCCGATGCTGTGTCCAGGGCCTTCCCGATGCTGTGTCCAGGGCCTTCCCGATGCTGTGTCCAGGACCTTCCCGATGCTGTGTCCAGGGCCTTCCCGATGCTGTGTCCAGGGCCTCCCCGATACTCTGTCCAGGGCCTCCCCGATGCTGTGTCCAGGGCCTTCCCGATGCTGTGTCCAGGGCCTCCCCGATACTCTGTCCAGGGCCTCCCCGATGCTGTGTCCAGGACCTTCCCGATGCTGTGTCCAGGGCCTTCCCGATGTTGTGTCCAGGGCCTCCCCGATGCTGTGTCCAGGGCCTTCCCGATGCTGTGTCCAGGGCCTTCCCGATACTGTGTCCAGGGCCTTCCCGATGCTGCGTCCAGAGCCTTCCCGATGCTGTGTCCAGGGCCTTACCGATGCTGTGTCCAGGGCCTTCCCGATGCGGTGACCAGGGCCCCCCAATGCTGTCTCCAGGGCCCCCTATACTTTATTCAGGGCCTTCCCAATGTTGTGCCCAGGGCCTTCCCGAAGCTATGTCCAGGGACTTCCCAATGCTGTGTCCAGGGCCTTCCCGATGCTGTGACCAGGGCCCCCCAATGCTGTCTCCAGAGCCCAGGGCCCCCTATACTGTATTTAGGGCCTTCCCAATGCTGTGCCCAGGGCCTTCCCGATGCTGTGTCCAGGGCCCCCCCGATGCTGTGTCCAGGCCCCCCCCCAATGCTGTGTCCAGGGCCTTCCCGATGCTGTCTCCAGGGCCCCCCTATACTGTATCCAGAGCCTTCCCGATGCTGCGTCCAGGGCCTTCCCGATGCTGCGCCCAGGGCCTTCCCGATGCTGTGTCCAGGGCCTTCCCGATGCTGTATCCAGGGCCTTCCCGATGCTATGTCCAGGGCCTTCCTGATGCTGCGTCCAGAGCCTTCCCGATGCTGTGTCCAGGGCCTTACCGATGCTGTGTCCAGGGCCTTCCCGATGCGGTGACCAGGGCCCCCCAATGCTGTCTCCAGGGCCCCCTATACTTTATTCAGGGCCCCCCAATGCTGTGTCCAGGGCCTTCCCGATGCTGCACCCAGGGCCTTCCCGATGCTGTGTCTAGGGCCTCCCCGATGCTGTGCCCAGGGCCTTCCCGATGCTGTGTCCAGGGCCTTCCCGATGCTGTGTCCAGGGCCTTCCCGATGCTGTGTCCAGGACCTTCCCGATGCTGTGTCCAGGGCCTTCCCGATGCTGTGTCCAGGGCCTTCCCGATGCTGTATCCAGGGCCTTCCCGATGCTATGTCCAGGGCCTTCCAGATGCTGTGTCCAGGGCCTTCCCGATGCTGTGTCCAGGGCCTTCCCGATGCTGTGTCCAGGGCCTTCCCGATGCTGTGTCCAGGGCCTTCCCGATGCTGTGTCCAGGGCCTTCCCGATGCTGTGTCCAGGGCCCCTCCCACAGCTCTGCTCCCTCTTCTTGTGCAGGGTGACAAGTCTTTTCTCCGCCCCCTCCTGTCGTTTTCTGTAGGTAGCCTGTAATGGGAGGAGCCTGCTTGGCCCCTCCCACAGCTCTGCTCTTTCTCATTGTGCAGGGGGGGAAGATCTTGTCTCCGCCCCCTCCTGTAGTTTTCTGTAGGCAGCTTGTAGTTGGTGGAGCTTTTAGGCCACTCCCACAACTCTACTCTCTCTCTCCTTGTGCAGGGGGGCAGATCTTGTCTCTGTACACTCCTGTAGGCAGGCAGCCTGTAGTGGGTGGAGCCTGCTGGGCCCCTCCCACAGCTCTGCTCTCTGCACAGATTATGTACAGCACAGGGGTGATGCCACTGCTACTTGTATAAGGTATCATCTGGGTTTGCAAAGATATTTGGTGCACATAAAGTGGATTTATATCATAAGTGACTATTGAGGAATATATATTTTTGTTTTTATGCCCGGAGTTCAGCTCTAGGAAGCAGGGCTTTTTTTTCTCAGAGAATTGGTGCAGGAACTCCCTCCTTCTGAGTCACCTCTTGTGTCCACCCCCTACCCACCTCCAAGCACCATTCCTTGATTCCACCCCCTACCCACCTCTGAGCACCATTCTTTGGTTCCACTCCCTACCCACCTCTGAGCACCATTCTTTGGTTCCACTCCCTACCCACCTCTGAGCACCATTCCTTGATTCCATGCTCTACCCACCTTCGAGCACCATTTCTTGGATCCACTCCCTACCCACCTCCGAGCACCATTCTTTGGTTCCACCCCCTACCCACCTCCGAGCACCATTCCTTGATTTCACCCCCTACCCATCTTCAAGCACCATTCTTTGGTTCTACCCCCTACCCACCTCCGAGCGCCATTCCTTGGTTCCACTCCCTACCCACCTCCGAGCGCCATTCCTTGGTTCCACTCCCTACCCACCTCCGAGCGCCATTCCTTGGTTCCACTCCCTACCCACCTCCGAGCGCCATTCCTTGGTTCCACTCCCTACCCACCTCTGAGCACCATTCCTTGATTCCATCCACTACCCACCTCCGAGCAACATTCTTTGGTTCCACTCCCTACCCACCTCCGAGCACCATTCCTTGGTTCCACCCCCTACCCACCTCCGAGCACCATTCCTTGGTTCCACCTCTACCCACCTCCAAGAACTATTCCTTGGTTCCACCCCCTACCCACCTCCAAGCACCATTCTTTGGTTCCACTCCCTACCCACCTCTGAGCACCATTCCTTGATTTCACCCCCTACCCACCTCCGAGCACCATTCCTTGGTTCCACCCCTACCCACCTCCAAGAACTATTCCTTGGTTCCACCCCCTACCCACCTCCGAGCACCATTCCTTGGTTCCACACCCTACCCACCTCTGAGCACCATTCCTTGGTTCCACACCCTACCCACCTCTGAGCACCATTCCTTGGTTCCACCCCTACCCACCTCTCAGAAATAAATACAAAACCAATTATCGATTTATGGTGCTAAGTAATTTGTTAATAATAGGAAGTAAAAAAGACCTCCTGTAGCCAGCAACAATGGAGCACCCCCAACAACAATAGACTCTGAACAGCTAGCAACAATAGACCCCTTCCTCAACAGTTTATGTCTCCCAGCAACGTTTGTCTCCCAGTAGCATAAGAGCCCCCCAGCAACAATAGATCCCCCACCAGTGACAACTGACCTCCCCAGCAACAATAGACCCTCCCCCTGTAAAAATATATCCCCTCCAGTAACAATAGATCCCGTCCAGCAGCCAGCGTCAACAGACCCTCCAGTACACCCCAGCACCCCTTGCCATTACATACATTTAGAGCTGGAGGTGCCGGAACTGTGCTCCCCCGCATTCCTGCTGAAAAAAAAGCCCTACCAAGAAGTAAGGTGAAGATGAGTTTCAATACCCAATCATGTGCATGTAAAAAATCATGTAGATGTAATTTCCTGGCACATGATTGGATATTCACACTGCTGCAATTTTTGCTGCAAAAAAAATAAAAAATCACACCGCATTTGGGGTGCCATTAAGAAATGATGGCAACGCAAGCGCATTGCGGATTTTGCTGCGATTCTGGAATCGCAGGCAGTATTGCATGAATCTGCCTGCAACTTCCACTACAACAGGGCATTTAGTGATTGGTGTCTGTAGATGTTGGTGCCTCTGTGTGTTTTGTTTTGGACACAATATGCCGCCTAACCACCCGGCGTGCCAGAACACCGAGCAAAGTCTGAGCGTGGTTCATGGGGGAGGAAACAGGAGGGGGGCGGGGAGGATGGAGGATCTGGCACGAGAGCTGAGAAACGAAACTAAGCTTTATAATAATATGTTAGAGCCAACTTCCACATCAAACAGCGAGAATCCTCCAGCAGCAAGCAGGCTAAAAGGACGTGGCATCAGGTATGAGGGACGGAACTAGAGAGGGCATTTAGATGGAAATTTGTGTGGGTGAAATCTGACCAGAACTGCAACCGGGAAGGGTTCAGTTGGTTGGTTGCTTCAGTTGGACCTCATGGTTGGCCTTAACCTGATGCTCATCATCGGGGACCTCAGAGGTTTTCTTCAAAGAAGCTGGCAATGAAACGTCATTTGTCACTTTTCCTCTATCAAGGGTAGGCAACCTCAGCCCTCCAGCTGTGGTGAAACTACTAGTCCCATCATGCCTCTGCCTCTAGGAGTCATGCCTGTGATTGTCAGGGTCTTGCAATGTCTCATGGGACTTGTGGTTTCACCACAGCTGGAGGGCTGAGGTTGCCTCCCCTTGATAGAGGAAACGTGACAAATGACGTTTCATTGCCAGCTTCTTTGAAGAAAGGAACAAAAAAAAAAACACAGAGCCCTCTGAGGTCCTCGATGATGAGCATAAGGTTAAAGCGGGGGTCACCAGTCATCTCTTTGCTTCCTGCCAGCGCCGGATGATTTTTTTCTCCGGTCCCACGATGGCACGGGAGAGCCCAGAGAAGCACCGGATGGCGGCGGGAGGGGGTTGTCCCCTCCCGCCGCCTATAAGACCGATCAAGCAGCGGAACCACCACTATGATCATTCTTACCGTGCATAGAATCGCCGGCACTAACAAATGATATCCGAATGATGCCTCTAGCTGCACCCATCATTCAGATATCACCGCACAAAGCCTGGGACGTCATATGACGTCCACCCAGGATGGGAGATCCCCGCACAAAGCCCAGGACATCATATGACATCCACCCAGGATGGGAGATCCCCTCACAAAGTCCAGGACATCATATGACGTCCACCCAGGATGGGAGATCCCCTCACAAAGCCCAAGACATCATATGACGTCCACCTAGGATGGGAGATCCCCTCACAAAGCCCAAGACATCATATGACGTCCACCTAGGATGGGAGATCCCCTCACAAAGCCCAGGACGTCATATGACGTCCACCTAGGATGGGAGATCCCCTCACAAAGCCCAAGACATCATATGACGTCCACCTAGGATGGGAGATCCCCTCACAAAGCCCAGGACATCATATGACGTCCACCCAGGATGGGAGATCCCCTCACAAAGCCCAGGACATCATATGACGTCCACCCAGGATGGGAGATCCCCTCACAAAGCCCAGGACATCATATGACGTCCACCCAGGATGGGAGATCCCCTCACAAAGCCCAGGACATCATATGACGTCCACCCACGATGGGAGATCCCCTCACAAAGCCCAGGACATCATATGACGTCCACCCAGGATGGGAGATCCCCTCACAAAGCCCAGGACATCATATGACGTCCACCCAGGATGGGAGATCCCCTCACAAAGCCCAGGACGTCATATGACGTCCACCCAGGATGGGAGATCCCCTCACAAAGCCCAGGAAGTCATATGACGTCCACCCAGGATGGGAGATCCCCTCACAAAGCCCAGGACATCATATGACGTCCACCCAGGATGGGAGATCCCCTCACAAAGCCCAGGACATCATATGACGTCCACCCAGGATGGGAGATCCCCTCACAAAGCCCAGGACATCATATGACGTCTACCCAGGATGGGAGATCCCCTCTGTGGACGTCAAATGACTATGGGCCAGTATTGAAGTGGTTAAGAGCTATGGCCAGAAGTGACGTTTGACTTGAAGACGGGTGGGGGCCATCTTCCCCTCACTCGTCTCCATGTCAGGCTAGGGACAGGTCCGGATTGCTTCCACCGTTACCGACGGCCACGGTAAGTGGCGGAGGGCACCGGAGCACGGCAGAAGGGGGGCCCTCAACCGCCGCCGATAAAGGTGATCTTGCGGCGAATCCATATCATTCCATGATGTAGGGGGACACTGATGGGTAACACCTGATGTAGGGGGGCACCTGATGGGGAAAACCTGATGTAGGGGGACACTGATGGGGAACACCTGATGTATGGGGGCACTGTTGGGTAACACCTGATGTATGGGGGCACTGATGGGGAAAACCTGATGTATGGGGACACTGATGGGTAACACCTGATGTATGGGGGCACTGATGGGGAAAACCTGATGTAGGGGGACACTGATGGGTAACACCTGATGTATGGGGACACTGATGGGTAACACCTGATATATGGGGACACTGATGGGTAACACCTGATGTATGGGGGCACTGATGGGGAAAACCTGATGTATGGGGACACTGATGGGTAACACTTGATGTATGGGGGCACTGATGGGGAAAACCTGACGTACGAGGACACTGATGGGGAACACCTGATGTAGGGGGACACTGATGGGGAACACCTGATGTAGGGGGACACTGTGATGGGGACACCTGATGTATGAGGACACTGTGATTGGGGACAGGACACCTAATGTATGGGGACACCTTATGGGGAACACCTGATGTAGGGGGACACTGTGATGGGGACACCTGATGTATGGGGACACTGTGATTGGGGACAGGACACCTGATGTATGGGGACACCACATGTACGGGGACACTGTGATTGGGAACAGGACACCTGATATATGGGGACACCTGATGAACAGGGGCACTGTGATTGGGGACAGGACACCTGATGTATGGGGACACCTAATGTACGGGGACACTGTGATTGGGAACAGAACACCTAATATATGGGGACACCTGATGAACAGGGGCACTGTGATTGGGGACAGGATACGTGATGTTTGGGGACACCTGATGTATGGGGACACTGTGATGGTGGACACCTGATGTAGGAGGACGGTGATGGATGACACCTGATGTAAGGGGACACGGCGATGGATGACACCTGATGCATTACTTTGCCCAGGGGCCCATGATGCTATTAGGACGGCCCTGGTCCTGGCTGCAGGGAGAGTGCAGGCAGGGTGTGAGACACAGGCTGCTGCGAGAGTGCGTGCGAAGAGTCGGGGGAACACCGGAGACACGTGCCTGGCTGCTGAACTCAGAGATTTCTTCTGCTATTAAGGCAATACTTCACCCAAAAGAGGAAGTTCAACCTTTCTCCCCCTCCCCCTCCTCTGCCTTATTTCTGGTCGGATCACCACCATCATGAAGTGAGATTCCTAGTACAAAGCAATAGCGGTCGGTGATAATTATTTGGGGGGGGGGGGCAGTAATCTACGCAGTGAAATAATAACAATAAAAATAACAATAACAACAATAATAATTTAGATGCGGTATTCGTTATTTCGGATAATTCGTAACTTGGGATAAATTCGTTATGCTCACTAACAGCCCAAATTTTAAGGAAATTTCAATACCTGTAATTTAATAGTTATTATTTCGGATTCTCCAATTTTTTAATTTCCCGATTTCCGAATTTTTTAATTTACAAATACTGCATCTAAACATATGAAACATAACAAATTCAAATTTTTCCGAACTTACACATTTATTGGAAATAACAAATTTAGACCAGAACGAATGATCCTAAAAACTAAGAAATTAAAAACAACACAAATGAAACTAAATCAAATGGATTTTTCGGCAGTGCACATGTTCTCTACCTGGCACTGCCAACCCACCTGGCTGAAGCTGCCCTTTTCACTAGCCCTCCAGGATAACTACTCCCCACAGTCCTCCAGACTGACACTCAACAGCCCACCCGGCTGACTCTCAGAAGATCTCCCAGGAAAGAACTGTCTACATGTGGCAGTCTCCCCCCTTGTAAGTCCCACTCCCTAGTAGTGCTGACCTGCTCCCGCTGTCCTCTCTCCTTGCTCCTGTGCCTCTAGGAAAGGCTTCCTCCAAGTGCTGTGACAGGACATGGGCCATGCCATCAGGGGCAGTCGGGTGGAAGGCTTCCTCCAAGTGTTGTGACAGGGCATGGGCCATGTCAGTTGGGTGGAAGGCTTCCTCCAAGTGTTATGACAGCGCAGGGGCAAGCGGGTGGAAGGCTTTCTCCAAGTGTTGTGACAGGACATGGGCCATGCCAGCAGGGGCAGTCGGGTGGAAGGCTTCCTCCAAGTGTTGTGACAGGACATGGGCCATGCCAGCAGGGGCAGTTGTGTGGAAGGCTTTCTCCAAGTGTTGTGACAGGACATGGGCCATGCCAGCAGAGGCAGTCGGGTGGAAGGCTTCCTCCAAGTGTTGTGACAGGACATGGGCCATGCCATCAGGGGCAGTTAGGTGGAAGGCTTCCTCCAAGTGTTGTAACAGGACATGGGCCATGCCATCAGGGGCAGTCGGGTGGAAGGCTTCCTCCAAGTGTTGTGACAGGGCATGGGCCATGTCAGTTGGGTGGAAGGCTTCCTCCAAGTGTTATGACAGCGCAGGGGCAAGCGGGTGGAAGGCTTTCTCCAAGTGTTGTGACAGGACATGGGCCATGCCAACAGGGGCAGTCGGGTGGAAGGCTTCCTCCAAGTGCTGTGACAGGACATGGGCCATGCCAGCAGGGGCAGTCGGGTGGAAGGCTTCCTCCCAGCGTTGTGACAGGATCCATCTAGCACCCCAGCCCAAGGTCACCCATCCAGACTAAGGGGCACTCCTCAGGGCCACCAACAGCCTCCTCAGCACTAAATCTCCATCTACCACCCAACTGCCCCTGCTGGCATTGCCCATGTCTATTTTTTTGAGGTGGCCTGCCCCCTGAAAGCCCTTTACTGAGGATTGGTAGAGTAGGGTTGCCACCTGTCCAGGATTCACCTGGACTTTTTCGATTTCCAAATTTTTTGGAATTTTGTCATTTCGAATTTCCGAATTATCGATTTCCGATTTTTTTTATTTTTTTAAATTTTAGAATTTGCGAATTTTCGAAGACATTGTTTATCACTGTAGCCATTAAACACAAGTGGGTGTGACTGAGCTACCAAAAATCTCCCGTGTGCCCGGTGTTCACCACAAGCATGCATGGCGAAGACCGCAATGCTGGACAGGTAAAGGAGAATGTAGATGAGCCATAATAATAATAATATTAATCACGGTGCCGCAAGTTTAATTAAAGTCTGAGTCACCCATCCGTACGGAAATGTTTATCTTGTACAGGATCCAGAGCCCCGCCAGCTCATGGACTCACACAGCACTGCACGGCATGCTGAGCGCACAGAGCGGGGGAGGGGTGCCTAGAGTGCGGAGGAGTAGAGACATATGCAGGAAATTATACTGAGAATGCAAAATTCAACTTATAGAAACACATTTCTGGCTGATTTCCATATCACACAGCGAGACGACATATAATAAAGCTCTGACATATACCGCAGTGCTGTACAGAGAACACTGAGCCAATCACATCAGTCTCTGTACCAGAGGAGCTTACACTCTAATGTCCCCTCCCCCCACAGTCACATCAGTCTCTGTACCAGAGGAGCTTACACTCCAATGTCCCCCCCCCCCCCCAACAGTCACACACTATTATTATACATTTATATAGCTCTGACATATACCGCAGCGCTGTACGGTTCACACCAGAACTCCCGAACAGGGAAACAGTTTGGACCCGAGCCTCAAACTCTAATAAAGTCTATGGGACCTGAACATAAAAATATCAGAAGTACCTATTTTAAAGTAATATACAATAAAAGTACAGTGGAACCTTGGTTTAAGAGTAACTTGGTTTGAGAGCGTTTTGATTTGTGAGCAACTTTACGGGGGCGCAGGACCTGAGAAAAGCCGGACATTGGACTGCAGTACCTCATTTGGCCTGAGGTACGGGGGGCGCAGGACCTGAGAAAAGTCGGACATTGGGCTGCAGTACCTCATTTGGCCATTAGCGTTGGGGGCCGTATTTGAGAGTAGCAAAGAGTATAAAGAAGAGATTAAGCAGCGCTGTGGTTCCTGGGAGTTACAAATGCGTTCTAGAGGTGTAAGGCCTCTGGACCAAAGTGAGGGGGTCGGGGCACTGTTTGAAAAAATTTCGAATTTGTAAGAATTTTAAAACGGTAAGGGTGGCGCAGGACCTGAGAAAAGCCGGACATTGGCCTGCAGTACCTCATTTGGCCTGAGGTACAGGGGGGCGCAGGACCTGAGAAAAGCCGGACATTGGGCTGCAGTACCTCATTTGGCCTGAGGTACGGGGGCGCAAGACCTGAGAAAAGCCGGACATTGGGCTGCAGTACCTCATTTGGCCTGAGGTACGGGGGCGCAAGACCTGAGAAAAGCCAGACATTGGCCTGCAGTACCTCATTTGGCCTGAGAGAACATTAGTGTTGGGGGCCGTATTTGAGAGTAGCAAAGAGTATAAAGAAGAGATCAAGTGGCGCTGTGGTTCCTGGGAGTTACAAATGCGTTCTAGAGGCGTAAGGCTTCTGGACCATAGTAAGGGGGTCGGGGCACTGTTGAAAAATTTTCGAATTTGTAAGAATTTAAAAACGGTAAGGGTGGCGCAGGACCTGAGAAAAGCCGGACATTGGGCTGCAGTACCTCATTTGGCCTGAGGTACGGGGGGGGGCGCAGGACCTGAGAAAAGCCGGACATTGGGCTGCAGTACCTCATTTGGCCTGAGGTACGGGGGGCGCAGGACATGAGAAAAGCCGGACATTGGGCTGCTTTCCATCATTTGGCCTGAGGTACGGGGGGGGCGCAGGACCTGAGAAAAGCCGGACATTGGCCTGCAGTACCTCATTTGGCCTGAGGTACGGGGGGGGGCGCAGGACCTGAGAAAAGCCGGACATTGGCCTGCAGTACCTCATTTGGCCTGAGGTACGGGGGGCGCAGGACCTGAGAAAAGCCGGACATTGGCCTGCAGTACCTCATTTGGCCTGTACCTCAAATGTCATGTAGAACAAATGTGATACGGCACAGTCCATATACAGCACAAAATGTGTGAACAACATTCATTTGAGAAGGATAAGGTCATCTAGGCTAGCCCCGAGACCTGAGCCACCTATCCTAGCTCGGAGGGGGAGGCATAATAGAAGACGAAGTCAGGAACCAGTACGGGTCCTATCCCATCCCGCCCACCCCAACGGGGATCAATCTGTGGGCGGGGGGGGGGTGGAGACCTACCAAGTACAATATAATACAATATCAGACATGGTTCAAGAGAAGGTAAGTCCTATCCACTGTGCCCACATCAATTGTCCCCACTGTGCCCACATCAATTGTCCCCCACTGTGCCCACATCAATTGTCCCCACTGTGCCCACATCAATTGTCCCCCACTGTGCCCACATCGATTGTCCCCACTGTGCCCACATCAATTGTCCCCCACTGTGCCCACATCAATTGTCGCCACTGTGCCCACATCAATTGTCCCCCACTGTGCCCACATCAATTGTCGCCACTGTGCCCACATCAATTGTCCCCACTGTGCCCACATCAATTGTCCCCCACTGTGCCCACATCAATTGTCCCCACTGTGCCCACATCAATTGTCCCCATTGTGCACACATCAATTGTCACCACTGTGCCCACATCAATTTTCCCCACATCAATTGTCACCACTGTGCCCAGATCAATTGTCGCCACTGTGCCCACATCAATTGTCCCCACTGTGCCCACATCAATTGTCCCCACATCAATTGTCCCCACTGTGCCCACATCAATTGTCCCCCACTGTGCCCACATCAATTGTCCCCACACCAATTGTCCCCACTGTGCCCTGTAAAATGCTGCCAGTCAGATTGCCCCCCCCCGCCCGGCACTTACCTTTCTGGGGTTCGCCATCCTCCTTCCACGGTCCCTCGATGTCTTCTGCCGCCCTCGATGACGCTTCAGCCAATCAGGTTACTGATAACCAGAATCAGTGAACCTGATTGTCTTAGACGGCCGTCAGTCTTATCCAAGGGACGTAGCCCACTACGTTCCGAGGATAAGACATCCGGGAGCTGAAGGGCTGTACTGGGAAAGCCGCTGGCTCTGATAGGCACCTCCGCACAGCCAACCAGCTGTCCTTATTCAGATAGTCGGCGCCCAATGTCTGAATAGGCTGGCCCCAATAACATACAAAGCATGAGTGTATGTTATTGTGTGGCGCTGCAAAACAAATTTTTAAAAGCCTTAAATGGCCCGTTTTTTTTTTTTTTTTTATGACTACAGGAGGGGGTGAGGGGCTACAGGATCGCCCGGGTGTCCCCTATCGCCCGCTAAACCCGGCTCCTACCTTTTCAGAATGAACAGAGACAGTGATCACTGACTGTCCATTCATAGAACTGAGCTTCGTAACCTCCTGTGTTTACGATGCTTCAGTTTATGAATGGAGAGGAGCTTCTCTCCATTCATTTCAGCTGAGGCTGCAGAGAAAGGGACTGGGGAATCTGTGTCCTTAGTCCCTTTCTCTGTCTTAAAGGGGAGATGTGAGACCCCTGATATCTCTCCAAAGACCCCAACAGGGCTAATTAAAAAAATAAATAAAAAAATTGCAATAAATATTAAAAAAAAAAATAAAAACTGACAATCGCCCTAAAAAAAAAATCACTGTAAAAAAAATAAAAATAAAATACTGCCACTTTCACATGACATTAAAAAAAAAAGTATCTGTAATTGGTATCGGCGAGTACTTGAAAAAAAGGTATCGGTACTTGTACTCGGTCTCAAAAAAGTGGTATCGGGACAACCCTATCTCTGACCATCTCCTGTATCATGTCTGCAGTCTCTGACCATCTCCTGTACCATGTCTGCAGTCTCCGACCATCTCTTGTACCATGTCTGCAGTCTCTGACCATCTCCTGTACCATGTCTGCAGTCTCTGACCATCTCTTGTACCATGTCTGCAGTCTCTGACCATCTCCTGTATCATGTCTGCAGTCTCTGACCATCTCCTGTATTATGTCTGCAGTCTCTGACCATCTCCTGTACTATGTCTGCAGTCTCTGACCGTCTCCTGTACCATGTCTGCAGTCTCTGACCGTCTCCTGTATCATGTCTGCAGTCTCTGACCATCTCCTGTATCATGTCTGCAATCTCTGACCATATTCTGTATCATGTCTGCAGTCTCTGACCATTTCCTGTATCATGTCTGCAGTCTCTGACCATCTCCTGTATCATGTCTGCAGTCTCTGATCATCTCCTGTATCATGTCTGCAGTCTCTGACCATCTCCTGTATCATGTCTGCAGTCTCTGACCATCTCCTGTACCATGTCTGCAGTCTCTGACCGTCTCCTGTATCATGTCTGCAGTCTCTGACCATCTCCTGTATCATGTCTGCAGTCTCTGACCATCTCCTGTATCATGTCTGCAGTCTCTGACCATCTCCTGTATCATGTCTGTAGTATATCTGGGGCTCTTTCTAACAGACTCTTTAACAGAAGCCCTCTCTGTGTCCATCAGAGACCCCCCCCCCCCCCTCCAGGTCCCAATAAAGTACTCTGCTTCTCTTCCTGTATTTTGTTTATTGTTAAGAGATCATGTAAGAGCAGGGCTCAAAATTTCAAGTCCTGAGCTACTAGCCAGGGCTTAAGAGTTACTCGCCACCATTTTCCCCACCCAACCCTTCCCCTGCCTTGCTCCTAAGTCCGCCCCTAAACACGCCCTTGCATATTATCTTGTGAAATTACACTGTTAAATGTTTTATGCAGAATTAAAGCTACAAAAATAAATATTAACAACAACAACTTTAACAATATTAACATGAAGCATATTTCATTCATCTGACTGTGATAAATAAAATAAGAACAAAATATGATTGGCTACTAAAGGTACTGTACCCCAGTACTGTGAAAAAAAAAAGCATCTGGAATGAATCCGGAAAAGCATAAAAAATGAGCGCGCAGAAATGCAATTGGAATGAATCTGGAGGTCGGTTTTGAGGTGTAATTGAGAACTTAAAGGGGAGGTTCACCCTAAAAACTACTTTTTCTTATTCCACTGCCCCCCCACATTACAATCCGATTAAGGCTCTTATTATTTTTTTCATGCTGTACATACCTTTTGTACAACATATTCACCCGTGCATCCGGGTTGCGAGTCCCGCGGGAGTGGGCGTTCCTCACATGCTGGTGATTGACGTTTTGCCCAAAAACGAGCTCCCCCCCGTCGCGTAAGCCGCGTCACGATTGGCGAAAGGAGCCGAACGGCGATGCGCATGCGCAGTATAGCGCCGACTCGCCGTTCGGCTCCTTTCGCCAATCGTGACGCGGCTTACGCGCCGGGGGGAGCTCGTTTTTGGGCAAAACGTCAATCACCAGCATGTGAGGAACGCCCACTCCCGCGGGACTCGCAACCCGGGTGAATATGCTGTACAAAAGGTATGTACAGCATCAAAAAAATAATAAGAGCCTTAATCGTATTGTAATGTGGAGGGGGGCAGTGGAATAAGAAAAACTAGTTTTTAGGGTGAACCTCCCCTTTAAATCGAGCTGCCTCCTCCTAAAATAAAGCATCAGCATGAAAACTGAATAATAATTGCACAATGTCGCACTACAAAAACGCACTGGTCCACAATAGAATACATGCATTCCCATTTTGACATGCAAAAAGTAGCGTCAGCACAACATTCTTAAATTGTGCGGCACCAAACAGCATGCTACCACGCTTACCAGGAGGTCCGCCTCCCCGCCTGAGCAGACACGCCCCCCCGCCCGGGTCAAGCTGAGCTAAGCCGGCTGCCTGAGCCGAGCGGACCCGCCCCTGCCCGAGTCAAGCCGAGCTGGGTCGGCCCGCCTCCCCACCTGAGCCGAGGGAACACGTTCCCCTGCCTGAGCCGAGCCGAGCTGTGCAAACTCACCTTCCCGCCCGAGCCGAGCAGACCCTCCCCGCCTGGAGCCAAGCCTTCCTGCCTGGACCCGCCACAGTCAAGCCGAGCTAAACCAGCTGTCATGGAAGCATGAATCAGACGTACAAAACAGATAAATGAATAAGAGGATCTTTATTGGAAACCAAACAGCAAGGTCAAAATCCACGCTGACGATCGTAATCACCAGAAGAGTCGTCCAACAGTGCTCGATAACCAGGGATGAGAGTCAGCCAAGTCGGAGTCTGTAGCCAGAGACGGGGTGAAACGAAGCCGGGGATCAGGAACCAGAAGGAGCGTCCGTAGCCGGGTCGGTAACCAGGAACAAGCAGCACGATCATAGAAGAGGTAACAGACGAGAGGCCCAAGCGAGGAAATGCTGCAGCTGCCGTTATATATATATGCAGAGCAGCCAGCTCCTCCCAGTGGGAAGGAGGAGCCGCAGAGTGAGGCAGGTTTACAAGAACCCCATGGAGCAAGATGGCCGCCAGCACATGTCAGTGATGAGAAGCCTGCAAAGAGGTCATGAGGCCATGACACCAGCCCGCCTCCCTGCCTGAGCCAAGCGGACCTGCCTCTGCCCGAGACAAGCAACCTGCCATGCTAGTACACTCGCCCTCAACCTTTTTCCACTCGCCAAATGCGAGCAGGCGAGTGGAAATTTTGAGGGCTGATGTAAGGATCCCAGGGTAATGAAGACTTTGTGGAGGAGCATCTCTGTGGTTGAGTCATTGCCATAGAAACATTTGTAAAGGGGAGGAGTTATTAAAATGACCACACCCATGTGGGGGCGCCAGAAATATTTCTGCACCCAGGCGCCTGTGACCCTAGGATCCGGCCCTGAATCACCTCGAGGTAGAGGTGGCCGCAGTCACAATGAGAATAACTATTATTCATACCAACACCAATCAGAGAGAACACCAATACCAACACCCCTTAGGGAAGAGCGAGGGTCATACCAGTCCCAATATAGGAGTATGGACAGAGATGAAAATCATCAGATCTCCATATAGCTATAATCAAAGTCACCCGGGGGCCGTCCCACTCGGGGGGTGTTCACAAAGAGCAAAATGGGTACAACAGAAACCCCGACGTGTGCCAGGCTGCACCGCGCCCGTATTCGATGGCCACCTGGTATGCCCATTACGCACAGAAAATTACTTACAACCCCCAAACATTATACATAAAAATATATATAAATGTATTATATACATATAGGTAGATTCACAGAGAAAGGCCTAAACTTGCGGTGGCGTAGCTTAGCGTGTTTAGGCTACGCCGCCGTAAGTTAGCTAGGCAAGTACATGATTCTCAATGTACTTGCCTGCTAATATATGGCGGCGTAGCCTAAAGCGGGCGGGCGTAAGGGCGTCAAATTCAAATGTGTTGGAGGGGGGCGTGTTTTATGGTAATGAGGCTTGACCTCACGTTTTTTACGTTTTTCTTTTAATGCGCATGCGCCAGGCGCCAACATTTCCCAGTGTGCATTGCGGCTAAGTACGCCGCACGGGCCTATTGATTTCAACGTGGACGTAAACGACGTAAATCCTGATTCGCGGACGACTTACGCAAACGACGTAAAAAATTCGAATCTCGCGGCGGGAACGCCGGCCATACTTTAACATTGTTATTCCACCTAATAGATGGAATAACTTTAGGCCTGCTAATGCCTAGCGGAAACGGCGTAAAACTACTGCGGCGGCCGGGCGTACGTTCGTGAATCGGCGTATCAGCTCATTTACATATTCTACGCCGACCGCAATGGAAGCGCCACCTAGCGGCCATCCGAAATATTGCAACCTAAGATAGGACGGCGCAAGCCGGCCTATCTTAGATATGTTTAAGCGTATCTCTGTTTGAGAATACACTTAAACATAAGTCGGCGTAGATTCTGAGTTAGGTCGGCTTATCTACTGAGAGCAATTACGCCGGCGTATCCATAGATACGCCGCGTAATTGCTAAGTTGCGATGGCGTATCTACTTTCTGTATTCAGAAAGCTAGATACGCCGACTTTAGCCTAAGATACGACTGGCATAAGTCTCTTACGCCGTCGTATCTTAGGGTGCATTCTGACGCTGGCCGCTAGGTGGCGCTTCCGTAGTTGTCAGCGTACAGTATGCAAATTACATACTTACGCCGATTCACAAACGTACGTGCGCCCGGCGGTAGTTTTTCTACGTCGTTTGCGTACGTCGTTTTCGTCGTAAGGCTGCTCCTGCTATTAGGAGGCGCAGCCAATGTTAAGTATGGACGTCGTTCCCGCGTCGCGATTTGAAAATTTTACGTTGTTTGCGTAAGTCGTCCGTGAATGCCGCTGGACGCCATTTACGTTCACGTCGAAACCAATGACGTCCTTGCGACGTCATTTACCGCAATGCACGTCGGGAAATTTTAGGGACGGCGCCTAACGCGCCTAATTTAAATGATCCACGCCCCCTACGGGATCATATGAATTACGCGCGCTTACGCCGGCCCCTTTTAAGCTACGCCGCTGCAACTTTACAGGCAAGTGCTTTGTGAATCATGCACTTGCCCGAAAAACTTGCGGCGGCGTAACGTAAATGTCATACGTTACGCCGCCGCAGTTTTGCGCTCCCCTACCTGAATCCACCCCATTGTTTATAAACATTGATCAGACAGGAGATGGAGAGATACAAAGTAACATCAGTTTTAAATGTTGATCTACTCGACTTCGTTCATCTACAAATGTAAAGCATTCCTCTTCCCTCTGTGTGTGAGGTTGGGATTTGAACCGACAAGTTTAGTGCTGCCAGGGCGGAAGTGCTAACCACTGAACCACTGTGCTGCAAGTGTGTCTTGCTTTAAACCATTTATTAACCCTTTAGTTATCCTAATAATGCTTCCTTCCTCTCTTCTTCTTTTTTCTTACTTTTTTTTTTGTCTTTTTACATTTCTTTTTAGTAACTGTATTTATTGGCATCATTTTTTGCATTTTAGTGTAAATAAGAGATGTGATGTCTTTTTGACCCCCAGATCTCATAATTAGGAGGACCTGTCACGCTTTTTTTGTTTACATTCCCTGTAATAGAAATAAAAGTGACCCAAAAAACAGTGTCAAAATAAAGAAAATAAAGTAAAATAAATAAGAAAAAAAATAATAGTTTTTAAAGCGCCCCGTCCGACGATCTCGCGCGCAGAAGCGAACGCATACGTGGGGCGGTGCCCGCATATGAAAACGGTGTTCAAACCACACATGTGAGATATCGCCGCGATCGCTAGAGCGAGAGCAGTGGGGTAGATTCAGGAAAGAATTACGCCGCTGCGCCGGCGTATCTACTTTCTGTATTCAGAAAGCTAGATACGCCGACATTAGCCTAAGATACGACTGGCATAAGTCTCTTACGCCGTCGTATCTTAGGGTGCATTCTCACGCTGGCCGCTAGGTGGCGCTTCCGTAGTTGTCAGCGTAGAGTATGCAAATGACATACTTACGCCGATTCACGAACGTACGTGCGCCCGGCGGTAGTTTTTTACGTCGTTTGCGTAAGTCGTTTTCGTCGTAACGTTGCTCCTGCTATTAGGAGGCGCACTCAATGTTAAGTATGGACGTCGTTCCCGCGTCGCGTTTTGAAAATTTTACGTTGTTTGCATAAGTCGTCCGTGAATGCCGCTTGCCACCATTTACGTTCACGTCGAAACCAATGACGTCCTTGCGACGTCATTTACCGCAATGCACATCGGAAATTTTAGGGATGGCGCATGCGCAGTACGTTTGGCGCGGGAACGCGCCTAATTTAAATGATCCACGCCCCCTACCGGATCATTTGAATTACGCGCGTTTACGCCGGCCCCTTTTACACTACGCCGCCGCAACTTACGGAGCAAGTGCTTTCTGAATACAGCACTTGCTCCTGTAAGTTGCGGAGGCGTAGCGTAAATACATTACGCTGCGCCGCCGTAACTTTAGGCGGAGATACCTGAATCTACCCCAGTAATTCTATCCCTAGACCTCCTCTGTAACTCAAAAAATGCAACCTATAGAATTTTTTAAACATCACCTACGGAGATTATTAACGGTAAAAGTTTGTCGCCATTCCATGAGCGGTCGCAATTTTGAAGCGTGACATGTTGGGTATCAATTTACTCGGCGTAACATTATCTTTCACAATCTAAAAAAAATAAATAGGGCTAACTTTACTGTTGTCTTATTTGTTAATTTAAAAAAATGTTATTTTTTTCCCAAAAAAAGGGTGCTTTTAAGACCGCAGCGCAAATACGGTGTAACAAAAAGTATTGCAACGACCGCCATTTTATTCTCTAGGGTGTTAGAAAAAAATATATATAATGTTTGGCGGTTCTAAATAATTTTCTCGCAAAAGAAAAAATATTTTTTAACTTGTAAACACAAAATCTCAGAAAGAGGCTCGGTCCTTAAGTGGTTAAAGGTAAAGGAGAGATTTGGGGTCTTTTTGACCCCCAGATCTCATATATAAGAGGACCTGTCATGCTTTTTTCTATCACAAGGGATGGTTTTCATTCCTTGTAATAGGAATAAAAGTGATAAAAAATAAAGGTAAAGTATAAAAGTAAAAAGTAAAATAAAACAAATAAATAAATAAAAAAATAAAAATAATTTAAAGCACCCCACCCCTCTGTGCTTTTGCGCAGAAACGAACGCATACGTAAGTTGCACCCCGCATGTGTAAACAGTGTTCAAACCACACTGGATATGAATTCTGCTAAATGTGATGCAAATCGGTATCTACATGGGCATTCTAATTTTCTGGCCTTAAAAACGTTCACTAGAAGTGAAGCAATCAAATCATGGTGTGTCTTTATATAGCTGTTGTAAATCTTTCTTTCATTTCTCTGTACAGGATTAGGAGATGCAGACGGTTGTCACTCAGCCTGGGGTTGTCACCACGCAGACAGTGACTGTCAGCCAGGGGCCACGATGGAGCACCGATATGTGTGACTGCTGCGATGACTGCGGCATCTGTACGTAAATTATCACCCTTCAGAAGGCTTCACTCACTTTACAAAGTATCTAAAGATTCCACTAGAGGGCGCCTGGCACCGAAATCCTGTATATTGGGTGCCCTCTAGTGGTCTCTCCATAGGAATATACCAAAGTCTCACTTAGACTTCTTTCACACTAAAGCAGTTTTCAGGCGTTTTAGAAATGGCGCCTGTAAACTGCCTCCCATGCCGCCTTGAATGTGAACACCTGAGTGCTTTCACACTGGGGAGATGCACTTACGGGGCTTTAGAAAAAAAGTCCTGTGAGCAGCATCTTTGGGGCGGTCTGGGAGCACCGTGTGCCTCGCTCCCAAAACGTCCCTGCCTATTGCAATGAAAAGTAGACATTTGTTTCCTTCGTACCTCTGATCTCCCTCCCCCCCCGTACCTCTGATCTCTCTCTCCCCCCGTACCTCTGACCTCTCTCTCTGCCCCCTCTGTACCTCTGATCTCTCTCTCCCCCGTACCTCTGATCTCTCTCTCCCCCCGTACCTCTGATCTCTCTCTCCCCCCGTACCTCTGACCTCTCTCTCTGCCCCCTCTGTACCTCTGATCTCTCTCTCCCCCGTACCTCTGATCTCTCTCTCCCCCCGTACCTCTGATCTCTCTCTCTCCCCCGTACCTCTAATCTCTCTCTCACGCCTCTGTACCTCTGATCTCTCTCTCTCCCCCCTCCGTACCTCTGATCTCTCTCTCTCTCCCTCCATACCTCTGATCTCACTCTCTCTCCCTCCGTACCTCTTATCTCTCCCCGTAACTCTGATCTCTCTCTCCCCCTCTGTACCTATGATCTCTCTCTCCCCCTCTGTACCTCTGATTTCTCTCTCTCTCCCCTCCGTACCTCTGACCTCTCTCTCTGCCCCCTCTGTACCTCTGATCTCTCTCTCCCCTCCGTACCTCTGACCTCTCTCTCTCCCCCCTCTGTACCTCTGATCTCTCTCTCTCCCCCCTCTGTACCTCTGATCTCTCTCCCCTCTGTACCTCTGATCTCTATCTCTCCCCCTCTGTACCCCTGATCTCTCTCCCCTCTGTACCTCTGATCTCTATCTCTCCCCCTCTGTACCCCTGATCTCTCTCCCCTCTGTACCTCTGATCTCTCTCTCTCCCTCCGTACCTCTGATCTCTCCCCGTACCTCTGATCTCTCTCTCTCTCTCCCACCTCTGTACCTCTAAACTCTCTCTCTCCCCCCTGTACCTCTGATCTCTCTCCCGCCCTTCGTACCTCTGACCTCTCTCTCTCCCCCCTCTGTACCTCTGATCTCTCTCTCTCCCCTCTGTACCTCTAATTGTTCTCTCTCCCCCTCTGATCTCTTTCTCTCCCCTCTGTACCTCTGATCTCTCTCTCTCCCCCCCTGTACCTCTGATCTCTCTCTCTCCCCCCTGTACCAAATATCTCTCTCTCCCCCTCTGTACCCCTGATCTCTCTCCCCGTATCTCTGATCTCTCTCTCTCTCTCTCCTCCTATACCTCTGATATCTCTCTCTCTCTCTCTTACCGTACTTCTGATCTCTCTTTCTCTCTCTCCCCCCCTCCGTACCTCTATATTGGATTACCTTGTAACTGTACTATCTCTCATTATTTGTAAGTGTTTTTCCAGCTGTGGGTGCTATATAAACCCTGTATAATGATAATAATAACTCCCCCCCCCCCCCACGGTCTCTCTTGGCAGGTTGCTGTGCTCTCTGGTGCTTCCCCTGCATGCAATGTAACACAGTCAGTGAATTTGGAGAGTGTTTCTGTCTGCCATTGTTGGATCCGATGTTCATGGGATACGTTGGCTGTAGTGGGCTCTGTCCTCCTATGACGATTGCCATGAGAGCCGCTGTCCGGGAGAGACACAAGATTCATGTAAGTCCAATGCAGGCTGAGGAAATATCTCTGAGTCTAGACCTTACTCTGATACAAGTCTGTTGGCCCATCCCATGATCTGGGTCACTGCCGCCATATTGAAGGGTGGTCACCAGGTTTCCGTAGCCAACAAATGTGGCGCCCTAGTTGCTCAGGGATGTGTGTTTTAGGAGTCATTTTGATGTCATTAAGGTATAGGGAGCAGGGCTGGACTGGGACAAAAATGTGGCCCTGGACTTCATCCAGACTGGCCCACTTTGACATGTCTCTCCTATGGCGGCCGGTCAACTCCCGCACCCCCCCGGCCACCAAGGCCCCTCTCTCCCTTCACTAGCCACTAGCCGTTTTACTTTATTAGAGTAGAACGGCTGGTGCTGGTACTCTTATAGGCAGTACCAGTGGGGAAGCTAGACATTATTTCACCCGGGGGAAAGAATCAGTTCGGTGTCCCCCCTTATGGGACAAGATTAGGCAGAAGTGAGAAACTCCCAGGACATAGCTGTTGAGTCAGCTGTCTGTCCCCTCCCCCATGCTCCTCTGTCGTCCCCCTGCTTCTTTGTTCCCCCCAGGTGAGCGCTGCAGGGAGGGAGAGGAGGTGAGCGCTGCGGGAAGGGAGAGACAGAGGAGCGGAGGGTGGCAGCGGTCCCCTGTCACTGAAGCCGGCCCACTGAGCCATCGGCCCACCGGGAAACTCCCTGTAGTCCCAATGGCCAGTCCATCCCTGGTAGGGAGTCACTATTAGTGATGAGCTGAATGTACCTGGGTTCCGTTCTAGCAAAGTCCAGCAAACGTTATAGAGGTTCGGATGCTGAATCTGAACACCAGTCAGTAAGTGTGGAATCTTACAAATTAGTAATGGGCATTAGGACAAGGGATTGTCAAACAAAGGCCAAGGGGGGCTGCTTAACCTCTAGCAACGAATCAGTGAGCTGTATTGATGTGCAATAAGCTCTAGCAACCAATCAGTGAGCAGGAGCAGTAAGGATTTGCTGTAACCTCAGGCAACTAATGGGTGAGCAATAATGATCTGCTGTAGCAGGGCTTTTTTTCAGGTGGAACTTGGTGGAACTCAGTTCCCCCACCTCTGGCTCAGACTCCTTGGTGCCTGCTCACCACAATCACTTGTAAACACAGAAGTCTGTTTTTTGTGTATACAAGTGACAGCTCTGCACTCTGTGTGTAACCCTCCTGAGCTCTGCAGTCTGCATGTAATGCAATCCTGGTATTTAACTGCTTAAGGACCGCCTCCTGCACATTTACGTCGGCAGAATGGCACAGCTGGGCACAGGCACGTACAGGTATGTCCTCTGCTAGTGCCCAGCCGTGGGTCGCGGATGCGCGCCCGTGACCCGGCCTGAAGCTCCGTGACCGGGACCCGATCGCCGCTGGAATCCCGCGATCGATCCACGGAGCTGAAGAACGGGGAGAGCTGTGTGTAAACACAGCTTCCCCGTTCTTCACTGTGGCGCCCTTTTATAGGGATACACAATCGATGATGTCACACCTACAGCCACACATAACCCCTTCAGCGCCCCCTTGTGGTTAACTCCCAAACTGCAATTGTCATTTTCACAGTAAACAATGCATTTTAAATGCATTTTTTGCTGTGAAAATGACAATGGTCCCAAAAATGTGTCAAAATTGTCCGTTGTGTCCGCCATAATGTCACAGTCACGAAAAAAAACCGCTGATCGCCGCCATTAGTAGTAAAAAAAACAAAATAATAATAAAAATGCAATAAAACTATCCCCTATTTTGTAAACGCTATAAATTTTACGCAAACCAACCGATAAACGATTATTGCGATTTTTACCAAAAATAGGTAGAAGAATACATATCGGCCTAAACTGAGGGAAAAAAAAATGTTTTTATATATTTTTGGGGATATTTATTATAGCAAAAAGTAAAAAATATTGGATTTTTTTCAAAAATGTCGCTCTATTTTTGTTTATAGCGCAAAAAATAAAAACCGCAGAGGTGGACAAATACCACCAAAAGAAAGCTCTATTTGTGGGGAAAAAAGGACGCCAATTTTGTTTGGGAGCCACGTCGCACGACCACGCAATTGTCAGTTAAAGCAAGGCAGTGCCGAATCGCAAAAACTGGCCAGGTCCTTTACCTGCATTTTGGTCCGGGTCTTAAGTGGTTAATGACCTTTAAGACCCTCTTACTGTTCGTGAAATTTGACTGACCACACCCACTATTTGATGTGATTTGGAGGGTGTGGTTGGGGATGGGTTTGGGGGCATCGTGGTTGCGTTCCAGCACCTATTATTTGAGAAAAAAAGCCCTGGCTATAACCACTAGCAACCAATCAGAGAGTGGCAATGATGTGCAGTAACCTCCAGCAACCAATGGGTGAGCAGTAATGATGTTCATTAACCTCTAGGAACCAATCAGTGAGTGGCAATATTGTGCAGTAACCTCTAGCAACCAATCAGTGAGTGGAAGCAGTAAGGACTTGCAGTAACCTCTAGCAACCAATGGGCACATGTTATTAATGTGCAGTAACCTCTAGCAACCAATCAGTGAGAGGGAGCAGTAAGGATGTGCAGTAACATCTAGCAACCAATCAGTGAGCAGTAATGATGTTCATAACCTCTACCAATCAATGGGTGAGCATTAATTATGTGCAGTAACTGCTAACAATTAATGGGTGAGTGGTAAGGACCCCATCAGCTTCCTCCCTGTACATCCCCATGTACTTTTTTTTTTATTCAGCAATACATTTGTCATTGCCTAAGAGAAGAAAGCAATATATTTGATTTTTAGGAGAAATAAGCCTTTCTTTTGGCTTTCTTGTGAAGCGGTACCCCTGAACAGAACCTGTCAATCGATGATGATCTGGGTTCTCCCCTACTTGTACAGAGGCTGCCAGCACACCATTGCACTGTCCATTATCTAGACCAGTGATGGCGAACCTTGGCAGATGTTTTGGAACTACATTTCCCATGATATCTCATGCACTCTGCAGTGTAGTGGAGCATCATGGGAAATGTAGTTCCAAAACATCTGGGGTGCCGAGGTTCTCCATCACTGGTTTAGAAGAACACTGACACAAGAAGCAGTCTAGGGGAACATCCTTTTATAAATTATTGCTGGAAGTTGAACCAAAGGGGGAGAGGGCGCGGGGGGTATGGAATACTCCAGGCTCCTCAGAGATAGTTCTTCTGCTAAGTATCAGGATACAGTTCCCTTGAAGAGACCAAGGGAAGGCCAGAGGTAAGGACCCCATAGAAGAAGAACTATAGGGCTCAGATGTCCCAATAGTACATGCTCACCAGGATCTTGCAGAACAGTCAATACTCACAAGGCCAGGGAGCAGCTGTGCCCTTTCTCCAGATGCCGCCTTCTATTGAGGTTGTAACCACTTCTTGACAAAACACAAAAGAAGAGAGCGCAAAGTCGCCCTAGTGTAACTCGGCTTTAATATGGAAAAGTTAACCACTTAAGGACCAGAAGGATTTGGATGTGGCACGGATGAGCACTGATGTGGCACGGATGTGGCACAGATGATCAGTGATGTGGCATGGATGTGGCACGGATGATCAGTGATGTGGCACGGATGATCAGTGAGGTGGCATGGATGATCACTGAGGTGGCACAAATGAGCACTAATGTGGCATGGATGATCACTGAGGTGGCACGGATGAGCACTAATGTGGCATGGATGATCACTGAGGTGGCACAGATGAGCACTGATGTGGCACGGATGATCAGTGATGTGGCACGGATGATCAGTGATGTGGCACGGATGATTAGTGATGTGGCACGGATGATCAGTGATGTGGCACAAATGAGCACTCATGTGGCATGGATGAGCCATGAATGAGTCATTGATGGGGATGGATGAGATCAGCGCTGTGGGAACTTCAGATCAAACCCACAGTGCCGCTGCACCGCCTCCCTCCTCTCCTCGCACACTGTACCGATCGGTGTGAGGAGAGGGGAGGAGCTTAACTGGACATACTCCGGTTTATTGCCAAATGAACGTCCATCATTTGACAGAGCGATCAAGTCCCGGGAGCACGATTCTGGGAGAACGTCAGAGTGCTCAGTATGTTGAATTAACCATTTGCGGACCACCCACATATATTTACTGCTCTGTGCCAGATCACATACCTAGAACATGATCTGACACTTCTGGGGCTAGGGTGCGTGCGTGTGCCTCTGGTGACCCACTCCCTATGTAAACAAGACAGATTGTCGTTCTGTCAGAAGGGAAGGCACTGATCCTGTGTTTCTGCTAAGCAGGAACATGGATCTTTGCCTTCCCCTAGTCAGAGCACCTCCCCCACAGTGAGTAAGCACTCCCTAGGCACACAGTTGACCCTTTGACCGCCCCTGATGTTAACCCCTTCCCAGCCAGTGTAGAAAAAAAAATGTGGAGGTAATCAATTACTACCAAAAGAAAGCTCTATTTGTGGGGAAAAAAATGCAAAAATTGTATTTGGGTACAGTGTCGCACGACTGTAATTTCCAGTTAAAGTAACGCAGTGCCGTTTTGCAAAAGATGGGCTAGTCAGTCCTGGAGCTTAAGTGGTTAATAAGCTAGGATGTGGTAAGACAAACACTTTTACTTCTACAGCTACCTCTAAGATTGATTCCACTGATTATTGTATTCCTTGTATGTCCACCAATGTTGTGTATTCACTGCAATGCCCTTGTGGCCTACAGTATGTTGGGAGGACAACAAGGGCTATGAGCATCCACCTCAGTGAACATATTGGTAATGTCTAAGGAGGTTATAAGGCACATTTTATATTCTGCCAATAGTTTTTCGTTTTTATTGATATTTCTATTAGTGCACTGGTATGCAGTCATGTTGGAACAGGAAGGGGTCACCCCCAAACTGTTCTCACAAAGTTGGGAGCATGAAATTGTTCAAAATGTCTTGGTTCCCTTCACTGGAACTCAGGGGCCAAGCCCAACCCCTGAAAGACAACCCACAAAATAATCCACCAAATGCTTTGGACCAGTGCACAAAGCAAGGTCCATAAAGACATGGTTAAGCGAGTTTGAGATGGAGGAACTTGACTGTCCTGACCTCAACCCGATAGAACACCTTAGGGATGAATTAGAGTGGAGACTGCCAGCCAGACCTTCTCATCCTACATTAGTGCCTGACCTCACAAATGCGTTTCTGTTAGAATGGCCATAGACAACACACTCCTGAACCTTGTGGACGGCCTTCCCAGAAGAGTTAAAGCTGTTATAGCTGCAAGGGGCGGGGTCAACTCAGTATTGAACCCTACGGATTAAAACTGGGATGCCATTAATGTTCAAAGTAAGGCAGGTGTCCCAATACTTTTGATAATATAGTGTAGATGAAAGCACAGCTTATAGCGATCACACAAGGACAGTAGTGGTCAACCTCCATGATATACGCAGCCTCATGTGTGGCCCCAAGATTACACAATGGCCACATAGAATGTTCACACCCTCCTTTCCCATATCTGAATTGACGCTTCTTTTTCACCGGTCTCATTTTCAGGGCTCGATCTGTGATGACTGCGTTCGCTCCTGCTGCTGCTACTCCTGCACTTGGTGTCAGATGGCCCGGGAGATCCGACGGAGGGGAAATTACTCCACGGTCACCACCGCACAGACCACCATCCTGAGCAACGTGCCCCTGATGCCCCAGAGTCAAGGCTACTCTCCTCTCACTGAATACTAAGCAATATTCTGAGTTGTAGTAACCCAAGTCAACCAATCAGCGCTCATTTTCCTTCACCAGAAAACTGATTGGTTGTTGGGCTGTTGCGCTTTCTTATTGGATCTTTACACTGCCTTGTAGAATAGTCTCCATGGAGAAATGTGCCGCCAATCTGAATTCATTTATTGATGTGACCAACTGATTTCTAGAGTAGCCCCATAGCTACCTCTCTGCCGATCTAACACTGCCATGATTGCAGCCATATTGAGAGAGTCTTTGAAGCAGAACTCCATGAGAATTTATAAAAATTGCTACCCCCCCCCCCCTGCTATGAGGCTCCCCCATAACTATCTGAGTTAACCGCTTAAGGACAGCCGCACGCAGATATACGTCGACAGAATGGCACGGACAGGCAGATGGGCGTACAGGTACGTCCCCTTTAATTTGCCGCTGTGTGGTCGAGCGTGCACCTCCAGCGGCGCGCTCTTAACCCTGTCGCAAGCTCCATGACCGCCTGCGGGACTCAATGTCCGCCGGTGTCACGCGATCGTGTCCCGAGATTGTGCAAACACAACATCTCCCCGTTCTTCCTAGTGACATGTCACTGATCGAATGCTCCCTCTCATCGGGAGCAGCGAACAGCGACGTGTCACTCGTAGCCACGACCCCTAACAGTTAGAATCACTCCCTAGGACACACTTAACCCCTTCAGCTCCCCATAGTGGTTAACCACTTTACTGCCAGTGCCATTTTTACAGCAATCAGTGCATTTTCACGGAGTAGGTATTGAATAGTGGCAAAACGTTTATCACCCACACCTTTGTTGCAGCCAGGCTGACCATGGCAAGATCGCGGAAAGATGCAAAATCTCCTACCTTCGCAACAGTTATTACTGCTGAATACTAATACAGTGGAACCTCGGTTTACGAGTAACACGGTTAACAAGCATTTTGAAAGACGAGCAACTCTTTAAAAAAAAATTCTGACTCGGTTTGCGAGTGTTGTCTCAATGGAGCCTGCAGTACCGCATATGGCCTGAGGTGGGGGGGGGGCGCCAGAGCCGATCGTAAATACACAGAAAGACCAGAGGACAGCTTGGCTGACCTCGGCAAACCTTGGAAAAGCTTGTGAAAGGAGACTTCCTGAGGTCAGCCGAACTGTCCTTGGGCCTTTCCGGCAGTTTCCGAGTCTCTCCGGCGCCCCCCTGCCTCTGGCCGCATGCGGTATTGCGTGCCAATGCAGAACAAATTATTTTTGTTTTCATTGACTTCAATGGGGAAACTCGCTTTGATATGTGAGTGCTTTGCATTACGAGCATTCTCCTGGAACGGATTATACTCGTAATCCAAGGTTCCAAGGTAATCCAAGGTTCCACTGTACTATAATTTCTCTTTGCTAAGGCTCAATGCAAATAATTGAACTCTCGGAGGCAGTGTGCCCCCTGGCTGCACGATCGTAGATCCATGTCTCTCACATGAAATTATTTTAGGACCTCCGATGGGGTAATAATACTTATTGTGCCCACCTAACCTGATCTTTCTACTTAAGATATATTCCTAGTTGACTCTAGGCACTGCCCAACATATCGGTAATGTACCAAAGGGACCCTCAGGATTTATGGTAATGGAAGGACAACACTTCCTCCCTATTACTCATTGCTCTCTTGTCTATTACTACCATTATGGTTACTATCTTAGTAGTCCATGTTTTTGTTGTCTTATGCCTCACCACCACTCTGTATTTGGTTGCATGTAATACTGATACTACGTATATAGCCTTGTGAGGGTCATCCATCATTTTAGGCAACATAGCAATAGCTTCTTCAAGCACTGGGCCGATGTACAAACCCGAACCACATTATCCTGGATGCTCACTAAATATTCCTGCTCTACATATTGTTAATAATACAATTACTTGCTTTTTTTTACTTTGTTATGTCACCTGTACATCCTTAATAAAAAGAGAAAAAAAAGAAAGAAAATGGAATCGTTCCCAACTCCATCCAAAACTACGAAAGGATTTTCTCTCAACATACACTTCAAGCCTAGCCCCCTATTGTCCCTTTTACGGAACCGAGTCTCGCTGTCCCTGTCTCCTCCTCATTTTTCCCTCTTATAGATCCAAGTACCTCTGTCCCTGTCTCCTCCTCAGTTTTCCCTTTTATGGGACCAAGTCTCGCTGTCCCCGTCTTCTCCTCAGTTGTCCCTCTTATGGAGCCAAGTCCCACTGCCCCAGTCTCCTCCTCAGTTTTCCCTCTAATGGAGCCAAGTCCCTCCGTCCCTGTTACCTCAGTTGTCCCTCCTATGAAACCAAGTCCATTTGTCTATGTCTCCTCCTGAATTGTCCTTCTTATGGAACCAAATCCCTCCATTTCCCATCTTCTCTTCAGTTGTCCCTCCTATTCAACCAAGTCCTTCTGCCCCGTCTCCTCCTCAGTCTATCATGATATAGAACTAAGTCTCTCTGTCCCCGTTTCCTCTTCAGTTGACCCTCCTATGGAACCAAGTCTCTTTGTCCCTGTCTACTCTTTAGTTGTCCCTCCTATGGAACTAAGTCTCTCTGTCCCCGTTTCCTCTTCAGTTGACCCTCCTATGGAACCAAGTCTCTTTGTCCCTGTCTACTCTTTAGTTGTCTTTCCTATGGAACTAAGTCTCTCTGTCCCCGTTTCCTCTTCAGTTGACCCTCCTATGGAACCAAGTCTCTTTGTCCCTGTCTACTCTTTAGTTGTCCCTCCTATGGAACCAAGTCTCTCTGGCCCCATCTCCTCCTCAGTTGTCCCTCCTATGGAACCAAGTCCCTCTGCCCCATCTTCTATTCAGTTTTCTCTGATATGGAACCAAGTCTCTTTGTCCCTGTCTACTCTTTAGTTGTCCCTCCTATGGAACCAAGTCTCTCTGGCCCCATCTCCTCCTCAGTTGTCCCTCCTATGGAACCAAGTCCCTCTGCCCCATCTTCCATTCAGTTTTCCCTGATATTCAACCAAGTCTCTTTGTTTCACGTCTCCTCTTCAGCTTTTGTGCTTATGCAAACAAAGTCCCTCTGCCCCATCTTCTACTCAGTTTTCCCTGATATGGAATCAAGTCCCTCCATCTCAGTTGTCCCTCTTGTGGAGCCAAATCCCTCTGTCCCCACCTCCTCCTTAGTTTTCCCCATTATGGAGCCAAGTTTCTCTGTCCCTGTGTCCTGCTCAGTTTTTCCTCTTATGGAGCCAAGTCCCTCTGTCCCGGTTTCCTCAGTTTTCCCTCCAATGGAACCAAGTCCATCTGTCCCTGTCTCCTCCTCAGTTGTCCCTCCTATGGAACCAAGTCCCTCTGTTCATGTCTCCTCTTGAGTTGTCTCTTTTATGGAACCAAGTTCCTCTGTTCCCATCTCCTCCTCAGTTTTCCCTCATATGGAACCAAGTCCCTCTGTCCCTTTCTCTTTAGTTGTCCCTCCTATGGAACCAAGTCCTTTTGTCTATGTCTCCTCCTGAGTTGTCCTTCTTATGAAACCAAGTCCCTCTGTCCCCATATTTTCTTCAGTTGTCCCTCCTATGGAACCAAGTCCTTCGGCCCCCCTCTCCTCCTCAGTTTTCCCTGATATGCAACTAAGTCCCTCTGTCCCTGTCTCCTGCTCAGTTGTCCATCCTATGGAACCAGGTCCCTCTGCCTGTCTCATCCTCAGTTTTCGCTCTTATGGAATCAAGTCCCTCTGCCCGTCTCCTTCCCAGTTTTCCCTGATATTGAACCAAGTCCCTCTGCCCCCTTCTCTTCCTCAGTTGTCCCTCTTATGGAACCAAGTCTCTCTGTCCCTGTCTCCTCCCCAGTTGTCCCTCTTTTTGGTCTGATGTACAGCTCTTGAAATAAACCTTTCATATAAAATATATAATTGTTGTTTTGTGTTCTGAAAGGCCGGTATAAAGGAAAAGTTGTAGTAAGAAAAAGAACTTGTGGGTGTAACCAATCATTTTTTACGTATTCATTATTTGTGGTCCATGTAACTGGGGGGTGTCTTTTACCTATCCTACATACTTTGTACATAAACATGTCCCTCTTCCTCATCTCTGAAAAGTTTCTTTATCCATGAAGTGTCTTAAAAAGGATCTTTTTACATGTTTTGAGCGGAGGCATCGTGGTTTTACATCCCGGAATTCCAGGACAAAAAAACAAGAAACTTGTGCCATGTAGAAGTTTAGGCAACATATAATTTCTGGATCAAATAGTCTTTTTATTGTTTGTTTGCTCTCTACAAGTTCTTAAATCAAAAGCAGATGGTCACTAGTATTATAATGTAACAATCACTCATTCATAGCTTAGTACACAGAAGGCCACTGATAGAATTTGTATAGATATATGTACAGGGGTAAGAATTACAAAAGACAGGAAAAAGGAAAAAACATTGATTAGTTGCTACCGTGTTTCCCAGAAAGTAAGACCTACCCCAATAATAAGACCTACATTGGTTTTCCAGGAGGGCTGCAATATAAGCCCTACCCCGAAAATAAGACCTAGTTTGAAGTGGTTGTCTCCACCTCTTCTCCTGCCTGTCAGCGGGGGATCTTGCTGTGAAATACTCGTGTGACGGTAGTGGAAGATATCCCCGTCAAAGTCTTCCCTTCTTCCCATAAAAGCAAATCACCCAGTATTCCATGAGTAGAACTCCCTGGGATGGCCCAATAATCCACACAGGAGCCAAGGTTAATGCTGGAACAAGACACACTTTAATGGTTTCTTCTCAGCTTTATATACAGTACAAGGCATTAAAGCAACCATGAGATCTCCACCCCCCCTAATCACACACTAAGGCTAATTACTACAACATTCTAGACAGGTCGGCACCGGCCTATAATTATCATGTCTAATCACTGCACATTCCTTAATTAATGGCATCAAACAAACCACCTTCACACACTGAGTTTCCTAGGCAGATGTTTTGTCTCCGCATGCCGCTTGACACCTCTTCACACCTCTGAGCATCAATAGGTTTTAGACAGTGTTATCACACAATTAAAGGCCTTTCAAAAGCTAGCCTTATTTAACATATTAACAGAGAGATGAGTCACACATGAAATCACCTTCTAACACAGCATTAACCAAGCAGGGAGAATTTAAACTGAAGCATCCTTCACAACTCGGATCGCAGAAGAGAGCTCAGGAGGGCTACGGAAGCCCAGAGCGGCACTCAGATCTCCTTCTCCTGCCTGTCAATGGTGGATCTTGGCTCCCCTCTCTCTGCAATGCTCGGCTTGTGGAAGACAGCTCAGAAAGGCTATAGAAGTCCAGAGCGCCACTCAGATCTCCTTCTCCTGCCTGTCAGTGGGGGATCTCGGCCCCCCTCCCTCTGCAATGCTCAGCTTGTGGAAGACAGCTCAGACAGGCTATAGAAGTCCAGAGCGCCACTCAGATCTCCTTCTCCTGACTGTCAATGGAGGCTCCTGGCCCCCATCCCTCTGCAATGCTCGGCTCATGGAAGACAGGCTATGGAAGCCCAGAGTTGCGCTATAATAATAAACTAGTAAAAAAGGCGCAAGGCACAGGTACCTCAAGTAGTGGTACCCAATAGTCCAAGGGCAAAGGTAAGAAGGTGTGTATATACACATATATAATATGGTACTTGACACAATACACACACGCCTTTCCCACCATATACTACTGTAATAGAGAGGGATCTAGCAGGCCACAACCACTTTTACTTTACTTCACACTGGGGTTTCCTGTCAGGCAGGGAGGGAGAGGGGGGAGAGAAAACACCACATTAAATAACAAGCCCTACCCCGAAAATAAGCCCTACCATGTTTTTAGTTGCCAAAATTAATATAAGACCCGGGGTTTATTTTCGGGGGTAACACGGTAAAAGATAAAAATAGAGAAAACCAGAAATAACATTTACCATCAGGGCACTATGGTTGTATCCTGTTATTGACCGTGCCCTTTGGCCAATCACATTTGGAGGGGATACCTTACCAGATGTAAGGAAAATTATTTGCCCCTGAAGTGGCCTGAGGATGCAAGGACAAGCGGGTTCGAATGGCTAAGTTGGGGTTAGTCCTCGGGCTGTTACTGCTACACAATACTATTATCTCACTTCTATATCTAATGTCACAGTGCCTTATATTTGTTTTAGATATTTCCTGATATTCATTTCCCCATCGGTTATTATTAAACGGCACCATCATGGGAGAAAACTCGTATTCCCGGCATAGAGCTCATAAAGCTTCCAGGTGCCTCAGCTTGCCAGGAGGAGCATTTTAGAGCTTCATCTTTGGAAATGTCCCGGATTTCAGCCTCTGAATAAAGTTTTTTGCATTTTTGGCATGGAGCGTCCTGGTATTGCTCTGTATGATATTGGCTTTTAACCACTTAAGCCCCGGACCAAAATGCAGCTAAAGGACCCGGGCCAGTTTTTGCGATTCGGCACTGCGTCGCTTTAACTGACAATTGCGCGGTCGTGCGACGTGGCTCCCAAACTAAATTGGCGTCCTTTTTTCCCCACAAATAGAGCTTTCTTTTGGTGGTATTTGATCACCTCTGCGGTTTTAATTTTTTGCGCTATAAACAAAAATAGAGCGACAATTTTGAAAAAAAATGCAATATTTTTTACTTTTGCTATAATAAAAATCCCCCAAAAATATATAAAACATTATTTTTTTTCCTCAGTTTAGGCCGATACGTAATCTTCTACCTATTTATGGTAAAAAAAAAATCTCAAAAAGCGTTTATCGTTTGGTTTGCGCAAAATTTATAGCGTTTACAAAAAAGGGGATAGTTTTATTGCATTTTTATTAATAATTTTTTTTTACTACTAATGGCGGCGATCAGCGATTTTTTTCGTGACCGCGACATTATGGCGGACACTTCGGACAATTTTGACACATTTTTGGGACAATTGTCATTTTCACAGCAAAAAATGCTATAAAAATGCACTGATTACTGTGAAAATGACAATTGCAGTTTGGGAGTTAACCACTAGGGGGCGCTGAAGGGGTTACGTGTGACCTCATATGTGTTTCTAACTGAAGGGGGGCGGGACTGGACGTGTGACATCATTGATCGTGTTTCCCTATATCAGGGAACACACGATCGATGACAGTGCCAGGGAGAAGAACGGGGAAGGTTTGTTTACACACAGCTCTCCTCGTTCTTCAGCTCCGGGGACCGATCGTGGGACTCCAGCGGCGATCGGGTCCGCGGGTCCCGTGGTCACGGAGCTTCGGACCGGCTGGGCACTTAAAGAGGCACTTAAAGAGGACGTACAGGTACGTGCTTGTGCCCAGCCGTGCCATTCTGCCGACGTATATGTGCAGGAGGCGGTCCTTAAGTGGTTAAAGACCGCCTCACGCCGATATACGTCGGCAGAATGCCACGGCTTGGCACAATCACTTACAGGTACTTTCCCTTTAAGTGCCCAGCCGCGGGTCACGCGCTGCCGGCGGCGCGCTCGCGACCCGGTCCGAAGCTCCGTGACCACGCCCGCAGGACCCACGGACCCGATTGCCGCCAGTGTCCCGCGATCGGGTCACAGGAGCTGAAGAACGGGGAGAGGTGTGTTTAACACCTTCCCCGTTCTTCTCTGTGGCTGTTCCCTGTCATAGAGAACGACGATCAGTGATGTCACACATCCAGCCCCGCCCCCTACAGTAAGAAACACTCCCTAGAGGTTAACCCCTTCACTGCAATTGTCATTTTCACAGTAATCAGTGCATTTTTATAGCACTTTTCGCTGTGAAAATGACAATGGTCCCAAAAATTTGTCAAACGTGTCCGCCATAATGTCGAGGTCACGAAAAAAATCGCTGATCGCCGCCATTACTAGTAAAAAAAAAAAATATATTAATAAAAATGCCATGAAACTATCCCCTATTTTGTAAACGCTATAACTTTTGCGCAAACCAATCAATAAACGCTTATTGCGATTTTTTTTTACCAAAAATAGGTAGAAGAATACGTATCGCCCTAAGCTGAGGGAAAAAAAAAACATTTTTAGATATTTTTTCGGGGGATATTTATTATAGCAAAAAGTAAAAAATATTGCATTTTTTTTTAATTGTCGCTCTATTTTTGTTTAAAAAAACCCTAGAGGTGATCAAATACCATCAAAAGAAAGCTCTATTCGTGGGAAAAAAAGGACGCCAATTTTGTTTGGGAGCCACGTCGCACGACCGCGCAATTGTCAGTTAAAGTGACGCAGTGCCGAATCGCAAAAAGGGGCAAGGTCCTTTACCTGCATAATGGTCCGGGGCTTAAGTGGTTAATACGAAAGTGGAGAATTTATGGGTGCAAATTTACAAGATGTTTATGAAAAATTATTATTTATTGAAAATGTAAACAGACATGATCCAAATAAGAATGTCTCATTATACAGTACAGTTGAAAAGTGCAGACTGATTAGTTCCCTACATGTTTCGCCCACGAGTTGTAGCTTCCTCAGGAGCATTTAAAAGAATATACACCTGAGGGTTTTTTTGTTTTTTTTATACAGGAAGGACCTGAGTATCTGTAAACTCCAAGCTTATCTAGGAAACATTCAATCCCAATTATGCCCCCCCCCCCCAAAAAAAAAATGTTTTGATATTTATCTGTTTCATATGTCTTCAGACCAGTCACATGACACGCTGCCTCCCCTTTGACAGCACTTGGATGCCCTCAGTGATGACATCAGAGACCCCTTCTGCATCAACAAACTGTGCATGCAGGACATTGTGGTGATGCCTCCTTCAATCTTCAAGGTTGAAGGATACTATGGGGGGGGGAGTTACTAAAACTGGATCACTCAGAATCTGGTGCAGCTGTGCATGGTAGCCAATCAGATTCAAACTTCTTCCCGCCCGCGCTATAGCCGAAAAAGACGGTTACAACGCGGGCCATAATTGCTGGCAGGGCATCCATAGATGTTCTCCCGAGCATGCGCTGTCAGTGTGTCCCTGCGGGCAACGTGCGGTGCGATCTGTGATGGCTAAGTCTATGAGACTCGGCTGATCGCAGATCGGAGTAAGGGGCCGATCACGCACCATTACCACATGATCAGCTGTCAGCCAATGACGGCCGATCACGTGATGTAAACAGAAGTATTTTTATTTTCCCTCCTTCTGTCAGAGTGAGGGGAAAAAATAGCCAATCACGACTTCTGTCTCACACAGAGAGCCACGGCTGCCTCATCTCTGCCTACCAGTGACCACCAATGCCACCTATCAGTACCCACCAGTGCCACCTACCATTGCCTCTCAGCGCCATCTACCTTTGCCCACCAGTGCTGCCAATCAATGCCCATCAGTGCCTCATTATCAGTGCCACCGATCAGTGCTGCCTATCAGTGTCAACTACCAGTGCCACCTATCAGTGACACCCATCAGTGCCCTTCAGTGCCGCCTATCAGTGCCACCCAGGGCCACCATCAGGGGGTTACAGGCAGTACACCTGTAAGGGGCCCGGAGGTCCCCAGTGGCCCGGATGGCAACCCCCTTTAAAAAAAAATATATTTTTTTTTTAGGGGTCTGGAGGTTCCCACGGCCCCAGATGGCAACCCCCCTTTTTTTAATTTATTTTTTATAAAAAAAAATATAGTTTTTTTTAATATATTTTTATTTTATTTTTTATTAAAGGGCCAATTTTTTTTTTTTTTATGGGTCCGGAGGTTCCCAGGGGCCCGGAGGCCCACACGGCCCCAGATGGCAACCCCCCTTTTTTAATTTATTTTTTATAAAAAAAAATATATATTTTTTTTATATATTTTTATTTTATTTTTTATTAAAGGGACAATTTTTTTTTTTTTTTTTTAGGGGTCCGGAGATCCCCAGGGCCCTGGATGACAACCCCCCTTTTTTTTATAAAAAAAAATATATTTTTTATATATTTTTTTTTATTTCTTTTATTTTTTATATGTATATTATATTATTATTATTATTATTATTATTATTATTATTATTATTATTATTATTAATAATATTAAAGGGCCCAGAGGGCCCCGGATGGCAACCCCCCTTTTTTTCTAATTTTTTTAATTTATTTTTTATATTATTTTATTTATTTATATATATATATATATATATATATATATATATATATATATATATATATATATATATATATATATATTTAACAGTACCGCCTCATCAGTGCGAGCTATCAGTGCCACCTATCAGTGCCCATCAGTGCCAGCCATCAATGCCGCTTATCAGTGCCGCCTCATCAGTGCCTATCAGTACCCCTCAGTGCTGCCTTATCAGTGCCTATCAGTGCCGATTATCAGTGCCATTCCGTGCCACCTATCAGTGCCACCTATCAGTGCCGCCTCATCAGTGCCTATTAGTGCAACCTATTAGTGCCATCTTATCAGTGCTTATGTGCCCATCAGTGCCGCCTCATCAGTGCACATCAATCAAGGAGAAAAATGACCTGTTTTCAAAATTCTATAACAAACAATGAAACTTGTTTTGTTTTTTTTCTAAATGTTCTGTATTTTTTATTTTATTTTTGCAAAAATAAAAAACCCCAGCAGTGAATAAATACCACCAAAAGAAATCTCTGGCCCGGATTCAGTAACAATTGCGCTTTTTTTACGGAGGCGCAGGGCAACGTTTTTGCCCTGCGCCCCTGCAATTTTTTTGCGCTGCCCTCGATTCACGGAGCAGAAGCTCCGTAAATTGCCTGGGCGCTCGGGCAAAATGCCCGGCGTAACCGCGCGCAATTTAAATGATCCCGTAGGGGGCGGGAATCATTTAAATTTGGCGCGTTCCCGCGCCGAGCGTAGAGCGCATGCTTCATCGGGAAACTTTCCCGACGTGCATTGCGGCAAATGACGTCGCAAGGACGTCATTTGCTTCAAAGTGAACGCGAATGGCGTCCAGCGTCATTCACGAATCACTTACGCAAACTACGTAAATTTCAAATTTCGCGACGCGGGAACGACGGGTATACGTAACATGGGCTGCCCCTGCTAATAGCAGGGGCAGCCTTACGCGAAAACCGCCGTACAGAAACAAGTAAACTGCGTACGCAGGGCTCGCGCAACGTTGTGAATCAGTGTTAGTATGCAATTTGCATACTATACGCTGAGCACAACGGGAACGCCACCTAGCGGCCTGCGTAAGAATGCAGCCTAAGATATGAGGGCATAAGAGCTTTATGCCGCGCATATCTTAGGCTGCAGTCGGCGTAACGAGGTTCCTGAATCAGGAGCATTCGTTACGCCGGGGCAAGTAAGCAATTGCGCTGCGTAACTATGGTTACACAGGCGCAATTGCTTCTTGAATCCACCCCTCTATTTATAGGGAAATAAAATGATAAAAAAACGCGCAATTGACATTCAAAGTGTGAGAGCGCTGAAGGCTGAAGATGTGCCTGAGCAGGAAGGGGGTTTAAGTGCCCGGTAAGCAAGTGGTTAAACTTTGACAATAATACCTGGAAGTCTGAGGACATCTAGTGGTGAGAAGGGAACACTGCGAGGTACAGCACACGTGTCATTTACCTGGAAGTCTGAGGACATCTAGTGGTGAGAAGGGAATACTGCGAGGTACAGCGCATGTGTCTGAACTGGCAGAAAATCAGCCTGCGCCTCGGCTTGTATCTCCGCATTCTAATCTGTTCTTGTTGATACAAATCTGTCTTGCTGATGAACATCTATTACCAAATGAGACCCGGGGGCTAGAGTCTGAATACTTTGCAATAATCGGGGGAGGAGGATGGGCAGGGTGGCACAGCATGATATTACAAACTCTACCATATAACTGTTGCGCTACTGTTCAAATTTCACCAAGCTTTACCCCGGGGGGCTTTATTTAACCACTTAAGCCCCGGACCAATATGCTGGCTAAAGACCCAAGGTGTTTTTACAGTTCGGGACTGCGTCGCTTTAACAGACAATTGCGCGGTCGTGCGACGTGGCTCCCAAAACAAAATTGGCGTCCTTTTTTTCCCACAAATAGAGCTTTGTTTTGGTGGTATTTGATCACCTGTGCGGTTTTTATTATTTGCGCTATAAACAAAAATAGAGTGACAATTTTGAAAAAAATGCAATATTTTTTACTTTTTGCTGTAATAAATATCCCCCAAAAACACATATATTTTTTTTTCCTCAGTTTAGGCCGATACGTATTCTTCTACCTATTTTTGGTAAAAAAAATCGCAATAGCCGTTTATCGATTGGTTTGCGCAAAATTTATAGCGTTTACAAAATAGGGGATAGTTTTATTGCATTTTAATATTTTTTATTTTTTTTACTACTAATGGCGGCGATCAGCGATTTTTTTCGTGACTGCGACATTATGGCGGACACTTCGGACAATTTTGACACATTTTTGGGACCAATGTCATTTTCACAGCAAAAAATGCATTTAAATTGCATTGTTTATTGTGAAAATGACAGTTGCAGTTTGGGAGTTAACCACAAGGGGCGCTGTAGGAGTTAGGGTTCACCTAGTGTGTGTTTACTAGTGTAGGGGGGTGTGGCTGTAGGTGTGACATCATCGATCGAGTCTTCCTATATAAGGGATCACACGATCGATGCGCCGCCACAGTGAAGCACGGAGAAGCCGTGTTTACATACGGCTCTCCCCGTTCTTCAGCTCCGGGGAGCGATTGCGACGAAGCGGCTATAAACGAATAGCCGCGCCGTCGTCCCGGATCGCTCCCCGCTGGTATTCGACCACCGATCGGACCCCCGACCCACGTCAAGCAGAGCACGTACAGGTACGTACATGTGCCTGTCCGTGCCATTCTGCTTACGTATATCTACATGAGGAGGTCAGCAAGTGGTTAAGAAGGCACCTATCTACGGCTTTTGCTACATCCATTGGTCAAGGTAGGCATAGAACCACTTACCGTATATACTCGAGTATAAGCCTAGGGTGAGAATGCAGCAGCTACTGTAAGCGGAAAAGAGGGTCAACAATGCCCATTTGCAGCCTCACTGTGACCATTGCAGTCTCACTGTGCCATACCTCACTGTGCCCATTGCAACCTCACTGTGCCCATTGCAGTCTCACTGTGCCATACCTCACTGTGCCTATTGCAACCTCACTGTGCCCATTGCAGTCTAACTGTGCAATACCTCACTGTGCCCATTGCAGTCTCAATGGGCCCATTGCAGTCTAACTGTGCCATACCTCACTGTACCCACTGCAGTCTCACTGTGCCATACCTCACTGTGCCCATTGCAGTCTCACTGTGCCCAGTGAAGTCTCACTGTGCCATACCTCACTGTGCCCATTGCAGTCTCACTGTGCCATACCTCACTGTGCCCATTGCAACCTCACTGTGCCCATTGCAGTCTCACTGTACCATACCTCACTGTGCCCATTGCAGTCTCACTGGGCCATACTTCACTGTGCCCATTGCAACCTCACTGTGACCATTGCAGTCTCACTGTGCCATACCTCACTGTGCCCATTGCAGTCTCACTGGGCCCATTGCATTCTCACTGTGCCATACCTCACTGTGCCCATTGCAGTCTCACTGTGCCATACCTCACTGTGCCCATTGCAACCTCACTGTGCCCATTGCAGTCTCACTGTGCCATACCTCACTGTGCCCATTGGAGTCTCACTGGACCCATTGCAGTCTCACTGTGCCATACCTCACTGTGCCCATTGCAGTCTCACTGTGCCATAACCCACTGTGCCCATTGCAGTCTCACTGGGCCCATTGCAGTCTCACTGTGCCATACCTCACTGTGCCCATTGCAGTCTCACTGTGCCATACCTCACTGTGCCCATTGCAACCTCACTGTGCCCATTGCAGTCTCACTGTGCCATACCTCACTGTGCCCATTGCAGTCTCACTGTGCCATACCTCACTGTGCCCATTGCAACCTCACTGTGCCCATTTCAGTCTCACTGTGCCATACCTCACTGTGCCCATTGCAGTCTCACTGGGCCATACTTCACTGTGCCCATTGCAACCTCACTGTGCCCATTGCAGTCTCACTGTGCCATACTTCACTATGCCCATTGCAGTCTCACTGTGCCATACCTCACTGTGCCCATTGCAGTCTCACTGTGCCATACCTCACTGTGCCCATTGCAGTCTCACTGGGCCCATTGCAGTCTCACTGTGCCATACCTCACTGTGCCCATTGCAGTCTCACTGTGCCATACCTCACTGTGCCCATTGCAGTCTCACTGTGCCATACCTCACTGTGCCCATTGCAACCTCACTGTGCCCATTGCAGTCTCACTGTGCCATACCTCACTGTGCCCATTGCAGTCTCACTGTGCCATACCTCACTGTGCCCATTGCAACCTCACTGTGCCCATTTCAGTCTCACTGTGCCATACCTCACTGTGCCCATTGCAGTCTCACTGGGCCATACTTCACTGTGCCCATTGCAACCTCACTGTGCCCATTGCAGTCTCACTGTGCCATACTTCACTATGCCCATTGCAGTCTCACTGTGCCATACCTCACTGTGCCCATTGCAGTCTCACTGTGCCATACCTCACTGTGCCCATTGCAGTCTCACTGGGCCCATTGCAGTCTCACTGTGCCATACCTCACTGTGCCCATTGCAGTCTCACTGTGCCATACCTCACTGTGCCCGAGTACCTGAATTCTTACCAAGCGTCTATTTTTAAAAGTGGCGGCTGCCTCCTGGCGTTCCGTTCCATGATAGGCATTTGACACTGTTTTCCACCTATCACGGAGGTCCTCTCATCCTCGGACTCAGTTTCCCAGCAGACACTGTGTTCAGTGTTCCGCCAATCACAGACATTCTTTTATCCTCGGACAAGAGGACGTCCGTGATTGGCGGAACACTGAACACAGTGTCTGCTGGGAAACTGTCCGAGGATGAGAGGACGTCCGTCATAGGCGGAACAAATGCCTATCACGGAACGGAACGCCAGGAGGAAGCCGCGACTGTAAAAAAAATGGACGCCTGTCAAGAATGCAGGTACACTGACTCGAGTGTAAGCCGAGGGGGGTATTTTCAGCCCTAAAAAAAGGGCTGAAAAACTTGCCTTATACTAAATTATATACGGTAATGAAAAAGGTGTCGGGAAAAGGGGCGGGTCCATGCAAAGATGACTTAATTAATTCATGAAAATAAGCTTTTTTTAACCCCTTCTTGACCAAGTCATAGCTGACAGACGACTACAGCGTGGTCATCCAGTTCTGGGAGGGGCATCCAAGGACATTCTCCCAGAACTACGCATTCCCTTCGGACACAGCTGATCACAGATTGGGGTAAAGGGCCAAATGACTTAATTAATTAACCACTTCCCGACCGCCGCATGCAGATATACGTTGGCAGAATGGCACGTACAGGCACATTGGCGTACCTGTATGTCCCTGCCTAGACGTGGGTCGGGGGTCCGATCGGGACCCCCCCGCGCTACATGCGGCGGTCGGATTCCCGCGGGGAGCGATCTAGGACGACGGCGCGGCTATTCGTTTATAGCCGCCCCCTCACGATCGCTCCCCGGAGCTGAAAAACGGGGAGAGCCGTATGTAAACACGGCTTCCCCATGCTTCACTGTGGCGGCGTATCGATCGAGTGATCCCTTTTATAGGGAGACTCGATCGATGACGTCATTCCTACAGCCACACCCCCTACAGCTGTAAACACACACTAGGTGAACCCTAACTCCTTCAGCGCCCCCTGTGTTTAACTCCCAAACTGCAACTGTCATTTTCACAATAAACAATGCAATTTAAATGCATTTTTTGCTGTGAAAATTACAATGGTCCCAAAAATGTGTCAAAATTGTCCGAAGTGTCCGCCATAATGTCGCAGTCACGAAAAAAATCGCTGATCGCCACCATTAGTAGTAAAAAAAAATAATAATAAAACTATCCCCTATTTTGTAAACGCTATAGATTTTGCGCAAACCAATCGATAAACGCTTATTGCGATTTTTTTTACCAAAAATAGGTAGAAGAATACGTATCGGCCTAAACTGAGGAAAAAAAATGTATATATATTTTTGGGGGATATTTATTATGGCAAAAAGTAAAACATATTGTATTTTTTTCAAAATTGTCGCTCTATTTTTATTTATAGCGCAAAAAATAAAAACCGCAGAGGTGATCAAATACCACCAAAAGAAAGCTCAATTTGTGGGAAAAAAGGACGCCAATTTTGTTTGGGAGCCACGACCGCGCAATTGTCAGTTAAAGCGACGCAGTGCAGAATTGTAAAAACCCCTTGGGTCATTTAGCAGCAAATTGGTCCGGTCCTTAAGTTGTTAATTAATTAACCACTTGCTGCCCACTCACCGTCAAATGATGGCTGGGCTGTGCGGCTCTCGTTATGGGTGAACGTCATATGACGGCCTCCCAGAACGAGCACCTGCGCGCGCACCCCCGGGGGTGCGCAGAGCGGTGGTCGCAGCCGCGCCGCGTTTGCCTCCTCGCCTCACACTGACAGAGGACTCACTGACTCACAGGGGACAGCTAGGTATGATGATCAGTGCCCTGATTACAATTAAGTGCCATATCAGTGCCACCTAAGCATGCCCATAAGTGCCCCCTCATCAGTGCCCATCAGTGCAGCCTATCAGCGCCAATCAGTGCAGCCTATCAGCGCCAATCAGTGCAGCCTATCAGCACCCATCAGTGAAGGAGAAAAATTACTTATTTACAAAATTTACTGACAGAAACTAAAAAAAAAATAATTAGTTTTAGCCGGAACGAGCGCCTCACGTCTCATAACTTGCTTCTGAGAATGCGCGTTTTTTTCCCCGTCATTAAAGCCCACACACGACCGTTTTTCACAACGTGAAAAATTACGACGTGTAAAACAACGAGAAAAATTACAGCATGTTCTAAATTTTTAATGTCCATTTTTTTCACGTCGCTAAAAATGCTCTGGAGCCCACACACGATCGTTTTTAATGACCAATTAAAAAAATTGCATTTTTCTCGTCATGAAAAATGGTCGTGTGTACACGGCATGAGGCCTCGTACACACGATCGTGTGTATATTTTTTGTCGAGAAAACTGTTGAGGATCTCGACGAGAAAAAAAGAGAACATGCTGGGCCAGATTCAGGTAGAGTGGCGTATCGCCGGTGTAACGTAAATAGGCCGGCGTAAGCCCGCCTAATTCAAAGTAGGCAGGTAGTGGGCGTGTTGTATTGAAATGAGTCGTGACCCCCATGTAAATGCATGGCTGTACAAACGGCGCTTGCGCGCGCATGCTCAGAATCATGTCGCATATACTCCCTAAGATACGACGGCTCAATGCTTTCGACGTGAACGTAACCTACGCCCAGCCCCATTCAAGTACCACTTACGTAAACAACGTAAAATCCGACGGCAGTTTCGAAATCCATACCCTAGCCGACTTAGACCAGCTATTTGGTGGTTTATCTTTACGCCGGATGTACGCCTTACGTAAACGGTGTAGCTTACTACGTAAACGGGCGCAAGTACTTTCATGAATCGGCGTATCTAGGTAATTTACATATTCGACGCGTAAATCAATGAAAGCGCCCCTATCGGCCAGCGTAAATATGCATCCAAGATACGACGGCGTAGGAGACTTACGTCGGTCGTAGGAAGCCAAAATTCAGGCGTATCTTGTACTGTGAATACAGCGCATAGACACGACGGCGCATCCGTGGACTTACGCGGTGTATCATTAGATACGCCAGTGTAAGTCTTTCTTTCTGAATCTGGCCCGCTCTCTTTTTTCTCATTGTGAGTCTCAATTTCCTCATCGTGTTTCTCTTCAGGCTGGTTTACGACGAGAAACACGTTCGTGTGTATGCTTAGAAACCCACGCATGATCAGAATAAAGTATGATACGGGAGCGCACCTTCGGTAAAAGTAGCGTTCGTAATGGAGATAGCACATTCGTCACGCTGTAACAGACTGAAAAACGCAAATCGTCTCTCACCAAACTTTGGCGCCAGTGGAATCGAACTTCCCCTTTATAGTGCCGTCGTACGTGTTGTACGTCACTGCGTTTTAGAACGTGTATGCAAGAAAAGCTTGACAAGAACCTCGTCGAGGAAAACGATGTTTCTTTTACGATGAGATTCTCGGTCATGCCTTAGTCTTTAACCTGATTCAGATTTTTATTTACAGCATGCTTGTTTCAGGTTGGTGACACAGCGAGGTACCAATTATTTTCAGAAGAAAGTCTGTAGTGGCTGCCCTCATACTTCTCCCATGACACGCAGGGCCGGATTTGCTCTCCCTGCCGCCCCAAGGCCAGGTTCCACAATTCACCCCCTCGGAGAATGTGCGGCACGGTTAGATCAAATATGTTTTGTTTGTTTTTTTACTTTTTTATCACTTTTTTTATTTTTATTTATTTGTAGCTTGTCGCTTACTTTTAAAACATTTTGTATCATTTTCTTATTATTTTTCTTATTATTTTTTTCATTCTTTACTTTTTTATTTTATTAATTTAATTATTATTTCTTATTATTTATTTATTTTTTATCAATTTTTTTTCACTTAACTTTTTTGCTATCACAAAGGAGAAAACAATTTCCTGTGTGATAGCAATTGGAGGTGGCATGTTCTCTTTATTGACCTTGTCATCTCCAAAACAGGAGTCCTAGCACTGTGCTAGAACTCCTGTCACAGATGAGATGGGAAGGGCACAGCTCTCCCCTCTCACTGTGTACATCGACAGCAGGGACAGGAGACAGACTCGGTGGCCGGGGGGGGGCGGAGTCCCGAAGACAGAGCCAGCAGAGAGAGGTATGTGGGGTGGGGGGAGAGGGGAGAACAGACGGGAGCACACATTTTACAAGTGATTTCAGTGACATTGCCGCAATCACTTATTAACGAGCGAGCGGATTCCCCCATAACTTACCGCCCTAACTGTATGTTCCGGGCGTTGGGGGACTCCATGCCACTGCCGCCCCTTGGAGCCCTGCCGCCCCAAGACCTGGCCTCAGTGGCCTTGTGGGAAATCCGGGCCTGATGACACGGCCACAACTTCCTCAAAGCATTGGCTGGATGATAAACCAATCTCATCGTCTGTCCCTGTGGTGTCACCAAACTCATAACTCGATAGACATGTGCTCTGCCGAAAAATGTGTTCATTTTTGTTTCGTTCTCGTTTTTCAGGTCATTTGTTTTGATCACAATTCATCAAATTGTAAGTTTGAAAATTCGTAAATTTGAAAATTTGTAAAATTTGTAAAATTAGTAAATTAGAAAAATTGAAAATCCGAAAATAATAAAGAATATCCAAAGTTAAGAATAATCTGAAATAACGAATGCCGCATCTAAACACATGGAACGGAACAAATTAATAATAATCATAAAAAGGTTTTATTGTTATTATTGTTAATTATTATTCATTTTATTGTGTTCCATTTGTTAGGAGGCACATTTGTTATTTCGGATAATCCGTAACTTTGGATAAATTTGTATTCGTTACGTTCACTAACAGCCAAATTTGAAAGGAAATTCCAATACCTATAATTTAATAGTTAAGTTATTATTAGTTAGTTATTATTTTCAGATTTTGGAATTTTCGGGTTTTCGGAATTCCAAATTTGCAAATTTACAAATTTTCGAACATTCGGAAAAATGTGTTAAACAGTTTTTTGTTAATGAGAGAAAATAACCGCTCAGTGGTCTTCAAAGAACCTCCTCACTGGAAAGAAACCATGGGTGTCGGCAATGCAATAGTGATGCAAAAATAAGAAGGAAACTTGGACAGCCGCACTCCAAAAATGTTCTTTTAATTAAAATCGATCACAAAATAAACATGCCACAGCAAAAAAAATTGGAACAAAAGCTAACGTTTCGCACTGTAGCTTCAGTGCTTAGTCATAGCTGGCTTTCGTTAATCCTGATATTTCCGAATGAACAAATTTGTCAAAGAAACAAATTCAGAACGAAACTAATTGCACATATCTAGAACTAGAGTTCTCACATCACCGAATAACTAGTTCAGTATTTGGTTCAAACATAAGTTCAGTCCAAACGCTACATTAATGTTTAGGGTATCCAAATGAAACAGCTTCTGGTTGTTTATGGTTTCTAAGGAAGCAGCAGGTGCTTGCACCCCGCCGCATCCCTACCAACCACTGACATCATCCGGCCCATACACTTTTATAGATAGGCATCAGAGGAGTTACATAATTATCTACATTTTACCACATATTTAGACCATTGCTAAACTCTCCCTTTGAGAGTGCTAGTTCCCTGGCTGTCAAGCCAACGCTTTGACTTCAATGCTGTCTCAGTCTTTAACCCGATTCTGATTTTTATTTACAGCATGCTTGTTTCAGGTTGGTACCACAGCCAGGTACCAATGATTTTCAGAAAGAGGTCTGCAGTGCAGCCCTCAAACTTCTCCCATGACACAGCCACAGCTACCTCAAAGCATTGACTGGACAATAAACCAATTTCATTGCCTGTCCCTGTGGCATCACAAAACTCAAGTTCTCACATCTCCGGAAAACAACAATTTCCCTTTGGGATTAATAAAGTAAAAAAAAAAAAAAAAAATAGGCATGAGCTCAGTGTTTTGTCCAAATGTAGGTTCAGTCCAAACCTAAGTTCTGTCCACATGTTTAGGGTGTACAAATTAACCACTTAACCCCCGGACCATTTTGCTGCCCAAAGACTAGAGCACTTTTTGCGATTCGGCACTGCGTCCGTTTACACACACAGCTCCCGGTCCCAGCTCTGTAACGAGCAATCGCGGGTGCCCGGTGGCGATCGCGCCCGCCGGGCACGCGCACGGAAGCCGGGAGGTGCGTGCGTGCTCCTAGTGGCCTGCGCGAGAGCCGACGTAGAGCTACTGGCTCTCATGCAGGGGAGCCGACTTGCCGCCGTAATATGACGGTGGGCAGTCGGCAAGCAGTTAAACAGCTTCCAGTTGTCTATGGTTTCTAAGAAATCAGAGGGTGTTTGCACCCCGCCGTATCCCTACCAATCACTGACATCATCTGACCCATTCACAGAGTGCCGGTTCACACAGGGGCAACCCGACTTACAGTGCGACTTTGCAACATGATTTGGAGGCGACTTCAGCACAACTTTGGGCAACTTATGTGAGTTAAAGGGTCACTAAAGGAAAAAAAATGTTTTTGCTGAAATGACTGTTTACAGGGTATAGAGACATAAAAGTTAACTGATTCATTTTAAAAATTATTAAAAATAGATTAAATTCAATCATATAATGTGCCTCTAGTTTCACTTTCGTTTTTAAACTGGTTTCATGTTTCTGTGAAGTAAAGAGACCCACAGAACAAAAACAAACAAATCCAGGGCAGTGTTTTGTTTTTAAAATAAATCTGATTGGTTCTGAGGAGTTTTAGACACACAGCTTGGACCACAGTGAAAAGCTGCCATGAGATTTTTCATAAGGAGCCAGACAAGCAGGAAGTGTGGAGATCACAGCAGAATTACAGCAACTTCAAAGCAAAAACGAACAATGAGGACATGAAACCAGTACTGCAGTAAGGTAAAGGAAGCTATTTAGCTAAAAAAATGTTTTCCTTTAGTGACCCTTTAAAGTTGCCTCCAGGACAGGCGACTTTGGCTGAGGCCATCCACAGAATAATCAGCTCTCTATGGGTATAAGTTGTCTAGAAGTCGCCTTGAGGTAGTACAGGAACCTTTTCTGAAGTCAGAGCAACTTCAGGTGTGTACATTAAGATGGCTCTCATTCACTTCAATGGAATTTCTTATGTCCAGCAACTTGGGGCAACTTGAGATCTGTCCGATCCCAAGTCACTGTAGTGTGAACCGGCACTTATATAGACAGGGATCAGAGGAGTTACATAATTGTCTAAATATGGCCTCATGGCCATATCTGAGCAATAACATTTCCCAAATATGGCCATGGCATAGTTGGGCAATGATGGTACCATTATCCCTACCCATTCCCTTTTATAGCTGATAAAAGCTTTGGGAACTATCATTTGGCTTGTGGTACCATCAAGATAAACAGTGTGTGTCAAGATGTCAAGTATTTTTAAGGGAGTCAGCAGGCAAAAGACATTATGATCGAGGAATGATTTACAACGAGGGGCTTTTGGGGGATTTTTCTTTTAAATAAAGGACTTGTTAAATGGTTGGGTGTCTTTATTTTTGGGTTACATCTTTTTATTTGTGAATGAGTAGGATGTCAGGTCACCTGAGGCCAGGTGACAGATGCACTCTGTTAGAGTCTGGAGTGCACTGCTAAGGTAGTGGACACTACGACTGACTTCTGCAAATGGAATTCTGGGAGGTTCAGGAAGGCAGGTCCACTGGAGCACCAACACAGATCCCACTGGGAGCAAGAGCATAGATTCCCCAGGGCACAGAGTCTAAGAGCCAGCAGGTGTTCACCAGAGCTTCTAGTGGTGAGGATGGACTGCGCTGCAACTGGCTCCAGATCGCGGCCCCCAGGGTCTCTCAGCTCACGGTAGACTACAGGAGAAAGAGGTAGGAAGCAGCAGCCTGGAACAACATGGATAGTCAGGACATTAGCCAAAAGGTCAGGGCAACAAGCAGATAGGGATAGTCGAAGAACACGCCAAACGTCGGTGTATGAAACACATGAGGACAGTCAAGAACAAGCCAAAGTCGGTAAACAGGATCAGACGTAGAACACAGAGCATCGAGCACACGGAAGCCAAAACACACAATATTGATCAGCACAGCTGACTTGCAGTGCACAGGTTAATATAGAGTTCCCTTATAGGGGCTGGGGTGGAGCCATGCTTAGAGGAGAGATTACTTAAGTAGCCAGGTGAGAGTGGCTGGCCTTTTAATCTGAGCACATGGAGAGGTATGCTGACAGACAAACATTACTGCATGACATAGGGATAGTCCTTACTCATTCACGAATGGAATGGCTGAGTGGTATCTGATGTCTGGGGGCTTCCAAAGTTCTATAAGCCCCCACCAGCAGACCACCACAAACACTGGCCAGGGTTGTGGAGAAAAGGCCCTTGTCCTCATTAATATGGGGACAAGGTGTTTGCCAGGGAAGTACTTTGCAAAGGAAAAGCAACCCCCCCCCCCCCCATTGTTGAGGGAATTAAGAATAGCATGGCTCAGCAAGAGGAGTACATGCTTCTCCCCCTGTCTTTTAAGCATTTTAAAAATCAGTGCTCCTGACAGAAACAATTGAGTTCTGTCCGTGATATCAGACAATTTTTATTTCTATTACAATTTTTCAAGACAAGCTTTTGGGTGCCCTTCTTCAAGGTCCAAGCAGTACTAATTCACAAAGTTTTAGCAGAATGTTAGAAAAAGACAATCTCTGGGAAAAAAAAAAAAAAAAGCAAAACAACAAATGTACACAGCAATTGTAATTAAACTAGAATAGTTAGTGAGATGGGTATCGTGGACGGTACTCAATTGTTTCTGTTGCATGTGCACTAATATGGCTACAATCACCTCAAGCAAGGTGGAAGGTACTGCTCCTGGCCAAATGGATTTTTTTTTTTTGCATTGATTTTTGTTACCCAGGGGAGTGCCCACCCCTTTTGCTCTTTTTTTGATACCCCCTTGCCTATTTTCTGAGAATTTTTATTTTTATTTTACAGATTGGTTTTGATTTCAGTGGGGTTCAGGTTTGGATTCCAAACTACTTCGAAGTTTGCTGCTTGAACCAAACCCAGGGCATTTCAGCTAATCTCTACCATTAACCCCTACATATCTTTAAATAACCTTCCCATAAACATAATCCAGCATGAAGGGGCTCAGTGAAGGTGGTGGTGAAGGTGTAGACATGTCGGAACGGGTCACACAGATCATAAAAGGAGATCCGCCCGCCTTCGTAATCCAGATATATCCTGACTCTGTTACTGGAGGGATTGGTGGGTAAGAGGATCTTATTTCTTCTATGTATCACAAAATGCTGATTACCATCCCTATACAATCCCCAGGACTTGTTATTATATCCAAACACTGACTGCAATCCTCTCCTCTCTATACTGGGGTAACACATCCCGACTATCCATTTATCTGACCCCCCTGACCCCCCGACATCTACTTCCCAGTAATGTCTCCCTGAGGAGAAACTCTGACCGCTCATCACCTGAGAATAATCCTGAAATCTCTCTGGTGTTTTTGGGCGATTCTGGTCTACATCTGACATGGATACAGTTTTCCGGTCATCTGATATATAGAGATCATTATTAGCTGTGTTTACATCCAGTAATATGTCTGCAGCTCCCTGTATAGGGAAGTATACATTTACCTCTGTTATTATATCAGATAAACCTGTGTGTAAGACCCCCGCCACACCCAGACCCCCTCCATCATGGAGGAGCTTCTCATGTCTCTCTCTGTCCTCATTATCTCCATCCTCAGTATCACACAAGTCACCTGTGTCTGATTCCTGTAAGACAGTCAGTGGATCCGTCATGTTACACAGCTCCTCAATGTGACGCATCTTCCTGGACAGCTCCTCCTTCTTTATTTCCAGATCCCGAATCATATCCACCATATAGCGGGAAACCTGCTGTGCCCGCCCATAGATCTCACCCAGAACTTTCTTCTCCAGCTCTTCCAGACGTCTCCTTAGATCTTTAAACAGGACAGTGACTCTCTCGGTGTCACCAGATGCTTTTCCTTCAATGTTCCTCTTGTGTTCTTGCAGACTCTGGACTCTTTCCTCTGTCTCCTCTCTCTTTGTTAGAAGATTCTGCAGAATATTCCTCAGTATTTCCTTCTTCTTCTCAGAAGCCTCATCCAATGACTTTATTTCATGTCCTTTATGTGCTCCAATCATAGAACAAGACACACAGACACAGGTCTCATCCTCAGTGCAGTAATACTCCAGGATCCTCTTATGGACGGAGCATTTCCTGCTCTCCATGGACAAGGTGGGGTCAGTTAAGATGTGCGGTGGTGAGGTTTTGTGGACGCTCAGGTGTTTATCACACAGAGAAACCTCACAGTGTAGACAGGATCTAACAGCAGGTACAGGAGAGTCCACACAGTGAGTACAGGAGATCCCAAACTCCTCCTGTTTTGGCTGAGCAGACAGGAAAGTCTCTGCTATGTTACGTAGTTTCATGTTCCTCTGCAGTGCAGGACGATCCGGAAACTTCTCTCTGCATTCAGGACAGGAATATCCTCCAGACCCCTCCGGTGTATCCAGCACACGATCAATACAGACCCGGCAGAAGTTGTGACCACATCTCAGGGTTACAGGATCGGTATAAATGTTCAGACAGACAGAACATTGCAGTTCGGCTCTTGAATCGGCAGACGCCATCGCTGACAGCCAGAGAGATATGAAAGTGAAAGTCTCTGTAACTAGAAATTCACCATACCAGTTACAGCTTGTTTGCACAGGGTGAGGCTGAGCTCATCTTTCAGTTTTTAAAATCCTTTTGATGCCAGATTATTACAAGCCCTTCGAAGGTTTATGTTGCGCCCCCTTGCTTTCAGCATGAGCACAACGCTAAAGTTAATGGTGAATGGGAGAGTTATGTTGCTCCCATTCGTGAATTGTTTAAATTTTGTGACTTCTGTCATTCCAGAAATGTCCACTGGGTCAGTCTGTGGTTCAGGGATGCAATATCATCCCTGGCCAGAAGTTGGCACCAGAGAGGTTCTGGCAGAGCAACTTTTCCCCAGCAGCCAATTAGAGAAGTTTCTCCTCGCAAGGCATGCTGGGGAAGGGTATATCTGTGACAGGCGTCATGTGTTCTAAAATCTTTGCGGGGTCCCCGTTTCAGGTGCGGCATCCACCTTCAGGGTGCGCGCATCCATGGACCTCGCCGGCGTGGCCCACCTGGCCAGAGTTGCAGTCTACGAAAACCCTCATCCGGAGGTACAAGGGGACCCCAGTGACTTGCTGGGTGCCCGGTTCTACTGAAAGGAACCCAGGCTGGGTGCTGTACGATTGGGGAGTCGGTTTGAGGAGGACCCGGAGGCACGTCGTCCAACAGAGCCTGAACAAACCAATTGGGGATCCGGTGACCAGAGTACTGACAGGTATGTTGCTGTCATCTGGTGACCAATGCAGAAATCTACTGGGAGGATTTGCTTCATTTATCTACCTAGCTCAGTTATTGTAATCGGCCCGTGAGACAGGCCTGCATCCTCCCAGAAATCCTGGGTGACACCTTGGCTGCCAGACTTATACAAAGGGGTCTGTCCGGGGGCACTTTACCCACTCCAAGCAGAGTGGCGACGAGTTACAAATTGGTACTACACAGAGCGGTATTGACTGCTATATCTAATATCCAGATGTGAAACTAACAGGGAAGAATTTTGTTTTTTTGGTGACGTCTGATGTGACATCGTTATATACTGTAATACAGCATGACGATGCGCTTTTAGCCCTTAATTGGACTTTAAGCCAAAGGGATGATCTCCCACATCATCAGAAAGTGTTTTTAAGGGATGTTTTAGATTTCTGTTTATCGCACAACTATTTTTGGTTTGATAGTTGTTTTTATACGCAGACTAAAGGCGTTGCGATGGGCGCGAAATTCGCACCCAGCATCGCCAATTTATTTATGGGAGAGTGGGAGGATAAATATATTTTTTCCAATAAGAGAACTGAACTACTATTTTACCGGCGTTTTATTGATGATGTGCTATTTATATGGGAGGGTTCCGAATCTTCATTGGGTGAGTTTTTAGATTATTTAAATCTCAACCCAAATAACATCAAGTTAACCAGCCAATAGGGAGCTGCGGTGGCTCAACTGCGCTGATAAGCCATTCACCTCTTCAGCTAGGGGTTCGGATCCCGGTCTCGGCTACATGTGAATTGAGTTTGGTGGTCTCAGCCCGGCTCCCGGTGGGTGTGCTATGCGAGGTAAGCCTGCGCTTAGTACGCCCACCCCCCTCCCACAAAAACCACCACACTTACACGCACTCAAAATTGGGTTAACATGCATGCACTTTGACCACGCGGTCTCTAAAAAAGAGAGGCGAAGGACTAACGGGGCTGGTTGAGCGAGCAAATCCTCTCACTCCCTTATAGGGAGTCCCTCTGCCCCGTTGGGCTTCAAAGCGGAGCAGGTAGGGCGGGCTGTGTGGGAGGACCCCCTCACACACCTGCCATTGCCACCCGGGGCATGGAGAAAGATGGCAGATTGCCTCTGGGGGAGGCCTGCCTACTCCCAACTCCTGCAGTCCGGCTCCTCTCTCGAGTACACGCACAAAATACACTTTAAAAAAAAGAAAGAAAAAAAAAAAGTTAACCAGCCAATATAGCCAAGAGAAAATAGATTTCCTGGACGTAACTATCTTTCGGAATGGAGATATTTTAGAAACTAAAGTGTATTTTAAACCAACAGACCGCAACAGTTTTTTACCGTTACAGAGTGGGCACCACCCAACATGGTTAAAAAATATACCGAAAAGGCCAACTTATGCGGGTAAAGTGGAATTGCTCAACACCTGAAGATTATGATGCCCAATCAGAAATCTTAAAAAGAAGATTCAGAGAAAAGGGATATGATGCTCAGAGATTGGATACAATCTCTGAAGAAATTAAATCAATTCCACGAGCAGATGTACTTAAAGATGTGGTGAAAACCACAAATTTCAAAGATCACGAATGGAGTTTCATGTCCTCTTTCCATGCACAATATAGGGAAGTGGAAACCATACTCCAGAATCATTGGCATGTATTATGCCTTGATAAAACTTTGAAACCAGCACTTCCGGCAAATCCCAAATGTATTTACAGAAAGGCACCCAGTATAGGGGATAAGGTCGTTAAAAAAGTATTGGACCAACCTAAGAAACCGGTATCTTTTTGGGACCAAAAACGTTTTTTTTTGCGTGCCGGAAATGTAAATGTTGCAAATCTGTTTCAGTACCTATGAGAGGTATAACTAATTTTAAGTCCACAGTAAACAATAAAAAAATTATAACATGTAATACTACCAATGTAGTATATGCCCTACGTTGTCCATGTGGACTCATGTATGTAGGACGCACCAAAAGACGCCTCAAAGTCAGAATTGGTGAACATATTAAAAATATTAGAATTGGCTACGAGGACCACAGTGTTTCCCTGCACTTCAAATTACATCACAGTCAGGACCCCTCGGGGTTAAAATTCTGGGGCATTCTGATGTGATTAAATCAATATGGAGGGGTAACAATATGATTAGAGAGCTATCAAAGCGCGAAACTCTATGGATATACTTATTAGATACACTTACCCCCAATGGGTTAAATATAGAGCTCGATATTAACTGCTTTATAAGTGATTCTTAATAGAAAATGTGTGGGTATTATGTTATATATTTATATTTTGATCTTTTAGTAATAGAAAAATTATTACTGTTTATTTATTTTGAGTATTTTTTCCATCTTTTTATCTTTCTTTTTATTTTTATTTTTTCTTTATCCCTAATTGATTGTGTATGCTTATCATGATTTTCATATAAGATTAGAATTAATATTCCCTGGTATTTGATGCGTCCTGAAATGGGCGTGCACTATGGAAATCATCCAGTCAAATATACATTTTTAAGATTCCACCCCCTTGATTTTAAAATGTATCTTTTTTATTTTATTTATTATTTTTATTTAATTTTTTTGGGAGCTGCGGTGGCTCAACGCGATTGGCACTGCGCTGACAAGCCATTCACCTCTGCAGCTAGGGGTTCGGATCCCGGTCTCAGCTATATGTGAATTGAGTTTGGTGGTCTCAGCCTGGCTCCCGGTGGGTGTGCTATGCAAGGTAAGCCTGCGCTTAGTACGCCCACCCCCCTCCCACAAAATCCACCACACTTACACACGCACTCGAAATTGGGTTAACATGCACGCACTTTGACCACGCGGTCTCTAAAAAGAGAGGCGAAGGACTAACGGGGCTGGTTGAGCGGGCTAGATCCTCTCACCTACTTATAGGGAGTCCCTCTGCCCCGTTGGGCTTCAAAGCGGAGCAGGTAGGGCAGGCTGTGTGGGAGGACCCCCTCACACACCCGCCATTGCCACCCGGGGCATGGAGAAAGGTGGCAGATTGCCTCTGGGGGAGGCCTGCCTACTCCCAACTCCTGCAGTCCGGCTCCTCTCTCGAGTACACGCACAAAATACACTTTAAAAAAGTAAATAAAAAAATGTATCTTTTTAAACTCACATTTAACGTTATATGTACCCCATTTTCATTTCGTATGACATTTGCTAGCTTGTTTTATATTTTTTTCCTTATTTCTTATATAGAGATTGAGACTGACAAATATATAAAGATTTAATTTTAAATCCAGCAACATTACAATATAATGTATGAGGGCTGATTTTATATATATATATATATATGTGTAGAAGGTTTCTGCTATTATTTTAGAATTATATTCACCCTTTGAAATGACAATGCATAATATCACTGATCCGATCGAATTATATGTCAGAATGATTTGTATTAGGGATTGTGGTTTAAATGTGTGTCATTTTAATTATGAGCGGTAGAGATCGCTGCGGGTGTTTTGAGCAGACCTAGTGGATACAAAGCATGTCCCCAGTGAATTGATTCCCTGTATATCCTCCGGATTTTGCTGTGAGTGATATGGTGAAACAAGGGGTTAATGCAGGAGGCGCGGCTCACCCAGCGTGATCGCAATATATACTGTGTGATTCTGTCGGGAGGCCACGCCCTCAGAGGAAGTCGGAAGGACGAAACGTCAGGGCGTGACCTCACGACACACAGGCAACATTCGATAGTGTGCTGTGCTCCATCAGCGCTTCAGTGTAAGGTGAGAGAGCCGGGTCTGTGAGCGGTGGACGCGGCCAGACTCAAGCCCTATAGCCCCACTGTCACCTGGAGCCAGCCCCTATGAATGTTGCATATGAATTTGATGTAATTCAATTTTAAAAACAAAAAGCTGTTATTTTTAGTGCACTGACTAGCGCCGCTGTATGCCTTGATGAAATTGCTAGTTGATTTTATCAATTATACTATTGATACATTGAGGTAGATTCACAAAGAGTTAGGCCGGCTTATCTACAGATAAGCCGACCTAACTCTGAATCTAAGCCGGCCTATGTTTAAGTGTATTCTCAAACAGAGATACACTTAAACATACCTAAGATAGGCTGGCTTGCGCCATTCTATCTTAGGCTGCAATGTTTCTTTTTCCCGCTAGATGGCGCTGCCATTGCGGCCGACCTAGAATATGTAAATGAGGGGCTACGCCGTTTCCCGACGATTTACGAGCGTACGCCGGGCCTACACTGTCGAGTTACGTCGTTTCCGTACGCGATAGGCCGCCTAAAGTTATTCCACCTATGAGGTGGAATAACAATGTTAAGTATGGCCGCCGTTCCCGCCGCGAGGTTCGAATTTTTTACGTCATTTGCGCGAGTCGTCCGCGAATCGGGATTTACGTAGTTTACGTACAAGTCGAAATCAATAGGCCCGTACGGCCTACTTAGCCGCAATGCGCACTGGGAAATGTAGTCACCCGGCGCATGCGCAGAGTAAAAAACGTCAAAAAACGTGAGGTCAAATCTCATTTCAATAATACACGCCCCCCCTCCCAGTCATTTGAATTAGGCGTGCTTACGCCCGCTCGTTTTAGGCTACGCCGCCTAAAATTTGAAGGTAAGTGGTTTGAGAATCACTTTTAACCTATATAATTTAAGGCGGTGTAGCCTAAAAAGAGTAGGCTAGGCCGTCCTAATTTTAGGCGCCCGTACGTGAATCTACCCCATTGTTTCTATATTTTAAAAGTGGCTGCTTTGTCAATATATAAGATTTATTTATATTGATTTTTATATAGATTTTTTTCTGCAAAGTTGCGAATACCTTGAGCCCCATAGCGCCGAGATAGTGGAATTGGGCCATTATTTCCACTGTTTGTGTACTAATATCCAGGCCTGATACCGCAAGGTTCTCTTTCTCTCTCCCTCATCAACCTTGACCTTCCCAATTGATGTTGGCCGTGTTTGGCCTGGAAAATAAAGCATTGAGAAAACCTTTATTCACTGTCTGGACCTTCGCTCACTACCTCTGTTCTCACAGTTACACCCCTAGACAACGCCGGGGTAACTTAGTAGGCCGATCCCAAAAATCAACCAGCGGCTCCTTTGGGGGTGAGCGCTACATTTACAATTAACCACTTAAGCCCCGGACCAATATGCTGGCTAAAGACCCAAGGTGTTTTTACAGTTCGGGACTGCGTCGCTTTAACAGACAATTGCGCGGTCGTGCGACGTGGCTCCCAAACAAAATTGGCGTCCTTTTTTCCCCACAAATAGAGCTTTCTTTTGGTGGTATTTGATCACATCTTCGGTTTTTCGTTTTTGCGCTATAAACAAAAATAGAGCGACAATTTTGAAAAAAATTCAATATTTTTTACTTTTTGCTATAATAAATATCCCCCAAAAACATATATAATTTTTTTTTCCTCAGTTTAGGCCGATACGTATTCTTCTACCTATTTTTGGTAAAAAAAATCGGTTGATTTGCGCAAAATTTATAGCGTTTACAAAATAGGGGATAGTTTTATTGAATTTTTATTTTTTTTACTACTAATGGCGGCGATCAGCGATTTTTTTCGTGACTGCGACATTATGGCGGACACTTCGGACAATTTTGACACATTTTTGGGACCATTGTCATTTTCACAGCAAAAAATGCATTTAAATTGCATTCTTTATTGTGAAAATGACAGTTGCAGTTTGGGAGTTAACCACAGGTGTCGCTGTAGGATTTAGTGTTCACTTAGTGTGTGTTTACAACTGTAGGGGGTGTGGCTGTAGGTGTGACGTCATCGATCGTGTCTCCCCTATAAAGGGGATGACGCGATCGATACGCCGCCACAGTGAAGCACGTGGAAGCCGTGTTTACACACGGCTCTCCCCGTTCTTCAGCTCCGGGGACCGATCGCCGCACTCGAGCGGCGATCGGGTCCCCGGGACCCGCGGTCCCGGTCCCGGAGCTTCGGACTGGGTCGCGGGAGCGTGCCGCGGGCGCGTGCCCGCGACCCACGGCTGGGTACAAGTACAGGACGTATATATATACGTGCTTGTGCCCAGCCGTGCCATTCTGCCGACGTATATGTGCAGGAGGCGGTCCGGAAGTGGTTAAAGTGTTTGTAACGGTCCTTTTTTTAATTAATAATGAACATGTTATACTTACCTGCTCTATGAAATGGAATTGCAAAGAATGGCCCTGAACCTTCTGTTCTGGGTTTTCCTGCCAGTGCTGCAGACTCCGCCTATTCTCAGTGTGCCACCATAGGAAGCTGTGTGCACAAACATCAAGGCTCCGCCCCACCTCCCACTTTCTGCTTACAAGATTTGATTGACAGAAGCAGGAGCCAATGGTTTGCATTGCCTTTTCTCTGTCCTGTGAGGAGAGACGGAGACCAGCACCTCTGCAGATGATCACAGCACTAGATCAAGATAGGACTCAGGTAAGTATAAAAGGTGGGGGGAGGGAGATACTTCCACTGGAGTATTTTTTACCTTAATTAAGGAAATGCATTAAGGTAAAACGCGTCCTGTCTTTAGAACCACTTTAACCACTTGCCGACTGCCTCACTCACTTATACATCGGCAGAATGACACGGGCAGGCAAAGCAATGTATATATATGTTGCTTTGAATCTGCTGCCTAGCGGGCACATGCACGTGCCCGCCGTGGTCTCCTTGATCATGCCTGTGGGACCCAAGGACTCGATGTCCACCGGTGTCCCGGGACCGGGTCACGGAACGGCAGAACAGGGGATGTCTTTGTAAACATGGCATCTCCCTGTTCTGCCTAGTGACACAAAACTGATAGTGTATGTGAAAATATTGCGCAAACTTGTAATGAAAAAAGGTGAAAAGGTGGGCAGCCAACACACAAAAAGTATTTGTAAAGATAATATGTAAAGAAAAGTGTAGCGCCAATATAACTCAGCTCCACTTAGGTGGGAACCCAAAAGGAGAGAGATAATGTAAAATTGGAAATGTTCCAAATGTGTACTTAACACCGTGAGGTATGGTGACAATTATGTGTAATTAAGAATTTTATAAAATCCCAAAAATAAACTTATAAGATGGGAATAAACACCTAAAAGGCAAAAATGTCTGTGAGACAAGTATTCCTGTGTGAATATTAGTGTGAACCCCAGAGGATCAACATGCACCTGTTGCCAGTTAAGTGTTACTTACCCGGGGTGGAGTTCCCCTTAAAATCCACACCAGACCTGAAGGGTCTGGAATGGATATTTGGGGGGGGGGAACTCCATGTATTTTTTTTTAAATTCGATGCAGGGTTTCCCTTAATATCCATACCAGACCTAAAGGGCCTGGTAATTAAATTTGGGGGGAACCCCACGCATTTTTTTTTTTTTATGAATGCCTTTTCTCAGTATTGCCGGGAGCCGACAATTCATTATAGCCGCAAGTGATTTTAAATGACACTTTGGGATATTTGGGGGGGGGAACTCCATGTAATTTTTTTTAAATTCGATTCAGGGTTCCCCTTAATATCCATACCAGACCTGAAGGGCCTGGTAATTAAATTTGGGGGGAACCCCATGCATTTTTTTTTTTTATGAATGCCTTTTCTCTGTATTGCCGGGAGCTGACAATTCATTATAGTCGCAAGTGATTTTAAATGACACTTTGTGCAGGGACAGTTCTAAGCATGCTTTACGGGCATACTATACACCCCCCTAGGCTCAAAATTTAAATTAATATAAATTAATATTTCACTTTTATTGTTTCACTTTAAGCATTATTAAAATCACTGCTCCCGAAAAAACTGCAGTTTTTAAAACTTTTTTTTGCATTGATGCATGTCCCCTGGGGCAGGACCCGGGTCCCCAAACACTTTTTATGACAATAACTTGCATATTAGCCTTTAAAATTAGCACTTTAGATTTCTCCCATAGACTTTTACAGGGCGTTCCACGGCTTTTCGAATTTGCCGCGAACACCCCAATTTGTTAACTGTTCGCCGAACAGGCAAACAGGCAATGTTCGAGTCGAACATGAGTTCGACTTGAACTCGAAGCTGATCCCTACAATAGACCAATCCTATCCTCCTTCCCTGTGATGTCACTGGTTTTGGGGTGGAGCTCTCACATCTCATGCTTTGCCCCCACATATCTTTATATAACCTCTTGCTACACATAACCCAGCATGGAGGGGCTCAGTGAAGGTGGTGGTGAAGGTGTGGAGGAGTCGGATCGGGTCACACAGATCATAAAATGAGATCTGCCCGGCCTCATAATCCAGATCTATCCTGACTCTGTTACTGGAGATATTTTCAGGTAAGGGGGTCTCTTTGCTGTCATGTCTCACACAATGCTGACTACCAGTCCTGAGCAAACCCCAAGACTTATTGTTCTTTCCTATTCCTGCCTTCGAACCTTTCCTGTCTATACTGGGGTAACACATCCCAACTCTCCAGTATTGTGATTCTTCAACATCCACGTCCCAGTAATGTCTCCCTGAGGAGAAACTCTGACTGCTTATTACTTGGGGATTATCCTGAAATCTCTCTGGTCTTTCTGGGCGATGCTGGTACCTATCTGACCAGGATACAGTTTTCATATCATCTGATATACGAAGCTTATTACCAGCTGTGTTTATATCCAGTAATATGTCTGCAGCTTCCTGTATATAGATGTATACATTTACCTCTGTTATCATATTAGATAAACCTGTGTGTAAGACCCCCACCACATCCAGACCCCCTCCATCACGGAGGAGCTTCTCATGTCTCTCTCTGTCCTCATTATCTCCATCCTCAGTATCACACAAGTCACCTGTGTCTGATTTCTGTAAGAAAGTTAGTGGATCCGTCATGTTACACAGCTCCTCAATGTGACGCATCTTCCTGGACAGCTCCTCCTTCTTTATTTCCAGATCCCGGATGGAGATGGAGATCCGCTCTGCCCTCCCGGAGATTTCCCTCAGGACTCTCTTCTCCAGATCTTCCAGATGTCTCCTGTGATCTTCTACTTTCCTCCTGTGTTCCTGCAGACTCTGGACTCTTTCCTCCGTCTCCTCTCTCTTTGTTAGAAGTTTCTGCAGAACATTCCTCAGTGTCTCCTTCTTCTTCTCAGAAGCCTCATCCAGTGTCTCCACCTGGTGTCCCCGATGTTCTCCAACCAAACTGCAGGCTGCACAAATGCAGGTATCATCCTCAGTGCAGTAATATTCCAGGATCTTCTTATGGACGAAGCATTTCCTGCTCTCCATGGACAAGGTGGGGTCACATAAGATGTGTTCTGGGGACTTTTTGTGGACTCTCAGGTGTTTATCACACAGAGAAACCTCACAGTGTAGACAGGATCTAACAGCAGGTACAGGAGAGTCCACACAGTAAGTACAGATGACTCTGGACTCCTCCTGATCTGGCTGAGCAGACAGGGACTTCTCCACTATGTTACGCAGTGTTATGTTCCTGTGCAGTGCAGGACGACTCCTGAACCTTTTTCTACATACAGAACAGAAGAAATCTCCAGGCCCCTCCTGTGTACCCAGCACACGATCAGTACAGACCCGGCAGAAGTTGTGTCCACATTGTAGCTTTACAGGATCAGTATAAATGTTCTGACAGACAGGACATGTCAGCTCAAGTGTCGGATCAGTAGGTACCGTCTCTGAACGTCGAGTGGGGTAATAGTCATCCATATCCTGTGAGAATATCTCTAAGGTGTTTAATACATCTTTGGACATTGCTGAAATTACAAAAACATTAAGTCATGGTTGGCTGTACTTATAGGACATAAATAACATAAACATGATCTCCTTCTATAGTAAAGTGTCAGCTGATCACACTTTTGAGTCACATGTTATACTTGCATTGCTATACTATGTAACTGCCTGATCATTTTAAAGTAAACCTGTCTTGGGTCATTTAGAGAAAACCAACAGGTAGACCTAACTTCCACCCTCCCCAGTATCACATATATACCTTAATTTTCACTCCTTTGACATTCTGTATGGTGGTTGGGAACTGAGAAAGAGAAACATTGTGTAAGCTTTGAGTAAATCTAGTCAGAGCTTACACAGGGCAAAGGGCTCTCTCTACCCCCACATGACAGTGAAATGCCAATCACCAAAACTTTTATATGGGAGGAAGGGAAGTGAGTGACCCCGAGTTAAGTTTGTCCTTAAATCAATTCATGTTTATTTATGTTCTACTATTGTACAGTAGGATCACACATGTTTTCCACTGCAGGTGGTGCTCGACTGCAGTGGCAATGAAGGGGGTAGGAAGTCAAAAGGAGCTTCATTTCTATGATTTCCTTGGTCCTAGGGAGGCAGCTATCCACTTGGATGTTTGTGCCCCACGTGGCTTTGGCAGCCATCTTGGGTCAGGCAGAGTCTATTTAAGTCTCCGGTTTTAGGGCTTGGCGCGTTTTGTAAGTAGCTAGCATAATGAATGGATCCTATCTGTCAGGGACAGTGCAAGAGATGTGAGATGTTCCAGAGGAGTAGGGACAGCGAAGAAAGCCTTACCTTTTGAGTTAGGACCGGCTAGGCCAAATTCTTGTGGCAGATGCGATTAGATTTCTCCATTTGTTATCTTGTGGGTCCATCCAGGGATTGACTGGCCATAGGGACTACAGGGAGTTTCCCAGTGGGCCGTTTTTTAAAACAGAGAATCTGCTTGGAGGACTTTTTTTAACGCCCTGGCAGCGCCCTAGTGTGAAAGCACTCAGGCTTTCACACTGGGACTGCAGCGGAAGCATTTTTCAGTCGCTTTACAGGCGCTATTGTTAGCCCAAAAGCGCCTAAAAACCGCCTCTGTGTAAAAAGGGATCCTACACTCACCCCCTCTCTTTTACACGCACTCTCTTTTTCTTACACTCACCCCCCTCTCTCACCCCCTTTCCCTCTCTCTCTCACCCTCTCATGATATACAATAATGGATGTAGGGGCCTTTTGGTGGGCGTGATTTTTCGCGGGGGTGGGGGCAGCATTTTATTGAATTAAAGTGGGCCAGTCTGGATGAAATCCAGGGCCAAATTTTTGTCCCAGTCCAGCCCTGGGTCCATCGCTGTCTCAGTTGTAAGTGTCTCCTAACGGTGTGCTCCCCCACTGGGCCTTTTGTACTGAAGAACTTTTCTACAATATACTGTATTTTCCAAATTGGGACTCTATGTCTGTGTGTTTTCTAGGGGTTCCCCCAGCCCTGTGCCAGAAGGTCAAGGACTTGAGCTTTAATTTGGTTCAAAGTGGGGTAATCCATGAGAGCCACAGCCCATGAGCCGCTCTTGTTGTCTTATTGCAGTTTTGGTTACTGATGCCCCCCGATTCCCTCATGAAGACTGAGGAGCAGAATATTTTCAATACCTTCGCCATCTCTCCAACCTTAGTGCCCGACCCACAGACTCAATGTCGGCTGGTTTTCCACAATCGTGTCACAGAGCTGCATAACGGGGAGATGCCTTTGTAAACAAAAAGCACCTCCCCGCAATAGATGACCCCCTCTGGGAAGCTCTCTCCCGAGGGGGTTACCGTGCGGGCAGGGTTGGACTGGCCATCGGGACTACCGGGAGTTTCCCGGTGGGCCGATGGCTCAGTGGGCCAGTTGTCACTCAGGGGCGTCGCACTGATGTCGGGGATGGGCGGGGCCAATATGCGGGCAGAGGCGGCTCTCTAATTAGGCAAATAAGGCGATCGCCTAATTGAAGAGCCGCCTCTGCTGACAACAATATCGCCGCGGCGTTAAGCTCCGGTGTTATGCGGGTTAGCATGCCTGTAAACTCCACGGCCAGGCAGTGGAGAGAGGGGTCGGAGCGTGGCTGAGTGTTAAGGAGGAGGCGGGGCCAGCGCTGTGCAGTCTGGGGGAGAAGAAGGGGAGGAGATTCCAGCAGCCAAAGCACAATTCCCGCTGCTCCGAAGATCGCGCCCAATCCCCCCCCCCCAGCCTTCGCCCCCACCGCTGGAGTGCTCAGCGAATCGGTCCCCACACATCAGGAGGAGGAATCTGGCATGCCGTGGAGGGGTAGAGGAAGGTACCGCGGAGGAGGCCCCACGAACGCTGTATGGAGCCGATGGTAGGAGAGAAGAAGTGTCCGAGCGGCAGGCCGGGAGGCGAGATGAAAGAGCAGAGGTGAGTGCTGCTGCAAAAGACCTGCAAGCCCGAGGAGCCAGTGAAGACCTTTCACTGTTGTCACAGTGACTTTGATTAACTGTTTGTGGGGGGGGGGGTTAATTTACAATGGTAATTTTAATATGCAGCATGGAGGGGGTTAATGTACTGCCACTGGTCACTGATGCATTGGTGACCAGTGGCAGTTAATTAACCCCTTTGTGCTGCATTATTGACACCAGTGTCAGTGTTAATTAACCCCTATATGATGCAGCATGAAAGGGTTGATGAACACTGACACTGGTGTCACTAATGCAGGAAAAAGGGGTTAATTAACTGCCACTGGTCACCAATGCATCAGTGACCAGTGGTGTATTTGATACTGCCCACCCCATACACTCCGCACCCCTCTCCTGTACATACCACCCACCTCCATTCACTCCGCACCCCTCTCCTGTACATACCACCCACCCCATTCACTCCGCACCCCTCTCCTGTACATACCACCCACCCCATTCACTCCGCACCCCTCTCCTGTACATACCACCCACCCCATTCACTCCGCACCCCTCTCCTGTACATACCACCCACCCCATTCACTCCGCACCCCTCTCCTGTACATACCACCCACCCCATTCACTCCGCACCCCTCTCCTGTACATACCACCCACCCCATTCACTCCGCACCCCTCTCCTGTACATACCCCCCACCCCATTCACTCCGCACCCCTCTCCTGTACATACCACCCACCCCATTCACTCCGCACCCCTCTCCTGTACATACCACCCACCCCATTCACTCCGCACCCCTCTCCTGTACATACCACCCACCCCATTCACTCCGCACCCCTCTCCTGTACATACCACCCACCCCATTCACTCCGCACCCCTCTCCTGTACATACCACCCACCCCATACACTCCGCACTCCTCTCCTGTACATACCACCCACCTCCATTCACTCCGCACCCCTCTCCTGTACATACCACCCACTGCCATACACTCCGCACCCCTCTCCTGTACATACCACCCACCGCCATACACCCCGCACCCCTCTCCTGTACATAGCATCCACCCCATGCACTCCACACCCCTCTCCTGTACATGCCACCTACCCCATACACTCCGCACCCCCTCTCATGTACATACCACCCACCCCATACACTCCGCACCCCCTCTCATGTACATACCACCCACTTCATACACTCTGCACCCCCTCTCGTGTACATACCACCCACTTTATACACTCCGCACCCCTCTCATGTACATACCTCCCACCTCCATACACTCCGTCCCCCTTTTGGTTTCTTTAGCGAGATATCAGGGGTCTAAACGTAAATGAAGGACGGACACAAAGGGGGTAGGGAAAGTGCTGCTCACCCCTGTAAAGGTAATGAAAAAAGGAAGGGTTCCCCAGTGGGGTTTTTAGGCAGCAAAAATTATATAAACAATTACAAAGACGTACCAATTTGTTGTAAAAAAGTAAAAACATGTATTTAATAAGTACAAAGTCGTAAAATAATGAACTCTGGTACAGTTTATGCTGAGGACACATACATATGAGAATATAGCACCAAAATTACATGACACTGATCAACATGAATGGCTGATCTTCAGGTCAAGTTGTTCCTGACGCGTTTCGACCCCCACATATGGGTCTTCTTCGGAGGAAAGGGTATATGATGCAAACTATAACAGAGAGTAAATATATGGTAATAAAATACATAGATACATAGTACAATTTAGGTGAAAAATAAAATTAAAAGTATATAGTTATCAACTCACAGATTGTGTTTCTCAGTTCTATTTGGACCAGAGTAAGGTTATAATCCTGAGGATCCCTAGTTACTTTTCTCCATACGGGTGGTTAGCACCCCCAAAAAGGCCTCAACGATGCCCCACAAGAGTGGCCTGCAGGGACCCACAGTATAACTGGGAAAAAATCCAAAAGTCCAGTCAGAGAGTGCGGGCCGGACAGGTGGAGGGGGAGCCCAGCAAAGCAATTGCCAGAGTGATGCCTATTAAGAAATTCAAATATAAAATAGTTTTAATACCAAAAACTATATGTTTAAAGTATAGAGATTGATTGACTTGTTGTACAAGTAGATGGCGCTAGACATGCACATTATGCTCATTATAATGATGCATATATAAAATGGGACTGTGATATATCATAGGAATTTTAAATTAATATAAATATGCACAGGATATTTTAAATGTTATATGATATCATGAGTTAAGATTAATAACAATATCAAAATTATATAGAATTGTGAATTCAAAGAGAATTATATGTGTAACAGGGCGATAGAGATTACAATATAGGGCTAATAGTGGGTTGAGGTGCCAATATATATGATAATTATAATTAAATAGTGAAAGATATATAATTAGTATAATATAATAAATATATATAGTTAATTAGTTGAATAAAAAATAAATAAATAAATAATAATGGTGTGTAATGGATGGGTGTGAGTAAGCATGTGCTAAAATAATTAAATTCATGTGAGAATAGTTGTATATAATGTGATAAAATAGTAGTAAGAATATTGGGATTAGTGCCAATGGGGTGAATAGTGTTAAAAAAACACAATGTAAAGGATAGTAAAAAATACCTTATTAAATGTTTAGAATATGAGTATGGAAACGATCTCCAGAGAGAGCAAGAAAAAGCGTATCTGGAGGGGAAATATATTATTGATTAGATTTAGTAGGCATAGGAAGGATAACTTTGTGCAGGATTTGAAAATTATTATTATTATTGTTATTAATCTTAACTCATGATATCATATAACATTTAAAATATCCTGTGCATATTTATATTAATTTAAAATTCCTATGACATATCACAGTCCCATTTTATATATGCATCATTATAATGAGCATAATGTGCATGTCTAGCGCCATCTACTTGTACAACAAGTCAATCAATCTCTATACTTTAAACATATAGTTTTTGGTATTAAAACTATTTTATATTTGAATTTCTTAATAGGCATCACTCTGGCAATTGCTTTGCTGGGCTCCCCCTCCACCTGTCCGGCCCGCACTCTCTGACTGGACTTTTGGATTTTTTCCCAGTTATACTGTGGGTCCCTGCAGGCCACTCTTGTGGGGCATCGTTGAGGCCTTTTTGGGGGTGCTAACCACCCGTATGGAGAAAAGTAACCAGGGATCCTCAGGATTATAACCTTACTCTGGTCCAAATAGAACTGAGAAACACAATCTGTGAGTTGATAACTATATACTTTTAATTTTATTTTTCACCTAAATTGTACTATGTATCTATGTATTTTATTACCATATATTTACTCTCTGTTATAGTTTGCATCATATACCCTTTCCTCCGAAGAAGACCCATATGTGGGGGTCGAAACGCGTCAGGAACAACTTGACCTGAAGATCAGCCATTCATGTTGATCAGTGTCATGTAATTTTGGTGCTATATTCTCATATGTATGTGTCCTCAGCATAAACTGTACCAGAGTTCATTATTTTACGACTTTGTACTTATTAAATACATTTTTTTACTTTTTTACAACAAATTGGTACGTCTTTGTAATTGTTTATATAATTTTTGCTGCCTAAAAACCCCACTGGGGAACCCTTCCTTTTTTCATTACCTTTACAGGGGTGAGCAGCACTTTCCCTACCCCCTTTGTGTCCGTCCTTCATTTACATAATTTTCCGGTGGCTAAACACCTATTCTATCCCCCCTATGGACATAGGAAAGTATAATATATGAGCATTGGCATTGTGCGGCTGTACTTAGCATTTGCTTGTTTTTGTTCATGCGGGTTTGACAAATGCCCGTAACAAAATATTTAAGCATATTGCTTATCTACCCACTGCTGCACTGCCAAATACTCATGAAATCTCTATAACCATATATCCAACATGGGTTCCATATATACCTTTTGGTATTTATTGTTATCAATTGTTTGCTTGGTTATAAACAATTATATATACACTTTTTGCTCTAATGGGCATATACATGTCCATTTCTAGCATTACTAATATTCCACCTTTATATATACCAATTTTTATTATTTATCTTTTGTTTAATCCTTTTATCCTGTAGGACCTTGTTACAGCTCTGCTGGGTGGCGCTTCCCCGCTAGGTACCTCTTTATCATGCTCTCTCTATGGCCTCTCAGTGGGGAGGGGGAGACTCAGGGCTCTGTGTTCTCTTTACTCTCCACAAGATGGCGATATTCTCGCCACTGTGGAGGTGTTTCCTCCCCACTGACGGCGTCAGTGACGTTCCCTGGCGCCGTAGGCGTCCCGCGCGTGCATGCGCATTGCGCGCGTTTGTGACGCTGCCGCGGCACTCGCGACCGCAGCAGAGGGCTGGGTTTTTTTTTTTTTTTTTTTTTTCTTCCTCACTGACGCTGAGGAACCCACAGCTGGGAGGGTCATCTGACCTTAATTCCTTGCTCCAGCTGGGATAGGGGGGGCGGACTTCTAGATGTGGGAGGGGATGTCCCAAGCAAGGCATTCATTTGCCAATTAGTGATTGCCAAATCCTTGACACCTGACATGCACATATTTAAATAGACTGGGTGTATACCTGACACCTGCCTGTGATCCTATCGTCATACTATGCTGGACACACCACACATAGGGTAAGGCTGCATTTTCAAATCCTGCACAAAGTTATCCTTCCTATGCCTACTAAATCTAATCAATAATATATTTCCCCTCCAGTTACGCTTTTTCTTGCTCTCTCTGGAGATCGTTTCCATACTCATATTCTAAACATTTAATAAGGTATTTTTTACTATCCTTTACATTGTGTTTTTTTAACACTATTCACCCCATTGGCACTAATCCCAATATTCTTACTACTATTTTATCACATTATATACAACTATTCTCACATGAATTTAATTATTTTAGCACATGCTTACTCACACCCATCCATTACACACCATTATTATTTATTTATTTATTTTTTATTCAACTAATTAACTATATATATTTATTATATTATACTAATTATATATCTTTCACTATTTAATTATAATTATCATATATATTGGCACCTCAACCCACTATTAGCCCTATATTGTAATCTCTATCGCCCTGTTACACATATAATTCTCTTTGAATTCACAATTCTATATAATTTTGATATTGTTATTAATCTTAACTCATGATATCATATAACATTTAAAATATCCTGTGCATATTTATATTAATTTAAAATTCCTATGACATATCACAGTCCCATTTTATATATGCATCATTATAATGAGCATAATGTGCATGTCTAGCGCCATCTACTTGTACAACAAGTCAATCAATCTCTATACTTTAAACATATAGTTTTTGGTATTAAAACTATTTTATATTTGAATTTCTTAATAGGCATCACTCTGGCAATTGCTTTGCTGGGCTCCCCCTCCACCTGTCCGGCCCGCACTCTCTGACTGGACTTTTGGATTTTTTCCCAGTTATACTGTGGGTCCCTGCAGGCCACTCTTGTGGGGCATCGTTGAGGCCATTTTGGGGGTGCTAACCACCCGTATGGAGAAAAGTAACTAGGGATCCTCAGGATTATAACCTTACTCTGGTCCAAATAGAACTGAGAAACACAATCTGTGAGTTGATAACTATATACTTTTAATTTTATTTTTCACCTAAATTGTACTATGTATCTATGTATTTTATTACCATATATTTACTCTCTGTTATAGTTTGCATCATATACCCTTTCCTCCGAAGAAGACCCATATGTGGGGGTCGAAACGCGTCAGGAACAACTTGACCTGAAGATCAGCCATTCATGTTGATCAGTGTCATGTAATTTTGGTGCTATATTCTCATATGTATGTGTCCTCAGCATAAACTGTACCAGAGTTCATTATTTTACGACTTTGTACTTATTAAATACATTTTTTTACTTTTTTACAACAAATTGGTACGTCTTTGTAATTGTTTATATAATTTTTGCTGCCTAAAAACCCCACTGGGGAACCCTTCCTTTTTTCAGGGGTCTAAACGGACCCCTGAAGTCTCACTATTGAGACTGCTCCAGAGATCGCGCCCTAGCCTCGGCGGTAAAACACCGCTATTTTTACCGCTGACAATTGCGTATAGTTTACTGTGTTTGTGTGTGTGTTTTCAAAAATTAAGTGGGCCGGTCTGGATGAAGTCCAGGGCCAAATTTTTGTCCCAGTCCACCCCTGCGTGCGGGCGCGCTCCCATGTCATTCACTTGGACTACATAGCCACCTAGTGTATAACTCGGCCCCGCCCCCCAGCAGTCATTGGATTTGATTGACAGCAGCGGGAGACAATGGCTGCGCTGCTATCGTTCTATCCAATGAAGAGACCAGAAGCCGTGGGGAGAATGATGCGGGATCACGCCCAGGGAAGTTTGGGGCTCAGGTAAGTAAAATGGGGGGTCAGGGGGGCCGGGCAGTGCAAGGTGTTTTTCCCCCTAATGCATAGGATTAGGTGAAGCATTAGGGTGAAAAAACACAAGACTTTACAACCCCTTTAATTAGCTGATTAGAATGAGACACTAGAATATTGCACCTTTTCACAATATTCTAATTTTCTGAGATTGTGGATTTGGGGTTTTTATGAGCTGTAAGCCATAATCATCACAATTATGACAAATCACTGCTTGAACTATCTGCATATATTGAGTCTATCTCATATATTAGTTTCACCTTTTAAGTTGCATTAATGAAATAAATGAACATTTTTCGAGTTTCACCTGTATTTGTGGTCAGTCGAGGAAGGTCACCTTACATTGGGAACTCATTGAACTGAAGGATCCTTTTCTTGGGAGTCAGTGGAGGAAGGTCACCTTACACTGGGAACTCATTGAGCTGAAGGATCATTTTCTTGGGGGTCAGTAGAAGAAGGTCACCTTACACTGGGAACTCATTGAGCTGAAGGGTCATTTTTCTTGGGGGTCAGTAGAGGAAGGTCACCTTACACTGGGAAGTCATTAAGCTGAAGGATCCTTTTTTGGAAGTCAGTGGAGGAAGGTCGCCTTACACTGGGAACTCATTGAGCTGAAGGATCCCTTTCTTGGGAGTCAGTGGAGGAAGGTCACCTTACATTGGAACTCATTGAGCTGAAGAATCCTTTTCTTGGGGCTCAGTGGATGGAGGTCTCCTTACACTGGGAACCCATTGAGCTGAAGGATGGTTTTCTTGGGGGTCAGTAGAGAAAGGTCACCTTACACTGGGAACTCATTAAGCTGAAGGATTCTTTTCTTGGGGGTCAGTAGAGGAAGGTCACCTTACACTGGGAACTCATTGAGCTGAAGGATCCTTTTCTTGGGGGTCAGTAGAGGAAGGTCACCTTACACTGGGAACTCATTGAGCTGAAGGATGCTTTTCTTGGGGGTCAGTAGAGGAAGGTCACCTTACACTGGGAACTCATTGTGCTGAAGGATCCTTTTCTTGGGGGTCAGTAGAGGAAGGTCACCTTACATTGGAACTCATTGAGCTGAAGGATCCTTTTCTTGGGGGTCAGTAGAGGAAGGTCACCTTACACTGGGAACTCATTGAGCTGAAGGATGCTTTTCTTGGGCGTCAGTAGAGGAAGGTCACCTTTCATTGAAACCCATTGAGCTGAAGGATCCTTTTCTTGGGGGTGAGTGGAGGAAGGTCACCTTACACTGGGAACTCAGTGAGCTGAAGGATCCTTTTCTTGGGGGTCATTAGAGGAAGGTCGCCTTACATTGGAACTCATTGAGCTGAAGGATCCTTTTCTTGGGGGTCAGTAGAGGAAGGTCCCCTTACACTGGGAACTCATTGAGCTGAAGGATCCTTTTCTTGGAGGTCAGTAGAGGAAGGTCACCTTACACTGGAGATCATTAGGAATAATTCTACTTCCATTGGTAGTCAGTGCCAATAACACTCTTGATGCTGTTAGTCAACGGGAGCAATACTCGTTACATTGACAGTAAAAAGGAAAAATAGTCCTTATATTGGGAAGAATGCTCCTTACATTGTTAGTTAATGGGAAGAATGCTCCATGTATTGGGGGGTTAATGGGGAGATTTGCCCCTCTTACAGATAGATAAAGATGGGATACACAGTATATTATCATCCTTCATACCTGACTCTGCGTCCTCTGGTCTCGGTGATATCTCGCTGTGTGAATTGGAAGTCGGTTATAATATTTCTTCATTAAGATTACTTTCATTTCTCAGCTCTGCCCTCAGGTCCCCCCCTTCCCCCCTCCCTCACCTATTTCCTTTACTGTGTACCGTGCTCAGGTTTTATTCTGTGTTCTGACACGCTGGTCGGTGATTCTTCGTAACGTCTCCACAACAATCACACAGACCCCTCAACACCCACACACACCATTCACTAACGCAGGAGAGACTCTTCACTCTGGAAATGTTAGTAAATCAGGTGAAGCTGGGTTCAGTTTGACTGACTTTACAAACCGAGATACTGCCTTATAAAAACAGCAGTGACACCGGATCCTAAACAAGTCCATCACCTGCATGCTTACTGACATTATGGACACTGCTAGCATACGCCCATTCTCCCGCTTCACTAGTCTATTGCTAGTTGTTCCTGGCCAGATGTTGCCGCTAAATATTCCGGGACCGTCGATCATGACCACTTAACCACTTAAGCCCCGGACCATTATGGAGGTTAAAGACCTTGCATCTTCTTGCGATTCGGCACTGCGCCGCTTTAACTGACAATTGCGCGGTCGTGCAACGTGGCTCCCAAACAAAATTGGCGTCCTTTTTTTCCCACAAATAGAGATTTCTTTTGGTGGTATTTGATCACCTCTGCAGTTTTTATTTTTTGCGCTATAAACAAAAATAGAGCGACAATTTTGAAAAAAATATTTTTAACTTTTTGCTATAATAAACATCCCCAAAAAAGATATAAAAAAACTTTTATTCCTCAGGTTAGGCCGATACGTATTGTTCTACCTATTTTTGGTAAAAAAAAATTGCAATAAGCGTTTATCGATTGGTTTGCGCAAAATTGATAGCGTTTACAAAATAGGGGATAGTTTTATTGCAATTTTATTAATTATTTTTTTACTAGTAATGGCGGCGATCAGCAATTTTTTTTGTGACTGCGACATTATGGCGGACACATTGGACATTTTTGACACATTTTTGGGACCATTGTCATTTTCTCAGCGATCAGTGCTATAAAAATGCACTGATTACTGTGAAAATGACAATGGCAGTGAAGGGTTAACCACTAGGGGGCGCTGTAGGGGTTAAGTGTGACCTCATATTTGTTTCTAACTGTAGGGGGCGGGGCTTGATGTGTGATGTCATTGATCGCCTTTCCCTATATCAGGGAACAGACGATCAGTGACACTGTCACACAGAAGAACGGGGAAGGTGTGTTTACAATCACCTCTCCCCATTCTTCAGTTCCTGTCACCGATCGCGGGACACCGGCGGCAATTAGGTCTGCGGGTCCCGCGGTCACGGTCACAGAGCTTCAGACCGGGTCGCGGGTGCGCGCCCCACGGCTGGGCACTTAAAGGAGACGTACAGATACGTGCCAGTGCCCAGCCGTGCCATTCTGCCGACGTAAATGTGCAGGAGGCGGTCCTTAAGTGGTTAAATGTCATCTATGGAGATTTTTAAGGGTCAAAGTTTGTCACAGAACAGAACTCTCTCTGTGTGATGTGGAAGTCGGTTATAAAATGTTTTCATTAAGTTTACTTTCATTTCTCAGCTCTGCCCTCAGGTCCCCCCTTCCCCTCCCTCACATATTTCCTTCACTGTGTACCGTGCTCAGACGCGGCTCCGTGTTCTGGCACGCTGGTCGGTGATTCTTCATAATGTCTCCCCAATAAACTGAAGCAGGAGAGACTCTTCCCTCTGGAAATGTTGGTAAATAAGGGGAAGTTACGTTCAGTTTGACTATCCAGTCATTGTATGCTCATGATTGGATATTTAATCTGAACAAAGCTTCTTAAAGCTGAACTCCGGACACACATCTTTGATATAAATATATAATTCCTCAGTGATCAGAAAGGATATAAATCCACTCTGTGTGCAACAAATGCCTTTAAAAACCCAGATATTACTTTGTAATAGTAGCAGTGACATCATCACTGTGTTGTACATAGCCTGTGCAGAGAGCAGAGCTGTGGGAGGGGCTCACCAGGCTCCACCCACTACAGGTTGCCTGTAGAAAAGCGACAGGAGGGGGGTGGAGACACGAACAGCTCCCCTGCACAAAGGGGAGAGAGAGCAGAGCTGTGGGAGGGCCTCAGCAGGCTCCACCTACTACAGAAAACTACAATAAGGGGTGGAGACAAGACCAGTTACTCTACACAAGGAGAGAGAGCATAGCTGTGGGAAGGGCCCAACAGACTCCACCCACTACAGAAAACTACAGGAGAGGAGGAGACAAAACAATCACCCTACACAAGGAGAGAGAGCAGAGCTGATGGAGGGGTCCAACAGGCTCCACTCACTACAGAAAACTACAGGAGGGGCTGAGACAAGCCCAGTACCCCTGCTCGAGGAGAAAGATAGCAGAGCTGTGGGAGGGGCTCAGCAGGCTCCACCCTCTGAAGAAATCTACAGGAGGGGGTGGAGACAAGAACAGCTCTCCTGCACAAAGGAGAGAGGGTAGAGCGGTTGGAGGGGCCCAACAGGCTACACCTACTACAGAACCCTACAGGAGGTGTGGAGACAAAACAATCACCCTGCACAAGGAGAGAGAGTAGAGCTGTGGGAGGGGCTCAACAGACTCCACCCACTACAGAGAAAACTACAGGAGGGGGCGGAGACAAGACCAGTCATCCTGCACAAGGAGAGAAAGCAGAGCTGTGGGAGGGGCCAATCAGGCTCCACACACTACAGGAAACTACAAGAGGGGGTGAAGACAAAGCCAGTCACCCTACACAAGGAGAGAGAGCGCAGAGCTGTGGGAGGGGTTCAGCAAGCTCCACCCACTACAGGAAACTACAGGAGGGGTGGAGACAAGACCACTCTCCCTGCACAAAGAGAGAGATAGCAGAGCTGTGGGAGGGCCTCAGCAGGTTCCACCCACTACATAAAAGCACAGGAAGGGGTGGAGACAAGACCAGTTACTCTACACAAGGAAAGAGAGCAAAGCTGAGGGAGGGGCCCAGCAGACTCCACCCACAACAGAAAACTACAGGAGAGGAGGAGACAAAACAATCACCCTACACAAGGAGAGAGAGCAGAGCTGATGGAGGGGTCCAACAGGCTCCACCCACTACAGAAAACTACAGGAGGGGCTGAGACAAGCCCAGTACCCCTGCTCGAGGAGAAAGATAGCAGAGCTGTGGGAGGGGCTCAGCAGGCTCCACCCTCTGAAGAAATCTACAGGAGGGGGTGGAGACAAGAACAGCTCTCCTGCAAAAAGGAGAGAGGGTAGAGTGGTTGGAGGGGCCCAACAGGCTACACCTACTACAGAACCCTACAGGAGGTGTGGAGACAAAACAATCACCCTGCACAAGGAGAGAGAGTAGAGCTGTGGGAGGGGCTCAACAGACTCCACCCACTACAGAGAAAACTACAGGAGGGGGCGGAGACAAGACCAGTCATCCTGCACAAGGAGAGAAAGCAGATCTGTGGGAGGGGCCCATCAGGCTCCACCCACTACAGGAAACTACAAGAGGGGGTGAAAACAAAGCCAGTCACCCTACACAAGGAGAGAGAGCGCAGAGCTGTGGGAGGGGTTCAGCAAGCTCCACAAGCTCCACCCACTACAGGAAACTACAGGAGGGGTGGAGACAAGACCACTCTCCCTGCACAAAGAGAGAGATAGCAGAGCTGTGGGAGGGCCTCAGCAGGTTCCACCCACTACATAAAAGCACAGGAAGGGGTGGAGACAAGACCAGTTACTCTACACAAGGAAAGAGAGCAAAGCTGAGGGAGGGGCCCAGCAGACTCCACCCACAACAGAAAACTACAGGAGGTGTGGAGACAAAACTATCACCCTGCACAAGCAGAGAGAGTAGAGCTGTGGGAGGGGCCCAACAGACTCCACCCACTACAAAACACTACAGGAGGGGCTGAGACAAGACCAGTCACCTGCACTAGGAGAGAGAGCAGAGCTGTGTAAGGCCCCTCAGCAGGCTCCACCCGCTACATAAAACTACAGGAGGGGGTGGAGACATGACCAGTCCCCTGCATAAGGAGAAATAGAGCAGAGCTGTGGGAGGCCCTCAGCAGGCTCCACCCACTACAGGAAACTACAGTAGGGGGTGGAGACAAAGCCAGTCACCCTGCACAAGGAGAAAGAGAGCAGAGCTGAAGGAAGGGGCCATAAAGCTCCACCCACTACAGGAAACTGCAGGAGGGGGCTTAGACAAGACCAGTCACCCTGCACACAGTTTACTATGCCCCAGATTTGAATAAAAAAAAAGTCAGTAATCGGTACCAATCACTGGCTCCATTCGTTAAGACAAGAAATGGGCTGGTACAGATCCCCCACATCAGCCGGCATTGGATGGGAGGGGAAAACAAGAAACACTGCAGGAAGAGCCACCAAGACGCTGCACAGGACACAGGGTAAGCTATGTGGCCACAGAGGGCACACCAAGCCCAAGAACATGAACTGCTAACGTAGAGTTTAGACGAGGGTGCCAAGGAAGAAACAAAATTTGTCACAACCAGTCAGGGATAGACTTGGCAGTGTTGTGAAATGTAGTGGCTTACCCTGTGTCCTCTATGGCTTCCCGGTGGCTCTGGGTTGGCACTATTGGTGTACCTCATTGGTGATCTTTCAATTAATCCCCTGAGAGAGCCCCCATGGGCGAAACATGTCAGGATAAAAACATTATACCATTACCTATGTGGAAAATGGCATCCATGATGTGATAAAATTATAATCTGCAAAAAAAATTATGATATACAACTTTTAATGATGTTCAAATAAAATGTGTTTATTTTTAAAGAAACCTTTTTTTTTTTTTTTTTTGTCTAAGGTACCGTTAAAAATCCTATCAAAAAACTTTTCCTTACTTTTCAGTATAAACAGGCCACACTCTCTGGTCAGTATAAACAGGCCACAAGCATATTGCGGCTGTAAAAAAAAGTGTTTATTTGTGTCTTTAATTGAAAAGATAAAGATTGTACAGAGTTGCATGACACTTAAGACATCATTCAATTTATGAAGGAGAGAGGAAGCAGATTGCGTTTTGCAATAAAAATGGGTTCCTAACTCTCGTTAGCTTTCTCCCCATGTTCCATGGGAGAAAGTTGTTATTATATCAGTGTTGTGTTCCATAAACTCTCCACGTTGTTAGTAGGGATGACCCGAACACCCCCGCGTTCGGTTCGCACCAGAACGTTCGAACAGACCGCCCGTTCGATCGAACATTTAGAACCCCATCGAAGTCTATGGGACTCGAACGTTCAAATTCAAAAACGATCATTTTAAAGACCAATTTATTGTTGGAAAACGTCTTTGAGAACCCGGGTCTTGCCCTACGGAATATGTATCAATGGAAAAAAAGTTTTAAAAACGGTCGTTTTTTCCAGGAGCAGGACTCCTGAAAAAATTACCGTCTTTAAAACTTTTTTCCATTGATACATGTTCCCTCGGTCAAGACCCGAGTTCTCAAAGACGTTTTCAAAGGCAAACTATAGACACCCAGCAGGTACAATATTTAAAGGAATTTTTCATTTTTTTTTATTTAAACATTATTAAAATCACTGCTCCAGGAGCAGTGATTTTAATGATGCTTAAATTAAAAATAAAATAAAAATTCCTTTAAATATTGTACCTGCTGGGTGTCCATAGTTTGCCTGTGAAAACGTCTTTGAGAACTCGGGTCTGGTGCGAACAGCAGCTATGATTTGTTTTACATGACAGGGAATGGCTGGAATAAAAGACAGATATCTCAATGATGCCTGCAGCTTTTAGAAAGCAATTTCACAAGCAGGGAGAAGTTACATTTAGGTGATAAATAATCAATAGGACTGTTTTTTCTCAGAAACTGCGCTATACGATTTTGACTTTCTGTAAATAATGAAATCTTTTTTTATTAGGGGGCAATTTCAGAAGTAGAGAGTAGGCATATTTAACCAGAATTTTTTTTTCCATTTTTCCTTAATTATACAATGTACAGAATATCATCTTTTTAAAGAGGAAGTAGAGAGATGTCAGTTTTTCAGTTATTTTTTCTGACATGAAATATAAACTGTATGCAGATTTGCTGCAAAGAGTTTATTTTGTTTTCATAGGAGGCAATTCAAGAGAGAGTGAACAGGCAGACACTTTATCTTTTTTTTAAATCGGAAAACTTTTATTGAGCAAAAACATTACTTTATTTAATATAAAAGGAGAGCATCAAAAGGGTACAAAACAAAGCCATCGAACAGTAACAACAGCATATACTGTAAGCACAACTCATTTACAGCAATAAAATATTTATCTTACACACTGTAGAATCATTGTGCAACACTTCAGTGCCCCATGTCCAGAATATATAACTATACGACATACATTTTATACATCATCAAGAATGAGGTAATCAACAACATCACATTGAAAAGAGATTCCATCTTTAGGTTAAAAAAAAAAAAATATTGTTTTTTTTTGTAGCACAGCAGAACATTTTACGAATTATCAGCACAGACTTTCAGAATGTTTTATAAACCACAAATTTCAGAGGTAGAGAGTGAGACAGAGTCGTTTTTACTTAGAGAATCCATAAGATCAATGGACTTGCATCAAAGCGGAACAACATTGAGGAGCAAAATGTGGAAACAATAAGTGCTGTTGCAAACAATAATGGCCAATGTAGTATTTACCCAGCAAAAAAAATATTAATTTAGAAATCCTATTAGACATCAGCAGAAAAACTAGGTTTCTGGTTTTATCATTGCCAGAACACTGTAACAAAATATTCACAAAATGAAACACACCATCTTACATGTATTGCTCTCTGCCAGACTGTCACCAGGAAATGGAAAAACCCTTTACCTGCCACTATAGAATTGAGGCCTCATACACACGACCGAGGAACTCGTCGGAAAAGACACATCGTTTCCCTCGACAAGTTCCTTGTTAGTCTTGTCGAGAAACTTGACAAGCTGTCTGCGTACACACTGTCAAGACCAAATCTCGTCATTCTCAAACGCGGTGACGTTCAACACGTACGACGGCAGGGGAAGTTTGATTCCACTGGCACAACCCTTGGGGCTGCTTTTGCTGAGCTCATGTTACTGCGTGTTAAGTAAAAGTTTGGTAAGAGATGATTCGCACTTTTCAGTCTGTTACAGCGTGACAAATGTGCTATCTCCATTACAAACGCTAATTTTACCGAAGGTGCGATCTCTGCGCGGGTTTCTAAGTAGGGTTGTCCCGATACCATTTTTTTTAGGACCGAGTACAAGTACCGATACTTTTTTTCATGTACTCGCCCATACCGAATACCGATACTTTTTTTTTAAATACAGCCATGTCTCCCCCCATATGCAGCCATGTCTCCCCCCAAATGCAGCCATGTCTCCCCCCAAATGCAGCCATGTCTCCCCCCCAAATGCAGCCATGTCTCCCCCCCAAATGCAGCCATGTCTCCCCCCATATGCAGCCATGTCTCCCCCCAAATGCAGCCATGTCTCCCCCCAAATGCTGCCATGTCTCCCCCTAAATGCAGCCATGTCTCCCCCCATATGCAGCCATGTCTCCCCCCATATGAAGCCATGTCTCCTCCCAAATGCAGCCATGTCTCCCCCCAAATGCAGCCATGTCTCCCCCCCATATGCATCCATGTGTCTCCCCCATATGCAGCCATGTGTCTCCCCCCATATGCAGCCATGTGTCTCCCCCATATGCAGCCATGTGTCTCCCCCCATATGCAGCCATGTATCTCCCCCCATATGCAGCCATATGTCGGTCTCCCCCGCCATCTAGTTGTTCGGCGCTAAGGGAACATAACAGCTTTCATTTGAATAGCTGTGTGTTCCCCACCGCGTGTCACCATGGCCCCTCCCCCTTGTCCGGGCACAGATCACTCGTCCAATCCTGGGACGGGTGATTTGTCTACCAAAGTGCCCGGACAAGGGGGAGGGGCCTTGGCGACATGCGGCGGGGAACACACAGCTATTCAAATGAAAGCTGTTATGTTCCCTTAGCGCCGAACAACTAGACGGCGGCAGCGGCAGCAGCTCTTCTCCAGTGGTATGTTATACATACCCGAGGACTGCTCTGCTCTCCGCCTTCCGATCGCGCCTCCTCTCCGCCTTCTGACCGTGCCTCCTCTCCGCTTTCCGATCCCGCCTCCTCTCCGCCTTCCGATCACGCCTCCTCTCCGCCTTCCGATCCCACCTCCTCAGTCCCCTCTTGGTCTCCGACCTCTCCCCGCCCCCACTCAGGAGGAAAGTATCCGGGGAAGCATCGGGAGCATTTGCGCGACCATTTCCTTGGCAAAAAGGCTCTGCCACCAAGTTTCTTGATGCATTCTGTCGAGGAAAACGGTCGTGTGTACGAGGCCTCATACAAACAACTAGGGTTGTCCCGATACCACTTTTTTAGGACCGAGTACAAGTACCGATACTTTTTTTCAAGTAGTCGCCGATACCGAATACCGATACTTTTTTTAAATGTGTCCCCAAATGCAGCCATGTCCCCCCCATATGCAGCCATGTCCCCCACATATGCAGCCATGTCCCTCTAGCCATGTCCCTCACATATGCAGCCATGTCCCTCTAGCCATGTCCCTCACATATGCAGCCATGTCCCTCTAGCCATGTCCCTCACATATGCAGCAATGTCCCTCTAGCCATGTCCCTCACATATGCAGCAATGTCCCTCTAGCCATGTCCCTCACATATGCATCAATGTCCCTCTAGCCATGTCCCTCACATATGCAGACATGTCCCTCACATATGCAGCAATGTCCCTCTAGCCATATCCCTCACATATGCAGCAATGTCCCTCTAGCCATGTCCCTCGATGCGGCGATGCGGCGGCAGCGGCGGGGGGGGAAAGGGGGGGGGAAAGTATTCTATTTAGGTATCGGGGGTATTTGCGCGAGTACGAGTACTCCCGCAAATACTCGGTATCGGTCCCGATACCGATACTGGTATCGGTATCTGGACAACCCTACAAACAACCCAAGTGCACTTTACACAAGAGAAGATGTTGGGACTCAGGGATAAGAACAGGGAACGTATTGCCCCAAAAGAAAAAAAAAATACTCTATGACTCCTCTGTCAATACCTTAGGCTGTAATACCTAGACAGGGATTCCAGGGTTTTTCCCTCACTCTCCCAAGGCTACCCTAGATGGTTACTTGTATATTGTTTCTAGTGTGATGACTGGACTATGCTTGAGGGGGAGGTCTGGCTTGGGCACAGTCTTGAACCCATTTGGGGGTGCCCGGGGCTGGAGACAGCACCTCCTCTCGACGAATCATTCAACTAAGATACTGCACGTTCATTGAGGATAACTATTGTAAACTCCGAAATGTTGCAACCTATTGTAACTTACATGGTGTTGTTCTACCGCCATTGGACAATCTTGTTTTCTTTCCATTTTTCTTTTGTTTGTACACTGCTTGAATGAGCAATTATTGTTTGTAAAGATAAAAAAACTATTAAGAAAATATTCATGAAAAACATAGAATGGACATTGGCAAGAAATGTTAATTTTTTTTTGCAACTGGGAAACATCTGCCGAAAAATGAAGTGTGAAGGTCAGCTGGTCAATTATAGAAATACAGAAAGTAGCTCCAGACCCAAACCGGTTTAATAATTTTAAAGCGTCATAGAAAATAGCCAACGAATTTTGACTTCATCAGGGCTCAATACCACATTATAAAACTTCAATGGACTTAACCACTTAATACCCGCACGCCATCATATGACGTCCAAAAAGCATAGGAGCTTGAGATAGTTTAATTGGGATGTCCTCATAGTTCAGGATTCATAATGAGATGTTATTTGCTGGCAATTTAACCCCTTGGCGCCAGGGCCTCCCGGACATTTAAGGGGTTTTAGATGCCGTGTGGCGGGCTTTATGGTCACGTGACGGCCGTGATTGGTTGTCACGGTGATAACATGATCAGAAAGCTCACAAGTAGCGATCGGAAAATTCCCATTAGCCACCGGTAACTGTGCTGGGAACAGGCATGGCACATTCTCGGCACAGCTGTAATTGCGAAGTGATGCACAAATATGTAGCCGCTCGGTGCCAAGGCCACATATCGATAGGCGTGCTGTCGGTGCCAAGAGGTTAAACTGTATGTTTTTTCCTAAGTAAATGTTTACTTTGTACATTCTACAAGAATAAAAAAAAAATGCATAGAGACCCCAAAAAATGCATAATAGACCCTTTGGGGGTGACTGGAGAGTGTAAAATCTGGTGCAGCTGTGCATGGTAGCCAATCAGCTTCAAGTTTTTTTGTCAAAGCCTAATTGAACAAGCTGAATTTAAAAAGCTGATTGCACAGCTGCACCAGATTTTACACTCTCCAGTTTTAGTAAATATGGGCCAGATCCACAAAAGGGATACGACGGCGTATCTGCTGATACGCCGTCGTATCTGCTGATACGCCGTTGTATCCCTGTTTCTATCTATGCGACTGATCCACAGTATCAGTTACGCATAGATAGGCAGAAGATCCGACAGGTGTAATAGTTTTACACTGTCGGATCTTAGGATGCAGTACCGCGGCCGCCGCTGGGGGGAGTTCTCGTCGTAAACCAGCGTTGGGTATGCAAATTAGCACTTACGGAGATCCACAAAGCTTTTTCCCTTCGTTAAGTCGCCGTAAGTGTTAGTTTGCCGTCGCAAACATAGGGTACCTTTTACAAAGTGTAAAGTTAGTACACCATGTAAAAGTGTACCCATCTTTCCCGCGTCGCTGTCAAATTTTTTTTAATTTTTTTTTTCCCGGCGCAACTCTTTTTTTCCCGACGCAACTTTTTTTTACCCGTCGCGATTCACAAAACCTTGGCGCATCGTAACTTCGCGCAAAGCACGTCGGGAAATTTGCGGCGGGAGCATGCGCAGTACGTCCGGCGCGGGAGCGCGCCTAATTTAAATGGGACTCGCCCCATTTGAATTGGCCCGCCTTGCGCCGGCTGGATTTAGGATACACCGCCGCAAATTTCCAGGTAAGTGCTTTGTGGATCGGGCACTAACTTGGAAAAATTGCGGCGGTGTAACTTAAATCGGAAAAGTTAAGTTGCGCCCGGGCTACGTGAATCTGGCCCTAAATCCTTAAGGGTCTGGTATCAGTTATTAAGGGGGTACCCCTACAAAAAAGCAAAAAGCATGAGGCCCCCAGAAAAGCTATACCAGACCCTTCTGGTTTTTCTATACATTTTAACAGATATTACAATGCAAAAAAACAAAAAATAAATAAAAATATTTTAGATCCCCCTAAAAATCCATGGCAGAACTTTATTCCAAGCTGGTCAGGCAAAGGGGATAAATGAGCATGCAATCCCGGCCTCCAGAACTGTACCACTAATATTACAACTTCCGATCACACATGTTCCTGGATAAAGCTCTAGAAGATTTGGGTGCTGCAGCAACCACCAGCTGGAAACTGGTTCAGGAAGTCACAACAAGGATATTTGCCAGCACACCATGGATCGACCACTAGTGTCCAAATAGATTTTTTATTGAAGCATCACAGAGCAGGTAGTGCAACGTTTCGGAGTCATGCAGGACCCCTTTGTCACATGCCTGATCAAGGGGTCCTGTGTGACTCCGAAACGTGACTCTGAAACGTTGCACTTCCTGCTCTTTGATGTGATAATGTTTCAATAAAAAATAACTTGGACGTTAAAGGTCGATCCACGGTGTACTGGTAAATATCCTTGCTGAAGTGACACATTGTCCTCAGCACGGGAGGGGAACTTTGTCAAGAGGAACCCCTGGCAAAGCACTTTGTCCCCATGGAGAAAGAAAGGGGGAAAAAAAACAAAGTTCGATTTTTTGGTACCTGTTTCCCTCTGAGAACGTTTTCCTTCCTGTTCTGTATATGAAATTAGGAAATTAGAGTTAAGCCCCGTACACACGGTTGGAATTTCCGACAGAAAAAGTCAGATGGGAGCTTTTGGTTGGGAATTCCGACCGTGTGTATGCTCCATCTGACTTTTTCTATCGGAAATGCCGACAGCAATAGATTGAGAGCTGGTTCTCAATTTTTCAGTCGGAATTTCTGACGGTCGTTTTCCGTTGGAAATTTTGACCGTGGGTACGGGGCTTAAATGTGTCCACAGTGAGTAGAGATCACTTTTTATGCTCATGGCTTTATTAAATTATGGGAACGGGTAGGCATGTGCACAGCAAACATTTTCGTATTATTTTGTTCCGTTTCGTATCGTTCCGTAGGTTCGTACGGATTCGTAATTTCGTAAGACGCCCGTTTTCCTGTTCGTTCCCGTTCGTATTTCGTACGACGCATTATTTTCGTATTCCGATCGTTTCGTATTTTGGTTACCGTTTTATTTTCGTACATGCGGGATGATTCGTTATTCTGTTTAATTTATTGTCGTTTCTTGTTAGACAAGGTCGATCCACGGCGTACTGGTAAATATCCTCGCTGAAGTGTACCAGGACACATTGTCCTCAGCACGGGAGGGGAACCTTGTCAAGAGGAACCCCTGGCAAAGCACTTTGTCCCCATGGAGAAAGAAAGGGGGGAAAAAAACAAAGTTCGATTTTTTGGTACCTGTTTCCCTCTGAGAACGTTTTCCTTCCTGTTCTGTATATGAAATTAGGAAATTAGAGTTAAGCCCCGTACACACGGTTGGAATTTCCGACAGAAAAAGTCAGATGGGAGCTATTCTGAATCGGCTGCTAAGGCTATGAATGTGGTTTTCAGTAGCACATGGAGCTCATTGCCCTGAAGAGATTGTTCATCCCAAATCACCTTTCCAGATAGCTTACTCAGTCACAACTCACATGAAAGAAGATCTGGCGATGTTTATTCGTCGTATGATCCGTAGAATGCAAGTTACAACAGGTAAAAGAACGATTCTTCCATGCAGGTATAGAGAAAAGACACAGGTCAGATGAATTACAGCATTAAAATGACTGATACAACAAAGAGGGGGAGGAGACTGAGCAGCATGCAAACTAAGGAATGCCACAAGAGTCAAACTAGATAGGGATTAAAGAGACAGTACATAATAAAAATAATATCATGTAACATGACACTCCCCGCCTGAAATCTTTAGATTTCAAAGTCTATTACATATATAAAGATAAGTCCAACTTGAACCTGTAGGGGAAGAAACGTTAAAGGTAAAACTGGTGTGTAAACCATAGATACGAGATACCCGCAAACACAAGAAGGTATGCAGTAAATGAACAATGAAACATGACGTCCAAAAAACAGATGGCTTGAGTCCTGCAGTCTATCGTTTATAATCGTGGGACTTCAACAGTAGCACAGTCAATAGTGATAGTGATATTCTCCCCACCATAGCAGGTATAGCCGGTACTCCTGCCTAAGTCACTCACTTGGGAGAAGAAGCACCAATTCCGTGATTGGTCGTGAGAAAGTCCGAGCGGAACCTCCTTTAAAAACAGTGGGCAAAGTGTATCAAATAAGCAACAGCCCTAACAGCTGATGACCAGGTTGAGAAACGTTCAAAACGATGCGACTTTAGTTTTTGTTCTGAACTCGCAGAGGTACACAGTGTGGTGTACATAGACCTGATTTCTTTATCATCGTCAGGATGTACCAGTTCATAGGTAGTGTCCGTGGAAATTGAGTAGGAGTTTTCAGAAAGAAATCTTGGAGGCGACAGCCACAAGCAGTCGAGGAGAGCTACTGGAGATATAGCTCTTGTCCCACAATCGGCAGGATTAAGGTCAGTGGGAATATGGTGCCATTGCTTTGGCAAGGAGAACCTTCTGATACGTTCTACTCTATTGCTGACGTACACGTAAAATTGTTTAGTTTGGTTGTAAATGTAACCAAGCACTATCTTGCTGTCTGTGTAAAATATGAAGGAATCAATGTTAATGTCCATTTCACTCTTTATGACTTCAGCTATTTCCACTGCTAGCACAGCTGCACAAAGTTCAAGTCTGGGTATGGTATGTGCGGGTTTTGGTGTTAGCTTTGTCTTGCCTAGAACAAAGTTGCAGTGTATGTCTCCATTAACTCCTGAGGTCTTCAAATAGGCCACTGCAGCTATAGCTTCAACTGATGCATCTGAGAAAATATGGATTTCCCTCTGGACAGCGGCTGAGATGGAGACTGGGGCATAGCAACGTGGAATTTGGAGCTGTTCTAATGTCTTCAGAGAACCTCTCCATTTCTCCCATCTTTGTTGTTTCTCAATAGGTAACGGAGTGTCCCAATCTATGTTATCAGTAGTAAGCTGTCTTAATAACATCTTACCTTGGATGGTGACTGGGGCTATAAATCCCAGAGGGTCGTAGATGCTGTTCACTACGGACAAGACTCCTCTCTTGGTGAAGGGTTTGTCACAGGTTGACACCTGGAAGGTGAATGTGTCTGCCTTGATGTTCCACAGCAGACCTAGACTTCTCTGTATAGGGGGTGTGTCTGACCCAAGGTCAAGGTCTTTCACACTGGCAGCATAGTCCTCAGGGTGAAATGCATTAATTAGCTCTTGGCTGTTAGATATAATTTTGTGAAGTCTCAAGTTTGCTACAGCTAGCATCTCCTTTGTTCTGGTAAGAAGATTAATTGCTTCTTTAGCAGTAGGAAAGGATTTGAGCCCGTCGTCTACGTAAAAGTTCCTTTCAACAAATTGACGAGCATCGGATCCATACTCAGCTTCTCCAAGCTGAGCTGTCTTTTTTAGTCCATAGATTGCTACAGCTGGGGAAGGGCTGTTCCCAAAGACATGCACCCTCATTCGGTAATCAATTACCTCTTTGTTGATGTCGTTGTCCTTGTGCCATAGAAACCTGAGGTAATTCCTGTCATCTTCCTTGACGATGAAGCAGTGGAACATTTGTTGAATGTCGGCCATCACCGCTACAGGTTCTTGACGAAAGCGAATTAGGACTCCAATGAGGTTGTTGTTCAAGTTGGGCCCTGTGAGGAGCATGTCGTTAAGTGAGAAGCCTTCATGTTGGGCACTGGAGTCAAAGACAACTCTGATTTGGTCTGGCTTTCGTGGGTGATACACACCGAAGGAAGGGAGGTACCAGCATTCTTCTCCTTCTTTCAATGGGGGTGCGGGTTCGGCATGACCCCTGTCAAAGATATTCTGTATGAAGTCCACAAAATGTCTTTCCATCTCTGGCTTCCTGCTTAAGGTACGCTTTAAGGAGGAGAATCTTTTGACTGCTTGATGTAGATTGTTTGGTAGCTTCTCTCTCGGGAGGCGAAAGGGTAGGGGTGCTACCCAACTATTGGAATCTTCCTGAAAGAACTCATTGTCCATTACTTTAAGGAATTCTTTGTCTTCTGCCGAAGGAGCCAACTTGTCGTCTTCACTGCTTACATTGAAAACTGTAGAACCAAAGCTGTCATAGTAGGTGCGGGAAAGGTTTGTGTTGCAATGTTGCAACTTGCAGCTAGTTACCTTCTCCTTTACCCAGTAGTGATGTGGGCATGGCTCAAAGTGAGTATTACGACCATTTGGCAATACATTTGTCTTGAATGAAGAAATGTTAGTAGGCCTTTTCATTTTGCCTATACAGACGTTGCCTATGATGACCCAGCCTAAGTCCAGGTACTGGGCGAATGGGGCCTCTGGAGGTCCGCTGACCTGCCTGTGTACCTTGTGGATCCTTAGAATATCTCTTCCCAGCAGAAGAAGGATTTTAGCATCTTTGTCAAGTGGTGGGATTTCACTGGCTATTGACCTTAGATGAGGGTGGTAGAAGGCAACTTCTGGTGTAGGTATTTCTTCTTTGTTGGCTGGTATCTGGTTACACTCTACAAGTGTAGGTAAGGGTAATTGTAGGTTATTTTCTAGGGAGGACACAATAAATCCATGAGCCCTTCTTCCAAAAACCTCTGTAGTTCCACTACAAGTGCCTAAGGTGTAAGGGTGAACCTCTCCTTTTGTGCAAAATAGATCGAACAGTTCGGATCGTGCAAGCGATCGATTGCTTTGATCGTCTAAGATAGCATACACCCTTAAAGTCTTTTCTGGCTGATCCTTGTGATGAATATTCACTAGGCATATTTTAGCGCAAGATTTGTCACAGTGGTCTTCCCCACAGACTTCAGTGCACGAAGAAAATACCATGGTGGAATTAGGTACGTGATCTGTACTCTTCCCGCTGTGGTTCTGCCCAGGAGGAAGGTCTGCATGTTGTGAAGGATTGGACTCAAGAGGATGGAGTGCTTGCACATGGTCCTCGGAACCGCACTCTATGCACTTGATAGGAGTTTTACATTCCTTGGCAAAGTGATCGGTGGAAGCACAGCATCTATAACATACCCCAAAAGTCTTTAGGAGTTCCTTTCGTTCGTGTAGGGGCTTCTTTCTGAAACCGATACATTTTTTGAGGGGATGAGGCTTCTTGTGGATGGGACATAATCGGTTTGGGTTTTCGATCTTGCCGCTCTTGTTTGGGGCGGGAGTGGGAATAATGTCTGTCTTCCTAACAGAAACGGGACCTCTGCGGTTCCTGTAGCTAGTATGTAGGTTGTCACCTTTAGGTGAGGGAGTATTGAACTCGCTGAATGCAAAACTAGGATCGTTCTTGGTGTCAGCAATGTTCCTGACGAAATTGCAGAAGTAGGAGAACGGGGGAAAGGAAACCTTGTTTTCCCGTTTGTATGATGACCCAACTTGGATCCACTTTTCTTGTAGGCCATGCGGAAGCTTGCAAACGATAGGGTTAACTCCTCGAGCAGTGTCCAGGTAACTGAGGCCAGGTAGCTTAGGGTCAGTTTTGGCAAGCTGGACTTCGAGAAGAAGGTCGCTGAGTCTCTGGAACTCTATATTGTCCTTACCAGATATCCTTGGGAAATTTTCCAATCGTTTGAGCAATGCATTCTCTATGGCTTCAGGACTACCGTAAGTCTGTTCTAGACGCTCCCATGCTGCGGTGAGACCTGCAGTTGGATTGTCGATGTAAACTGACCTGAGGCTCTTGACACGTTCTGTAGACTGTGGGCCAAGCAACCCGATCAGCAGATCCAGCTCACGATCGGCAGTAAAACCGATACCGCCTAATGTATTTTTGAAAGCGGCTTTCCAGCTTCTATAATTTTCAGGATGGTCGTCGTAGTTTACTAGGCCTGACTTGGCGAGCTCATGTCGAAGTAAGTACTTTACTACCTCTGTTGTATCGGTTGCCTCTGACTTTACATAGGAGGTTGCTGGTTGATTGTTGTGGATTGCATTGTTTATGGTATCGTTGCAAAGAGACGTGGGAAGATATGGTGCAGCAAGGGCATTCAGCTGAATTGTTGGGTGAAGGTCTGGAACAGTACTGTTAGCAGGAGGCTGGCGACTTGCTTGCGGATTTGTGTGCCGTTTTGTGACATATGCGGGATCAGCATGACAGTCGGGAGCTGCACTGGGGTGGGTTTGCATGTAGGAAGTGGCTGGAACAGCTTTTACCTGATGATGTGGTGAAGTCCTTGCGTTGCCGTGAAACGTGGAGGTAATTGAGTGTTCACTGCTGTGGTTTAGAACATAGTTCTTAGTGCGTTCAAAAGGATCTTCTACATCTGCCTCGACGCTGACCCTTTCGCTAGCGTTTTCATCTGCACCGATAGCTTGTTCCAAAACCTTTAGTTTTGCTGCAGCTGCCTCGTAGTTGCTCTGTTCCTTTAAAGCTTCAATTGCTGCCCTTTGACGTGCCGTTTGAGCTTCTATTGCTGCCTTTTGATGCGCTGCCTCAGCTTCCATTACTGCCTTTTGATGCGCTGCCTCGGCTTCCATTACTGCCTTTTGATGCGCTGCCTCGGTTTCCATTACTGCAACCTCGGCCTCCATGTCTGCTCTCTTTTTTGCATATGCGGCCCGTACTTTGATAGCCTCTGCTTCGGCGCGGGCATTTATTAGCTGTTCACTAAGCGTTGAGTGCCTTGAACTTCGGGATCTAGAGGAACCTTTAGAACGTCTGGTGGATACAGATTTGTGAGATACAGTGTCCCGTGGCAGCATTAATTTTGCTTCTGCCTTTGCTTTAGTTCGCTGGATAAAGCTTTCTCTTTCCTCATTAAGAAGCTGGGCATTGTTAAGTTGCTCTAAGGACTCCTCAGTGTTGATGCTTTGCAGAATAGTTTTATATTTCTTGCTTGTAGTCTGGTAGAGTTCGTATGAAGCAGAGAGATGCTTTATGGCGCCCTCTAGTTGCAGTACCTCGTGGCTGGGACATGAAATCACATCAATGTGGGTGAGGATTTTATCCCAAATCTGCTTCAAACTGGTTGCTAGTTCAGTTCTCATGGATTCATAGTTCTCTTTAACCTTCCAAGTGGGTTTCACAGAGCGTTTGGTCAATGCAGTGGACTCTGGGTCCTCATCCTGGCTTTCTCTGTGTGAAGCATGCTGTGGTGTTTCATCACACACTGAGCCCTTTCCACTCATGATGGCCTGCAGTACACAGGCTTGACTGTAGCAGTGAAGAGTGTCTGTATACTGTGAGGAGCTGTAACAAGCTGTGCTGGGGTTGTATGCAGAATTCTCATGCAATACACACAGTTACACTTCACTATGATCTGTCCTGTGACGCAGTTATCTCTGTGCAGGCTGCTGGATACGTTCTTTTACTATTCTGAATCGGCTGCTAAGGCTATGAATGTGGTTTTCAGTAGCACATGGAGCTCATTGCCCTGAAGAGATTGTTCATCCCAAATCACCTTTCCAGATAGCTTACTCAGTCACAACTCACATGAAAGAAGATCTGGCGATGTTTATTCGTCGTATGATCCGTAGAATGCAAGTTACAACAGGTAAAAGAACGATTCTTCCATGCAGGTATAGAGAAAAGACACAGGTCAGATGAATTACAGCATTAAAATGACTGATACAACAAAGAGGGGGAGGAGACTGAGCAGCATGCAAACTAAGGAATGCCACAAGAGTCAAACTAGATAGGGATTAAAGAGACAGTACATAATAAAAATAATATCATGTAACATGACAGGAGCTTTTGGTTGGGAATTCCGACCGTGTGTAGGCTCCATCTGACTTTGTCTGTCGGAAATGCCGACAGCAATAGATTGAGAGCTGGTTCTCAATTTTTCTGACAGTCGTTTTCCGTTGGAAATTTTGACCGTGTGTACGGGGCTTAAATGTGTCCACAGTGAGTAGAGATCACTTTTTATGCTCATGGCTTTATTAAATTATGGCAACGGGTAGGCATGTGCACAGCAAAAATGTTTGCATTATTTTGTTCCATTTCGTATCGTTCCGTAGGTTCGTACCGATTCGTAATTTCGCAAGACGCCCGTTTTCCTGTTTGTTCCCGTTCGTATTTCGTACGACGCGATTTTTTCGTATACCGATCGTTTCGTATTTTGGTTACCGTTTTATTTTCGCACATGCGGGATGATTCGTTATTCTGTTTAATTTATTGTTGTTTCTTGTTAGACAATAATTTTCGTGAATTTTCGTCATTTTGTACTTTCATAAATATATCGCGGGATTCGCGGCACTTTCAACACGCGGCTCATCCATATTAACTATTGTTAAGCCCCGTACACTTGGTCAGACTTTTTTGCCAACAAATATAAAAACTAACGTTTTCCGTTCGTTTTCAAAAAATCCGTTCGTTTGTAAGCTCCATCAGAAAACCATTTTTGGGTTCAAAAGTCTGGCCAACTGACCTCCCTTCAGACGAAAATCCACAGAAAAGTTTTTTTGGCTTTACTGTACTTGGTAGTCGGCACAAAAGAGAAGTTGATTCACTAACTACACTCACTCACTGCCCATTCAAAAAAAACGAATCAAGTACACAAATTTACAAACAGACCAAAAAAACGGATTTACAAAACACACAAATGAAAATATAAACATACGACTGAAAATACGAACAGAAAAAGGATTTAAAATACAGAATGCAAATTATTCAATATAGATGTCATTTTCGTTCTTTTGCCGTTTCCGTTTTGTCGTATTTTTGTAAGATTGTCGTATCGTTCGTTCGTATTTGCGCTTGTTCGTTATGCGGCTCATTCGTAATCCCGTCGTTTTCGTATTCTGGTGCTTTCATTTTCTCGTATGTACACATTATTCCGCGGGTACGAAAATGAACAAATTCGTACGAAAATACGAGGAACGCACATATCTAGCAACGGGTATGCAGGATCTTGCGGGCAGAAAATGGCAGCAATACCCTGTGTAAAAGGTGCTCTCTACATGTATGCATGTAACGTTTGAGCAATTGTTTACATCAGGGATGTCCGAAAGTCCAGCCCGTGGCCCGGTTTTGAACGGCCCGCCGGCCTGGTTATCTAAACCAGCTGTTCTCAACCAGTGTGCCGCGGGATCAGGGGAGAGAAGGGCTGTCAGATGAGCCTATCCACCTGCCGAACTATACATGGCACTGTGAGAAGAACCGTCAGCCTCAAAAGTGAAAGTAAACAGTGCAGGGAAATGTGCTGTGCTCTCTGCTTCCCCCTACAGTGCAGTACTCGGCTGAACGAGGAAACAAGGTACTGTGCTAATGTTTAAGTATGTGAAACCTGATGTATTGGGGGGGGCTCTCTGTGCATCCTGATGTATGGGGGGCTCTCTGTGCACCCTGATGTATGGGGGGCTCTCTGTGGACCCTGATGTATTGGGGGGGCTCTTTGTGCACCCTGATGTATTCTCTTTGTGCACCCTGATGTATTGGGGGGGCTCTTTGTGCACCCTGATGTATTCTCCTTGTGCACCCTGATGTATGGGGGGCTCTCTGTGCACCCTGATGTATAGGGGGCTCTCTGTGCACCCTGATGTATTGGGGGGGCTCTCTGTGGACCCTGATGTATTGGGGGGGCTCTTTGTGCACCCTGATGTATTCTCTTTGTGCACCCTGATGTATTGGGGGGGCTTTTTGTGCACCCTGATGTATTGGGGGGGGGCTCTTTGTGCACCCTAATGTATTGGGGGGGGGGCTCTTTGTGCACCCTGATGTATTGGGGGAGGCCCCTAGGGGACTCTGATGTAAGTGGAGGAGGCTCTTTGGAGACCCTGATGTATGGGGGGCTCTTTGGGGACCCTGATGTATGGGGGAGACTCTGGGGACCCTGATGTATGGGGGGGAGGCTCTCTGGGGACCCTGATGTAAGGGAGGGATCTCTGGGAGCATTCGTTCGTGTGTCGAGAACGAGTGCGACAAAGGCAAGAGAATTCTTTTTGGACAGTGTTGGACAGTACTCGAACAAACACACTTAGACCGAATTTTAATGGTTCAAAGAATGTCAGGTAAAATTGCCGGCCCTCACGCATGTTCACTAAATCAAATCTGGCCCTCTTTGAAAAAAGTTTGGACACCCCTGGTTTACATGTATAGATCATTAATACAGGAAACGGAAGAATAACATAATTATCACCTTTTGTCGTTGCATTAAAAGTGTACTTACTAAAAGATAGAAAATAAATAATAAAGGCAAATTTTGCATATATATATGCTGGGCGGAAGTGACGTCAAAATGTCAGTCCCGCCCATGCGTCTTAAAGAAACATTTATTTTTTATTTATTTTTTAAAAAACAACATTTCAATTTTTTTTTTCTTTTTTGCATTTAAGCATAAATATGAGATCTGAGGTCTTTTTGACCCCAGATCTCATATTTAAGAGGACCTGTCATGCTTTTTTCTATTACAAGGGATGTTTACATTCATTGTAGTAGGAATAAAAGTGATCAATTTTTTTTTCAGTGTAAAAAATAATATAATAAATAAAAATAAATAAGAATACAAAAAAATTTTTTTTAAAGCATCCCGTCCTGACGAGCTTGCGCGCAGAAGCGAACGCATACGTGAGTAGCGCCCGCATATAAAAACGGTGTTCAAACTACACAAGTGAGGTATCACCGCGATTGTTAGAGCGAGAGCAATAATTCTAGCCCTAGAGCTACTCTGTAGCTCAAAAAATGGAACCTATAGAATTTTTTAAACGTCGCCTATCGAGATTTTTAAGGGTAAAAGTTTGATGCCGTGCCACGAGCGGGCGCAATTTTTAAGCGTGACATGTTGGGTATCATTTTACTCGGCGTAACATCTTTCAAAATATATAAAAAAAAATGGGCCAAATTTATTGTTGTCTTATTTTTTTTTTCAAAAAAAGTACGCTTGTAAGACCGCTATGCAAATACGATGTGACAAAAAGTATTGCAATGACTGGCATTTTATTCTTTAGGGTGTTAGAAAAAATATATATAATGTTTGGGGGTTTTAAGTAATTTTCTAGCAAAAAAACTGTTTTAGTCTTGCAAACACCAAATCTGAAAAACACCCAAGGTCCTTAAGTGGTTAAAGTTGCCCATGCTCCAAGCATTGACTCTACAATGGACCAATCCTACCCTCCTTCCCTATCATGTCACTACTTTTGGGATGGATCTTTCACATCTTGTGTTTTGCCCCCACATATTTTTATACAACCTCCCCTTACTGCACATAACCCAGCATGGAGGGGCTCAGTGAAGGTGGTGGTGAAGGTGTGGAGGTGTCGGATCGGGTCACACAGATCATAAAAGGAGATCCGCCCGGCCTCATAATCCAGATATATCCTGACTCTGTTACTGGAGATATTGGCAGGTAAGGGGATATCTTTGCTGTCATGTCTCACAAAATGCCGACTACCAGATCTGAGCAAACCCCAGGACTTGTTATTCTTTCCTATTCCTGCCTGCAAAACTTTCCTGTCTATACTGGGGTAACACATCCCGACCCTCCAGTATTGTGATCCCCCAACATCCACTTCCCAGTATTGTCTCCCTGAGGAGAAACTCTGACTGCTCAACACCTGAGGATAATAGTGAAATCTCTCTGGTGTTTCTGGGTAATTCTGGTTTCTATCTGACCTGGATACAGTTTTCCTGTCATCTGATATCTGTAGATAATTACTAGCTGTGTTTCCATCCAGTAATATGTCTGCAGCTACCTGTATATAGAAGTCTACATTTACCCCTCTTATTATATCAGATAATGTGTGTAATGTGCGTGATATCCCATCCACATCCAGACCCCCTCCATTATGGAGGAGCTTCTCACGTCTCTCTCTGTCCTCATCTCCATCCTCAGTATCACACAAGTCACCTGTGTCTGATTCCTGTAAGACAGTCAGTGGATCCGTCATGTTACACAGCTCCTCAATGTGACGCATCTTCCTGGACAGCTTCTCCTTCTTTATTTCCAGATCCCGGATGAAGATGGAGATCCGCTCTGCCCTCCCGGAGATTTCCCTCAGGACTCTCTTCTCCAGATCTTCCAGACGTCTCCTGAGATCTCTAAACAGGACAGTGACTCTCTCGGTGTCACCAGCTGCTTCTTCTTCTACTTTCCTCCTGTGTTCCTGCAGACTCTGGACTCTTTCCTCCGTCTTCTGCCTCTGTGTTGAAAGTTTCTGTAGAATGTTCTTCTGTTTGTTCTTTTTCTTCTCAGAAGCCTCATCCATCATCTCCACCTGGTGTCTCTGATGTTCTCCAACCAAACTGCAGGCTGCACAAATGCAGGTACCATCCTCAGCGCAGTAATACTCCAGGATCTTCTTATGGACGGAGCATTTCCTGCTCTCCATGGACAAGGTGGGGTCACATAAGATGTGTTCTGGGGACTTTTTGTGGACTTTCAGGTGTTTATCACACAGAGAAACCTCACAGTGTAGACAGGATCTAACAGCAGGTACAGGAGAGTCCACACAGTAAGTACAGAGAACCCCAGACTCCTCCAGATCTGGCTGAGCAGACAGGGACTTCACTTTGTTACGCAGTGTTATGTTCTCCTGCAGTGCAGGACGACTCCTGAACCTTTTTCTACATACAGAACAGAAGAAATCTCCAGACCCCTCCTGTGTATCCAGCACACGATCATTACAGACCCGGCAGAAGTTGTGTCCACATTGTAGCTTTACAGGATCAGTATAAATGTTCAGACAGATAGGACATGTCGGCTCACGTTTCGGATCAGTAGGTACCGTCTCTGAACGTCGAGTGGGGTAATAGTCATCCATATCCTGTGAGATTACCTCTAAGGTGTTTAATATATCTTCAGACATTGCTGAAATTACAAAAACATTAAGTCATGGTTGGCTATTCTTACAGGACATAAATAACATAAACATGTTATTTATAGTAAAGTGTCAGCTGATCACACTTTTGATTCACATGTTATACTGACTCAGTCATCACTATACTATGTAACTGAGGCAATAGACCACCCACTTCATACAGGGAATGCTCTGCCTATCCAGGAGTGGAAATGTCATATTCCCTGAGCCATGTGACAGGAGGACAAGGAATTTGCTTCAGAGTGGGGTAATCCGGGAGAGCCGCCGCCCACGGCCCGCACTTGTCATCTTATTGCAGAAGAAAGATGGAAGCCATTGTCTGCGGACTATCATAAGCTAAATGCCTACACCAGGGGTCTCGAAGTACCGGCCCGCGGGCCATTTGCGGCCCGCGGACCGGTTTTAAATGGCCCGCGGGTGCCGCGGAAGTGTAGATCGAGGTGCATGGAGAGTAGCGCAGGAAGCATCTGTCATAAGTTCACTTGTCTCTCATGTCACACTGCTACTCCCCGGCGGCTCCCTCTCTTCTCGTCCATCCCCGTTTGCTTGTGACATTATCTGAGATGGACGATAAGAGGGGGGGGGGGGCTGCCGGGGAGTAGCAGCGTGACATGAGAGACAAGTGAACTTATGATTGACGCTTCCTGCGCTACTCTGCCTTTGAAGAAAACAACAAGATAATGCTCTCATGTGCCCTGGTGTGCTCTCATGTGCCCTGGTGTGCTCTCATGTGCCCTGGTGTGCTCTCATGTGCCCTGATTGTGCCCTAATGTGCTCTCATGTGCCCTGATTGTGCTCTCATGTGCCCTGATGTGCTCTCATGTGCCCTGATGTACCCTCATGTGCCCCAATGTGCCCTCATTTGCCCCATGTACCCTCATGTGCCTCATGTACCCTGATGTGCTGGGCTCTGTACATCAGGTTACCCTGTGCCCTGTACCCTGATGTGCCATGTGCCCTGTCCTGATGTGCTGTGCCCCATGTGCCCTGATGTGCTCTCATGTGCCCCATGTTCCCTGATGTGCCCCATGTTCCCTGATGTGCCCTGATTGTGCCCTGGTGTGCTCGTATGTGCCCCGTGTGCCCTGATATGCCCCATGTGCTCTGATTGTGCCCTGATGTGGCCCATGTACCCTGATGTGCCATGGGGCACATGAGAGCACATCAGGGCACAATCAGGGAACATGGGGCACACCAGGGAACATGGGGCACACCAGGGAACATGGGGCACATCAGGGCACATGGGGAACATGGGGCACATCAGGGCACAGCACATCAGGACAGGGCACATGGCACATCAGGGTACAGGACATGGCACATCAGGGCACAGCACATCAGGACAGGGCACATCAGGGTACAGGGCACATGAAACAGCACATCAGGGTACAAAGCCCAGCACATCAGGGCACATGGCACATCAGGGTACATGGGGTACCCTGATGTGCTGGGCTTTGTACCCTGATGTGCTGTTTCATGTGCCCTGTACCCTGATGTGCCATGTGCCCTGTCCTGATGTGCTGTGCCCTGATGTGCCATGTCCTGTACCCTGATGTGCCATGTGCCCTGATGTGCTGTGCCCTGATGTGCTCTCATGTGCCCCATGTTCCCTGATTGTGCCCTGATGTGCTCTCATGTGCCCCATGTGCCCTGGTGTGCTCGTATGTGCCCTGATGTGCTGTGATTGTGCCCCATGTACCCTGATGTGGCCCATGTACCCTGATGTGCCATGTGCCCCATGTACCCTGATGTGCTGGGCTTTGTACCCTAATGTGCTGTTTCATGTGCCCTGTACCCTGATGTGCCATGTGCCCTGTCCTGATGTGCTGAGCCCTGATGTGCCATGTCCTGCACTGTGCCATGTGCCCTGTCCTGATATGCCCTGCCCTGATGTGCCGTGCACCCTGATGTGGCCTGTTGTGCTGTACCCCTATGTGCTGTGCTCTGATGTGCCCTGTACCCTGATGTGCTGGGCTTTGTACCCTGATGTGCTGGGCTTTGTACCCTGATGTGCGCTGTGCACTCATGTGTGCTGTGCACTCATGTGCTGTACCCTGATGGTGAGTGGTCAGTGTGTAGTGTAGTGGTCAGTGTGTAGTGTAGTGGTCAGTGTGCAGTGTAGTGGTCAGGGTTAATAATGCGTTCGCTGACACCAGTACTGTTTTTGAAGTTTGAAAGTTTGCATGCGGCCCCCCATGGGAAATGGAAACTTGTCTTGTGGCCCTCAGGTAATTTGAGTTTGAGACCCCTGGCCTACACCCACCAAAATGCCTCCCCTTACCTAGAGTGAAGGAGTCAATTAACTCTTCTCTACCTTAAACGCTCTACTTCATCCTCCACTGTCTCCACTCACTAACTCACTCACTGCCCCGGAGATCGCCAATCCCTTCAAAAAGAAGATTGATACAATTTGTGAGGAGATCTCTACTGTTCAGATACCCTCCATGCTATACACCTCATGCCAACAGGTACAATCATTTCTTCCCTCTTTTAACTCCACCACTATTGACGAGGTTGCTAAATTACTTGCTAATATCCATCTTACCACCTGTCCTCTGGATCCTGTTCCCTCAAAATTGCTACGTTCGCCCTCTGGCTCTATTCTACATTCTCTAACCCACTTCTTTAATCTCTCCCTCAATTCTGGCATCTTCCCTAAAATTTGAAATCACGCATTAGTCAACCCCATACTTAAAAAGCCCTCACTGGACCCATCCAATCTTAACAACCTGCGCCCCATCTCCTTGCTCCCCTTTTTATCCAAACTTGAACGTCTGGTCTACAATCGACTGAGGTCGGAATCACACTAGTGCGGTGCAAATTTCAGCTCTGCAGAGAGATAAGAGAAGTGTTCAGCAGATTAGCAAAGTTTTAGCTGCGAGTTTGGAGACCTGGGAGAAGTTACGGGTGAGAGGAGAGTGGGGGAGAAGTGTATTGAGCTGAATGACATAAATTCCTGAAGAGAACTGCGAATCAGCTGCATACCCATAGAAGATAATGGGACTGAATTCGCACCTGAGCTGCACCGCAAGGCATAAAATCCGCACACGTTTTTTCTGCAATGCGCAGTGCGAATGCATCGCACATATGTGAACCAGCCTCATTGAAAACAATGGGCTAGATTCACATAGATTAGCGGATCTTTAGATCTGCGTAATCTATGTGATTTACTATTCGCCGGTGCAATTTAGCGAGGCTAGTGCAGTATTCACAAACCACTTACCTCGGAACTTGCACCGTCGGATCGTAACTCCCCCAGCGGAATTCAAATTCCGCGGCTAGGGGGAGTGTACAACTTACATCAGGCGCGTTCCCGTGCCGATTTAACTGCGCATGCGTCGCCGGCGAAATTTGCCAGTGTGCATGCTCCAAATGACGTCGCTAGGACGTCATTGTTTTCGGCGGCAACGTCAATTGCGGACATCCGTATTCCAGACCGACTTACAAACGACGTAAAAATTTGAAACTCGGCGCGGGAACGACGGCCATACTTAACATTAGCTACCCCTCATATAGCAGGGGTAACTATTCGCCGGAAAAAGCCGAACGCAAACGACGTAAAAAAAAAGCGACGGGCGGGCGTTCGTTTCTGAATCGGCGGTTCTCCTCATTTGCATATCCGACGCGTAAAAAACCGAGGCGACACCTAGCGGCCGGCAGGAGATTGCAGCCTAAGATCCGACGGTGTAAGTCACTTACACCAGTCGGATCTAAGGGAGATCTATGTGGAACTGATTCTTATGAATCAGTCGCACAGATCCGACCGTCGGATCTCAGAGATACGACGGCGGATCAGGAGATCCGCCGTCGTATCTCTTTGTGAATCTGGCCCAATGTATTTAGAAATGTTCTGCGTATTAGATGCGGTTTAAGCCGCAACTAATTCGCATAGGTGTGAATCCGGCCTGAGAATGCACCTTGCTGATAATAACCTTCTCGATCCCCTTCAGTCTGGATTTCGTCCTCAACATTCCACAGAAACTGCTCTCCTAAAACTAACAAATGATATACTAACGGCCATAACTAAGTTACACTATTCTGTACTCCTACTCCTGGACCTCTCTGCTGCCTTCGATACGGTTGACCACCCCCTCCTCAAAAAAAAACTCTACGCCTTTGGTCTATGCAACTGTGCTCTTAGCTGGTTCTCTACCTACTTATCCAACTGCACTGTAACGGACCTATGCATGCTGCCAGGACATCGATAATCTTCATGCAGGGAGGACTACAAGGAACTGCATGGCTTGTCACAATTGGATGTACCACATTGTATTCTGAGCTCAAAGGGTTAATTGGACAAGGGTCTCTTTCACTGCTGAATGCTAATGTTCCCTTTGCATAGCTAATGAACTCTCTGTTGTGTAGGTAACAGCCCCCTGTGAGGTGTATGCTGATGGGGATTATGTGTGAGTGATAATTGTTTTAAAGGTTAATTGAATTCTATTGTCTGATCAAGCTAAGTTTAGGAGCCAAAACGGCTAGCGACTGATTGGCTCAAGGGAATGTCATTATTTCAAAGTATGTGTATTGAAGCCCCCCTGGGTGGGGGGGGGGGGAGTGTCATTTGTTTCTGTAGAGTTTGTAACCAGATATAAGGAGGAAAAATGTGGCATTAAAGGTCAGTCCTGCTTGACTCTGCAAACGTAGCCCGTCTCGTTTCTTGAAAGGGCATTCGATGGGATATACCAGCAGTACCTGCATATCGCAGCTTGCCAGGGAAAAGGACGTCTCCAACGGCTGAGACCCTCTCACTACATGGGTAGCCGTTACATTGGTTGGCAGCAGTGGGATGGTCCTTTTATGCAAAGAGCAAGTGCTGAATGGAGTCGCAGTACGCCAGGCTGAAAAGATCCACACTAAAAGATCTATTGGAGAGTCGTGGTAGGAGCGCCAGCAACAGACCACGGAGGGAGCTGATAGCTGAACTGCTGGGGCTGGAAGAAATGGATGGATCCATGGAAGGAACTGAGCCCCTTGCACCTGTCAGCAAAGAAGATGTAATTACTGGGATTGTACAGCGGAGATTATTCTTGTATCCAGAAACGTCCGTGGAACTAATAAACCAGCTGTTCCGGGAAGCAAGGGAGGAGATACAAACGAAGAGGGGACAAGAACTGGAACTGGTAAGAGCGAGACAGCCCATTACACCTGCAGTTCCTACCCCCCCACCTGCTGCTACAGGAAAGAAAATACCGTTCACTGCATTTAAAGCTTTTGTAGAAAGTGAGGAGGAAATCGATGGATATTTGGCAGACTTTGAGAGGCAGTGCTCACTACACCAGGTACCACCAGACCAATGGGTCACTATATTGTCGGGGAAATTGTCGGGCAAAGCCAATGAAGCCTTTCGGGCTCTCGCTCCAGAGGATATTTTACAATACCAGCAAGTTAAAAAGGCGCTGCTAACCCGATACGCCATAACTCCAGAAGCCTACCGCCGGCGCTTCCGGGAGTCCAAGAAGATGGCTGTGGACTCCCACATGGAATGGGCCGACCAGTTACAAAGGGTGGCATCCCTTTGGGTCCAAGGGTGCAAGGCCAACACCGGGGAGGAAGTATTGCAGCTGTTCCTAATGGAACATTTCTTCCAAGACCTGGCCGCAGACATACAAGACTGGGTACGAGATCGCCGTCCCGCTAACTTAAACGAGGCGGCTCGGCTAGCAGATGAGTACGCGGAGACAAGGAAAGTAAGCCAGGGTACTATGCGGCTGGCTCAGAAGGTAGAACCGCGTACTCCAACCGTCACCCCACGCCCAGAGTTTCGGGCTCCAGTCCCACCACGTCCTCAGGGGCCTAGCAACTACCCCCGGGATTCGCCTAGGGTGACGTGCCATCACTGCAGCGACACGGGACATATTGCTCGTTATTGCCCTTTGAGAGCTACAAATAACAATTGGAGACGCACAACACTCAACACAGAGGTCACTCCATCACGTCCCTCTGCGGCCCACTGCCTGGAGACCGAGGGGGGCCCTGAGGAATGTCTGGGAATTTGGTATGAGGCAGACCCAATACAAGCGGCCTCTCCGGATAACCGTCAGCATCACCGTCAGGAGGTACGGGTGAATGGACAAGTAGCACAAGGCCTAAGAGATTCCGGGACTACTATCACTCTGATTCAAAAACATCTGGTAAAGCCAGAGAACGTGTCCACTCGCACAGTTGCCGTCCGGGTCGCAGGGGGTGCTGTATTTCGCGTACCCACCGCCCGGGTGCACTTAGACTGGGGAGCCGGGTCAGGAAAGACCACAGTTGGTATCATGGACAACCTACCTGCCGAGGTGGTGCTGGGCAACGACATTGGCCCTCTGACTTCGGCTTATTTACCTACACCTGCTGCTGCTTGTCCCGTGACCACCCGCGTTGCTGGAATCAACCCGCTTGCTGCTGAGAACCGGGTAAGACTACCTTCCCCGACATGTACTGTAGATCCGGCACAATATCACAGTCTAAAATGGGAATGTGACAAGTTGGCCAGTGAGAAATCAGAGATGCAACGACACTATGTCATGTATTATGAGATGTCCCGTGGCTTGAACATTGAAATGCACAAACAGGCGGAAATTGTCAAAAGATTAAATGGGATTTGCATCCAGGTGGTGCCGTATCTGTCCCAAGAGCATCAGCAACAGGTTTTGGGAGCCATTGAGAGAGCAAAGCAAGTGACTGTTCCAGAATTGAATTCTATTATTCACCGTCACCATCAGCTACCGACCTGGTAAGCCAATGGGAATGCCGACGGACTGTCCAGGCAAACGGAACTTTTACCCTAACAGCAGACCGGACATCCCCAAGTTGATCCGAAAAGGATCAATCCGGGTCTGCCGGAGTGTTCCACAAAAGGGGAGTAGTGTAACGGACCTATGCATGCTGCCGGGACATCGATAATCTTCATGCAGGGAGGACTACAAGGAACTGCATGGCTTGTCACAATTGGATGTACCACATTGTATTCTGAGCTCAAAGGGTTAATTGGACAAGGGTCTCTTTCACTGCTGAATGCTAATGTTCCCTTTGCATAGCTAATGAACTCTCTGTTGTGTAGGTAACAGCCCCCTGTGAGGTGTATGCTGATGGGGATTATGTGTGAGTGATAATTGTTTTAAAGGTTAATTGAATTCTATTGTCTGATCAAGCTAGGTTTAGGAGCCAAAACGGCTAGCGACTGATTGGCTCAAGGGAATGTCATTATTTCAAAGTATGTGTATTGAAGCCCCCCCTGGGTGGGGGGGGGAGTGTCATTTGTTTCTGTAGAGTTTGTAACCAGATATAAGGAGGAAAAATGTGGCATTAAAGGTCAGTCCTGCTCGACTCTTCAAACGTAGCCCGTCTCGTTTCTTGAAAGGGCGTTCGATGGGATATACCGGCGGTACCTGCATATCGCAGCTTGCCAGGGAAAAGGACGTCTCCAACGGCTGAGACCCTCTCACTACATGGGTAGCCGTTACATGCACCTTTGGCGTTACTTACAATTCTACTTCCTCCTCTCCTCTTCCTTTCCCTGTTGGGGTCCCCCAAGGTTCTGTTCTTGGACCTCTCCTACTTTAAATCTACACCTCCTCCCTGGGTCAGCTGATCTCCTCCCATGGCTTCCAATACCATCTCTACGCTGATGACACCCAAATATATTTCTCTACCCCTTAACACGCTCCTTCATTCTCCTCACGTATCACTAATTTACTATCAGATATATCACTTTGGATGTCACACCACTTCCTCAAACTTAATCTATCCAAAACCAAACTTATTCTCATTCTTACTCATTTTTCCTCCCCCACATGCCCCTTCCCCTGATCTCTCTGTCAAAATTGATGGCACAACTATAAGCCCATCCCCACATGCCAATGTCCTAGGCGTAGTCCTTGACTCTGAACTCTCCTTTAAGCCCCATGTCCAATCACTGTCCAAATCTTGCCGCCTCAACCTCCGCAACTTCTCCAAAATACGCCCCTTTCTAACCAAAGACACAACAAAACTTCTAATTCACTCCCTGGTCATCTCTTGTCTCGATTACTGCAACTCCCTCCTCATTGGCTTACCTCTACATAGTCTATAACCCCTTCAGTACATCATATATGCTGCTGCCAGACTCCTTCACCTTACCAATCACTCTGTCTCTGCTGCGCCTCTCTTTCAATCCCTCCACTGGCTTCTGCTCACTCAACAAATTAAATTCAAAATACTAACAACTACATACAAAGCCATCCATAACTCTGCCCCCAGCTACATCACTAACCTTGGCCCAGATTCAGGTAGCCTTGCGCTTTTTTTTACGTAGGCGCAGGGCACCATTTTTGCCCTGCGCCCCCGCAAATTTTCTGCGCTACCCGCGATTCACGGAGCACTACCTCCGTAAATTGCGTGTGCGCTCCGGCAAAATGCCCGGCCTAATCGCGCGCAATTTAAATGATCCCGTAGGGGGCGGGAATCATTTAAATTAGGCGCGTTCCCGCGCCGAGCGTAGGGCGCATGCTCCGTCGGGAAACTTTCCCGACGTGCATTGTGGTAAATGACGTCGCAAGGACGTCATTTGCTTCAAAGTGAACGTGAATGGCGTCCAGCGGCATTCACGATTCACTTACGCAAACGACGTACATTTCAAATTTCGCGACGCGGGAACGACGGGTATACTTTAGCATTGGCTGCCCCTGCTATTAGAAGGGGCAGCCTTACGCTAAACACGCCGTACGCAAACGACGTAAACTGCGTACGCAGGGCGCGCGTACCGTAGTGAATCGGCGTTAGTATGCAATTTGCATACTATACGCTGAGCACAACGGGAACGCCACCTAGCGGCCATCGCAAGAATGCAGCCTAAGATATGCGGGCATAAGAGCCTTATGCCACGCATATCTTAGGCTGCAGTCGGCGTAACGAGGTTCCTGAATCAGGAGCATTCGTTACGGCGGCACAAGTAAGCAATTGCGCTGCGTAACTATGGTTACGCAGGCGCAATTGCTTCTTGAATCTGTGCCCTTGTCTCTAAATACCAACCTAATCATTTGCTTCGTTCTTCTCAAGACATCCTGCTCTCTAGCTCTCTCATCACCTGCTCCCGTGCCCATCTCCAGGACTTTTCCAGAGCCTCTTTAAGCCTATGGAACTCCTTACCCCAATCTGTCTGTCTATCTCCTGGCTATAGAGGATCCCTGAAAACCCTCCTCTTCAAAGAAGCCTACCCTACCCACACCTAACTGTATATTCATTTTGTCAATCTGATTATCCCCCACAGCTACTACCCTTTGTTCCACTTGACCCTCCCGTCTAGACTGTAAGCTCTAACGAGCAGGGCCCTCTGATCCCTCCTGTATTGATTTGTATTGTTACTGTACTGTCTTCCCTGATGTTGTAAAGCGCTGCGCAAACTGTTGGCGTTATATAAATCCTGTATAATATAATGTAATCACACTCCATGGACTGCTAGAAATTATTTGTATGCCCTTATGGCTGAGCAATACCACAAGTACTTTCCAACAGTTGATGGAGGGATGGTTTGGGGATTACAACTTTGAGACCATATTAATCTATATTGACGAATCATTATTTTCTCCAAATCGTTTGAAGAGCATATTCAGCACCTGGACCAGGTATTTAATCATCTGGGCCAATATGAGTTGAAGTTGAAGCTCAATAAGTGCTGAATTATGAGACAGAAGATCCAATACTGGGATATGTTGTGGAGGCTAACGGGGTCTCCCTGGATCCGGCCAATGTTCAGGCAGTACAGGAGTGGCTTCCCAAAGACTATCACCGAACTACGTTCTATCCTGTGACTGGTGGTCTAATAATATCACACCGCTTACCCAATTACTCAGCTGCCAGCCTTTGCAGAGGAAAGGGGGTGTCTTCCCCCTTAACCACTTGACCACTGGGCACGTAAACCCCCTTAATAACCAGACCAATTTTCAGCTTTCGGTGCTCTCACAATTTAAATGACAATTACTCAGTCATACAACACTGTACCCAAATGAAATTTTCGTCCTTTTTTTTCCACACAAATGGAGCTTTCTTTTGGTGGTATTTAATCACCGTTGGGTTTTTTATTTTTTGCGCTATAAGAGAAAAAAAAGTAAAAAAAAATAATGTTTCTTTGTTTCTGTTATAAAATTTGGCAAATTTCGTATTTTTTCTTCATTCTTTTGCATAAATGTGAAAGATGAAGTTACGCCGAGTAAATAGATACCCAACATGTCACCCTTCAAAATTGCACACGCTCGTGGAATGGCGCCAAACTTCGCTACTTAAAAATCCCCATAGACAACGTTGCAGCGTATTGTGGGGTATTGCGGAGTATTGTGGGGTATTGCGGAGTATTGTGGGGTATTGCGGAGTATTGTGGGGTATTGCAGGGTATTGCGGAGTATTGTGGGGTATTGCGGTGTATTGTGGGGTATTGCGGAGTATTGTGGGGTATTGCGGAGTATTGTGGGGTATTGTGGGGTATTGCAGGGTATTGCAGGGTATTGCGGAGTATTGCGGAGTATTGCAGGGTATTGCGGAGTATTGCGGGGTATTGCGGAGTATTGTGGGGTATTGCGGGGTATTGCGGGGTATTGCGGAGTATTGCAGGGTATTGCGGAGTATTGCGGGGTATTGCGGAGTATTGTGGGGTATTGCGGGGTATTGCGGGGTATTGCGGAGTATTGCGGGGCATTGCGGAGTATTGCGGGGTATTGCAGAGTATGGGGGCATTGCAGAGTATTTTGGGGTATTGCAGAGTATGGGGCATTGCAGAGTATGGGGGCATTGCAGAGTATGGGGGCATTGCAGAGCATGGGGGCATTGCAGAGCATGGGGGCATTGCAGAGTATTGCATAGGGAGGGATGGATGGCTGGATCTGTGACTGCATGTGTCACAGATCCAGCCCGCAGCAGCTGCTGCTGCTTCCGCTCTCTCCCCTCTCCTCTCTCACACTGTACCGTTCGGTACAGAGAGGAGAGGGGGGAACCGGCGTCATCACATGACGCCGGTTTGTTTACTAGTGATCGCTCCGTCATTGGATGGAGCGATCACGTGGTAAACCGCCGCTATCAGCGGCGATTTTCCGTAATCCGTGATCAGCCGGGTCCGGAGGACCCGGCGGTCACGGAGATTTCCGTGTGCGCGCCCCACAGGGCGCGCGGGAGCGCGATTCTGGGAGGACATACATTGACGCCCTCCCAGAGTTAAGCAACCGCCTTGTAGACGTATTTCGTCTATAGGGCGGTTGTTAAGTGGTTAATCCAGTGGAAAGCAGGGAAAAACACTGCTCCATGTGAGTAGATCCTGGTGCGGTTAGGTGGGTGAGACTCCTCATACAGGTGCATGCCTCGGCTTGAATGAGCCATGAATGAGCTAATGTGAAGAGAATGGGTTACACGCCGACATAGCAAAAGTTTATTGTATCACCCTCTAGTTAGTAGGTGCTAGAGTGAGGGGTTTTCTGCAGAGTAGGACATTTAGGCAGGTCTAGTTGGTGGCTAGGCCTGTTTGTTTTCATTCTGGGCTGTGAGTGGCTCAGGGCTGAGTGAATCACAGGTAGCATCACTGTCACCTCCCTATTCTTTCTAGAAGGTGCTAGAAAGAAAGGAGGAGAGAAGAGGTGGAGCTGCCTGGGGTATCTCGAGGGACCGTGACCAATCCCCAACTTGGATTGGCAGGGGGCAGGCCTTCTTTAAAAACCCAGCTAGGGAGGAGTTGTCGGTGGAAGAGCTGGAGTGAGAGTGTTGAGGCTGCTGGGGCCCACGGGGAGCTCCCCAGTCTGGAGGAAGGGTCACCTTGGGCTGAGGCTCGGGTGCATCCAGGAGGGGGTGAAAGAGATCCTGGAAGAGAGGCACATTAGAAAACAAGTAGAGGACAGCGGATGAGAACACTGCTAAGAGTCTCCGGGGAGGACAACTGGTTATAACAAGTGAAGTGCTGGTGAGTGGAGGAAAGTCAGGAGGACTGGGGAGGCATGCCTGAGAGAACTGGGAGATTGCATTTGAGATGGGTGCAGAACCAGAAGAGTGGACTGTGGGAATGGCAGCGGAGAGAGGTCATTGCAGCCAGGCCAGTGCCTGAAGAGAGCTATCTGGGATTGGTAGCCGAGTTAGAAGACAGCTAGCCTGAACTATTTCTACACCACAGGGGCCCGGGGTCCTTGCCCGCTAAAGGCAGTTCACTAATGTCTGACTGTCAAACCTTCCATGCAATGCTACCTAGTCTGGAGGAGTAACGGTCTGTAGCAAGGGAAGTGCTAATGGAGTAACAGTCTGCAGCAAACAAAGTGTGGGAGGAGTAACAGTCTGCAGAAAGTGAAGTGCTGGAGGAGGGAAGTATAAGGAGTCTTAAGCAAGAGTTTGTGCTGAGAGAAGACTGGAGTGTATATACTGAGGTGTATATAGAAGTCGCAAGCAGGTTGCACCGAATATTCCTGGGCATCCCATAATTTCCCTATTCCCATCCAGGTTAACCACTTAAGACCCGGACCAAAATGCAGGTAAAGGACCTGGCCAGTGTTTGCGATTCGGCACTGCGTCGCTTTAACTGACAATTGCGCGGTCGTGCGACGTGGCTCCCAAACAAAATTGGCGTCCTTTTTTCCCCACAAATAGAGCTTTCTTTTGGTGGTATTTGATCACCTCTGCGGTTTTTATTTTTTGCGCTATAAACGAAAATAGAGCGACAATTTTGAAAAAAAATCAATATTTTTTCCTTTTTGCTATAATAAATATCCCCAAAAATATATAAAAAAATATTTTTTTCCTCAGTTTAGGCCGATACGTATTCTTCTACCTATTTTTGGTAAAAAACAAATTGCAATAAGCGTTTATCGATTGGTTTGCGCAAAATTTATAGTGTTTACAAAATAGGGGATAGTTTTATTGCATTTTTATTAATAATTTTTTTTTTACTACTAATGGCGGCGATCAGCGATTTTTTCGTGACTGCGACATTACGGCGGACACATCCGACACTTTTGACACATTTTTGGGACCATTGTCATTTTCACAGCAAAAAGTGCTATAAAAATACACTGATTACTGTGAAAATAACAATTGCAGTTTGGGAGTTAACCACTAGGGGGCGCTGAAGGGGTTATGTGTGACTCATATGTGTTTCTAACTGTAGGGGGGCGGGGCTGGACGTGTGATGTCAGTGATCGCCTTTCCCTATATCAGGGAACACACGATCAATGACAGCGTCACAGTGAAGAACGGGGAAGGTTTGTTTACACACACCTCTCCCCGTTGTTCAGCTCCGGGGATCGATTGCGGGACTCCAGCGCCGTGGGGCATGTGCCCGCGACCCACGGCTGGGCACTTAAAGGGGACGTACCTGTACGTGCTTGTGCCCAGCTGTGCCATTCTGCCGACGTATATGTGCAGGAGGCGGTCCTTAAGTGGTTAAATCCACTCAATAAAAAACAAAAAGAAAGTCTATGGACTGTTCTATGTCTCTGATGACTGATGCCACGTACACACGATCGGTTCATCCGATGAAAACAGACCGATGGATGGATCAAATATCCTATGAAGCTAACTTTCATCAGTCTTGCCTACACACCATCAGTCAAAAATCTGATCGTGTCCAACGTGGTGACGTAAAACACAACGACGTTCAGAGAAAAATGAAGTTCAATGCTTCCGACTTGATTCTGAGCATGCGTGGATTTTTGACCGATGGATTTCCGCACAGACGATCATTTTTTTAACCATCAGAACATTTTAAAACAGGTTCTATTTTTTTTTCACGATGGGAAAAAAAAACGTTGGGGCCCACACATGATCGTTTCGTCCGATGAAAACGATCCATCGGACGAACCTTTCGTGTGTACAGGGCATGAGAGATGGATGCTGGGTTGGGCAGGGTGACAGGCGAACCACAACATTCAGCAAGGCTACACCATTTATTTGGCAATCCTATAAAAGTGCCTGACACACACCACAAGTACCGTATTTATCGGCGTATACCGCGCACTTTTTTCCCCTGAAAATCAGGGCAAAATCGTGGGTGCGCAGTATACGCCGATACCCGCTTTCCCGCGCCGAGTTTGAATACTGTGCCGACATATCCTGAGCGTAGTACACTTGTGTATTGTCGGGCAGTCTCGGGTCCTCTTGCACCGACGTCCTGGACGTACAGGACGTCAGCGTGAGAGTTGCCGAGACTGCCCGACGATACACGAGTGTACTGCGCTCTGTATATGTCGGCGCAGTATTCAAACTCGGCGCGGGAAACGAGCGGGGAGGACGCGAGGACGCCGCAGAAGGACGCCGGACCCGACGAAGAGGACACCCGAAGCCGCAGACGGACGCCGGACCCGACGAGGCCGCCGCGCAAGACACCAAAACTGTAAGTACAAAAAAACTTTTTTCCACAGGAATTCGGGGCAACTTTAGGGGTGCTCGCTATACGCGGGAGCGCGCTATACCCCGATAAATACGGTAAATCAGAGGTACAGAGGTTGACGCGTTTCGCACAACTACATTTTGCTTACTTACCTCAATCCAGTCCCAATGGCATGAGCCACAACAGAAGGATTTCCGACAAGGAGAATTTGATGTGAGCTTTTGGTCGGAAATTCTGACAATGTGTAGGCTCCATCTGACCTTTTCGGTCGGAAATTTCTGCCCAACAAAAATTTGAGAGATGGTTCTCTGATGGAAAAAGTCGGAAATTTTGATCGTCTGCATGCAATTCCGATGCACAAAAAAACACGCATTCTCTGAATCAATTCGACGCATGCTCAGAATCATTGAACGTCATTTCGGAATTTCAGACAAGATTTGTGTGACGGTGTGTATGCAACACAAGTTTGAGCCAAAGTTCAGTCGAAAAAAAAAAAATCCACGGTTTTCTTGACGGAATTTCCGATCGTGTGTACGCGGCTTAAAGCGGTTCTCCACCCTAAAGTGGAGTCCCGCTGATCGGAACCCGCCCCCCCTCCGGTGTCACATTTGACACCTTTCAGGGGGGAGGGGGGTGCAGATACCTGTCTAAAGACAGGTATTTGCACCCACTTCCGGCCACACGCTACGGGCGAAAGACGGGTTTTTCTGACTTCCCGTCTGTCCCCCGTTGTATGCTGGGAACACTCGGCTCCCAACACACAGCGTGTGAGCCAATCGGCGGGCGCAGCGCAACTCGCGCATGCGCCTTAGGGAACCGGGCAGTGAAGCCGCAGCGCTTCACTTCCTGGTTCCCTCAGCGTGGAAGGCGGGGTGAGCAGCAGAGAGACGAGCGATCGCTCGTGCTCTGCTGCGATCAGCGCTGGACTCCAGGACAGGTAAGTGTCCTAATATTAAAAGTCAGCAGCTGCAGTATTTGTAGCTGCTGGCTTTTAATATTTTTTCCCCATGGCACATCCGCTTTAAGTAAAAAAAAAAAAAACATGACTTACATTTTTAGTCATCGGGAAGAATGGGCCAGATTCACGTAGAATCGCGGCGGCGTAACGTATCCTAGATACGTTACACCGCCGCAATTTTTCATCGCAAGTGCCTGATTCACCAAGCACTTGCGATGAAAACCTACGCCGGCGGCCTCCGTCACAAGGCGGGCCAATTCAAATGGTCGTGTGCCATTTAAATTAGGCGCGCTCCCGCGCCGGACCTACCACGCATGCTCCGTTTCCGAACTCCCGCCGTGCTTTGCGCGAAGTGACGTCATTTTTTTTGAACGGCGACGCGCGTAGCGTAATTCCGTATTCCCGGATGGCTTACGCAAACTACGTTATTTTTTAAATTTCGACGCGGGAACGACGGCCATACGTTAACATGGGCTGTGTAAAGTTAAGGCACCCAAAACGACGACTAACTTTGCGACGGGAAACTAGACTAGCGGCGACGTAGCGAACGCGAAAAACCGCCGTAACTCCTAATTTGCATATCCGACGCTGGTTTACGACGCGAACTCCCCCCAGCGGCGGCCGCGGTACTGCATCCTAAGATCCGACAGTGTAAAACAATTACACCTGTCCGGATCTTAGGGATATCTATGTGACTGATTCTATGAACCAGTCGCCTAGATAGAAACAGAGATACGACGGAGTATCACATTTGTGAATCTGGCCCAATGTTCCTTACATTGTTAGTTAATGGGGAGATTTGCCCCTCTTACAGATAGATAAGTATGGGTTACACAGTATATTATCCTTCATACCTGACTCTGCGTCCTCTGGTCTCGGTGATATCTCGCTGTGTGATGTGGAAGTCGCTTATATTTCTTTATTAAGATTACTTTCATTTCCCAGCTCTGCCGTCAGATCCTCCCCTCCCCCTCCTGTTTCCTCCGTTGCGTACCGTACTCAGACTTGGCTCCGTGTTCTGACACGCTGGTCGGTGATTCCTCATAACGTCTCCACAATAATCACACAGACCCCCCAACACCCACACACACCATTCACTAAAGGAGGAGAGACTCTTCACTCTGGAAATGTTAGTGAATAAGGTGAAGCTGGGTTCAGTTTGAATATCCAATCACGTGCCAGAGAAATTACACCGACATGCATGCACATGATTGGGTGTTGAAAGTGAAGACAGTTTCATCTTATTTATTAACCACTTAAGGACCGCCTCCTGCACATATACATCGGCAGAATGGCACGGCTGGGCACAAGCACGTACCCGTGCGTCCTCTTTAAGTGCCCAGCCGTGGGTCGCAGGCGCGCGCCCACGACCCGGTCCGAAACTTTTGTGACTGCGGCTGCGGGACCCATGGACCCGATCGGTCACAGGAGCTGAAGAACGGGGAGAGGTGTGTGTAAACAAACCTTCCCCCATTCTTCACTGTGGCGCCGTCATCGATCGTGTGTTTCCTTTTATAGGGAAACACAATCAATGACGTCACACCTACAGCCACACCCCCCTACAGTTAGAAACACAGATGAGGTCACACTTAACCCCTTCAGCGCCCCCTTGTGGTTAACTCCCAAACTGCAACTGTCATTTTCACAGTAATCAGCGCATTTTTATAGCACTTTTTGCTGTGAAAATGACAATGGTCACAAAAATGTGTCCGCCATAATGTCGCAGTCACGAAAAAAATCGCTGATCGCCGTCATTACTAGTAAAAAAAAAAAATATTAATAAAAATGCAATAAAACTATCCCCCATTTTGTAAACACTATGGGCCAGATTCAGGTACACTTGCGGCAGCGTAACGTATCGTCTTTACGTTACACCGCCGCAAGTTTTCAGCGCCTGATTCACCAAGCACATGCGTGTAAACTTACGGCGGTGTAATGTAAAGGCGTCCGGCGCAAGCCCGCCTAATTCAAATGGGGGCGTGTACCATTTAAATTAGGCGCGCTCCTGCGCCGGACGTACTGCACATGCTCCGTTTTGAAATTCCCGCCGTGTTTGCGCGAAGTGACATCATTTTTTTGAAGGGCGACGTGCGTAACGTACTTTCGTATTCCCGGACGTCTTACGCAAAACAAAAAAAAAATTGAAATTCGACGCGGGAACGACGGCCATACTTTAACATGGCTGATCTAAATTTAAGCCATGAAAAAGAGGCCGTAACTTTGCGACGGGAAAAAATGACTAGCGACGACGTTACGAACGCGCGTACCTTCGTGGATCGCCGTAAAAGCTAATTTGCATACCCGACGCTGGAAAACGACGCAAACTCAACCCAGCGGCGGCCGAAGTATTGCAGCCTAAGATCTGAAGGCGTACGAAGGCGTACAAAGCCGTAAGCCTGTCGGATCTTAGCCAAATGCCGTCGTATCTTTGTTTGTGAATCACAAATTAAGATACGACGCGGCAAATTTGAAAATACGCCGGAGTATCAGCAGATACTCCGGCGTATTTCTTCTGTGAATCTGGCCCTATAACTTTTGCGTAAACCAAACGATAAACGCCTATTGCGATTTTTTTTTACCAAAAATAGGTAGGAGAATACGTATCGGACTAAATTGAGGAAAAAAAATGTTCTTTTATATATTTTTGGGGGATATTTATTACAGCAAAAAGTAAAAAATATTGTTTTTTTTTTCAAAATTGTCGCTGTATTTTTGTTTATAGCGCAAAAAATAAAAACCACAGAGGTGATCAAATACCACCAAAAGAAAGCTCTGTTTGTGGGGAAAAAAGGACGCCAATTTTGTTTGGGAGCTACGTTGCACGACCGCACAATTGTCAGCTAACGTGACGCAGTGCCGAATCGCAAAAAGTGACCCGGTCCTTTACCTGCATTTTGGTCCGGGTCTTAAGTGGTTAAAGCGGTAGTAAACCCGCCAATTTTTTTTCTAACCTATAAGGCAAAAGGCATAATGAGCTAGTATGCAACATATACTTCCTACTGTCCCACTTCCTACTTCCACCTAGAGGGCCTCCTAGGCGACTCCATCTCTCCCCCTAGTCGGCCCCTCCCTCTAGACGATCTCCTGGGACACATGACAGGTCCCAGAAGATCGCCTGTCCACTCCGAGAGCGCAGCGCGACTCGCGCATGTGCAGTGCGTCCCTGGCACGTGAAGCCGCAAGCTGTCATGGCCTGGGTAAAAATTGGTAAACAGCGCAGCTTACCAATTTTTATCGCATTTAATGTTCATATCTGACATTTTTGCTGTAGCAGCATGTTTTGTTTATTTTGATAGTTTTGTATTTCACGTCATTACTTATCTGTGACCAGCGCAGTATTTTTTCCACTATGTCACGGCCGGGTGCTCACAGTTCCAATGGAGGCGCGGGGGAGAGGAGCGGGGGAGAGGAGCGGGCCTCCGTGTGGACACATCACTGGACTGTGGAACAGGTGAGTGGCTGTTTTTTTGTAGCTGCTGACTTTTAACCACTTAAGCCCCGGACCATATTGCTGCCTAAAGACCCAAGGGGTTTTTACAGTTCGGGACTGCGTCGCTTTAACAGACAATTGCGCGGTCATGCGACGTGGCTCCCAAACAAAATTGGCGTCCTTTTTTCCCCCACAAATAGAGCTTTCTTTTGGTGGTATTTGATCACCTCTGCGGTTTTTATTTTTTGCGCTATAAACAAAAATAGAGCGACAATTTTGAAAAAAATTCTATATTTTTTACTTTTTGCTGTAATAAATATCCCCCAAAAACATATATAACATTTTTTTTTTCCTCAGTTTAGGCCGATACGTATTCTTCTACCTATTTTTGGTAAAAAAAATCGCAATAATCGTTTATCGGTTGGTTTGCGCAAAATTTATAGCGTTTACGAAATAGGGGATAGTTTTTTTGCATTTTTATTTTTTTTATTTTTTTTACTACTAATGGCGGCGATCAGCGATTTTTTTCGTGACTGCGACATTATGGCGGACACTTCGGACAATTTTGACACATTTTTGGGACAATTGTCATTTTCACAGCAAAAAATGCATTTAAATTGCATTCTTTATTGTGAAAATGACAGTTGCAGTTTGGGAGTTAACCACAGGGGGCGCTGTAGGAGTTCGGGTTTACTTTGTGTGTGTTTACTAGTGTAGGGGGGTGTGGCTGTAAGAATGACGTCATCGATCGTGTCTTCCCTATAAAGGGAATGACGCGATCGATGCGCCGACACAGTGAAGCACGGGGAAGCCGTGTTTACACACGGCTCTCCCCGTTCTTCAGCTCCGGGGAGCGATCGCGACGGAGCGGCTATAAACAAATAGCCGCGCCGTCGTCCCGGATCGCTCCCCGAGCGGACTCGACCTCCACATGTACCGGGGGGGGTCCCGATCGGACCCCCCACCCACGTCTAGCAGAGGACGTACAGGTACGTGATTGTGCCTGTCCGTGCCATTCTGCTGACGTATATGTACATGAGGAGGTCGGGAAGTGGTTAATAAACTAAAAATAGCCCAGAACTCCGCTTTACTCACAAGAGTTACCTTTCTTTTCCTTATTTCAGTAGTGCTTGACAAAAACCTCCTGAGGAAGCCAAATTGAATGGTGAAACATGTTGAGAGAAGTGTCTGCATGCATTCTTGAAATTCTACTTATTATATGATGGATTTTTTTACTTAATGTATTTTTGTATAATAAAATGTATATTTTTGATATAAATCACTTGTATTTTTTCGCACCTTAAAAATCCCGTTCAATTTTCCAATGCTTATTCTTTAATTAAGGGATGTGGTGCCTATTTATAGTTGACAGGTAATTTGACAATTCTCCACAAGAGTTCCCCATTTACATCAGAGCCCACAGAGTTCCCCTCACATCTGAACTCACTGAGTTCCCCTTACACTGTAAGGGAGACTCTGGAGACTCTGATGTAAGGGAGGACTCTGGGGACTCTTACATAAGGGAGGCTCTGGCAACCCTCATTTAAGGGGGAACATTGAGTACTCTGATGTACGGAAAGGATTCTGGTGTAAGGGGGAACACTGAGAACTCTGATGAGTTCCCCATTTACATCAGAGCCCACAGAGTTCCCCTCACATCTGAACTCACTGAGTTCCCCTTACACTGTAAGGGAGACTCTGGAGACTCTGATGTAAGGGAGGACTCTGGAGACTCTTACATAATGGAGGCTCTGGCAACCCTCATTTAAGGGGGAACATTGAGTACTCTGATGTACGGAAAGGATTCTGGTGTAAGGGGGAACACTGAGAACTCTGATGAGTTCCCCATTTACATCAGAGCCCACAGAGTTCCCCTCACATCTGAACTCACTGAGTTCCCCTTACACTGTAAGGGAGACTCTGGAGACTCTGATGTAAGGGAGGACTCTGGGAATTCTTACATAAGGGAGGCTCTGGGAACCCTCATTTAAGGGGGAACACTTGTGCCCCATAACCCACAGACATTTAGCGCTCCCTGAGTCCCTTCCACTCATACGGTATTAACCACTTAAAGTGGAGGTTCACCCTTTAAAAAAAATTCTGACATCACACGCGGTCGCGCCATCCTACCGACAGAATGCCGGTGTTTTTTTTTTTCTCAGCACATACCTCTTAATCCCGATTTTCACCTCACGGCAATCCCGCGGGAGTGGGCGTTCCCAAGCACTGCCTGTGATTGACAGGCTTCCGAACGGCGCATACTGTGCGTCACAGGTTGCCGACAGAACCCGAACGTATAGAGCCGCACCGACGTTCGGGTTTTTTCGGCAACCTGTGACGCGCAGTATGCGCTGTTCGGAAGCCTGTCAATCACAGGCAGTGCTTGGGAACGCCCACTCCCGCGGGATTGCCGTGAGGTGAAAATCGGGATTAAGAGGTATGTGCTGAGAAAAAAAAAAAACTGGCATTCTGTGGGTAGGATGGCACGACCACGTGTGATGTCAGAATTTTTTTGGAGGGTGAACCTCCACTTTAAGGACCGGCTTATGTATATATACGTCCTTTTTTTTAAAGATGGATATCTCGGTAATGGCAGAAGCTGCTGCCACAACCGAGGTATCCATCTTTAACATGAGCGGCCCTTTAAACAATAACGGCGGTCTCCACGGCGGATTCGCCGCGATATCGCCGTTATCGGTGGCGGGAGAGGGGCCCCCTCCCGCCACTCTCCGCCGCTTACCGGAGCCGTCGGTAGCGGCGGAGGCGATCTGGTCCTTCTACTGTAAGGTGACCAGATTTTTAAAATGAAATCCGGGGACATATTTTTTTTTACTAGTAATGGTGACAATCGGCGACTCTCCGCCTGTCGTCACCGCTGCGGCCCCCCGGGCAATGGCTACTACTGGGTGGGGAGCGGAGGAAGATCACTCAACAGGGAAGGCAAGCACATAGGCAGGTGGCTGACCCGGACTTGAGCCAAGACAGAAAAATGAAGACATATTCCCTCCGCTCCGACCAGCACATGATCATCAGAAAGGGGCACAGATAATGGAAAAAATACACCTTCCTAAAGCTAGTAGGAGCGGCAGAGGGGGGGGAGGGGGGACAAAACTGGGGACAAACTTGGTCCAGGGACAGTGTCCTCAATCCGGGGACTGTCCCCGGAAACTGGGGATGTCTGGTCACCCTATTCTACTGGCTGTGTGGGGATGTGAGTGAGGGCAAGATGGCCCCCACCCATCCCCATAGCTCTGCTGGGCGGAAGTGACGTCAAAACGTCAGTCCCGTCCATGCGTCTTAAAGAAACATTTTTTTTTTTTTTAAATGACAAAATTTCAATTTTTTTTTTTTTTTTGCATTTAAGTCTAAATATGAGATCTGAGGTCTTTTTGACCCCAGATCTCATATTTAAGAGGACCTGTCATGCTTTTTTCTATTACAAGGGATGTTTACATTCCTTGTAATAGGAATACAAGTGATCATATTTTTTTTTCAGTGTAAAAAATAATATAAATAAAAATAAATAAGAAAACAAAAAAAAATGTTTTTAAAGCGTCCCGTCCCGACCAGCTCGCGCGCAGAAGCGAACGCATACGTGAGTAGAGCCCGCATATGAAAACGGTGTTCAAACCACACAAGTAAGGTATCGCCGCGATCGTTAGAGAGCAATCATTCTAGCCCTAGACCTCCTCTGTAGCTCAAAAGATGCAACCTATAGAATTTTTTAAATGTCGCCTATAGAGATTTTAAAGGGTAAAGTTTGACGCCATGCCACGAGCGGGTGCAATGTTTAAGAGTGACATGTTGGGTATCATTTTACTCGGCGTAACATTATCTTTCACAATATATAAAAAAAATTGGGCCAAATTTATTGTTGTCTTATTTTTTTATTCAAAAAAGTGATTTTTTTTTAAAAAAAAGTGCGCTTGTAAGACCACTATGCAAATACAGTGTGACAAAAAGTATTGCAATGACCGCCATTTTATTCTTTAGGGTGTTAGAAAAAAAATATATATAATGTTTGGGGGTTTAAAGTAATTTTCTAGCAAAAAAAAACTGTTTTAGTCTTGCAAACACCAAATCTAAAAAAAAATCAAGATCCTTAAAGGGGTGGTTCACCCTAAAAATGACTTTCTCTTATTCCACTGCCCCCCCACATTACAATATGATTATGCCTATTATCTTTTTTTTGATGCTGTACATACCTTGGTACAGCTAATTCACCCGTGGCTTCCGGGTTGCGAGTCCCGCGGGAGTGGGCGTTCCTAACATGCTGGTGATTGACGTTTTGACAAAAAACGAGCTCCCCCCGTCGCGTAAGCCACGTCATGATTGACGAAAGGAGCCGAACGGCGATGCGCAGGCGCAGTATAGCGCCGACTCGCCGTTCGGCTCCTTTCGCCAATCGTGACGCAGCTTACGCGACGGGGGGAGCTAGTTTTTTGTCAAAAAGTCAATCACCAGCATGTTAGGAACGCCCACTCCCGCAGGACTCGCAACCCGAAAGCCATGGGTGAATTAGCTGTACCAAGGTATGTACAGCATCAAAAAAAAACTAATATGCATAATCGTATTGTAATGTGGGGGGCAGTGTAATAAGAGAAAGTCGTTTTTAGGGTGAACCTCCCCTTTAAGTGTTTAAAATCCCTTATGGTACATTTTAGGATGTACCACTCTCTCTTTGTTCTCTTTTCTTTCCCTTTTACCTCTCTCTATCGGCTGCGAAAAGGCTGGGAAAGCGGTGTGGTCTCCAGGAACAGCCCAGGATTCGGCGACCCCTGGCAAATTGTCATTCGACCCCCCAGGTTGAGAACCACTGTTCTAGAGGGAGTTCTACCCCTGGATTTTTTTGGTTACCTTCTACTATGTATATAGTTGTAATCTATGAATTTCCAGATATATATGCAGTGTGTGGACCATGCTAAGGCTGGGTTCACACTACGGTTTTCCCGTCCGTCAGCCGCATACGATTTATATGAAAAAACGTATGCGGCTGAAACGGACGGGAACGTATGGAACCGCACACATGTGCGTTTTCCATTGACATTAATGTTAAAGGAAAACGTATGCGTTTGCCATACTGTTTTAAAAACGACCGCAAAACCGTGGTTGAACACGGTTTTGGGTACGTTTAAAAAACGTTTTGCCAGCAAATCGTACGCACCCGGATGCATCTGAGTGCATACGATTTGCAATGCATTCTCTATCTATACGTTTTCCCGTCCGGGCCCGTACGTTTTCAATACTGAAATCGTATGCGGCTGACGGACGGGAAAACCGTAGTGTGAACCCAGCCTAAGAGAGTGAAATGTATTCCTTCATTTTTAACTTTCCCGCTCATCCTGATGAAGCCTCACAGCGAAACGTGTAGACGACGCTTTGGGGATATTTCCTATATTTTCACATCCCTTATGGTTTTTGGTTTTGTATATTGATCTGTTTTTTGTATTTTTTCTATTTTTGTAATACACTACTTTATTATTTACAATCCTGTCTGTTTTGCCTTCAAAGTCCGACCAGTGATTACCCTTTTTGAGTAATTTTATTTTTCCAAATTTACAGATGTGGCAGTGTGAGTGCCTCCCTCTTTTTCCTATATTGATGTATGGAAAGGAGACTGATGTAAGGGGAACTCTGTGGCCTCTGATGTAAGGGGGAACTCTGATGTAAGGGGTGCTCTGAGAACCCTGATTTAAGGGGAAACACTGAGAACTCTGTATGGTGAGAACACTGATGTAAGGGAAACACTGTGGCCTCTGGTGTAAAGGGGAACTCTGATGTAAGGGGTGCTCTGAGAATTCTGATTTAAGGGGGAACACACTGAAAATTCTGATGTACGGAAAGGGTTCTGGTGTAAGGGGAACACTGTGGCATCTGGTGTAAAGGGGAACTCTGATGTAAGGGGTGCTCTGAGAACCCTGATTTACCTTAGTGTGCTCACTCAGAGGCAGGAGAGAGAAAGGGGGAGACTTCAGTCACAGACAGGGGTGGATGGTGAGCTCACTCATCCCTTGGCAGTCAGCACCTCTCATCCAGACGTATCTGAGGCTGCTGGACTTCAAATTTCCAGCCCCTACTTTCCTTTCTGGAGGCACAGCGCCAGGGATTGGAGTGTAGACAGACACATATGGGTAGGGGCGGGAGGAGGAGGAGCAGATCAAAGCCTCTCTCCTCTCCCATCTGTATGTGGGGGAGGGTTGTTAGTGTTGGCTTTGGGCAGTGTGAAAGAGAGTGTAACAGACACTATTGGCTTACACAACTGCACAACAAGCTGCTCTGAGGATATAGGGGGCAATGCTATATACTCCTGACCAATCGTCTCTCTAACCGTTTGGCCTTGGATACTTTCTCCAACGTAGAGATGTTTATTCATTAAGGCGATTGTCTGATATTCAACTTAGTGACTATCGTTCATTTTCAACATCCAGCCTTAAAATTAGAGTCCTAGTCAGGATCTCATTATCTATTTATCTGGGTCCCCCCCATCCTGGGTCCACCACTTGAGTTCAGCCGTTGTCCACCGTTCATCCTCAAGCGGGACTTGGGCCTATCACATTATTGGTGCTGATTTTCCGGCTGCGGGTGGAGTGTTCCTCTCATACACTGCTCCCCCTTTGGACCTCTATCTGTGGTGGCCGTGAATGAACAAACTCTTTAATGGTTAGCTCTCTTATATACAGTACAAGGCATGTTTCAGTAATCACAGGAACAATCAAACTCTCCACCCCCAACATCACACCATGGGGGGGCTTCAATCACATTCTTTTAGATAATGACATCCAGTTGAGCTAATCATTAGTCATCCCCCCAGACTTCCCATCTCCGCAATTAGAGGAGGTAATTACTACAGCTTGACAAGTCACATTCCTTTACTAAACATAATTGACATGCTAATTCAATACATCTGAAGAGAGACGTCTGACCTTTAGAGTCACAACACATCTATACACAGTGGCCCAGATTCAAGAAGCACTTGCGCCCGCGCAACCATAGGTTACGCAGCGCAAGTGCTTACTTGCTCCGGTGTAACGAGTGCTCCTGATTCAGGAACCTCGTTACACCGACTGCAGGCTAAAATCTGCGCGGCATAAGGCTCTTATGCCTCGCAGATTTTAGGCTGCATTCTTGCAGGGGCCGGTAGGGGGCGCTCCCATTGTGTATCAGCGTGTAGTATGCAAATTGCATACTACCACTGATTCACAAACTTGCGCGGGCCCCGTGCAAGCCAGGTACGGAATTTCCGTACGGCTACTTTAGCGCAAGGCTGCCCCTTCTAATAGTAGGGGCAGCCTATGCTAAAGTATACCGCCCTTCCCGCGTTGCGACGTTCAAATGTTACGTCGTTTGCGTAAGTGCTTCGTGAATTGCGCTGGACGCCATTCACTTTGAAGCAAATGACGTCCTTGCGACGTCATTTGCCGCAATGCACGTCGGGAAAGTTTCCCGACGGAGCATGCGCTCTACGCTCGGCGCGGGAGCGCGCCTAATTTAAATGATTCCCGCCCCCGGCGGGATCATTTAACTTGCGCGCACTTACGCCGGGCAAATTTGCCGGCGCGCCCTCGCAGTTCACGGAGCTACTGCTCCGTGAATCGAGGGCAGCGCAAAATATTTGCGTGGGCGCAGGGCAAAATCGTTGCCCTGTGCCCGCTCAAATATAGCGCAGTTCTACTTTAATCTGGGCCAGTGAAAGGTCTTAGGAGCAGACCTGAATTAACACCTCTACAGCCTTACACAATGGACAATGGAATATCTTAGGAGTCTATTGTATTGACCTGGTGTGGGTCAACATTAACCAACAACTTGTAATATCTCAAGATATCCTGCAATACATGAATTATTATTTATCAGCCACCCTATGCCCAAAAGGGGAGTATCCCCCATCCCTCAAAAGTCTCTGGGCGTCACGGGTCATCTCGTTACATAGTCCATCCCTCCCCTGCTTTTCATTTCTTGATGCAAAACACCAAGATACCTGCATGTATATATATATGATTTCATAAACCTCCACTTTCTCCTGATGAAGAGGAATCACGCAAAAAAGCTTGAAACGCGTAGAGCTTCACCATGTACCTGCATGTACAAGAGTGTTGTAAATAAGTGATTTAATTATGTTCTCATACCCATGACATCGATTGAATATGCAGTGTTGACAGAAAATCTTCATGTATTAATGTTTTTATGATTTTATTAAACTAATATTTTTTTTATAATTAATAGTCTGCATACACTCATTTTTGGAGTTATTGCCCTTTAAAGTCCCATCAGAGGGTTTTCCTATACACAACTGCAGCCAACAACCCTGCTGGGAAGCCATCGTCTGGTCTGAATAATGTATCCGGGTTTCAGGCGTTCTGAATGAGGTGGCATCCCTAGGTGAGTGTCCTCCAAGTCATGCTCATATCACTACCGTGTCTCCACGAAAGTAAGACCTACCCCGAAAGTAAGACCTACACCGATTTTCAAGGAGGGCTGCAATATAAGTCTGAAAATAAGCCCTAGTATATGTGTTTCTGTAATCTATTCTGTAGTCAAATACCTTCGGTATACATCGCCACTCGGCACTCAGCTGATCTCCTCCTCTTCCCCTTCCTGTCAGCGGGGATCTCGTCCTCCCTCCCTCTGCAATTCTCAGATTGTCGCTGGCTATGAAAGCGCTGAGACGCACTCAGCTGATCTCCTCTTCTCCTGCTTGTCAGCGGGGATCTCGTCCCCCCTCCCTCTACAATTCTCGGATTGCCGCGGGCTATGAAAGCGCTGAGGCTGACTCAGCTGATCTCCTCTTCTCCTGCTTGTCAGCGGGGGATCTCATCCCCCCTCCCTCTGCAATTCTCGGATTGCCGCGGGCTATGAAAGCGCTGAGGCGGACTCAGCTGATCTCCTCTTCTCCTGCCTGTCAGTGGGGCATCTCGGCCCCCCTCAATCTGCAATGCTCTGATTGTGGAAGAGAGTTCTGGTGGGCTATAAAAGGCGCTGTAAGAAGGTATGTGACACAATTGAACAAAAACACACACCTTTTTCATTATATTATACTGTAATAGAGAGGATTCTTGGAGTTTACAACCACTTTTGATTCACTTCACACTGGGGTTTCCTGCCAGGCAGGGAGGGAGAGGGAGCAAGAAGACAGCAGATTAAATGGCAAGCCCTAACTGTGTTTTTGATTAACAAAATTAATATAATACCCAGGCTTATTTTTGGGTAAACACGGTAGTTGGTTCTGCCCAGCAGAGATGGACTGGCCATTGGGACTACAGGGAGTTTCCCGGTGGGCCGATGGCTCAGTGGGCTGGCTTCAGTGACAGCTGACCTCTGCCTCCTCCGTCTCTCCCTTCCCTCAGCACTCATCTCCTCTCCCTGCCTACAGCGCTCACCTGGGGGGAACAAAGAAGCAGGGGGAGGACTAGAGAAGCAGGGGGGATGACAGAGGAGCATTGGGGAGGGGACAGACAGCTGACTCAACAGCTATGGCCTGGGAGTTTCTCACTTCTGCCTAATCTTGTCCCATAAGGGGGGCACCGAACTGATTCTTTGTCCCGGGTGAAATAATGTCTAGCTTCCCCACTGGTACTGCCTATAAGAGTACCAGTACCAGCCATTCTACTCTAATAAAGTAGAACGACTAGTGAAGGTGGAGAGGGGGCTTGGGTGACCTGCTGCCCAGACATTGCCTCAAAATATTCAAGGACTGTCCATCTTGCCCACTTCATGGGTTGTTCTTTCCTGACCCATCTCTAAATATATAGAGGAAGACTGTTCATGGCCCAAATCTATAATGCTTTTTAGTGTTACTGCACATGTGATAGTCCACTCAAATAAGGTTGATGTTGCGATTCCAGGACATGGCTCTTGACATCAGGAGAAAAGAGGACCAAAATGTTGGGCTGCCCTGGCAAACTTGGGACAGTTGGCATCTATTTTCCTGTTTGATGTGTGTAGAGTATTGGCTGTGTGTATGCCGGCTTTGCCATCACCAGACACAATGTAAAAATAATTTCCCTCTCTACAGGGATGATGTAAGAAAGGAGAGTGAAGCATTGGGAGATGATGTCATCTCTCTGCTGCCCCCGTCTGCACAGTAATAGCAGTCTTCTATTAGATGCAGAAATGCGATGATGCAGGGGGGCGGTGAGAGACAGTGGCGTCTCTAGATTTCATATTTAGGGGGGGCACAGGGACAAAAGTAGGGGGTAACTATAAAATGCAATATATATATATATATATATATATATATATATATATATATATATATATATATATATATATATATATATATACACACACACACATATAAATACACAGTGTCTTGGAAAAGTATTGGTGGATGCAGCCAGTTGGAGGGGAGGACAGAGTGGGAGCAGCCAGGTGGAGGGGAGGACAGAGTGGGAACAGCCAGGTGGAGGGGAGGACAGAGTGGGAGCAGCCAGGTGGAGGGGAGGACAGAGTGGGAACAGCCAGGTGGAGGGGAGGACAGAGTGCGAGCAGCCAGGTGGAGGGAAGGACAGAGTAGGAGTAGTCAGGTGGCGGGGAGGACAGAGTGGGAGCAGCCAGGTGGAGGGAAGGACAGAGTAGGAGCAGCCAAGTGGAGGGGAGGACAGAGTGGGAGCAGCCAGGTGGAGGGGAGGACAGAGTGGAAGCAGCCAGGTGGAGGGGAGGACAGAGTGGGAGCAGCCAGGTGGAGGGGAGGACAGAGTGCGAGCAGCCAGGTGGAGGGAAGGACAGAGTAGGAGCAGCCAGGTGGCGGGGAGGACAGAGTGGGAGCAGCCAGGTGGAGGGAAGGACAGAGTAGGAGCAGCCAAGTGGAGGGGAGGACAGAGTGGGAGCAGCCAGGTGGAGGGGAGGACAGAGTGGAAGCAGCCAGGTGGAGGGGAGGACAGAGTGGGAGCAGCCAGGTGGAGGGGAGGACAGAGTGGGAGCAGCCAGGTGGAGGGGAGGACAGAGTGGGAGCAGCTAGGTGGAGGGGAGGACAGAGTGGGAGCAGCTAGGTGGAGGGGAGGACAGAGTGGGAGCAGCCATGTGGAGGGGAGGACAGAGTGGGAGCAGCTAGATGGAGGGGAGGACAGAGTGGGAGCAGCTAGGTGGAGGGGAGGACAGAGTGGGAACAGCCAGGTGGAGGGGAGGACAGAGTGGGAGCAGCTAGATGGAGGGGAGGACAGAGTGGGAGCAGCTAGGTGGAGGGAAGGACAGAGTGGGAACAGCCAGGTGGAGGGGAGGACAGAGTGGGAGACACTAGGTGGAGGGGAGGACAGAGTGGGAGCAGCGAGGTGGCGGGGAGGACAGAGTGAGAGCAGCCAGGTGGAGCGGAGGACAGAGTGGGAGCAGCTAGATGGAGGGGAGGACAGAGTGGGAGCAGCTAGGTGGAGGGGAGGACAGAGTGGGAGCAGCTAGGTGGAGGGGAGGACAGAGTGGGAGCAGCCAGGTGGAGGGGAGGACAGAATGGGAGCAGCCAGTGATAAGGTCCTATACCTCTATGGAAGTCTGCATCCCTGCCCCCCTCATCCCCCTCACTCCCCCAACCTGGAGGCAAGTTCTTACCTTTGAGGATAATAGAATCACTGGCTCCCTCCACCCGACAGCCTCATGGTCTCTGTTCTCCTCTCTTCCTCTTCCTCTTCCCCCTCCAGCTCGGCATGTTGGGGGCTGCAGTCCTCTCAGGGAATCATCCTGGGGCCTGATGGTATCCAGGACTACATGTCCCATAATCCTCTAGCTGCTAGTTTCTCAGCCATAGGCTTTGAATGTAGCCAATAGGAGTGGACATTGCTGGCCGATTGTGCAAAATATGTGTCACTGGCGCAGAAAACTATTGTGTCAAACCAAATAAATGTTTTGCTGCAGCTAAGTGTTTCCTTCCAATTAGGTGGGATACTGAATACAAGAAAATATATGAGTGATAGCTGCACTAACCTTCAAAAATCACTATGCATATCCAAGTGAATATTTTTACCACTTTGTGTCTAAAAATCATGAATCAATTTAAAATGAATATATTATATAGGACCAATCCCCAAATCCTGTTTAGTCTCTAAATTATCAAGTACCATAAAAAAAATCAAACACTATATGAAATAAATTTAAGCACCAAAGAAAACCAAAAACGACAAAAAATAAAAAAATATAGAAAAACGATATGAAGTCCCAGTGATTATTTCCAGTGCTATTCCACTGTGTTCTTATATGATTAATCCCTCATCTGTGACTTTGTTATCTGTTCACCAATTCGTGAAAATAATATTTTAACTTGTAAACACCAAATCTCAGAAAGAGGCTTGGGGGAGTGCTTAAAAAAACGCTTGTGACCTCAAACACTCATAACTGCTGCTAAAGTCACATAAACTCGGTATGTAAAAGCTGTAAAACAGAAATCACCATTTATTGTTACCAGGAATCAATAAATCGTAATGGAAAATGTAACAAATATTGTTTAGGGGAAGAAAAAAAGATTTTATTGTGAATATTATCAGAATGCAACATTTCCAAAGAAAAACTTCTAAATCTGGGGACTGTTCCTGAAAATTAGGCAAGCTCTGCAGCAGAGGCATAACTAGAACCTTCAGGGCCCTAGTGCAAGAAACCATGAAGGGCCCCCCTGAACCCCGGGCGAACTAGCTTCATGCTTTGGGGGGGCCCATGTATCACCCCTGTACACAGGTTCAAGTCCTGGGGGAAAAAGTGTGGGAACTCCCACCCAAGATCCACTCCCCCACCAAAAAAAAAAATGATACGCTCATATGCATAATTACTAAAACGCATGTTTGTTTTTTTCGATCCACTGTACCTTAGTAATCCTTTATGTTACTGGCCGCCTCCTGTATATGGATTCATCGGGTAGTGTGTGGATATTGCGTCACTTCCTCGATGCAGAGGAGCAAGTTCTTTCTAAATCCTGCGATAACTGGCGGCAGACCTCCGCAATGTCTCCTGGGAACAATGACAAAAGCTCCCAGAAGACATTGCGGCATCGAGGAAGTGACGGAATACCCGCACACTACCCGATGAATCCATATACAGGAAGCGGCCAGTAACATAAAGGATTACTAAGGTTCACCTGCCCCTGACAGTGACTCGAGCTGGGCATCACCGCTTAGTGAAGGATTGGCTCGGGCGGCTCCGCTGCTCTAGTCCTGCAAAGGGAACTGAGTTCCTGCTGTGAAAAAAGTGCAGGAACTCCATTCCCACGCGTTCCCGCAGGACTTGAGCCCTGCACGTACACCTGAAAAGGAGGGGAAGTGGGGGTGACATATAGAGGAACTGATCCACTTTATTTTCTTCCTGCATCTGCTAAATGCCAGTGGGAAGGAGAGAAGTAAGATTTTAGTGGCTGCAGAGGGAAAATGGAGGGGATTGGTTCTGCTATATGCCGTCCCCACTCCCCCTCTAATCCAGGTGTACAGGGATGACACATGGGCCTCCTAGAGCATGGGGCTGGGATGAGTGGCAGCAGTGGTGGCAGTAGTGGGGTGATGGAATGGAATGAGTGGCAGTGGTGGTGGTGGGATGGGGTGAGTGGCAGTGGTGGTGGGGATGAGATGAGTGGCAGTGGTGGTGGGGATGAGATGAGTGGCAGTGGTGGTGGGGGGATGGGATGAGTGGCAGCTATGGTGGCATGGAATGGGATCAATGGCAGCAGTGGTGGTGATGAGATAAGATGAGATGGGAAGAGTGGCAGCTGTGGTGTTGGGGGATGGGACAGTGACAGCAGTGGTAGTGGGGAGGGAATGGGATCAGTGGTGGTGGGATGGGATAGGATAAGTGGCAGCAGTGGTGGTGGGAGGGGGAGGGAATAAGTGGCAGCAGTGGTGGGGGGAGGGAATGGGATCGGTGGTGATGGAATGGGATGGAATGGTATAGGATGAGTGGCAGCAATGATGTGGGGAGGGAATGGGATCAGTGTTGATGGAATGGTATAGGATGAGTGACAGCAGTGGTGGGGAGGGAATGGGATCAGTGTTTACTGGAATAGGAAAGGATGAGTGACAGCAGTGGTGGTGGGGGGTGGGATCAGTGGTGATGGGATAGGATGAGTGGCAGCAGTGGTGGTGTTGGGGGGAGGGAATGGGATCAGTGGTGGTGGGGGGATATGAATGGGACCTTATCATTTACAGTGGGGATCGAAAGTTTGGGCACCCCAGGTAAAATTTGTATTAATGTGCATAACGAAGCCAAGGAAAGATGGAAAAATCTCCAAAAGGCATCAAATTACAGATCAGACATTCTTATAATATGTCAAAAAAAGTTAGATTGTATTTCCATCATTTACACTTTCAAAATTACAGAAAACAAAAAAATGGCGTCTGCAAAAGTTTGGGCACCCTGCAGAATTTAGACCTGCCAGTGTCATGGATTGTTCTCAATCATCGTCTGGGAAGACCAGGTGATTTCACTCTCAAAGGGTTTAAATGCCCAGACTCATCTGACCTTGCCCCAACAATCAGCACCATGGGTTCTTCTAAGCAGTTGTCTAGAAAATGAAAATAGTTGACGCTCACAAAGCTAGAGAAGGCTATAAGAAGATAGCAAAGCGTTTTCAGATGTCAATACCCTCTGTTCCTCGGAATGTAATTAAGAAATGGCAGTCATCAGGAACAGTGGAAGTTAAAGCAAGATCTGGAGGACCAAGAAAAATATCAGACAGAACAGCTCGCAGGATTGTGAGAAAAGCAATTCAAAACCCACGTTTGACGGCACGATCCCTCCAGAAAGATCTGGCAGACACTGGAGTTGTGGTACACTATTCCACTATAAAGAGATACTTGTACAAATATGGTCTTCATAGAAGAGTCATCAGAAAAAAACCTCTTCTACGTCCTCACCACAAAAATCAGCGTTTGAAGTTTGCAAATGAACATATAGACAAGCCTGATGCATTTAGGAAACAAGTTCTGTGGTCCGATGAGGTGAAAATATAACTTTTTGGCCGGAATGAGCAAAGGTACGTTTGGAGAAGAAAGGGCACAGAATTTAATGAAAATAACCTCTGCCCAACTGTGAAGCATGGGGGTGGATCAATCATGCTTTGGGGTTGTATTGCAGCCAGTGGCACAGGGAACATTTCACGAGTAGAAGGAAAAATGGATTCAATAAAATTTCAGCAAATTTTGGATGGTAACTTGATGCCATCTGTGAAAAAGCTGTGAAAAAGCTGAAGTTAAAGAGAGGATGGCTTCTACAAATGGATAATGATCCTAAACACACCTCAAAATCCACGGGGGATTACATCAAGAGGCGTAAACTGAAGGTTTTGCCATGGCCTTCACAATCTCCTGACCTCAACATAATTGAAAATCTATGGATAGACCTTAACCACTTAAGGACCGCCCAATGTATACATACGTCCACAGAATGGCACGGCTGAGCAGATGGACGTACCAGCACGTCCTGTACATCTACCCAGCTGTGGGTCGCGGGCGCGCGCCTGTGGCCCGGTCTGATGCTCCGGGACCATGGGACCAGCGGACCCGATCGCCGATGGGGTCCCGCGATCGGTCCCCGAAACTGAAGAACGGGGAGAGCTGCGTGTAAACACGGCTTCCTCGTGCTTCACTGTGGCGGCTGCTTTGATCGTGTCATCCCCTTTATAGGGAGACACAATCGATGACGTCACTCCTACAGCCACACCCCCCTACAGTTGTAAACACACACTAGGTGAAACATAACCCCATCAGCTCCCCCTTGTGGTTAACTCCCAAACTGCAACTGTAATTTTCACAATAAACAATGCAATTTAAATGCATTTTTTGCTGTGAAAATGACAATTGTCCCAAAAATGTGTTAAAATTGTGCGAAGTTTCCACCATAATGTCGCAGTCACGAAAAAAAATCGCTGATCGCCGCCATTAGTAGTAAAAAAAAAATTTTTTAAAAAAAAATGCAATAAAACTATCCCTTATTTTGTAAACGCTATAAATTTTGCGCAAACCAACCGATAAACGCTTATTGCGATTTTTTTTACCAAACATATGTAGAAGAATACGTATCGACCTAAACTAAGGAAAAATAATGTTTTTTTATATATTTTTGGGGGATATTTATTATAGAAAAAAGTAAAAAATATTGAATTTTTTTCAAAACTGTCGCTCTATTTTTGTTTATAGCGCAAAAAATAAAAACCGCAGAGGTGATCAAATACCACCAAAAGAAAGCTCTATTTGTGGGAAAAAAAGGACACCAATTTTGTTTGGGAGCCACGTCGCACGACCGCGCAATTGTCTGTTAAAGCGACGCAGTGCCGAATGGCAAAACCTGGCCGGGTCCTTTAGCTACTTTTTTGGTCGGGGTTTAAGTGGTTAAAAGAGCAGTGCGTGACAGACAGCCCAGAAATCTCAAAGAACTGGAAGACTTTTGTAAGTAAGAATGGGCAAAGATACCTCAACAAGAATTGAAAGATTCTTGGCTGGCTACAAAAAGCGTTTACAAGCTGTGATACTTGCCAAAGGGGGCAGTACAAGATATTAACTCTGCAGGGTGCCCAAACTTTTGCAGACGCCATTTTTTTGTTTTCTGTAATTTTGAAATAAAATCTAACTTTTTTTTACATATTATAAGAATGTCTAATCTGCAATTTGATGCCTTTTGGAGATTTTTCCATCTTTCTTTGGCTTCGTTATGCACATTAATACAACTTTTTACCTGGGGTGCCCAAACTTTCGATCCCCACTGTAACATTATCTTTAACTCCAAGCAATGGCTCTACAATGAACCAATCCCATTTCTCCTCCCTGTAATGTCACCAGTTTCTGGACGGAGTTCTTGAATCTTGTGATTCTCCCCGACATATTTTTATACAACCTCCCCCTACACATAACCCAGCATGGAGAGGCTCAGTGAAGGTGGTGGTGAAGGTGTGGAGGTGTCGGATCGGGTCACACAGATCATAAAAGGAGATCTTCCCGGCCTCATAATCCAGATATATCCTGACTCTGTTACTGGAGATATCGGTGGGTAAGGAGGTCTCTATATTGCCATGTCTCACAGAATACTGATTACCACACCTGAGCAAACCCCAGGACTTGTTATTTCTTCCTATTCCTTCTGAAAAAATGGTCCTCTCTATACTGGGGTAACACATCCCGACTATCCAAAAATCTGATCCCGCGACATCCACTTCCCAGTAATGTCTCCCTGAGGAGAAACTCTGACTGCTCATCACCCGAGGATATTCTATAAATCTCTCTGGTGTTTCTGGGCGCTTCTGGTTTCTATCTGACCAGGATAACATTTTCCTGTCACCCGATATCTGTAGATCATTATAAGCTGTATTTACATCCAGTAATATGTCTGCAGCTCCCTGTATATAGAAGTATACATTTACCTCTGTTATTATATCAGATAAACCTGTGTGTAAGACCCCCGCCACACCCAGACCCCCTCCATCATGGAGGAGCTTCTCATGTCTCTCTCTGTCCTCATTATCTCCATCCTCAGTATCACACAAGTCACCTGTGTCTGATTCCTGTAAGACAGTCAGTGGATCCGTCATGTTACACAGCTCCTCAATGTGACGCATCTTCCTGGACAGCTCCTCCTTCTTTATTTCCAGATCCCGGATGGAGATGGAGATCCGCTCCGCCCTCCCGGAGATTTCCCTCAGGACTCTCTTCTCCAGATCTTCCAGACGTCTCCTGAGGTCTCTAAACAGGACAGTGACTCTCTCGGTGTCACCAGCTGCTTCTTCTTCTACTTTCCTCCTGTGTTCCTGCAGGATCTCGACTATTTCCTCCGTCTCCTCGCTCTTTGTCAGAAGTTTCTGCAGAACATTCCTCAGTGTCTCCTTCTTCTTCCCAGAAGCCTCATCCAGTGACTCCATCTCATGTCCTTTATGTCCTCCAATCATAGAGCAGGACACACAGATACAGGTCTCATCCTCAGTGCAGTAATACTCCAGGATCTTCTTATGGACGGAGCATTTCCTGCTCTCCATGGACAAGGTGGGGTCACATAAGATGTGTTCTGGGGACTTGTTGTGGACTCTCAGGTGTTTATCACACAGAGAAACCTCACAGTGTAGACAGGATCTAACAGCAGGTACAGGATAGTCCACACAGTAAGTACAGAAGACCCCAGACTCCTCCTGATTTGGCTGAGCAGACAGGAAATTCTCCACTTTGTTTCGCAGTGTTATGTTTCTCTGCAGTGCAGGACGACTCCTGAACCTTTTTCTACATACAGAACAGAAGAAATCTCCAGACCCCTCCTGTGTATCCAGCACACGATCAATACAGACCCGGCAGAAGTTGTGTCCACATCTCAGCTTTACAGGATCAGTATAAATGTTCAGACAGATAGGACATGTCGGCTTAAGTCTCGGATCAGTAGATAGCGTCTCTGAACGTCGAGTGGGGTAATAGTCATCAATATCCACTAAGATTACATCTTCAGACATTGCTGAAATTACAAAAACATTAAGTCATGGTTGGCTATTCTTACAGGACATAAATAACATAAACATGATGTCCTTCTATAGTAAAGTGTCAGCTGATCACACTAATGAGTCACATGGTATACTGACTCAGCCATCACTATACTATGTAACTGCCTGATCATTTTAAAATAAACCTGTCTTGGGTCCTTTAGAAAAAATCATAAGGTAGACCTAACTTCCACCCTCCCCAGTATCACATATATACCTTACCTTTTGCTCCTTTGACATTCTGTATGGTGGCTGGGAAACTGAGAATGTGAAACATTGTGTAAGCTTTGAGTAAATCTAGTCAGAGCTTACACAGGGCTAAGGGCTCTCCCTACACCCACATGACAGTGAAATGCCAATCACCAAAACATTTATATGTGAGGAAGGGAAGTGAGTGACCCAGAGTTAAGTTTGTCCTTAAATCAATTCATGTTTATATGTGTTCTACTATTGTTACTATTGTACACGTTACTGGAATGCATTGATATGACCTTGTATGAAGGCAGGTGCAGTCTGTATTCTCCATTGCTGGTGGCGCTCGACTGCAGTGGTAATGCAGTGGGGGAGGAAGTCAAGAGGAGCTTGGTTCCTCTATGATTTCCTTGGTCCTAGGGAGGCAGCTATCTGCTTGGATGCTGGTGCCCCATGTGGCTTTGGCAGCCATCTTGGGTCGGGCAGAGTCTATTTAGGACTCTGGCTCCAGGGCTTGATGCGCTTTTTGTAGGTGGCTAGCATAATGAATGGATCCCCATCTGTCAGGGACAGTACTAGAGATGAAAGATGTTCCAGAGGAGTAGGAACAGTGCAGGCACTAGCATAGTTGCTCATCTTACTTTAAAAAAGTAATTAGTTACAGTTACAAATTACTTCTCCGAAAAAGTAATTGCGTTAGTGACTCAGTTACTACATTGAAAAAGTAATTAGTTACTCAGCAAAGTAACTGACTTTTTTACATAACAGTATTTTCCGGCGTGTAAGACGACCCCCCCCCCCTAATTTTCCAATGAAAACATTGTATTGGGCTATACTCGCCGTATAAGACTACCCCCTACCTTACACAGGGATGCAGTCTTGTAGCTCCGATCCAAGCCCAATGTCTAAAGGGAGCTATGGATTCTCTGGAAGACTTAGATGCAGGTCCATCCTCTCTTCATGGTGGAGGTGAGCAGGCACTGCAGCAGATCCCCTTGGTTTCTCTCCTGATGGCTCTGATCCCTGCAGGCTGAGAGCTCAGACCCCATCTATAGGTCTGCACTCTCCTCTTTCCTTGCTCAGTTTCCCCAGAACATAGTGACACTTCCTCCTAGGTGCAGCCACTTCTAAACTCCTATTAATCGAAGTCCACACACAGTCTATTAGCCTCAATTAAAAAGTACAGTGCAGAAAAAAGTGACATCCATTGCAGTATGCACTGAGCCAATCGCGGCGGGCGATGCATTCTGTTGCTGAATACAGCACTTGTTAAGCCTGCTCAGATTGGCAGAGGCTTGTGACATCATCAGCCCGTACCGCTCCAATCCGAGCAGGCTTAACAAGCTCTGTATTCAGCAGCAGGATGCATCGCCCGCCGGGATTGGCTGAATGGTGCATACTGTATGTAATTACTCTGCTGCCATCTAGTGGCGGTAGATGTAATTGCGGTATCGCCGCCCAAGTAATGGGAAGGCCGTTGCCGAGAGGGGAATAGTAATCGTTACCCTCAAAAGGGGCATCGTTAGGTAACGGCGTTTATTTAAACGCCGTTACTTACAACACTGGGGACTAGGTCTACATACTAGGAAGCCTTACCTGTTAAATTAGGACTGGCCACTCCTTGTGGCAGATGCTGTCAGCGTTCTCCATTCTTTATCTCATGGGTCCATCGCTGTCTCAGTTGTAAGTGGCTCGGGTTGGGTGTACTCCCTCGATGGGCCGTTTGTACTGCTGAACTTTTCTATAATATACCGTATTTGCCGGTGTATAAGGCGACCGGGCGTATAAGACGACCCCCTCATTTTACATTTTTTTAAGATTTTTTGCCTGTACTCACTGTATAAGATGACCCCCCTTCTGAGGCTTCCAACGCTTCATATTTCTTCCTTCTGGAGCCATATTCTTCTTCATTCTTGCTGAAGCTGGAGCCAATCAGAGCGAGCGATGTATTCTATTAATGAATACAAAGCCTGCTTGGATTGGCAGAGGCTGTAACATCATCAGCCCACGCCTCTCTGACTCTCAAAACCAATTCGAGCAGGCTACTGTATGTAGGCTGCTCGGATTGGCAGGGGTTGTTACTCCAATCCGAGCAGGCTATGTATTCATTTGAATACGCCGATTGACTCGTTTTTGTGCATGTATCCATGTAAGTTGTCCACGTGTCCTTAGCCCATCCCTTCCCTCTCCCTCTCTCTCCTTCCTCATGTGTATTTTATATGTTTTTCTCTCCTTTTGTACATCTCCCTCCCATTTGTCATCAGTGATCTCTCTACTGTGACTATGTTGAGTAGGGGGTGTTTTTGTAGTCCCTATTGTGGGATCTACAGTACACCTTCCCTACCTTGTGCATTATACTAACACTTTACTGTCACTACAAACAGCGATGGTTGAGCATTATTTTATATTTGTTTATATATATCTTTATATATGTACATTGTTTGTGCAATTCATGCAACCTTGTACAACTTTTCTTCGGCACCACTATTGTTGTCATTGTCGCTGTGCACATCTTTTTGGCTGCATTGGTATTACTTCCAGCTACCACTACCCTCATTCATCATTTTTTATTAGTATTTTACTATCATATTATTTTTATTTTATTTTATTTTTAGTTTTATTTTTATTTTTATTTTCCTTTTCATTTTCATTTTCCTTTACTCTTTTATTTTTATACTTATTTATCTTTCTTCTTCTTCCTTTTCTTCTTCTTTTTGTTTTTCTTGTTCTTCATTTTCATTTCTATTTCCATTTTTATTTTTTTGTTTTGCTTAATCCTGTTTGGGGGAGGAGTCTGGACGGCCTCTGGGAGTGTCTCTGTGGTTGGTGGTAGGCGGTGCCTGGGCCTACATGTTTTCCTATTTAATCAGTGGAAGTGGTTGGTCATGTCACTGCTGGGCTCTGAGGAAGAGGTCTCTGTTACCTCGAAACGCGTCAGCCAGCAGCAACGCACCTCGCCACCCCCCCCCCCCCTACAGTCTGGAGTGTGGTTTGAGGGGTATTTTAACTACAATTATCGTTTGACAAGCCTTTTATCATTCTTTGTTTGTGAGTAGTTTTCATTTTTTTTATTATTCCATTAAAATTTGCCAAACGGTAGTACACGAGGCTGGTGCGCCTTTCTTTCTCCCTTTTTGTCTTCTATCAGGATTTCCCCATCCATGAAGGGCAGCAAGGCCTCTGTCACTACGGTTTTTTGGACACTCAAGGAGAACTGTATGTAGACATCTGACTGATTATCAAGGATCCCACTTGTGCGCAGGAGTTTGTGTTTTTGTCAGTATTGTGATTTTATGGGGGCCCGACCAGGGGTGGAGGCAGTCTGCTCCCCATTACAAGCTTCCATGCCATCCTTGAATGATGAGGAGTACCGACAACTGCAGAAACAACTGACTATTCTCTTCCAAGACTATACTCTGCCATAGTATTGCCTTCTCTAGCTACTGGAGAAACACCTACTGGTCTTTTCCACTACCCTGAGAACTAAGAGTGCACTGAGGCAATAGACCACCTAATTCAAGCAGAGGAAAGAGGGTCTTCCCCCTCAATCCAGCCAAAAAGCAGGGAAACACGCTGCTCTAGGTGAGTGCGGTTAGGTGGGTGGGACTCCTCATACGGGTACACGCCTCCGTTTGAATGAGCCATGAATGAGCTAATGTGAAGAGAATGGGTGCACACCAACATAGTAAAAGTGTATTGTAGCACCATCTAGTTAGTAGGTGCTAGAGTGAGGGTTTTTCTCGAGAGTAGGAAATTTAGGCAGGCCTAGTTGGTGGCTAGGCCTGTTTGTTTTCATTCTGGGCTATATATACTGAGGTGTATATAGAAGTCCCAAGCAAGTTGCACTGAATATTCCTGGGCATTCCATATTTTCCCTATTCCCATCCAAGTTAAATCCACTCAATAAAAAACAAAAAGAAAATCTATAGACTGTTCTATGTCTCTGAGTGACTGAGCGATGAATGCTGGGTTGGGCAGGGTGACAGGCGAACCATATATTTGGCAATTCAATAAAAGTGCATGACACACACCACAAGTACATCAGCCGGTACAGAGGTTGACGCGTTTCACACAACTGCATTGTGCTTACTTACCTCAATCCAGTCCCAATGGCATGAGCCATAACAGAAGGCCTTTGAAGCTCTGAAGCGAAACTTGACTGTGATTACTTAACCACTTAAGGACCTGCTCATGTATATATACGTTCTGTTTTTAAAGATGGATATCTCGGTAACGGCAGCAGCTGCTGCCACAACCGAGGTATCCATCTTTAGCATGAGCGGTCCTTTAAACGATAACGGCAGTCTCCGTGGCGGATTTGCCGTTATCGTCGGCGGGAGAGGGCCCCCCCTCCCGCCGCTCTCCCGCGCTCTCCGCCGCTTACCGGAGCCGTCGGTAGCGGCGGAGGCGATCAGGTCCTTTAGCCTGCTGTGTGGGGATGCGAGTGAGGGCAAGATGGCCCCCACCCGTCCCCATAGCCTAGCAGGGCGGAAGTGACGTCAAAACGTCAGTCCCGCCCATGCGTCTTATGCCTCGTACACACGGGCAAACATGTACGATGAAAACGGTCCGCCGGACCATTTTCAGCGGACATGCCCGCCCGGAGATTTCTGTATGATGGCTGTACACACCATCATACAGAAATGAGAGACAATCCGCGCGGACAGACAGCGCGGTGACGTGTTCGCGACGCTGAAAGGTCAATGCTTCCACGCATGCGTCAAAGTCATTCGACGCATGCGAGGGATGGCGGCCGCTCGGACATGTACGGTAAGTCTGTACAGACGACCGAACATCCGACGGACAGGATTCCAGCGGGCATGTTTCTAAGCAAGTTAAGAAACATTTGCCCGCTCGAAAACGGTCTGGCGGGCAAATGTACACTGGAATCCTGTCCGATCGGCCGTACACACGACCGAACATGTCTGCTGAAACTGGACCAGTTTCAGCAGACATGTTCGGTCGTGTGTACGGGGCCTAGAAGGCACATTTTTTAAATGTCATTTTTTCAAATGACAAAATTTACATTTTTTTTTTTTTTTTAAGTCTAAATATGAGATGTGAGGTCTTTTTGACCCCAGATCTCATATATAAGAGGACCTGTCATGCTTTTTTCTATTACAAGGGATGTTTACATTCCTTGTAATAGGAATAAAAGTGATCACATTTTTTTTTTTTTTCAGTGTAAAAAATAATAAAATAAATAAAAATAAATAAGAAAACAACATTTTTTTTTTAAAGCGCCCCGTCCCGACGAGCTCGCGCGCAGAAGCAAACACATACGTGAGTAGCGCCCGCATATGAAAAAGGTGTTCAAACTACACAAGTGAGGTATCACCACGATCGTTAGAGCGAGTGCAATAATTATAGCCCTAGACCTCCTCTGTAGCTCAAAAGATGCAACCTATAGAATTTTTTAAACGTCGCCTATCGAGATTTTTAAGGGTAAAAGTTTAACGCCATGCCACGAGCGGGCGCAATCTTTAGGCGTGACATGTTGGGTATCATTTTACACGGCGTAACATTATCTTTCACAATATATAAAAAATTGAGCCAAATGTATTGTTGTCTTATTTTTTAATTAAAAAAGTGATTTTTTTTCCCAAAAAAGTGCGCTTGTAAGACCGCTGCGCAAATACGGTGTGACAAAAAGTATTGCAATGACCGCCATTTTATTCTCTAGGGTGTTAGAAAAAAATATATATAATGTTTGGTAATTTTCTAACAAAAAAATAAAAGTTTTAGTCTTGCAAACACCAAATCTGAAAAACACCTAAGGTCCTTAAGTGGTTAAAACCCTTCCAGGGGTTATATGGATTATATGGATGGGAGCTTACAAGACCAGGGAGTAGTTCTGACCCAGGAGCAGGAAGGATGTGGTGATTGCCTATTTCAGTCACAGCCTGTGACCAACAGAATAAACCCCCATATTTACAGTTCCTTTAAACTGAAGTTACTGGTTTTGGTGTGGCCCATTACATAACAGTTTTACTGAGTACCTCATGGGGGCAGAGATAATGGTCTTCATGGACAACAACCCCCTTGCTAAACTGGGGCACTTGAACAGAGGTTGGTCACCTGGATGGCTTATTTCAACTACAATATACATTACAAGCCCGGGAAGTTCAACGGGCATGCATATGCCCTCTCCCAGTATCTGGTGGAACAGCCAAGTGAGAATGTGGACTTGGGTCAGGAGGACCTGGAGGTGGCCCTCATTCTGTCCATGGCTGCTTCCTTCTTCTTCCTCTGGGTCCAACAACCAGTTCCCCAAGATAGGCCCATTGAAATCCATACTCTTTTCCGCTGACCCCAGTGTATGATGTGGTCTCAGAGTGCCCTGAACCCCCACAACTTGTTGAGACCCTGCATATTGAGTGGGGATTGTTCCACCAAACCTGTCTTCAACAGAGGGGACAATGATTCTGAGGATATTCTGCCTGTATGGGAAGTCGCTTTTGAATAGTACCTGCCTCCCATTGAACCCGGGCCTCTGCTCTCGATTGGTCCTAAACAGGAAAACATCAGTAAGAATAGTGAACATTGTTTTCCCTTGCATTGATGATCAGTGAAGTGCCCTCTAGATTGATGAAAGGTAGAAATTTCACCTTACATTGATGGTCAGTAGAGGAAGATCACCTTACATTGGGAACTCATTAAGCTAAAGGATCCTTTTCTTGGGGGTCAGTGGTAAGTAAGGATGAACTTCGAGTTCGAGTCAAACTCATGTTCGACTCGAACATTGTCGAACAATTTGGGGTGTTCGCGGCAAAGTCGAAAAGCCGCGGAACACCCTGTAAAAGTCTATAGAGAAATCTAAAGTGCTAATTTTAAAGGCTAATATGCAAGTTATTGTCATAAAAAGTGTTTGGGGACCCGGGTCCTGCCCCAGGGGACATGTATCAATGCAAAAAAAGTTTTAAATACTGCAGGAGCAGTGATTTTAATAATGCTTAAAGTGAAACAATAAAAGTAAAATATTCCTTTAAATTTCATACCTAGGGGGGGGTGTATAGTATGCCTGTGAAGTAGCGCATGTTTCCCGTGCTTAGAACTGTCTCTGCACAAAGTGTCATTTCTGAAGGAAAAAAAGTTATTTAAAATCACTTGCGGCTATAATGAATTGTCGGCTCCTGGCAATACAGAGAAAAGTCATTCATATAAAAAAAGCGTGGGGGTCCCCCCAAATTCAATTACCAGACCCTTCAGGCCTGGTATGAATATTAAGGGGAACCCCGCATCAAATAAAAATAAAAAAATACGTGGGGTGCCCCCAAATATCCAATCCAGACCCTTACATCAAAGAGGGGCGGGGTCACCCGCACGTCACTGGGGAAGCCTGGGCTTTCCCTTGCGTCAGAGTGGGATGGGGTCACGTGAAGGGTGGCCCTCACCTACATAAGCGATGTCACTGGCTGAAGCCGCGTCATTCCCGGGCTGTCTACTGTGGAGACAGGTGATGCGTGCGCTGGATGGACATCTCATTCGCTGCATCCTGGACCTGGATGAAGAGGAGATCTTCTCATCGATAGACCCCGGAGAGGAGATCACCCATTGCAGGATACCGATAGCGTTGGAGCAGAGACCGAAAGTGGATTACCACCGCTGTAATTTTTTTTTTAAATAAAGGACTTTCCCAACAGTGTCTGTGTTTTTTTTTTTACAATTATTTACACTTTCTTTGTGAAATGGTAGAGGTACAATGTACCCCATTACCGATTCACATGGGGGGGGGCGGGGTCTGGGGACCGGTCCCCTTTGTTAAAGGGGTTTTCCAGATTCCAAAAAGCCCCGCGTCCACAGACCCCCACAACCACCGGGCAAGGGTTGTGGGGATGAGGCCCTTGTCCCCATCAACATGGGGACATGGTGCTTTGAGGGGTCACAGACCCCCAAAGCATCCTCCCAATGTTGAAGGCATGTGGCCTTGTACGGTTCAGGAGGGGGGGCACTCTCTTGTCCCCCCTCTTTTCCTGCGGCCTGCCAGGTTGTGTGCTCGGATAAAGGGTCTGGTGTGGATTTTTGGGGGAAATTCCACGCCATTTTTTTTAAATTTGGGGTGGAGTTCCCCTTAAAATCCATACCAGACCTGAAGGGTCTGGAATGGATATTTGGGGGGAACCCCACATATTTTTTTTTAATTTTGATGCAGGGTTTCCCTTAATATCCATACCAGACCTGAAGGGCCTTGCAATTGAATTTGGGGGGACCCTACGCTTTTTTTTTTTTAAATTAATGACTTTTCTCTGTATTGCTGGGAGCCGACAATTCATTATAGCCGCGAGTGATTTTAAATGACTTTTTTTCCTTCAGAAATTACACTTTGTGCAGGGACAGTTCTAAGTATGGGAAACATGTGCTACTTTACAGGCATACTATACACCCAGCAGGTACGAAATTTAAAAGAATATTTCACTTTTATTGTTTCACTTTAAGCATTATTATAATCACTGCTCCCGAAAAAACTGCCATTTTGAAAACTTTTTTTGCATTGATACATGTCCCCTGGGACAGGACCCGGGTCCCCAAACACTTTTTAGGAAAATAACTTGCATATAAGCCTTTAAAATTAGCACTTTAGATTTCAAACGTTCGAGTCCCATTGACTTTAACAGGGGTTCTAAAGTTCACACCAACTTTTGGTCTGTTCACAGGTTCTGGTGCAAACTGTTCGGCTCATCCCCAGTGGTAAGAATACTCCTTACACTGTTGGTTAACATTAAGAATGCCCCTTACAGTGTGAGTCAGTGGGAAGAATCCCACCTATCTTGTTAGTCAGTGGCAAGAATGCTCGTTACATTGCAAATCAAAGGGAATACTATTTCTTACACTGGAGATCATTAGGAATTATGCTACTTACATTGCTAGTCAATGCCAATAACACTCTTGACATTGTTAGTCAATGGGTGCAATACTCGTTACATTGACAGTCAAAAGGAAAAATACTCCTTATGTTGATAGTCAATGGGAATAATACTACTTACATTACACTGGTGCTGGTGCAAAGTTTTGCATCAAAAATTGTAATTACACGCCCCTGTTAAACAGGGGCAGAAAAATTGGGCCTTAGCCACTGGTGCGGGTGCCCAGAACCAACAATGTTCTTACAAGCTATTAGCAAGATCATTGGGGAGGAAAAGGATATTCAGTCAGCATAACAGGATAGTCACTCAGCATCAGCATAGGCAGTCTCCAAGGGATCTGACATTTCAAAAAAATTATTCAGTACAGCATCAGGTGCTTGGTAGTGATCCAAGCCTGATTTTATGAAGGTCAGTCGATCGACGGAGTCGGTGGAGAGGCGCACCCTGTGATCGGTCACAAAGCCTCCAGCAGCACTGAATGTGCATTCTGAAAGAACGCTGGATGCAGGACAAGCCAGTAGCTCAATTGCGTACTGTGCAAGCTTTGGCCAGTGATCCATCCTCAAGTCCCAGTAAGCCAGAGGATTTTCGGTGGGAAAGGTGTCCAAGTCTGATCTTGCCCCTAGGTATTCCCGCACCATGTAAAACAGACGCTGGCCATGGTTGCTGGAACCGGTCATACCTTGGGGCTGCAGACTAAAAAATTGTCTGAACGCATCGGTCAGACGGCCACCTTCTCCACCGCTCCTTCTGCGACTCACCGAAGCCTCAGCAACACGTTGTCCAGGACCAGGATTTAGTAACCCCCCAGTCTCTGGGAACGCGTTGCACAGACCTGTCTGCAAGGCCTCCCGAAGATGTTTCATCTTCTGCTCCCTCTGCGCCGGCAAGATAAGGTCCGCAACCTTATTCTTGTAATGTTGATCAAGGAGAGTTGCCAGCCAGTAATGATCCCTCTCCTTGATAGCACGAATATGAGGATCCTTACACAGGCTTTGCAAGATCAGGGAGGCCATGCAGCGTAGGTTTGCTGAGGCATTCAGTGCAGAGTCCTCTGGGTCACTGAAGATGAGAGGATCTGCAGCCACCTCATCCCAGCCACGTACAAGTCCATGGGTTCCTTGGGACTGTAATTGATCCCTTGAAGACTGCTGCTGATGCTGAGTGCTAGGCTCCACCTCCATGCTGACACAATCCTCCTCCTCCTCGTCCTCTTTCTCTGTGTTAGGCGGGCAACCACTGTCTGGATAAAGGGGGCCTTGAGAGGTAAGGAAGTCCTCCTCTTCCTCCCTCTGTTCTGCCTCAAGGGCCCTGTCCATTATTCCATGCAGCGTGTGCTCCAACATGTGAATAGGAGGGACAGTCTCACTGATGCATGCACTGTCACTGCTCACCATCCTCGTGGCCCCCTCAAATGGTGACAGGACAGTGCATGCATCCCTGATCAAGGCCCACTGGCATGGGGAAAAAACCAAGCTCCCCTGACCCAGTTCTGCTGCCATATTGGCACAGATACTCATTGATGGCCCTCTGCTGCGTGTGCAGCCGCTGCAGCATGGCCAACGTAGAGTTCCACCTGGTGGGCATGTCACAGATTAGGCGGTTCTTGGGCAGGTTGTATTCCCTTTGGAGGTCTGCCAGCCGAGCACTGGCATTATATGACCTTCGGAAATGCACACAGACTTTTCTGGCCTGCTTCAGGACATCCTGTAAGCCCGGGTACCTGCCCAAAAACCGCTGCACCACCAAATTAAGGACATTAGCAAAACAGGGCACATGGGTCAGTTGTCCCTGTCGCAGGGCGGAGAGGAGGTTGGTGCCATTGTCGCAAACCACCATTCCTGGCTTAAGCTGGCGTGGCATCAACCACCTCTGAGCCTGCCCCTGCAGAGCTGACAGAACCTCTGCCCCAGTGTGGCTCCTGTCTCCAAAGCACACCAGCTCAAGCACCACATGGCATCTCTTTGCCTGCGTACCTGTGTAGCCCCTTGAACGCCTACGAAGCACCGCTGCTTCCGAGGACACATCAGCACAGGAAGAGGCCACAGAGGAAGAAGAAGAGGAGAGGGTGGAGGAGAGAGGTGTGTCACAACCAGTAGTAGCATTTTGGAGGCGTGGTGGCGGAACAACCTCCAACACTACTGTACCTTGCCCTGCGTCCTTCCCAGCTGCCAGCAGAGTCACCCAATGTGCCGTGAAAGATAGGTAATGTCCCTGTCCATGCCTGCTGGACCATGAGTCAGCGGTAATATGCACCTTACCACTGAATGCCCTGTCCAGCGAGGCATGGACATTGCCTTCCACATGCCGGTAGAGAGCCGGAATCGCCTTCCGTGAGAAAAAGTGGCGTTTGGGAACTTGCCACTGAGGTACCGCACATTCCACAAACTCACGGAAGGGGGCAGAATCTACCAACTGAAAAGGCAGCAGTTGAAGTGCTAGCAATTTAGCTAAGCTAGCATTCAAGCGCTGGGCATGTGGATGGGTGGGAGAGTACTTCTTTTGGTGCTGCAGAAGCTGGGGCAGGGAACTTTGCCTGGTAAAATCTGCCATCGGTGTACCGATAGTAGATTGCCCGCATGTACTAGGCTGTGACACACCTAATTCTACACCTTCAGTCCTATCAGTGCCGGCTTTTGAGAGGACTGAGGGTATAGTGGGGTTGGAGATCCCAGCTGATGAGGGGCAAGGGGAGGTCCGCTTTCTTCTTTGGTGTGGGTCTTTGAGGTACGCTTGCCAACGAACCGCAAGGCAGGTCGACATATGTCTGGTTAAGCATGTGGTGCCCAAGCAGGTGATGTTTTGGCCATGCAAGATACGCTTGAGACATATGTTGCAAATAGCAGCGGTGCGATCTGATGAACTTTTGGAATAATGCTGAGACACAGCAGCGCCCTACACATGCGTAGCTCTGCTTTGTGATGCAGTCGGTGTGCTGCCCTTAAGCTGGCCCCTGGAGGGCATCCTGCCTCGTTGGAGATGTGCCGCAAACTACAGAGCACAAGTGCAGTACACACCAAGTAGCTTCATGTGCAAACTACAGAGCACACGTGCAGTACACACCAAGTATCTTTATGAGCAAACTACAGAGCACACGTGCAGTACACACCAAGTTACTTTAGGTGCAAACTACAGAGCACAAGTGCAGTACACACCAAGTAGCTTTAGGTGAAAACTACTGAGCACAAGTGCAGTACACACCAAGTAGCTTTAGGTGCAAACTACAGAGCACACGGGCAATACACCACGTGAGAATACTGCAGCTACCGCAATCAACTGCCTGACAGTAAATTAGGAAGAACTGATGTAGCTAAACTATACAGGGTATAAATATATGTACAACACCTGGGATGCATATATATCCTCTACACACTGTAACTTTAACTGACAAGCCTGCCTGCTCTATCTACCTAGAAAAAAAGACACTCTCTCCTCTCTCTCTCTGACAGATCTCTAACCAGCACCGCAACACACTACACAAGGCCGCCCTGCAGGCGGCCTTTTATAGTGTGGGGCGTGTACTAAAGCCCTGAGCCATAATTGGCCAAAGCCACCCTGGCTTTGGCCAATTATGGCTCTCCGTTTTTTGCGCGCTGTGATTCATAGTGGTCATAGTGCATGTTTGGCCAGCAATGCCGCAGTGAATAATGGTCCGTGACGCGCCACTCGAATTTGGCGCGAATGGCCGGTAACGTCCGTCTTTCAACGAACGATCGAACATACGATGTTCGAGTCGAACATGGGTTCGACTCGAACACGAAGCTCATCCCTACTCAGAATGATTGAACGTCATTTCGGAATTTCAGACAAGATTTGTGTGACGGTGTGTATGCAACACAAGTTTGAGCCAAAATTCTGTCTAAAAAAAAAATCCACGGTTTCCTTGTACGCGGCATAAGTAAAAAAAAATAAAAAATGACTTACATTTTTAGTCATTGGGTAGAATGTTCCTTACATTGTTAGTTAATGGGAAGAATGCTCCATGTATTGGGGGGTTAATGAAAAGATTTATCCCTCTGAGGCCTCGTACACACGACCAGTTTCCTCGGCAGAATCCATCAAGAAACTTGGTGGGAGAGATTTTTTGCAGAGGAAACCGGTCGTGTGTACATTTTTCATCAAGGAAACTGTCGAGGAACTCGACGAGCCAAAAAGAGAGCAAGTTCTCTATTTCCTCGACAGGAGTCTCAAATTGGCTCGTCTAGTTCCTGGTCGGGCTGGTTTCCGACGAGAAACTCGAGCGTGTGTATGCTAAGAAACCTGCGCTTGCTCAGAATAAAGTATGAGACGGGAGTAAAATTAGCGTTTGTAATGGAGATAGCACATTCGTCACGCTGTAACAGACTGAAAAGTGCAAATCGTCTCTTAACAAACTTTTACTTAAAGCGGGAGTTCACCCATTTGTAAAAAAAAAATTTTTCTCCCCATAGCTTCCTGCTCGTTCGGTCTAGGGGAATCGGCTATTTGTATTAAAATATGAGCCGTACTTACCCGTTTTCGAGCTGCATCTTCTTCCGTCGCTTCCGGGTATGGGTCTTCGGGAGCGGGCGTTCCTTCTTGATTGACAGCCTTCCGAGAGGCTTCCGACGGTCGCATCCATCGCGTCACTCGTAGCCGTAAGAAGCCGAACGTCGGTGCGGCTCTATACTGCGCCTGCGCACCGACGTTCGGCTTCTTTCGGAAAATCGTGACGCGATGGATGCGACCGTCGGAAGCCTCTCGGAAGCCTGTCAATCAAGAAGGAACGCCCATTCCCGAAGCCCATACCCGGAAGCGACGGAGAGGATGCATCTCGTAAACGGGTAAGTACTGCACATATTTTAAAATAAATAGCCGATTCCCCTAGTAAAAACGAGCATCCATCTAAGGGGAAAAGTGCCCTCTAAGGGTGAACCCCCGCTTTAACACGCAGTAACATGAGATTAGCAAAAGCAGCCCCAAGGGTTGTGCCAGTGGAATCGAACTTCCCCTGCCGTTGTATGTGTTGTATGTCACCGCATTTGAGAACGAGGAGATTTTGTCTTGATCGTGTGTATGCAAAGCAAGCTTGTCGAGTTCCTCGACAAGCCTAACATGGAATTTGACGAGGAAAATGATGTGTTTCGCCCCACGAGTTACTCGGTCCTGTGTACGAGGCCTCACAGATAGATAAGTATGGGTTACACAGTATATTATCATCCTCCATACCTGACTCTGCGTCCTCTGGTCTCGGTGATATCTTGCTGTGTGATACGGAAGTCGCTTATAATATTTCTTCATTAAGATTACTTTCATTTCCCAGCTCTGCCGTCAGATCCTCCCCTCCCCCTCCTGTTTACTCCATTGTGTAGCGTGATCAGACTTGGCTCCGTGTTCTGGCACGCTGGTCGGTGATTCTTCATAACGTCTCCACAACAATCACACAGACACCCCAACACCTACACACACCATTCACTAAAGGAGGAGAGACTCTTCACTCTGGAAATGTTAGTGAATAAGGTGAAGCTGGGTTCAGTTTGAATATCCAATCATATGCCAGAGAAATTACACCGACATGCATGCACATGATTGGGTGTTGAAAGTGAAGACAGTTTCATCTTATTTATTAAAGCGGTAGTAAACCCCGCCATTTTTTTTCTAACCTGTAAGGCAAAAGGAATAATGAGCTAGTATGCACCACTTACTTCCTAGTGTCCCACTTCCTACTTCCACATAGAGGGCCGCCTAGGCGACTCCTCCTCTCCCCCTACGCGACCCCTCCCTCTAAGCGATCTCCTGGGACACATGACAGGTCCCAGAAGATCGCCTGTCCACTCCGAGAGAGCAGTGCGACTCACACATGTGCAGTGCGTCCCCGGGCCCGTGAAGCCACAAGCTGTCAAGGCCGGGTGCCCACAGTTCCAATGGAGACGCTGATGAGAGGAGTGGGCCTCTGTGTGGCCACATCGCTGGACTGTGGAATAGGTGAGTGGTTGCTTATTAAAAGTCAGGAGCTATTTTTTTTGTAGCTGCTGACTTTTAATAAATGAAAAAATAGCCCGGAACTCCGCTTTAATCACAAGAGTTACTTTTCTTTTCCCTATTTCAGTAGTGCTTGACAAAAACCTCCTGAGGAAGCCAAATTGAATGGCGAAACATGTTGAGAGAATTGTCTGCATGCATTCTTGAAATTCTACTTATTATATGATGGATTTTTTTACTTAACCACTTAAGGACCGCCTCCTGCACATTTACGTCGGCAGAATGGCACGGCTGGGCACATGTACGTACAGGTACGTCCTGTACTAGTACCCAGCCGTGGATCACGGGCGGTCCGAAGCTCCTTGACGGGGACTGCGGGACCCGCAGACCTGATTGCCGATGGAGTCCCGCGATCGGTCCCCGGAGCTGAAGAACGGGGAGAGCCGCGTGTAAACACAGCTTCCCCGTGCTTCACTGTGGCGGCTGCATCGATTGTGTCATCCCATTTTATAGGGGGACACAATCGATGATGTCACACCTACAGCCACACCCCCCTACAGTTGTAAACACACTTCAGGTCACACATAACCCCTTCAGCGCCCCCTTGTGGTTAACTCCCAAACTGCAACTGTCATTTCCACAGTAAACAATGCATTTTAAATGCATTTTTTGCTGTGAAAATTACAATGGTCCCAAAAATGTGTCAAAACTGTCCGATGTGTCCGCCATAATGTCGCAGTCACGAAAAAAATCACTGATCGCCGCCATTAGTAGTAAAAAAAAAATTAATAAAAATGCAATAAAACTATCCCCTATTTTGTAAACGCTATAAATTTTGCGCAAACCAATCGATAAACGTTTATTGCGATTTTTTTACCAAACATATGTAGAAGAATACGTATCGGCCTAAACTGAGGAAAACTATTTTTTTATATATTTTTGGGGGATATTTATTATAGAAAAAAGTAAAAAATATTGTTTTTTTTTCAAAATTGTCGCTCTATTTTTGTTTATAGCGCAAAAAATAAAAACCGCAGAGGTGATCAAATACCACCAAAAGAAAGCTCTATTTGTGGGAAAAAAATGACGCCAATTTCGTTTGGGAGCCACGTCGCACGACCGCGCAATTGTCAGTTAAAGCGACGCAGTGCCGAATCGCAAAAACTGTCCTGGTCCTTTACCTGCCTAAAGGTCCGGGTCTTAAGTGGTTAAATAAACGTACTTGCTTTCACCTATTTCTGTTTGCGGTTTCCTCTGTTGCAGTCCACACAGTTCTGGTCACTTCTGACACATGACACTACCTCCCCGGGGCAAACATCGCTGCATCACTTGCCACATTACTCTGGTGTAATTGGCTTTAGAGGGCTTTGCTATATATAACAGCCTGGATCCAGCAGTCAAATATTGATCTGAGCCTCCCTTGTTTTCTCCTCTGACTGCCCCGGGAATATTTGTTTCCTAATTATTAGTGTTGAGCAGAATATGCCATATTCGATTTCGCGATATATCTCGAATATATATTCGAATATTCGAGATATATTCGCTAAATTCGAATATTCGTGATATTTTATCGAAATTAATTGATTGCGATTTTTCGCTATTGCGAATGCGAAAATAATTGCGATTTTTTAATAACTGCGGTAGGAGCGCTCTGATTGGCTTAGAATATTCGTGATATTTTATCGAAATATCGCAACATGCGAATGCGATATTTATTGCGCAATTTCGAGATATGCTGGAGGAGCGCTCTGATTGGCTCAGAATATTCGTGATATTTTATCGAAATATCGCAACATGCGAATGCGATATTTATTGCGCAATTTCGAGATATGCTGGAGGAGCGCTCTGATTGGCTCAGAATATTCCTGATATTTTATCGAAATATCGCAACATGCGAATGCGATATTTATTGCGCAATTTCGAGAAATGCTGGAGGAGCGCTCTGATTGGCTCACTCTGAAATCGAATATTCGAGATATTTTAACGCAATTTCACAAAATGCGAATGCGAAATTGATTGCAGATATTTCGAAAACTGCTGTAGCAGCACTCTGAAATCGAATATGTATGATATTTTAACCAAAAAACATATTGCGATTGCGATTTTTCGATCGCGCATGCGCAATTGCGCGAACAACACGCGACCATTTCCTGGAGCCTTGCCAGTTTCCAACTTATGATCGCAGCGCAATCATACAGCAACATGGTTGGAAGCAATTTCACTAAGTCTGAGGAAAAGTTGCTGATTTGTGTAAGTATTTTGACCACTGTTATTTCATCATCTTCAACTGCATTTTAGTCTAGTTTAAAAGTTAGTATATATGATCAGATATTAGTATTTCACAAAAAATGTGTCTCCTGCTTTTACAAAACTACAAGTCCCAGCATGCCTGGACAGCTGCAGACACCCTGGTTGGCAAATGTGTATTTAGGCACTTTTCCTTGTTATTTATCATAATGAATTTAACATTTTTTTGGACATAGGACGTATGCGAACGTCCTGACTTCAGTGTCCTCAAGGCCCAAGGACGTTCGAATACATATTGCCCTTTAGATGTTGCAGAACTACAACTTCCAGCATGCCTGGGAATGCTGGCACTTCTAGTATTGTAAGTTCTGCAGGCCCCCGTTTTTCAGACCTTTATGCACGGGTCTCTAAACTGTGGCACCCTAGATGCAGCAAAAGTAAAATTCTTAGCATGCACTGACAGACCGTGGCTGATGGGAGTAGTAGTTTTGCAACAGCTGGAGGTGGACTGGTCTTGAAACCCAGAGTTAGGTAACAAACCCGTAGTGTTTTGCAACCATTCTGCCTCCAGCTGGTTTTTTTCTGTTGAAAAGCCTGTGGCGTGCAAAACACAACCCAAAAACTCCACCCGGATGCAAGGAAAAATTTGCACACACCTAAAGAGTGACATCACAAAAAACTGCGACGGTTGCATACGTCAGTGGTCCTCCGAAAAGGTCCCGTCTCTGATCCCCCGGGGCGTTAGGCTCCTGACAGGGAAAAGAGTTACTGTGGTCCATACAGCCGAAGCCATATGGACCCATCTCGGTCCAAGCAGCGCAATCAACACGCGAACAACACGCGACCATTTCCTGGACCCTTGCCAGTTTCCAACTTTATGATCGCAACGCAATCGCAGAGCAAGATGGTTGGAAGTAATTTCACTGTATCTGAGGAAAAGTTGCTGATTTGTGTAAGTATTTTGACCACTGTTATTTCATTATCTTCAACTGCATTTTAGTCTAGTTTAAAAGTTAGTATATATGATCAGATATTAGTATTTCACAAAAAATGTGTCTCCTGCTTTTACAAAACTACAAGTCCCAGCATGCCTGGACAGCTGCAGACACCCTGGTTGGCAAATGTGTATTTAGGCACTTTTCCTTGTTATTTAGCATAATGAATTTAACATTTTTTTGGACATAGGACGTATGCGAACGTCCTGACTTCAGTGTCCTCAAGGCCCAAGGACGTTCAAATACATATTGCCCTTTAGATGTTGCAGAACTACAACTTCCAGCATGCCTGGGAATGCTGGCACTTCTAGTATTGTAAGTTCTGCAGGCCCCCATTTTTCAGGCCTTTATGCACGGGTCTCTAAACTGTGGCACCCTAGATGCAGCAAAAGTAAATTCTTAGCATGCACTGACAGACCGTGGCTGATGGGAGTAGTAGTTTTGCAACAGCTGGAGGTGGACTGGTCTTGAAACCCAGAGTTAGGTAACAAACCCGTAGTGTTTTGCAACCATTCTGCCTCCAGCTGGTTTTTTTCTGTTGAAAAGCCTGTGGCGTGCAAAACAAAACCCAAAAACTCCACCCGGTGCAAGGAAAAATTTGCACACACCTAAAGAGTGACATCACAAAAAACTGCGACGGTTGCATACGTCAGTGGTCCTCCGAAAAGGTCCCGTCTCTGACCCCCCGGGGCGTTAGGCTCCTGACAGGGAAAAGAGTTAGCAACGCATATCTCCCCTATACGTGTATCCTGTGTTGTTAATAATATATTCATAATTATGCAAATGATAATGGCTGCTATATTTATGTAAAAAAGGTGGCGACCGAAATGGCAGGATATAAAATCTGTCATGTTACCCCTGTCATTGATTAATAAGGCGAGAATGCTTCCAATTGTTGAATAGCATACATTTACGTCATATATCCATAAGGCTGTCAACAGAAGTATTACAATATACTTTGTTCTTCATCTTGCAGAAGTTCCTGGAAACAGGATACGATGAGCTGCGGAGGCAGCAAGAAAAACAGGGAGTTATAAGCTCCCTGATTGAGGAACTAGGCGAAGAACACACTCGCATGGCGATCCTCAAAAAGTGGTCCGACCTGAAGAGGCGCCAGATGAACCGGGTCAGGCGTATCCGGAATAAATATCATCCTGGTAAGTTATTGGTCACAGTTATGTTTTTTTTCCCCTAAAGTGTATTTTGTGCGTGTACTCGAGAGAGGAGCCGGACTGCAGGAGTTGGGAGTAGGCAGGCCTCCCCCAGAGGTAATCTGCCACCTTTCTCCATGCCCCGGGTGGCAATGGCGGGTGTGAGGGGGTCCTCCCACACAGACCGTCCTACCTGCTCCGCTTCGAAGCCCAACGGGCAGAGGGACTCCCTATAAGGGAGTGAGAGGATTTGCCCGCTCAACCAGCCCCGTTAGTCCTTCGCCTCTCTTTTTAGAGACCGCATGGTCAGAGTGCGTGCATGTTAACCCAATTGCGAGTGCGTGTGTAAGTGTGGTGGTTTTTGTGGGAGGGAGGTGGGCATACTAAGCGCAGGCTTACCTCGCATAGCACACCCACCGGGGGCCGAGCTGAGACCACCAAACTCAATTCACATGTAGCCGAGAGCGGGATCCGAACCCCTAGCTGCAGAGGTGAATGGCTTGTCAGCGCAGTGGCAATCGCGTTGAGCCAGCCCGGGTCCCTTGGGGACAGTTATGTAAGGTCATATGTAATTAATGTAAGGTCAGATGTTGTTAACCAAGACGCCATGTTGTTGTAACATATATCACCACCAGCCAAGGTATTCATAGTACTGTTGGAAAAAAACATGGGACAGCAGACAGGAACACAGAAGTTATGTGGGAACATACTTTTCCCATTGCTTTGCATGGGACTTTAAACAAAAAGCCCGACCCTCACCAATGGGGTTAGTTAAGGGATAAATTAACGATCCTATACTTTAAGTGGACGTATAGATAACATGTGACCAAGTGTTATCGAAATATCTACAGCTGTTATGAAATAACATGTATTTCCCATAGAGTTGAATGGGACTTTAAAGAAAAACCCTGACCAAGGCAAATGGGGGTGGGTAAGGGTTAAACCACCAATCCTATATTTGTGGCTGACATATAAGTAACCTGTGTGCCAAGTTTCATGTAAATATCTTTAGCCGTTTGGACGTGATGCTGGAACATACATACATACATGCACACACACGTTGAGTTTTATATATATAGATTCCCACTAAATTCCTGTGTTAGGCGTGGGGTTGTTATAGTAATCCCGTGTACTCCATCAAGTCCTTTTTTTAACATGAGATCGTCTGAACAAAACAAAGGAGACAAAAACAGCTCATTTTACCATGGTGGCAGCCCAGCTCACGCTCAGTCCCCTGTAGTGCCCACAAGACCCTTTAATATAACATTGTCCCATTGGTTAACTGTCTATATAAATTAATTTGTATTCATATACAATACAGTAGAGTACACAGAATTTGCATACGTCATTAGAAAACATTTTTATAATATATGAACATTGTGTTATTATAGGAGCTCCGCTACCAACTGTGCGCCCCAAGCGCACAAGGCGACAGGCCGCAGAGGAGGAGCAGGAGGAGGATGTGGAAGAGGAGGAGAGGGATGAGGAGGAGCAGCCAGGGCCATCCACATCACCACCCCCAGCTCCTGTGGAGGAGCAAGAGGAGGAGCTGCACCCCCCCCCCCCGAAACTTCTGGTGGAGTAGTGGGTGACGAGGAAGAGGAGCAGGATGAGACGGTTAATTTTACCATCAATCAGGAGGGTAAATATGTGCACAGAGATTAATAAAATTTCAACAATAAAATGTAGCTCTAAAAATGGACAGCATTTAAAGCAGGGCTGTGGAGTCGGTAGATACATTTTTCGACTCCGACTCCTCAGTTTTATGTACTTCAGACTCCGACTCCCCGACTCCCCGACTCCGACTCCTCTGTATTAATATGCGAATGTATTTTATAGATTCCTTGAGGGAAAGAAACGCAAACTACCACAGGACTACTGGCTGGGAAGCCAACAGTCTACTGTATTGCACAGTTTAAGCAAAAGACAAACACAATGAAAACAATCAAGTGACTGGATAGTAGCAGCAGGCTTAAACATCAGGAACATGATCTTTAACAGTTCAAAAATACAGACCACATTATTTGGCTGTTTTAGAACAAAAACAAAGCTTATCTATAATGAACCAAAAAAAAAATATGAAAAACCTAGAAATGGTTTATATTAATCTTGAAATGTAGTTCTAGGCTTAGCAAATGCAAATAAATGCAATGTAGAGTTCTAAGGAAGAGAATTGCCTCTGCCAGATCCTCTTTCATAGAGTCTCTTAAGTCAGACTTTATTATTTTTATGGCTGAAAATAATCTTTCGTAACGGTCTTTGAAATCCAAATGTTTTTTTCTTATATCCTAACAGTTAAAAAAAAGCTCAAGGGGAAACAAGCTGCCATGAAAAACCTGACGCAGAGAGTACTGGCAAATGAGCAGCAGATACTTTTTTTGACGCGCCAAAATCAGCAACTGGTGCAACAACTGGCGAAAAACATGGATGAGGTGACAGAGCTTCAGAAGTTAATGTCTTAATTTTTTTTTTTTTTTTTTATAAAAAATGTTATATTTTGCAAAGGTTTCATTTCTTATTGAAATTGTTAGTTTTTTAAACACATCTAACTTCACATCTAACACATCAACATCAACATCAACACATCTAGCTTAATAATAACCGAAAACATTTTATACTATTACTAGCTGAATACCCGGCGTTGCCCGGTCTTCCTATCTTAACCTTTTGGGGAGGAAAATCATAGTAATATAAATATACCCATCTTTTATATAAGGGTGTTGGTAAGGGTTAATTTAACTGTTATATATTTTTATTTGGCATATAAGTAATATGTATAGCGGGTATTATTGAAATATCTCCAGGCGTACAGAAGTTATGTGGGAACATACATTTTCCATTGATTTGCATGGGACTTTAAAGGAAAACCCCGACCCTCACAAATGGGGGTAGTTAAGGGATAAATTAACTATCAGTGGTATCAGTGAACAGCAGTGGTAATAGGAGTATATAGAGTGGGAATTAACTTTTTACATAGGTGTCTTGACTGAGCAGCAGCAGCAGTAGTAGTAGTAGTAGATACAGAGTCATATCACTTGGGCAGGAGGTGCCATGATGAACAGCAGTGGTAATAGGAGTATATAGAGTGGGAAATTACTTTTGACATAGTTGTCTTGACTGAGCAGCAGCAGCAGCAGCAGCAGCAGTAGTAGTATTAGCAGTAGTAGTTGATACAGAGTCATATCACTTGGGCAGGAGTTGCCATGATGAACAGCAGTAGGAATAGGAGTATATAGAGTGTGAAATAACTGCTGACATAGGTGTATTGACTGGGCGGCAGCAGCAGCAGAAGCAGCAGTAGTAGTATTAACAGTAGTAGTTGATACAGAGTCATATCACATGGGCAGGAGTTGCCATGATGTACAGCAGTAGGAATAGAAGTATATAGAGTGTGAAATAACTGCTGACATAGGTGTATTGACTGGGCGGCAGCAGCAGCAGAAGCAGCAGTAGTAGTATTAACAGTAGTAGTTGATACAGAGTCATATCACATGGGCAGGAGGTGCCATGATGAACAGCAGTAGGAATAGGAGTATATAGAGTGTGAAATAACTGCTGACATAGGTGTATTGACTGGGCGGCAGCAGCAGCAGAAGCAGCAGTAGTAGTATTACCAGTAGTAGTTGATACAGAGTCATATCACATGGGCAGGAGGTGCCATGATGAACAGCAGTAGGAATAGGAGTATATAGAGTGTGAAATAACTGCTGACATACGTGTATTGACTGGGCGGCAGCAGCAGCAGAAGCAGCAGTAGTAGTATTACCAGTAGTAGTTGATACAGAGTCATATCACATGGGCAGGAGGTGCCATGATGAACAGCAGTAGGAATAGGAGTATATAGAGTGTGAAATAACTGCTGACATAGGTGTATTGACTGGGCGGCAGCAGCAGCAGAAGCAGCAGTAGTAGTATTACCAGTAGTAGTTGATACAGAGTCATATCACATGGGCAGGAGGTGCCATGATGAACAGCAGTAGGAATAGGAGTATATAGAGTGTGAAATAACTGCTGACATAGGTGTATTGACTGGGCGGCAGCAGCAGCAGAAGCAGCAGTAGTAGTATTACCAGTAGTAGTTGATACAGAGTCATATCACATGGGCAGGAGGTGCCATGATGAACAGCAGTAGGAATAGGAGTATATAGAGTGTGAAATAACTGCTGACATAGGTGTATTGACTGGGCGGCAGCAGCAGCAGAAGCAGCAGTAGTAGTATTACCAGTAGTAGTTGATACAGAGTCATATCACATGGGCAGGAGGTGCCATGATGAACAGCAGTAGGAATAGGAGTATATAGAGTGTCAAATAACTGCTGACATAGGTGTATTGACTGGGCGGCAGCAGCAGCAGAAGCAGCAGTAGTAGTATTAACTGTAGTAGTTGATACAGAGTCATATCACATGGGCAGGAGGTGCCATGATGAACAGCAGTAGGAATAGAAGTATATAGAGTGTGAAATAACTGCTGACATAGGTGTCTTGACTGTGCAGCAGCAGCAGAAGCAGCAGTAGTAGTATTAGCAGTAGTAGTTGATACAGAGTCATATCACTTGGGCAGGAGGTGCCATGATGAACAGCAGTATTAATAAGAGTATATATGGTGTGAAATAACTGCTGACATAGGTGTCTTGACTGATCCAGAGGAGTCATGGGAGAAAATCATGTGGTCAGATGAGACCATAATATAACTTTTTGATCATAATTTCACTAACCGTGTTCGGAGGAAGAATAATGATGAGTACCATGCCAAGAACGCCATCCCTAATGTGAAGCATGGGGGTGGTAGCATCATGCTTTGGTGGTGTTTTTCTGCACAAGGGGCAGGGTGACTGCACTGTATTAAGGAGAGGATGACCGTGGCCATGTATTGCGAGATTTTGGGCAACAACCTCCTTCCCTGAGTTAGAGCTTTGAAGATGGGTCGAGGCTGGGTCTTCCAACATGACAATGACCCAAAGCACACAGCCAGGATAACCAAGGATTGGCTCTGTAAGGAGCATATCAAGGTTCTGGCGTGGCCTAGCCAGTCTCCAGACCTAAACCCAATAGAGAATCTTTGGAGGGAGCTCAAACTCCGTGTTTCTCAGCGAGAGCCCAGAAACATGACTGATGTAGAGAAGATCTGTGTGGAGGAGTGGGCCAAAATCCCTCCTCCAGTGTGTGCAAAGCTGGTGTAAAACTACAAGAAAGGTTTGACCGCTGTAATTGCAAAGAAAGCCTACTGTACCAAATATTAACATTGATTTTCTCTGATGTTAAAATAGTTATATTCAGCACTGTAAATACATCAGGTCCGGGGCTTCATCAGGGAATGCATGACAAGGGACCCTTCAGCGCCCTGAACCGACGACGGGTGCCAGAAAGTCACCGCCGATCCAGGACTCATTCATCTTTATGAATGTGAGTCTGTCCACGGAGTCTGTGGACAGACGGGTCCTCTTGTCCGTGACCACCCCACCTGCCGCGCTGAATGTCCGCTCAGATAGTACGCTGGAGGGGGGGCAAGACAATAACTCCAGCGCATACTGAGCGAGCTCGCGGCAGGTGTCCAATCTGGCAACCCAGTACTCCATGGGGTCGTCGGTGCTCATACTGTCAGAAGCACCGACGGACGCCATGTAGTCTGCCACCATGTGGGCCAGCCGCTGGTGGTGACTGCTGCTGCTGCTGGTGCTGGTACTGGGTCGCTCGGTTTGGAAGAACATCCTCATCTCTTCCATTAGGTCCCCTGCTCGGCTGCTGCTGGGTGCAGCCACCTGCTGGGTGAGATGAGGGGGGACAACTGGAGGCCGGGGAGTTGCCTGCTCCAACCGTCTGACAATGCCTGCCTGCAGTTCCTCCATCCGGTGCTGCCTCCGGCTGGCTGGGATGAACTGCTCCAGTTTCCCCTTGCACCTGGGATCCAAAAGGGTGGCCATCCAGAAATCATCCCTCGTCTTGATGGTCTTAACCCGGGGGTCCCTCCTGAGGCATCTCAGCATGTGGGCAGCCATGGGGAAGAGCACAGCCCGCTGTGACTCCTCAATGCTGGCCAGGTGAATGAGGTGCGACTCTTCATCCCTGAGGCGCTGCTGGTCAAACTCAGAGATGCCCAACCCCCGGACTATCGGTGCCCCCAACACCGGCTCTCCCTCCTGACCAGGCCCTGACTCTGGGACGACACCAGCAACCACCTCCTCCTCCTCTTCATCATCATCCTCCTCCTCCTCCTCGTCCTGGCCCTGGTCTCGGTGGAGCATTGCTGACTCCTCCTGCTCCACCAAGGCACTCTCCCCAGCTTCGAGCAGGCGATCTAGTGTCCTCTCCAGCATGAACACTATTGGCAGCACGCTATTGAGGCCGATTTGCTCACTGCTGACCATCTTGGTCGCCTGCTCGAAGGAGGACAACACTTGGCAGACCTGGTTTATCTGCCCCCACTCCGCACAGGCGATGAAAGGGAGTTGTGGTGAAGCCCTCTCAGTGCCTAGTTCCATCAGGTACTCCCTCACCGCCCTTTGCTGCTCCCACAACCTCTTCAGCATGTGGAGGGTGGAGTTCCACCGCGTCACACTGTCCACAATCAGCCTGTGAAGGGGCAGATTGTACTTCCGCTGCAACTTGGACAGGGACGCGGGTAGCGGTTGGGGAGCGCCTGAAGTGGCTGGCAATCCTACGCGCCTTTGCCACAATGTCACTCAACCCTGGATAAGTGCGCAGGAACTTCTGCACCACCAGGTTGAGGACATGTGCCAGACAGGGCACGTGGGTCAGACTGCCAGCACTAAGGGCGGCGAGTAGGTTGCTGCCGTTATCGCAGACAACCATACCTGCCTGGAGCCTTCGGGGTGTCAGCCACTTCTGGACCTGAGCCTGAAGTGCTTTCAGCACTTCTTCTCCAGTGTGTCTCCGGTCCCCTAAACTAACAAGCTGGAGCACGGCCTGACAGCGCACGTGCCCCACACTTGAGTAGCTACGGGGGCGCTTGCTGGGAGGCTCAGCAGCTGCGGAGACAGTGGCTTGAGGGAGACCAGCAGTTCTCCCCTGGACACCCCGGGGCGGCACCACAAGATCGGTTGCCGCCGATCCCTCACCGACGCCTCGGAGGGAAACCCAATGGGCCGTGAAGCTGATGTAGCGCCCCTGCCCATGCCTGCTGGTCCAGCCATCCATTGTCAGATGAACCCTGTCGCTGACAGCGTGATCCAGCGACAGGGTTACATTCTGCACAATGTGCTGGTGTAGGGCAGGGACACCAGTCCTGGCAAAGAAATGGCGGCTGGGGACACGCCATTGGGGTTGGGCCTGCTCCAACATCTGCCTGAAGGGGTTGCTGTCAACTATGTTGAAGGGCAGCAGATGTTGGGCAATAACCCTTGCCAGGAGCCCATTGAGGGAACGCACACGTCGGTCTCCAGGGGGGAAGGGAGTGGTGCGGTCAAAGGCGACTGAAATCGACGCCTGGCGCCGGACGGCAGTGCGGGACACAGACGTGGAGGGTGCTGTGGAAGTAGAGGTCTGGCTGCCGGTACCAGTACCTCTACTAGAGGGAGCGGGGGGGCATGACCTGCTGGAAAGAGATGAAGATGTGGCAGGGGCTGCTGTACCCTGCTCACTTGTGGTGGTGGCGCTGCTACCACCACCATGCTTCATCTCGTCAAACACCGCCCAGTGGTTTATCCTCAGGTGCTGGTTCAGGGCTGTGGTACCCACCCGAGCCAAACACTTCCCTCTCTTCACCCTCACTTTACAAATCCGGCAGATGGCCACGGTAGGGTTGTCTGCCACCAGGGTAAAGTAATTCCAGACAGGTGACTTCAGCACCGCCCTCCTGTCAGATGGGGTGACGCTTACTTGCACCTGCTGGGACTCGGTGTGCACAGGTGGAGCTGCCTGCTGCTGCTGCTGCTGCTGCTGCTCCTCCTCCTGACACCTCCTGCTGCCATCACCAGTGGAGACCCTGACGATGGTCTCCCTGGTGGTGACCTGGCGCACCGTTTCACCAGGGTGCCTACCTTCCCCGTCGTCACTGACGTAGTGAGCCGACGCGTCAGATGGCAACCATGATGGGTCACCCTCTTCGCCCCCAGAGATGTCAGACCAAGGGCTGAAATGTGTTGGTCTGAGGGAACCAACTGACATGGAGCCTCTAGCCTGGCTCCGCTGTCCCCTCACCCACGCCTGGGTCTGACTAGGTGCTGCTGTTTCCTGCACCAAAACAGCAGCACCAGTTTGAAGGGATGTCTCTGGGATACTGCCAGCAGGTATCCCATCCTCCTCATCCATCCCTTCAAAAAGGTCCTGACCATCAGGACAGAGCTGGAGGTCTGCCTGATGCATGGCCTCCCCCAAGAGATCCCTCTCACTGTCGCTGTCGAACAGTAAGATGCTGGACTCTTGGGGGCTCGGGGGGGGGTACTACAGGCACCGGTGTAATGGTGGTACTACTGTGAGTCGGGACCGACGACTCAGTGGCACTGCTGTGCCCCATGTAGTCCACCACTACTTCAGCCTGAGATGGCAATATCGGGCGGCTGCCCGCTGGGAAGAACTCCCGGATCAGGCGTACACCCCTTGCACCCGATCCTCTAACACTAGTAGGGGCACGAGAGGTACCCCGTGCTGGCAGCGATCCAGCACTGGGAGTAACTCCCCTACCCCTGCTGCCACGGCCACGGATGCCGCTCATTATTGCTGATATGTGTGTGGGGGGGGTAAACTTTATTGGGGGGGGGAAATGTGAACAAAATGTGTTTTTGTGTATTTTTTACAAGACAGGCACGCAGACAAAGACGTACACAGACAGCTACTAAACTATAAGAAAAGTAGTACACCAAAGACAAGGACTACAAAATTAAAGAAAAAAAAAAAGCACTAAACAAACACTAACTTTTTTTTTTTTTTTTTAAACACAAAACACAGACACTAAACACACACTAAGCTAAGCTAGATGAAATAAATGTACACTAACAGTGTGTACACTTACTACACAAAATTTAACTAAACTGAACACAAAACTTAGCTTTTAGAAAAGCTCTTTAGGAAAAACTAAACAAAATGTGAACTGAGATGCCTAGCAAATATCACTGAACAGCGAACCTGCAAGATCTAACAGTAACACAAGATGAACAAAACTTAGCTTTTAGAAAAGCTCTTTTATAAAGCTCAGCAAAATGTGTACTGAAATCTCTAGCAAATATCACTGAACAGCGAGGATTGCAGGATCAAACAGTAACACAAATGAACAAAACAGCACAAAACAGCACAAAACGTAGCTTTGAAAAAAGCTCTTGGGTCTATTGCTTTGAAAAAAGCAGTTGATATACTGGAAAAGATCCACTGGAATCACTAAATAGCAATGCTGGTGATGATCTAAATCAATCAGGAACAAAGACACAGGAACACAGAAACAGCCTCCACACTCTATAGCCAGCTTCTGAATCTGCAATGAAATGGTGCTGGGAGTGAGCTTATATAATGTCCATGCAGGCAGGTTCCTATTGGTTGCTAACCTCTGACGAGTGTGGAAGGAGAACTCTGATTGGCTCTGATGCAAAAGGGCGGAGCAAATAATCGCGCAATATTCCTATTGCCGAATATTCGCATTGCGAATATTCGGCAATATAAAATGATCGCTTCAGCTACTCGGCCCAAGGTCTCTAATCATACCAGCAATGCTTTTAGACGTCTATGGAGATCACTAGGATGTGATCTGTTTTTAAAATGAAACTGTAAAAATCGCTCTGATGCGGAAGATCGGGGCGAGGAAAGTAATCGCGCGATATTGCGTTTGCCGAATAATCGCATTGCGATCTTTCTGGAAAATTCAATGAACGCTTCAGCTACTCGGCCCAGGGTCTCTAATGATACCAGCAATGCTTTTAGACATCGATGGAGATATCTAGGATGTGATCTGTTTTAAAAAAAAAATTGTAAAAAATCGAATATTCGGAATTGCGAATATTCACCGCGAATTTCGAAATATAGCGCGATTTCTCGAATATGCTATATTCGAGTCGAATATTCGCAATGCGAATATTCGTGAGCAACACTACTAATTATAGAGCCAAACCGGTTTGGTCGGCTTATTGTCTGACACCTGTCTGCGCCCAATAGTCTTTCTAGAGCAGTGGTTCTCAACCTTGCTAGTGTTGTGACCCCTTGATAAAATTTCCCATGTTGTGGGGACCCCCAACAGTAAAATTTTCGTAGCGTGAGTTGTCAGGCAAGACCAGTAATTTGAGCCCCTAACCCATGGACATTTAGCGCTCTATGGCCCAGATTCACAAAGCACTTACGCCGACGTAGAACAAGATACGCCGACGTAAGTGCAAATATGCGCCGTCGTATATGTGCGCCGGACCCACAAACTAAGATGTGCCTAAAAACAGGCTTCATCCCGCCGACGTAACTTGCCTACGCCGGCGTAGGGTTGGCGCACATTTAGGTTGGACGCATGGTGGCGCTCCCAATGATTAGCCATTCAAATATGCAAATGCGGGAAAATACGGCGATTCACAAACGTACGTGCGCCCGACGCAGGCTACGCGAGGTGCGCGTAAGTTGTACGTCCGGCGTAAAGTTATGCCCCATAAAGGAGGTGCAACCCAGCAGCAGACATGCAAAGGTCTACACCAGGGAACACAAACCGGCGTATTTTCCGTTGGACGTGTGTCTGGCTGGGCGTAGGTTATGTTCACGTCGTTACGCAGTGATCCGGCGTAGTTTAGGCAGTTGTTCCGACGTGGTTGTGAGCATGCGCAGAGGGATGCATCCACGTCCCGGCGCATGCGCAGTTCGTGATACGTATCTGTCTGGCGCTCGGCCCATCATTTGCATGGGGTCACGCCTCATTTGCATGGCTCACGCCCCCTTCCACCTACGCCGGCATACGCCTTCGAAACCTAGCGCAGTTTTGGGAGCACTGGCTTTGTAAATTCCATGCTTGCCTCTCTGCGCTGTGTTGGTGTAGCGTACATTGTTTGCGCTACGGCGGCGTAAGGTGCGCCCGCTCTCTGTGAATCTCGGCCTATGAGTCCCTTCCACTCGTACATAATTTAAACCACTTATGGTACATTTCAGGATGTACCACTCTTTGTTCTCTTTTCTTTCCCTTTTATCTCTCTCTCTATCGGCTGCGAAAAGGCTGGGAAAGCGGTGCGGTCTCCAGGGACAGCCCAGGATTCGGTGACCCATGGCAAATTGTCATTTGACCCCCCAGGTTGAGAACCACTGTTTTAGAGGGAGTTCTACCCCTGAGTTTTTGGGCTACTTTCTACTATAGTTGTAATCTATGAATTTCCGGATATATATGCAGTGTGGACCATGCTAAGAGAGTGAAATGTATTCCTTCATTATTAACTTTCCCGCTCGTCCTGATGAAGCCTCACGGCAAAACGCGTAGACGACGCTTTGGGGATATTTCCCACATTTTCACATCCCTTATGGTTTTGTGGATGCTTGGAGGATCTTTTATGATTGCCATACCCAAGATTTACTAGGATCTTCAGTATTGGAGTAGTCGGTGGCCGATGAACATCTGGTCTTCCTGCCCTTTCCTGGGTTGACGACAGCTGACTGCCTAGGAGGTAGACTTCATTTCCTTCTTGACTTCCGGTGACATCTCTGTGGGACATTGCAAGCTCGATCGATCCACTGTGGTACGAAATTTGGGTCCAACGGTTGCGGTAAGCGAATATGTACTCCACCTCATATTTGAAGATTTCTGCTGGGAAGTTCCTCACCATCTCATGACATCTTCATTGTTTTATTTATTATGGACAGGGCTTTTTTTCAGGGGGAACTTGGGGGAACTCAGTTCCACCACCTTTGGCTCAGACCCTTTGGTGCCTGCTCACCACAATCACTTGTAAACACAGAAGTCTGGTTTCTGTGTTTACAAGTGACAGCTCTGCACTCTGTGTGTAACCCCCTGAACTCTGCACTCTGTCTGTAATGCAATCATGGTATTTAATGCCCTTTTAAGACCCTTCTACTGTTTGTGAAATTTGAATGGGGTCGTGGTTGAGTTCCTGCACCTATTTTCTGAGAAAAAAAACTCTGATTATGGACACTATATTATATTTTTGTTTATATTGTTCACTTTATTGATTTGAATTTCACATTTTGGTGTTGTGCAATTTTTGCCGTTACATCCTTTGTGTCACAATATATGGTCACACCCCATTAGGTGTATACAGCCATTGCCTTTTGGCTCACACGTAGCGCTACATTACCATCCACATTTAGTTTTTTGGGGTAACACAAAATGGACATCAACATATTCCAAACTTTTATAAACTCCAGGAAGGGGACCTATGAATGAACAGGTATCAGCAACTTTTTTTTTTTTTAAATCCACTTTATTTTTATATCTTTTCTTTTCTTATTTCATACATAGATATGCCTATTCGGCATCCATTACATTTCATTTGACATACATTATACCATATTATACCACATTTTTATATTCCTATGCTGTTCCAATGTACGTCTCTATATTTTTATATCCCGCACCCCCCCCCCCCCCTGTCCTCTGCACTCTACATAGAAAATCTATCCGTCACCAATTTTGGTGGTGCGACACTCACATCTCTCAACCAGGAATACCAAATCTCCTCAAATTTACCCTCTGCTTTCCTTCGTTTGTTCTCTGCCCAACAGGGAGTTGACATATGCAATCCATTGCTTCCCTGTGGGGACCCCAGGAGCCATCCAATAGCGTGCAATGAGTTTTCTTGCCAAATACAACAGTCTTGTTACCATATAGTACTTTCCTTTTGTAAACTCTCCAGGGTCAATGGCCCCTAACAAGTATACCAAAGGGTCCAATGGGACTGGTACCTGTGCCACTCTGGTGATACACTGTGATACTTCCTCCCAATACCTGTGAAGCTTTGGGCATCTCCAAATGTATCAGCAACTTTATGTAAAATAGATTTCAGGGTTCAAATTTACAATGTGGTGGGAAGAGCTATGGGTACCAAATACCCACGGTAAGGAGTTAGACAAAGAAAAGACAACAGGAGGGACAGGTAGAGGTGATTTCATTACCTTTGGATATTCTGATGGAAGACCAAGAATATTAGTTTAGGATCTGATATGACCAGAGCCACGTTCACTCTCCCTGAATCTGAGACATTACCTGGAGATAATGAGCAGTGGTGGTATAGTAACTCCAAAGCCTCCATTTCTCTCTCAAAATTTCCTCGGAAGTGTGAAAAGTGGCAATGAGGTCCTCTATAAGGAGGATATAAATCATGTTTATATACCATAAAAATCTGGACGGTGGATGTGTTTTGCTTCCACAAAGCTGGAATGCCGGCTTTGGCAGCATTTAGAAGGTGGACATTGAGGGAAGCTTTACTTTTGGGGTGAGTCTCTCTGTCAGGTGGAGAAGACAAGCTGCAGGCTTCTGGATTAAAGGGGTTGTAAAGGAAAAAAAACTTTTTTCCCTAAATAGCTTCCTTTACCTTAGTGCAGTCCTCCTTCACTTACCTCATCCTTCCATTTTGCTTTTAAATGACCTTATTTCTTCTGAGAAATCCTCACTTCCTGTTCTGTCTGTAACTCAACACAGTAATGCGAGGCTTTCTTCCAGGAGTGTAGAAAGCCTCTTGAGGGGGGAGGGGGCGAGCAGGCAAGTCAGGACACTCTCTACTTTGCAGATAGAGAAAGGAACTGTGTGTTAGTGGGCGTCCTGACATTCCTGCTTGCCCCCTCCCCCCTCAAGAGGCTTTCTCCACACCAGGGAGAAAGCCTCGCATTACGGTGGTGAGTTACAGACAGAAGAACAGGAAGTGAGGATTTCTCAGAAGAAATACGGACATTTAAAAGCAACATCAAATCATGAGGTATATGAAGGAGGACTGCACAAAGGTAAAGGAAGCTATTCAGGGAAAAAATTTTTTTTCCTTTACAACCCCTTTAAGTCAAATGATGACAGTTGTTTGATGGTACTGTAGCTGTCATATTCTCTGGACTGGAATTTAGGGTGGCACCAGAAAATATGGGACATTGTGCCAACTTATTTCCTCATGCTAAATGTCTGTCTGTACAAAAAGGCCTTATAGCTGTGGTACTAACCTGTATGCTATTTCCATTTTAGGTATGTATGTGTATATACACATACATTATATATATATATACAGTATATTGTATGTAGCACTACCCCCGGAGGAGCTGCTGGATTGTTTTGGGCGGCATATTACCTCTATGTCCTTGCCGTCTAGGGTATCACATGAAAGCTGAGAAAAGTTCAATGTCCACACTTGAAGGCCTGTACACACGGGCAAGAATCTCGTCAGGAAAAAAAAAACATTGTTTTTCCCGACGAGATTCTTGGCAAGAATCTCTTGCCGTCCGAGTGTACAGACTCTCCTTTCAAAAGAACAGCGGTTCTCTTGAAAGGAAAAAATGTGGTGACGTCATCACGTACGATTCACATTCAATGTCATCACCATCTTGCTTCACCCTACCTATGCCTAGGAAGCTACCGCGCATGCGTCAAAGGCATTTTGAGCATGCACAGGTTTCCATGGCGACCAGGTAAGTATACACACTCTCGGGTTTCTCGGCAAGAAAACTGCAGAGAATCTCACAACGAGAAAATAAAGAACATGTTCTCTATTTTTCTCGTCTAAATTCGGGGCAGTTTTCTTGTCGAGAAACCTGAAAGCCTCGTACACACGCTCTGTATACTCGGCAAGAAAGCTCTGCCAGCAATTTTCTTGCTGGTTCTTGCTGAGTAAACCGAGCGTGTGTACGAGGCTTAAGACTTATTTTTCTTTGATTTATTTGCTGAACTTAGTAAGTAGTTGAAGAGGTGGAAGGGTATCAGGTAATAGGATCAGGTGTAAAACTTTTGTCTGGAAACACTCCTGCTTCCCGTAACACAACTTTCCTTGCCACTCTAGCCAGAGTGGGTATTGCGCACCCGGGTAGGCCTCTGTCACTAGCCTAGCAGCCAGGATGGCACATGGAAATTTTAGTAAAGTCTCTGCCACAGACCTTCTTAAAATGGAGGTATGTTCGGTCCAAAATCCTCTCAACACAGGCTTCAGCACCCGGATCTCTCCCGATTAACTTCTTGTGAACTTAGAACTGACAGGCGACCATCATTCAGCCTTTCAGTAATGGTGCGTCCTTTGATGAAGTCCTCCGATGGTGCATCTCTATCACTAGGCCCAGTTATGCTGACTGGGGCCTACAAATCAAGAGGGATCTCAAGCTGTCCATCTAAGTGAAGGAAGCTACACTTAATAAAGGAAACCAGGGGAGGACCTGCCCTGGAGGAGACCAAGCGGAAGGCTTATGTCTCGGGATAGGCCTGGTGACCTTATTAAGGAGGGATCCACAACTCAAGTTGTCCTACAGTTCGCCGGGTCGGCTTAAGTGCTCTTTAACTGTACGGCTGGAAGTTCAGGTATTACATCTTGTGGCAGGGGATTCTGGACTGTTCAATTTGTTTCCAATCAGTCTGTGGCAGAGACTGTTAGGCCGCGTATACACGATCAGTCCATCTGATGAGAACGGTCCTAAGGACCGTTGTCATGGGTTAACCGATGAAGCTGACTGATGGTCCATCGCGCCCACACACCATCGGTTAATGAACCGATCATGTCAGAACGCGGACACGTAAACCACGTACGACGGCACTATAAAGGGGAAGTTCAAATCCAATGGCGCCACTCTTGGGGCTGCTTTAGCTGATTTTGTGTTAGTAAAAGACGATTCGAGCTTTTCTGTCTGTTACAGCGTGATGAATGTGCTATCTCCAAAACGAACGCTAGTTTTACAAGAACGAGCGCTCCCATCCCCTCATTTAGTCTGAGCATGCGTGGATTTTTAACCGATGGTCGTGCGTACTAATTTTAAAGCAAGTTCCTATTTTTTTTAACCGAAGGTTAAATAACCTATGGGGCCCACACACGATCGGTTTTGACCGATGAAAACGGTCCATCAGACCGTTGTCCTCTGGCTATCCTATCGTGTGTACGAGGCCTTAGCGAACTGGTTCGTGCATCATCCCGGCTGCTAGGCCAGATGAGAGGGGTCTATCCGGGTGAGCAATACCCACTCAAGTGGAGTGGTGAATTACTTTGGAGTTTAGAGGTTTCTCCCTAGTGATCTGTACCGTGTACCTGAACCTTCCCTTCCCCTTCATCCTTCTACCTTCTTCACAAGTTTTGAGCAAAAGAATAAAACCTGACAGTTAGAGGTTTCACATCTTGAGTGGACAAGAGTTTTTTCAGACTTTCTTCCCCTAGACAACGAATGTTGAGATAACGTGCAGGCCCAAAACTAACCAGCAGCTCCTACGGGGTAGTGATACAAGAACAAACCATTCTAGATGAGCAGTTCATGGAACCACCACCCTCTGCTCACCTATAATATAGAAAAGTGCGGTCTTTCCCTTCTTATGTTTTCTATCATCTTTGAAGATGTGTATTTTCTGGATTGTAAACTGCCAGACCTTCACCCTCCCTCCCTGTGATGTCATCAGTTTCTGGGTGGAGTCCTCACATCCCCTGATTTCCCTCCACAAATTTTTATACAACCTCTTGCTGCACATAACCCAGCATGGAGGGGCTCAGTGAAGGTGGTGGTGAAGGTGTGGAGGTGTCGGATCGGGTCACACAGATCATAAAAGGAGATCCGCCCGGCCTCATAATCCAGAAATATCCCGACTCTGTTACTGGTGATATTTGTAGATAAGAGGGTTTGTTCATTGTCATGTCTCACAAAATACTTGCTAAAAGACCTGAGCAAACCCCAGGACTTTTTATTCTTTCCTATTCCTGCCTGTAAATCTGTCTTGTCTATACTGGTGTAACACATCCCGACTCTCCAGAATTCTGACCCCCCGACATCCACTTGCCAGTGATGTCTCCCTGAGGAGAAAATCTGACTGCTTAACACCAGAGGATACTGAAATCTCTGTGGTGTTTTGGGGCAATTATTGTCTATATCTGACCTGCATACAGTTTTCCTGTCATCTGATATACATAGAATATTATCAGCTGTATTTACATTCAGTAATATGTCTGCAGCTCCCTGTATATAGAAGTGTACATTTACCTCTGTTATTATATCAGATAAACCTGTGTGTAAGACCCCCGCCACACCCAGACCCCCTCCATCATGAAGGAGGTTCTCATGTCTCTCTCTGTCCTCATTATCTCCATCCTCAGTATCACACAAGTCACCTGTGTCTGATTCCTGTAAGACAGTCAGTGGATCCGTCATGTTACACAGCTCCTCAATGTGACGCATCTTCCTGGACAGCTCCTCCTTCTTTTTTTCCAGATCCCGGATGAAGATGGAGATCCGCTCTGCCCTCCCGGAGATTTCCCTCAGGACTCTCTTCTCCAGATCTTCCAGACGTCTCCTGAGATCTCTAAACAGGACAGTGACTCTCTCGGTGTCACCAGCTGCTTCTTCTTCTACTTTCCTCATGTGTTCCTGCAGACTCTGGACTTTTTCCTCCATTTTCTTACTTATTGGCAGAAGTTTCTGCAAAATGTTCCTCTGTTTGCTCTTTTTATTCTTAGAAGCCTCATCCATCGTCTCCACCTGGTGTCCTCGATGTTCTCCAATCAGACAGCAGGACACACAGACACAGGTATCATCCTCAGTGCAATAATACTCCAGGATCTTCTTATGGACGGAGCATTTCCTGCTCTCCATGGACAACGTGGGGTCACATAAAATGTGTTCTGGGGACTTTTTGTGGACTTTCAGGTGTTTATCACACAGAGAAACCTCACAGTGTAGACAGGATCTAACAGCAGGTACAGGAGAGTCCACACAGTAAGTACAGAAGACCTCATCCTCCTTCTTATATGGTTGGGCTCTGGTAGTCACTGCTATGTTTCTCTGCAGTGCAGGACGACTCCTGAACCTTTTTCTACATACAGGACAGAAGTAATCTCCAGACCCTTCCTGTGTATCCAGCTTGCGATCAATACAGACCCGGCAGAAGTTGTGTCCACATTGCAGCATTACAGGATCTGTATAAATCGTCAGACAGATGGAACATTTCAGCTCAGGTTTTGGATCAGTAGATGCCGTATCCAAATGTAGAGGTGTGGTGTTAAAGTCATCCGAGATTATCTCTAAGGTGTTTAATACATCTTTGGACATTGCTGAAATTACAAAAAAACAAAGTCATGGTTGGCTGTACTTACAGGACATAATTAATATAAGCATGATGTTCTTCTAGTAAAGTTGTTAGCTGATCACACTTTTGTGCCCCATGTTATACTGACTCAGTCATCGCTGTGAGCTATAGAAGGAATCCTCCAGCAGTGGAAGTTTACCATAGAGCTTACGAGTACCAGATGGCCCTTGGTCAGCCCACAGAGTGGGCTTTCTGACCTCACTATAAAGACAACTAATTTGGTTAGCCGTGAAAGCCTGCAGCCGCAAGGCTGAATTTTCATGGGCATTCAGGCCGGGTCCACACTGGTGCGACACGACAGTCGTACTACTTTGGATCTGACTTTGCCCTGCAACCTGAAGTCCGACATGTGTCCGACTTCAATGAACAGGGATCCGACTTTGATCCCCAACATTACCAGGCACTGTGTCTGATATGAATCTTTAGGGGGAATTCCACACACAATGTAAAGAAAATGGCATGGGTTCCCCCCAAGAGCATGGTCTGGCATGGATTTTAAAGGGAACCTCCATGCCAAAAAAAAACGGCGAGGGGGTCCCCCCAAAATCCATACCAACCACTTATCCGAGTACAGCCCAGCAGGTCAGGAAAGGGGGTGGAGACGAGCGAGTGCCCCCCCTCCTGAACTGTACCAGGCTGCATGCCCTCAACATGGGGGGGTGGGTGCTTTGGGGCAGGGGGGCCCTGCACCCCCCAAACCCAAAGCACCTTGTCCCCATATTAATGAGGACAAGGGCCTCTTCCCAACAACCCTCACTGTTGGTTGTCAGGGTCTGCAGGCGGGGAGCTTATTGGAATCTGGAACCCCTTTAAACAAGGGGGCCTCCAGATCCCTGCCCCCCACCCTATGTGAATGAGTATGGGGTACATTGTGCCCCTACCCATTCACCCAAAAAAGTGTTAAAAATAAAACACAGTAGACATGTTTTTAAAGTAATTTACTAGGCAGCTCTGGGGGTCTCTTCTGACTTATCCTCCACTCTCCAGCTCTTCTGCCTCCTCCGCTGATGTCTTCTAGCCTTCTTCGGTTCTTCTCTCTCTGTCCGCTGTCTTCTCCGCTATGATCCCTTATGATACCCCGGGCGGTGACGTCATAAGGTACAGAGCCTGGTGAATGTGACGTCACCTGGTGATCCTGCCCCATGCCAATATAAGTAGTGGCACACCGCCCACCCTGCATTAGAGCGGGAAGGAGTGTTGAGTCAACCCCCGGAAGAAGAACAGAAGGAGAAGACAGCGGAGGAGACCGGGCAAAAGAGCAAGAAGATAGCGAGGAGGCCCGACAGAAGACAGCGGACAGAGGGAGAAGAACTGGAGAGAGAGCGGAGAAGACCCGGAGATAGGGGAGAAGAACCAACAGAGGCAGAAGACGTCAGCGGAGGACACAGAAGAACAGAGCGGAAGAGACGCCGGAGCTGCCTAATAAATTACTTTAAAAACATGTGTAATGGGTTTTATTTTTGACACTTTTTTTAGGTGAATGGGTAGGGGTACAATTTACCCCATATTCATTCACATTAAAGGGGGCTTCCAGATTCCGATAAGCCCCAGCCCGCAGACCCCAACAGCCAGGGTTGTCGGGAAGAGGCCCTTGTCCTCATCAACATGGGGACAAGGTGCTTTGGGGCCCCCATGTTGAGGGCATGTGGCCTGGTACAGTTAAGGAGGGGGGCTCGCTCGTCCCCACCCCCTTTCCCGACCTGCCAGGCTGTGTGCTCGGATAATGGTCTGGTATGGATTTTGGGGGGACCCCACACCGTTTTTTCGATGTGGAGGTTCCCCATAAAATCCATACCAGACCAAAGGGCCTGGTATATCCTTGGAGGGGGAACCAAAGCCATTGTTTTTTTTTTACATTTAGCTTGGAGTTCCCCTTCAAGATCATCACAGCACAAGTCGCATGCCAAAGTCGGATCAGTAAAGGCGGCGATCTGACTTTGATCCGACTTCAGTGATATTCAATGGGCTGAAGTAGGATCAAAGCCGGACCAAAGTATTGCAGTGAGCATTTTCAATGTCGGACTGACTTGTGTCGGACCAGTTAAGACGACTTCCATAGGGAAACATTGATTTTCACACGTCATGCTACATGAGCTCCCAATGTCGGAGCGTTTGTCGTACAAGCGTGAACCCGGCCTAAACCACACTAGGGTGTAATCAGCACAGACTCAATAAAATGTAACCAATTACAGTAGTTGCCCGCTGAACACTTGAAGGGTGATCACAACACCTTGAGGAAAACAATATAAAAAAGAAGTGTGGTGCAAAAGAACCTGAATCTGAAACACAAATATACAATATACAAAAAATGGTAAAAGTCCAAATGCTTGGTAAGAAGAACCAAAAAGCCCAGACAGCAACAAAGCGTCCACGTGTAGAAAAAGAGATCCAGAAGCACAAGATATGCATGATAATCCCTCCATCATCAAGTTGACATTCGGATGACGTCACCCACTGCCATCCTGTTAGATGGAGAGTACACTGAGCTCCGTCCTGTGCAACATGTTTTTACTGATTGTTCTTTATGTGAGCAGGAACCTTTTATAAAAATAAAAATGGCTCTTTACAACGTGACCGGCTGTGTCGAATTACAGCCGGTCACATGCACTGTCCTTGTGCACGTCGCTCGTGGGCGCTCGTGCGTGCCCCTAGGGGCTCGCAGAGTGGCGATTGGGGATGAGGCTTGTCACCCTGACACAGCCCATCCCCAATTGCGGTAAAGAGCGTGTGTGAGGTAGAGATTGTACAGTGCACACCAACACACACTGATTGCCCCCCAGTAATAAAGATGACCTGTCACCAGCCCATCTGAGTACCTGTCACCAGCCCATCAGATTACCCAAGTACCTGTCACCAGCCCATCTTAGTACCTGAGTAATTGTCACCAGTAGGGTTGTCCCGATACCACGTTTTTAAGACCGAGTACAAGTACCGATACTTTTTTTCAAGTACTCGCCGATACCGATTACCGATACTTTTTTTTATGTCATGTTTCAGTATTTTTTTTTATTTTACGATTTAAATTTTTCACAATTTTTTGTTGTTTTTTTACAATTCTTTCTTGGGGGTTGAAGGGGGGGGGGTGGTGGATGGTGTCAGTGTGTTTTTTATTTTAATATGTATTATTTTTTACAATTAATTATTTTTATTATTTATTGCTATATTTTTTTCTTAGCCCTGTTGGGGTTCTTTGGTGAGATATCAGGGGTCTTGACAGACCTCTGACATCTCCCCTTTGAGACAGAGAAAGGGACTAGGGACACAGATTCCCCAGTCCCTTTCTCAGCTGCATTGAAAATGAATGGACAGGAGACAGAGGCTCCTCTCCATTCATAAACTGAAGCATCATAAACACAGGTTATGATGTTTCAGTTATATGAATGAACAGAGACAGTGATCACTGACTCTGTTCATTCGGAAAAGGTAGGAGCTCCTACCGACGCTCTCCATCCTGACAGAGGGGGGCGGAGGAGGACATGGAGGGTGACACGGAGCACGGAGGGGGAAAGCAGCAGCACGGAGGGGGGACACAGAGCATGGAGGGGGAGAGCAGAATGGAGGAGGACAGCAGCGGCATGGAGGGGGAGAGCAGAACGAAGGAGGACAGCAGCGGCACGGAGGGGGGACACAGAGCATGGTGGGGGAGAGCTGAACCGAGGAGTATAGCAGCAGCACGGAGGGGGGGGGGACACGGAGCGTGGAGGGGGAGAGCAGAACCGAGGAGGATAGCAGCGGCACGGAGGGGGGACACAGAGCATGGAGGGGGAGAGCAGAACCGAGAAGGATAGCAGCAGCACGGAGGGGGGACACGGAGTGTGGAGGGGGAGAGCAGAACTGAGGAGGATAGCAGCGGCACGGAGGGGGGACACAGAGCATGGAGGGGGAGAGCAGAACCGAGAAGGATAGCAGCAGCACGGAGGGGGGACACGGAGTGTGGAGGGGGAGAGCGGAACCGATGGGGGAACCGGAGGAGGATACAGGGAAAGTCAGGTATCGGGTGAAGTATCGGAGCATTTTCCCCGAGTACAAGTACTCGGGAAATGCTTGGTATCTGTCCCGATACTAGTATCGGTATCGGGACAACCCTAGTCACCAGCCCATCTGAGTACCTGTCACCAGCCCATCAGATTACCCACATACCTGTCACCATCCCTTCTGAGTACTTGTCACCAGCCCATCAAGAGTAAGAGAAGAAGAAGACAAAAAGCAGCGCCCTCTAAGCGTAGTATTCACGTTTTTAATGATAAAAACAAGCAATTCATATCAAGGTGTCAGTCACAAGGTAATAGATAACAAAGGCTTATCTGTAATAGTAGTCTTCCGTTAGGACATCCGGGGTGAAGCCGATCCGCTGGTCCTGGAATGGTGGGATGGACGCCCTGGTGAATACCAGACTACTGTTGCCCGCAAGAGCGGGACAGTGAGGGTCTAATGCTGGTGAAGGACAAGGCGTCTGGGTGTTTTACAACACCATCCACCGCTGTAGCGGGATGGTAAACCTCCGATGCTAAGGAGGAAGGGGGACTGGCGCTCTATGGAGCGCAGCGGTATGACGTCACTTCCGGGTGTAGGTCACAGGGAGGTGCGCGTGTTCAAGGCATGTGTGCCTCTTCATCAGGCTCTATCTCCATCAAGAGTACCTGAGTACCAGTCACCAGCCCATCGAGTACCTGAGTACCGGTCACCAGCCCATCAGAGTACCTGTCACCAGCCCATCAGAGTACCCGAGTACCTGTCACCAGCCCATCAGAGTACCCAAGTACCTGTCACCAGCCCATCAGAGTACCTGAGTACCTGTCACCAGCCCATCAGAGTACCCAAGTACCTGTCACCAGCCCATCAGAGTAACCAAGTACCTGTCACCAGCCCATCAGAGTACCTGAGTACTTGTCACCAGCCCATCAGAGTTCCTGAGTACTTGTCACCAGCCCATAAGAGTACCTGAGTACCTGTCACCAGCCCATCAGAGTACCCAAGTACCTGTCACCAGCCCATCAGAGTACCCAAGTACCTGTCACCAGCCCATCAGAGTAACCAAGTACCTGTCACCAGCCCATCAGAGTTCCCAGGTACCTGTCACCAGCCCATCAGAGTACCTGAGTACTTGTCACCAGCTCATCAGAGTTCCTGAGTACCTGTCACCAGCCCATCAGAGTACCTGAGTACCTATCTGCAGCCCATGCCTCATAGAATATACCTTGGGGTGTTTTCTTTCTAAAACGGGGTCATTTTGTGGGTAATTACACTGTCCTGGTGCTCCATGGCCTTCAAAAGTGTGATAGGTAGGAATGAAATTAGATGTGTAATTTATGCTCCTAGAACATCTGAAGGTACTACTTAAATGTTGGGCCTCTGTATGTGGCCAGGCTGTGTAAAAGTCTCAATAGAAAAGGGTAACTGTAAACGCAAAGATAGTGTAACTGTGAACATATAGGTGGGCGATAAACCAATAGTCACGTTAGTCCATAAGTCCATAAAGGGTCAACTCTTAAGATATATGATAGCAGCTGTCCTCAGAGAAAGCCGGCTCTGTAAACAGGATAAAAGGAGGGAAAACACAGGAAGCTCCTTACATCGAAGCCAATGGAAAGAATGCTCCTTACATTAAAGTCAATGGAAAGAATGCTCCTTACATTGTTAGTCAAAGGGAAGAATACCCTTTAGATCGAAGTCAGTGGGAAGAATGCCCCTTACATTGTTGATCAAAGGGAAGAATACCCCTTACATCGAAGTCAATGGGAAGAATGCTTCTTACATTGTTGGTCAAAAAGAAATATTACTTACACTGGTAGTCATTGAGAAGAATTTTCTTACATTGTTAGTTAAAATAGAAGTATGGGAATTCTTTTTTTTTTTTTATCATTTTTACCTAGGTGGATGCAGCATTGGTCCGATGTTGCATCTGTCCCCCTGCCATCTCTCAGGCCCCGTACACACGAGAGGATTATCCGCTGGAAACGGTCCTCAGGACCGTTCCAGCGGATAAATCCTCTGGCGGATTTTGATCTGATGGTTGTACTAACCATCAGATCGAAATCCGCGCGGAATCCATCCGCTGTGACGTGTCGCGCCGTCACCGCGATGATGACGCGGCGACGTGCGCGACGCTGGAAGATAAAGACTTCGAAGCATGCGTCGAATCATTACGACGCATGCGAGGGAGAGGAGCGGACGGATTGATCCGGTGAGTCTGTACAGACCACCGGATCAATCCGCTGGACAGGATTCCAGCGGATAGATTTCTTAGCATGCTAAGAAATTTTTATCCGCTGGAAATCCGTCGGCTGGAATTTTTTTTCCGCCGATAAATGTCCGCTCGGACGTACACACCACCGGATCTATCCGCTGGAACTGATCCGGGGATAAATCCCAGCGGATAGATCCGGTGGTGTGTACGAGGCCTCAGACTGAGAACCAAGCTATCAAACACTGGCTCTATGCTCTACCCCCCTCCTCGCTCACTGGAGTGCTGACCAGGCTGGAACAGGTGGCTCAGACTCTCAGTGGCTTGCTGAGGGGTTGAGCCGTTCTTTCCTGAGCCTGGACCGGTTCTGTGACATCAGCCGACAGCGGGCTTCAGCCTGTTGGCTGCTGAAAACGGGTCACAGGAGTGCAGAAAACGAGTCACAGGAGTGCAGAACGGACTTCACTCCAAACAAGCTTTCCCCGTACTTCTCCTTTAATGTGAAAAATGGTCCATGTATTGGGAGGTCAATATAAAGATTATTGCCTCTTATAATATCTCACAAAAGTGAGTACACCTCTTACATTTTTGTAAATGTTTTGTTATATCTTTTCATGTGACAACACTGAAGAAATGACACTTTGCTACAATGTCCAGGGAACCATGAATGCCAACATGCACTGTGACATACTGAAGCAGAGCATGATCCCCTCTCTTCTGAGACTGGGCTGCAGGGGAGTATTCCAACATGATAACCACCCCAAACACACCTCCAAGACGACCACTGCCTTGAAGGTGATGGACTGGCCAAGCATGTCTCCAGACCTAAACCCTATTGAGCATCTGTGGGGCATTATCAAACGGAAGGTGGAGGAGCACAAGGTCTCTAACATCCACCAGCTCTGTGATGTCATCATGGAGGAGTGGAAGAGAACGCCAGTGGCAACCTGTGAAGCTCTGGTGACCTCCATGCCCAAGAGGTTTAAGGCAGTGCTGGAAAATAATGGCGGCCACACAAAATATTCACACTTTGGGCCCAATTTGGACATTTTCACTTGGGTTCAATTACTTTTGTTGCCAGCAGTTTAGACATTAATGGCTGTGTGTTGAGTTATTTTGAGGAGACAGCAAATTTAGGGGGCGGACCGTTTTCGGTCTCGTTTTGCTCAGCAGGGATTGCTCCGTCGATCCCTGCTGAGCCGGAAGATGACAGGTCTGTCTCTGTGCAGGGACCGACCTGTCAGAGCGCCGCTCTTCCATATGGGGGATCGGATGACGACGGACCGTAAAGTCCGTTGTCACCTGAGCGGGTCGGAAGTCAGTGGGCATGTCAACGCTGACATCTGTGGCTCCATAGAGGAGCACGGAGCGCCTGTTCAGGTCCACCTAAAAAAACGTGTGAAAGAGCCCTTACACTGTTATACAAGCTGTACACTCACTACACAACATTGTAGCAAAGTGTCATTTCTTCAGTGTTGTTACATGAAAAGATAGAATAAATGATTTACAAAAATGTGAGGGGTGTACTTACTTTTGGCAGGTACTGTAGGTCAAGATTGGATATGTTATTATCCTTCATACCTGACACTGCGTCCTCTGGTCTCAGTGATATCCCGCTGTGTGATGTGGAAGTAAATTATAATATTTCTTCGTTAGGTTTGGTTTCATTTCCTAGCTCTGTCCTCAGATCCTCCCTTCCCCCTCCTCCTGTTTCCTCCATCGTGTAGCGTGATCAGACTTGGCTCCGTGTTCTGACACAATACTTACAAACACAATTCACTAACATACTCATACAAGTCTGAGGAATGTCCTGACCCTGCCTGTGAATTGGTGCATCTGTACAACGTATAGCACCTACTGCAGCAACACTGATATTTATTTTTATTTGGAAAACATATTATTTATTGAAGTACAGGCATTGAGGGTATTGCACAATGCAGAGTGTATATTAAAGAGTAATAGGTAGATTCAGAAAGAGTTAGGCCGGCTTATCAGTAGATAAGCCGGCCTAATAGGATCAGTAGTTAGCGGATCTCACCATCTTTTACGTATGCTACGAAGACTCGTTCCCTTCATCCCGAAAGAGGATACAGCAGTAGTGGTAGGAATAATTATGAACTCCAGGTTAGATTATGCAAATTCCCTCTACCTCGGACTCCCAAAATACCAGATTGCCCGTCTCCAAGTCGTCCAAAACACGGCGGCACGACTGGTAACAGGAAAAAAACCCTAGGAACCAATCAGCCCGTCCCTGAGATCCCTCCATTGGCTGGCCGTAAAGGACCGAGTCACATTCAAGGCCCTATGCCTGACGCACAAATGTGTACACGGAACCGCCCCCCAATATTTAAGTGAGAAAATAAAACACCAAAACACCAATCGCGTTCTTCGATCAACTACTCAAAAACTGCTACAAATCCCCAAAGCCCGCTACAAGACCAAAGGAGAACGACGATTTGCAATCCAAGGACCTCGCTTGTGGAACCCATTACCGACTAACATCCGAACGGAAATTGATCACCTGGCCTTCAGAAAAAAACTCAAGACCCACCTATTCTGAAGGATAAATAGAACGAAAATGGATACCAAGCGCCTTGAGGCGATTCCGTTCGCAAGTTCGCAAGTTATTCACTCACTCACTCATCAGAGTCTATCAGCGCCATTCGGAAATGCATGGAAAGGCCCGAGGACAGCGCGGCTGACCTCTGCAAATCTCGGGATCAAAGTCTTTCCGAGGTTTGCCGAGGTCAGCCGAAGGGTCCTCGGACCTTTTCGGCCGTTTCCAAGGCTCTCTGGCGCCCCCCGCCTCTGGCCGCATGCGGTATTGCATACCATTGAAGTAAATGCGGAACTAATTATTTTCGTTTCCTTTGACTTCAATGGGGAAACACTTTGATTTGCGAGTACTTTGGATTACGAGCATTCTCCTGGAATGGATTATGCTCGTAAACCGAGGTACCACTGTACATATGAAGATTAGCAAAAGTCCAAAAAACACTTTCGTGCTAGACACAGGGGGAAATCTTCCATCACACTTCTTTCCAGAATGCCCATCAAGGATGAAGCCCCCCTCCGACCGGGAAACCCTATGAACAAACTGCAAAAAGCACACAGGAGGAGGGTCCAACCACCTCATGCATTACCATTGATAATTTTATTTAACCACTTGCCGACCTGCTCACACCGATATATCTCGTGCCCGTGGGTCCTGCAGACTCGATGGGCAACGTTGTCCCGTGATCGTCTCACAGAGAGGCAGAACAGGGGGATGCCTATGTAAACAAGGCATTTCCCTGTTCTGCCTAGCAACATGACAGAGATCTACTGCTCCTTGTCATCAGGAACAGTGATCTCTGTCATGTTCTAGGTAGCCCATCCCCCCCACAGTTAGAATCACTCCCTAGGACACACTTAACCCCTTGATCGCCCCCTAGAGTTTAACCTCTTCTCTGCCAGTGTCATTTGCATTTTTATAGAACTGATCGCTGTATAAATGTTTTTCTGCTCCCTGTCATCAGGAGCAGTGATCAATGTCATGTCAGGCCTCGTACACACGACAGAGTTTCTCGGCAGAATTCGTCGAGAATCTCGGTGAAGAGCCGGATTCTGTCGAGAAACTCGGTCGTGTGTACATTTTTGGCCCGATGGAGCCGCCGAGGAACTCGTCGAGCAAATAGAGAGCAGGTTCTCTATTTTCTCGATGGCAGTGGATTTTGGCTCGACGAGTTCTTCATCGGGCTGTTTTTTAAACGAGAAACTCGGTCGTGTGTATGCTAAGAAACTTGTCAAAAACTTAGACACTGGAGACCAACATAGGTAAAACTAGCGTTTGGATTGGGGATAGCACATTCGTGTCGTTTCCAACATTATTTAATCGTTTATTTGCAGCGCTTTACACAATTTTTCCTAAGGGCACAAAACAGCAATCTAATAATTTTTTTTTTACGATATTCACACAGAGTTCCTTAAAATTAGGTGGAACCTTTTTCTTACTGGACTCAATATTTTTTTTTTTTTTTATTGTCACCTTATTTTGGTCGTGTGTTTTAAATCCTGCTTTTAATCACCTTATTTTTTAATTTTTAAAAAATGCTAATCCTTTTATTTTTTGTAATGTCAAGTTCCCCCCATAGAAACCTTATTGCTTTGTCTTATCTCATGTGTCCCTTTCAAATTACACCTTATATCCAATTTTTACAAAATAAGAACCTGCCTTCTCACTTGCAAAATTGAAATGTAAAAAAATACAAGGACAAGTATGAACTGTAAAAAAAAAATGTACCATTTATTTTGGTAATAAAAAAAAATTTGATATGCAAAAGTCAGCACTGGAGAGCTTGCTGCCATTTGTGCACAGCCAGGTGTGGCCTGATGTGACTGGTGATCAGTTGGAGGCCAAAATGGGGACTTGAGAGGTTCATTCAGGAAGTCACGCATCAAGGTCTTGGACTCCCCGAGGTCAGAAACTGGAGCAGGGCAGGCAGATGTCACCAGGTTGTGGTACTACAGCAGCCTGAACTCTGGTACACCACATGGAAGTAAGGGAGTCACTTTCTTGATTTCTTCAAGGCCTTCCTTGGTGGCTTCCCTGCAGCCTGCTCTTTCACCTTCTCTGCAGCCTTCTCAGCAGCCTTCCTCTTATGCCTGGCTGGAGGTGGTGCCACAGGGGTAGTACTCATGCCAGGAGGAGGAGTAGACGAAGGTGGTGGAGGATGAGTAGCCGACGGTGGTGGAGGAGGAGGTGGAGGAGGAGGAGGAGCAGTAGAAGGAGGAGGAGCAGTAGAAGGAGGAGGAGTAGAAGGAGGAGGAGCAGTAGAAGGAGGAGTAGAAGGAGGAGGAGCAGTAGAAGGAGGAGCAGTAGAAGGAGGAGGAGTAGAAGGAGGAGGAGTAGAAGGAGGAGGAGCAGTAGAAGGAGGAGGAGCAGTAGAAGGAGGAGGAGCAGTAGAAGGAGGAGGAGTAGAAGGAGGAGGAGCAGTAGAAGGAGGAGGAGCAGTAGAAGGAGGAGGAGCAGTAGAAGGAGGAGGAGCAGTAGAAGGAGGAGGAGTAGTAGAAGAAGAAGAGGAAGCAGAATGTTCAGATGGAGCAGGAGAAGAAGAGGAAGAAGAATGTTCAGATGGAGCAGGAGAAGAAGAGGAAGAAGAATGTTCAGATGGAGCAGGAGAAGAAGAGGAAGAAGAATGTTCAGAAGGAGCAGGAGAAGAAGAGGAAGAAGAAGGTGGGGGAGCTTGAGAAGGAGCAGGAGAAGAAGAAGAAGAAGGTGGGGGAGCTTGAGAAGGAGCATGAGAAAAAGAAGAAGAAGAAGAAGGTGGGGGAGCTTGAGAAGGAGCATGAGAAGAAGAAGAAGGTGGGGGAGCTTGGGAGTTATGTGGTGTGTGAGGATGGGGATGGCGGCAAATCACAGTGTCCTCTGTGAGAAGACCCCTCACCCCCTGATTTGCCAGGGTGATGAGGAGGCCCTCAAAGAGGAGGCGTTGGTCTAATGTCATTTCTGACATTTTGGCCAAAACAACTGTGACAAATCCCTCCTGAGCAGTGGGAGGCTGTTGCAGGGTTGCATGGGCATCCCGAATGAGGGCTAGTGAGGCGTCACGCACCCTTGTATCCCTCACCTGCCTTCTCGGACGCAGACGAAGAGGAGACACCTGGCATCTCGTGCTTGGCCCAGCAACCTCGTGCAACCCACTTGGGCCTGCCACCTCATCCGCTCCACTTGGGCCTGCCACCACGTTACTGATACTTGGGCCTGCCAACACGTCCAAGATACTTGGGCCTGCAGCCTCCTCCAAGCCACTCACCCTGTCCTCCTCCTGCCTGGCATTTTCCTGATCCTCCTGCTGCCTGGTCTCGTCCTGTGTATGGAAAAAAAGTAAAGTTTTACTATTTTTTAACATTTTTGGTTTATTTATTTAAGCTCCTGACTGTTGCATTTTTTTTGGTCACGACTTAGCTAAGCCAATCATTCTGACCCATGTTTTATGGTCAATCACACCACAAAAATTCATGGCCAATACTGACAAATTTTAGGAATAACACTTTTAGATCTAATTTTTATTTACCTTTAATATCTTAATTTACATCTCTTTAACAACATTTGAACACCACATATTTGCACATTGAAAGTACTATATACCTGGCTCCAGCTGGGCAAATCTGGATCTTCATCCAGGATGGAAGGCTGCTGAGAGGGTTCTTCTGCAGAGGGAGCAGCAGGTTGGCTGGAGGGAAGGCTGGAGCTTCTGTGGCTTCTGGGGCGAAGGCTAGAAAGTGACTCCCTAACCTCCAGGTGTTCATCCAGGAAGCTCAGTTTGCTGTAGTACCACAACTTGGGTTTAAATACCCGCCCTGCTCCAGCTCCAGACCTCATCGAAGCCAAGACCTTGTTGCGTGCCTTCCTGTAGGTGCCTCTCAAGGTCCCAATTTTGACCTCCAACTGGTCAGTTGTCACATCAAACCCCACCTGTCTCCGCACAAGTGGGAGCAGGCTCTCCAGTGCAGTTTTGCGCAATTCTCTATTTCGAGAGATGGGGTCTTTGGTGGCCCACAGAACAGGAAGTTCTTGCCACCTATCAATGAAGATCTCCAAGAAGTCGGGTCGGTTAAAGAGATTCATCTTTTCCTGTCCAAAACCAAGGATAAAAAAATAATGTCACTACACAATCTAGAAAGTCAATTACTCTTTCTCACAAGCTAGCCCTTAAAGGGTCACTAATGGATAACTATATTTTTGGAGGAAATTACTGTTTACAGTGTCTAGAGACATACAAGTGCATACATATAATGTGCCTCTAGTTTCACTTTTGGTTTTAAATTTAGTTATTGTTTCTGTGAAGTAAAGAGACACACAGAACCCAAAAAAAATAAAAGCAGGGCATATTTTAATTTCAAAAATTAGTAGCATTGTTTTGGTTGATTTTTAGACACACAGCTTAGACCACAGTGACAAGCTCCCCTGATAAATTTGAGAGGGAGCAGAACCAGGAAGTGATGATTTATGCAAATGATTACAGCTGCTTAAAAGCAAAAAGGGACAATGAGGACATGAAATCAAGACTGATATAATGTAAAGTTAGTTATTTCTGCCCCAAACAATTTTGGCTTAGTGCTCCTTTAAATGTCTGTCTTTCCTGAATATGCCACTGCTGTCCCAAGTTCGAAGCATACCTACACGCTTGTCGTTCAAACGTCTTTCTTACGCAACCCGGTCGTATGGACGCTACATGTGTTCGAGCCTTATATACACTCCGCACACGACATCCGCCCATGCTTAAAAAAAATTGATGTTTCCCCCCCGCCCCTTATCTTCCGTCGCAAAAACGACAAGGTGGAATTGGCAGCAGATCATGTTGGGTCAGTTCCTAGGAAACAGATGACCAGTTGTGTCGAACTAATAAGCCAGATCTCATCCTCATTTGTGTATGAAACGTTAGTTAGATAAAAGCACTCCGATATAGTTTGGTCAAGACATAAAAGCGACCATTTGCATCATGTTTAAACCGACTTGTTTTTAGAAGACATCCTGATGAGAACCGAGATTGCCCACACAACAGTAGTTGGATCAAAATGCATAATCAAAGCGTTGTTTACGTACGACGGCACTATAGCGGACCATTACCTTCAAATTTCAAACTGGCTATGTTGTAATTTCTGAACCTAAGATGTAGGCCACAAAATCATTCAATCAAGAAAAACATGTAAAATGTAGTTACATACCGGTCTTTGACCCGATCGTTATCTCCGCCGTCTTCCACAAACTGTGAGCGCCCATTTTACTCACGTGGTAGCCCTTTATACACGCGCATGTGGGACTTTACGCACGTCTCCCCGCCCCTGACGTTCATGGTATCGTATTTTCCCCGCCCCTTTTCCATCTTTTTTTTGTTGGAAGCACATGTTGGAGAATATGGCAGCACGGCGAATCAGTTGTAAGGCCTCCAACATGACCTTTGAGGAAATGGTGGAGATGGTCCTCATCCTCAAAGCAGAGGACTACGATGGGAGGCATGGGCCATATAAGTACCCTAATAAGGTCAAGGCCCAAATAATGGAGAAGGTGAGGAGGAGTCTCCATCAGAAATTTGGAGTGAAAAGGTCCAAGGAGCAGATCCGGAAAAGGTGGTGTGACCTCAAAAAACGGGAGCCGGAACAAATGAAGAGGATCAGGAGAGTGATTAGAAGAAGTTTGTTTGTTATATATTTTGTAAGATTTGTTCCGCGCCATGTGTTTTTTATTTCAGGTTGTACTGTAATATTTTTTTAGGCACAATAATTTGTCGTCAAACTGGACGTCCATTCGGAACGACTAAATATTGTGTTTTAAATCCTACAAATTATGACATTTTTTGAAAATTGTGGTGAGATCAATCGTGAAAATTATGTAGATGTGCTATTAAAACCACAAATCTTTTTTTAATAATTAAATATACAGTAAAAGGAGAGTCTGCTCAGCAGTCGGTGACACATGTGGACTCATTTGCATAATTGTTGTCCCCTTTAATAACCCATTTTGGGCTTCACACAGAGCTGAGGTGATCCAGTGTATACTTTGTTGGCTTACATGTTTAAAAGTAGACCAAAGCTACAAGATTTGTCAGGATCTTTGTGAATGCCTTCAATCCTGTGTTTTGCCCTGAGGGGTTTTTCTAAACATCAATAGTCCCAGAAATTTTATAAAGTGAATCATATTCCTCTTTCAGGCCTATAAGCTATAAAAATCCTGTTTCCATTTTCTTCATTCTCGTAGGGCGTCATGAAGCTTCAACACGGGAGCAAGAAGTCCAGCAAGCCACACCCCCGAGGGATGGTGATGATGCGCAGCCTGCCACCACATCAGGTAAAGTAACATATAACTAACCCAGCTTCAGGTAATGTAGATGTAGGCCTGCCTAATTTAAATAAATTGTTTTGTCCCACATTTCAGGATCAGGTGGTGGCTTGGACAGGCATACTATACAGATGGTGATCTCAGAAATATGGGCCTGCAGAGAAGAGGTGGAGGAGATACATTTGGCCAACAGAAAAAATAATGAAAGAGCAAGGAGGGTGGAAACTAAATTAAAAAATTTATTGGATGTTTTGGGGAGAGTCTGAATCTGAAAAAAATACCAAAAAAAAATTTAAATAGCAGATTTTGAAGTTTATTTAATAAAAAAAAAAAAAAAAAAATAATAAAACCAGATTTTAGACTTTATTTAATAAAAAAAAAACCAAAAAAAAAATAAAACCAGATTTTAGACTTTATTTAATAAAAAAAAAAAAAAAAAAATAATAAAACCAGATTTTATACTTTATTTAATAAAAAAAAAAAAAAAAATAATAAAACCAGATTTTAGACTTTATTTAATAAAAAAAAAACCAAAAAAATAATAAAACCAGATTTTATACTTTATTTAATAAAAAAAAAAAAAAAAAAAAAAATAAAACCAGATTTTATACTTTATTTAATAAAAAAAAAAAAAAAAAAATTACAAAAATGATTGTATATTGTATGAGAAAAATCACCCACAAAAATACAAAAATGATTGTATATTGTATGAGAAAAATCACCCACAAAATTACAAAAATGATTGTATATTGTATGAGAAAAATCACCCACAAAAATACAAAAATGATTGTATATTGTATGAGAAAAATCACCCACAAAAATACAAAAATGATTGTATATTGTATGAGAAAAATCACCCACAAAAATACAAAAATGATTGTATATTGTATGAGAAAAATCACCCACAAAAATACAAAAATGATTGTATATTGTATGAGAAAAATCACCCACAAAAATACAAAAATGATTGTATATTGTATGAGAAAAATGACCAAAAAAAATACAAAAATGATTGTATATTGTATGAGAAAAATGACCAAAAAAAATACAAAAATGATTGTATATTGTATGAGAAAAATGACCAAAAATAATACAAAAATGATTGTATATTGTATGAGAAAAATGACCAAAAATAATACAAAAATGATTGTATATTGTATGAGAAAAATGACCAAAAAAAATACAAAAATGATTGTATATTGTATGAGAAAATATACCAAAAATTTTTGTAGGGTATTTATGAAAAAATAAAAATAAATAAATTAAGAAAATAAAGAGCTTTTGAACCTCAAAAAAGTGTGTGGTGTTTTTCATAAAATACGTAAAATTTTCTATGTGTTTGGTTTGGGGGTCACCTGGGAAATGTTTGCTAGTTGATAATGAAAATACACTTAGTTACACTTAGTAAAGAACTCCAAACAACACAAGCAAGACATAACAAGTTTAGAAAAAAGATTATGATTTATTTTTTTGAAAGCTACAATTATGGCAAATTTGATTGAGATGGTATTGCCCCCCTACCCATGAAATAGTCCATGTATTTGTCCCGGACTTCACGGGCACTCTGGGGGGGCAGTCCTGTGTGGCCAGCTTCAAGGCCCGCCAAAGTTTCTGCAGGGGTCAAATGTTGTGCCTCGGGCCCAACCAGGGCCATATAATTTGGAGATTGTCTCCGCAAAAAATTGTGGAGAATGCAGCAGGCAAAAATAATAGTATTCCACTTATATTCCGCCATGTGGAGAGAGGTGAGGAAAAGGCGGAACCGGCTGGCCATGATGCCGAAAGCGTTCTCAACCACTCTACGTGCTCGGCCCAGCCGGAAATTAAAGACACTCCTCTCTGGGGTGAGGGTGCGCTGAGGGAATGGCCTCATAAGATGGGGTCCCAGGGCAAACGCTTCATCAGCCAGGAAAACAAATGGCAGGCCTTCTACATTCTGGTCATCCGGTGGCAATGACAGATCATCATCCTGAAGGCGAAGCGCGAACTCCGTCTGCCTGAAGGCTCCCCCATCCGATACCCGTCCATTCATCCCGACATCCACAAAAAGGAATTCATACTGTGCTGACACCACCGCCATCAGCACAATACTGTTGAACCCCTTATAATTAAAGAACTGGGATCCTGAACGGGGTGGAGGCACGATGCGGACGTGCTTCCCGTCGATGGCTCCCCCGCAGTTGGGGAAGTTCCATCGGGTCTGGAAGTCCAAAGCCACAGACTGCCACTCCTGTGGTGTGGACGGAAGCTGGGGAAGAAAAAAAGAAAAAATTAGCCACATAACCTTGCAAGCAGATTATACAAAGACATTATAAGCATTATAACATTTCTGGGAACTAGCATATTATATCTAAATATATTTAGCCAATTAACACATTAAACACCCCCTCTGATGGGCCAATGCCCAAGTTTGGGGGAGGGCTAGATGAGTTTGGGAGTACTAAAAAAAAAAAAATTTTGATTATTGGTGAACATAGACTTTACAACACATTTTGGAGGGGAGGGCTAGATGAGTTTGGGAGTCCTAAAATTTAAATAAAAAAAAAAAAAATATTGGGGAACATAGACTTTACAACACATTTTGGAGGGGAGGGCTAGATGAGTTTGGGAGTCCTAAAATTTAAATAAAAAATAAAAAAATATTGGGGAACATAGACTTTACAACACATTTTGGAGGGGAGGGCTAGATGAGTTTGGGAGTCCTAAAATTTAAATAAAAAAAAAAAAAATATTGGGGAACATAGACTTTACAACACATTTTGGAGGGGAGGGGGGGGACATTACAATGGATATAACACAATACATTGGGAAGTGACTAGACTAGGTAGGTTGGGGCCCAGGATAGCATGCTGGGGAGGTAAGTGATGGAAAATATGCATGTAGGCCAAAAAAGGGGCATCAAAGTTTACATCATGCATGGGGGCAAAGGGGACATTCACAGCATATTCCAGACATGGTAATTAGGGAAGGAGGAGATAACTACAAGACATTAGCATACATTATAGACATAAAATGTGATATTAAAGGAGAAAACTTACCCTCATATATTCCTCCTGCAGAACCTGGATGATGGCAGAGCAGGTGTCAGGAATGATGAGGCCCAGAGCCTGGGGGGAGATGCCCGTGGAGAACTTTAAGTCCTGAAGGCTTCTCCCAGTTGCCAGATAACGGAGGGTGGCAACTAGCCTCTGCTCAGCACTGATGGCTTCCCGCATAACGGTGTCCTGCCTGGTAATATAGGGGGACACCAAAGCCAACAGGTGCTGAAAGACGGGATCAGACATCCTCAGGAAATTCCTGTAATCAACAGGATTATTTTCCTGAAGCTCCCGCAGCAAAGGCATGTGAGAGAATTGGTTCCTACGGAGCAACCAATTCTTGGTCCATGAACGTGTCCTCCTCCTGTTCATGAACTCCTCATTGTCTAGGTCATAAACAAACAGACCTATAGACAGAAGATGCTTAGCACGAAGTCGGCGACGACTAGGTGCCTGCAACATGGCTACAAGGCTAGTTACGAACGACAAATCAGAATTGCACTAAACAGACCGCAGTGAAGAACAGCAAGACCTATGAAGAACGACCCTGACAATGAAAAACGCGGGGACAGGACCGCAATGTAAAACAATACGACCTGACCGCACGTCTCGATTGCCTAGATACGACCCACACAAGTACAAACTGAACGGCAGAGATCAATCTGAAAGCACAAAGACTGAAAAGCACGAATCGTCACTCACCAAACTTTTACTAACACGCGTAAACACGGAATCAGCAAAAGGAGCCCCAAGGGTGGCGCCAACAAAATCAAACCTCCCCTTTATAGTCGCGTCATACGTCGTGAGCGTCATCGCGCCGGAGAACGACAAGATTTTGGTATGTTACGTGTGTACGCAAAGCAAGCCTGCCGAGCTTCTCGACAAGTTCAACAAGGAACTCGTCGAGGAACTCGACGGGCTTGGCACGTCGAGTTTCTCTGTCGTGTGTACGAGGCCTCACAGTAAGCCTCACCCCCGCACAGTTATAATCACTCCCTAGGACACAATTAACCCCTTCCCCAGTGTCATTTACACAGTAATCAATGCATTTTTATAGCACTGATCGCTGTATAAATGACAATGGTCCCAAAATAGCATCAAAAGTGTCCGATGTGTCCGCCGTAATTGTCCCCCTTTTTTTTGTTTATAGCACAAAAAATAAAAACCGCAGAGGTGATCAAATACCACCAAATGAAAACTCGATTTGAGGTAAAAAAAGGACGTACATTTTATTTGGGTACATCGTTGCACGACCGCGCAATTGTCAGTTAAAGCAACGCAGTGGCGAATCACAAAAAGTGCTCTGGTCAGGAAGGGGGTAAATCCTTCCGGGGGTGAAGTGGTTAATCCACATAGACAAATGGATATTCACATGCAAATAAAAAACAGGAAGGAAAACCAGGTCTGCTCCAGCCGGGAACACAATACGGTTCGTCCCGGGAACAAATGGACAGCTGAAGCATTTTGGTAAACATACCCCTTTCCTCAGAGCTTTGAGCAAAACATTTTCACAGACCCCCCTCCCCTCTTGGAGTGTTGACAATGACACCACTGACCATGCAATGGAGATCCGTATTTTCAGTGATGTCCACTTATATATGCCTGCCGTTCACGGGAAGTTCCCGGCGCACACCCCCCCGGTTGGCCCTCTGCCCACAGCACTATGTGCTGACCTTTGAGCTGATGTGTGCGTAAACCAGGGAAGGGTACACCTTCATTTTGGTAGGATTTTGTTACTATTCCCCCTTCCCCTTCTTCTTTTATTGCTTCATCATTAAATTACAATGTTATTTATATATCTTTTTATAGTGACGCACATTGCACCTGCTCCTGAGGAAGCCTACTCCATGAAACGCGTAGTTTTTTAGGCTGCAATTAATACAACCATGCATTTATATCCCCTTAGCGCCGACCATATGTGGCCTCGGCTTGAAGGGGCTATACCGGAGTGATATGCAGCTGCAGGCATCATCCCAGTACCATTTTTTTTCGAGCGGGTGGTCGGCTTTTTAGTGATAATAACTTATGCGGCTAAAAGCCAAGCAGTCACAATTTTTTTTATTTAAACATGGCCCTTTAAAAAAAAAAGGTCCTTAAGTGCACTGTGTTCAGGCGCCGGACACAGTGCCCTATGGGAAGCGCTATGTCTATGCAATCGCGAGATTGCAGACAAGGTGCTTCATTTGCAGGGTTTGGCCATACAGCTTCCACCCGGCGCCCATAGTGTATCACTATGGCCGGGTGCTTTTTTCCCAGTGTGAGTCTATGAGACCAGACGTCACTTCCGGCGGGCTACAAAAAGATGGGTGCCAGCGCGGCTGTGAGGACTATCTCCCTTGTGTTCAGTGGAGAGGGGAGGCCCCCCTTCTCCACTGAACATACGGAGAAAACCGGGAACTAGCTGCCGATAAGGGGAACAGAGACAGAAGCGGCATGAAGAAGGGCTGTGCTGCCGAGGACACATGTGAGGAGGACTCTGCTCTGCTTATGGGGACACATGTGAGGAGGACTCTGCTGCTGATGGGAACATTGATGTAAAGAGGGACTCAGCTAATGGGGACACTGATGTAAGGAGGCACTCCGCTGATGGGGACACAGATGTAAGGAGGGACTCTGCTGATGGGGACACTGATGTAATTAGTATACTAAGGATATATCCGCGCTAAAGTAAGGAATAAAGACTGTTGCCTCTCTTATAGTGCCTCTATAAAGAGGCCTGAGGAGTGTTGTAAGAAGAGCGTGTGGCGCTGTCTATTCTTAATAGATGGGGGCAGTGCTTTAAGTGGGCCGGAACGCGGCGGTACTCAGTACCGCCACTTCCAAAAATGGCCCTGGAGAGTACCAGCACCTCTCCGTGCGCCCAGTACGTGGGTTTCAGGTACCGGAACGCAGCGGAGAGCTAGCTACAGCATTGTAGTGGCTGGCCGGCGCTGGGCGAATTACATCGCGCACCGTAATGTCATTGGCTGGGCCGGCCATCAGCTAGTGGAGGGGGGCGGGCCGTGTGCAGAGTACAGCTTGAGCCGTATGTGCAGGCGCAGGCAGGGAGTTGACCTCACGTTAGGTGACGTCAACTCCTTCCCGCGCCCCTGTGAGGAGCGATCAGTGCGGCGTGGTGAATGTGAGCGGGTGACTGGCCCTCCTAGGAGTCAGGACGGTGCAGCAAAGTGAAAAACACCGGACTTTGCTTTGGATCTGAACTTCTGAAGTACAGAGTACTGGTGAGTGTTTTGTTGCTACCTATGGCTGCTCACAGACTGATATGTATACACTTCTCCTATCAATTTATCATGGCTCGTTTCAGACAGCCATGCAGACTTGCCCTGTTATTTTCCTTTTATGTTTATTTTAAACCGTCTTGAAAAGTAGGAAGATGTTCATTGTATGATTATTGTTGCAAGCTTGCACATGGACTGCTCAGAGTGACTAATGAATAACATCCATTATTCTATCTATTTTCTGTGGTGTCTGTCCCTTGTCATGCTTTGTGCCCATTTTATCTTCTCTTTTTTTAGTTTCTGACATCATCAGCTGGTTTATGTAATTTTAGCAGCAAAATCAAATGTTAGGTTTCGTCTAAGAGAGGGTTTGTAAAATATATATATTTTCATGTTCAGTATTGGGGGGGGGGGGGGAGCACCGGCGGCCTAATAGAGTACCGGCACCTCTTTTGGCCCACTTAAAGCACTGGATGGGGGGTAGAGTGAGATGGAAATGGAGTCCTAGGGACAAGTTGAACTTTGTCGGGTATCCTATAATAGGACCAGTCCCAATGAATGGTGGACTGCCTATAATGATGACTGGAAATGGGTATATATTCCCTATATTAAAGTGGAAGTAAACCCTTCAATTTGATAGTTACAAAAAACAGTTAACATTCCCGGCATGCCGGAAATGCTAGCTGTCACATTTGCTTGTGCTCTCAACCAAACTGTCAAACCATCCAATGGCTGGTTTCATAACAGGTCACATGTACAGCATTATGGCAGTTACAGATTAAACAGAGGTCAAGATGGCCGCTTCCTTGGCTGAAGACGATAGGAGGGTTTACTTCCACTTTAAGGATACCCTATTGCTAGAAAAAAGTTGTAAGAGAGTACCTATACCATATGCACCGACCTAGGTGAGGTATAAATTACAATAGTGTAATGTAACTCTGTGTGACAGTGTTTCGTCATGTGACTTTTTCAAAAAATCACCTTTGAAAAAGTCACATGACGAAACGCGTCAGTTGACCATCTTGTACGCACGCACGCATGCAAGCTTACGTCCCAGCCAGCAGAGAGGATTGCGGTGGAGACACGCTGATACACAGCTCCACGCACCTCAGCCAGCTCTGGACGGCTGCTAACTACTGCTTATCAGTCTGGTACCCATCCCTGATCTGGGACCAGACCTGTTTTTTAAATTTATAATATATTTTTTGTACTTTTTTGTAAATTGTTTTTTACTTTAATAAATCCATCCCCAATTTTTTACGTACTACACCATGTGGATATCCTCCTTTTTTTGAGTGACAAGATCAAACACACCGTGAGGGGATCCCACCCCGCAGTGTCTTCACGGAGGATCGTCATTGGCCAGAAGCTGACCAGCGATGAGAGAGATTCCACTATCCCATCACCAATCGCTTTTCACCCCACTCGGGGTAGCTACATCTGGTGAGTGGGGATCTATGAGGGGAGCACCAAAGTCACCAATTCACAGGATCTGATGAACAGCACTGAATCCCTTCACTCCATCACCATTTTATGATTCTATAAATTTTGTATTTGGACTGGCACTAGGGGATTTGTGTTGGTCTGCAACTGTGCACACTGTTATTATTGAACATCAGTTCGCGTCTGTCAGGGCTTTCAGAGTATTGTCCTGACACTTTGTTTGATGAACACTGGGAATCAAATTAACTATCTCACCATTATGCTCACACAGGACTGATGTGGAGCTATGCACATTTTTATCTTTAGTTACTAATAGTGTCGTTTTTTGTGTTTTATATTTAGTAACTGGTACTAGTCATATAAGTGTCAAACAATTTATTTACACTGAGCACTTGTCAGATACCTATAATACCTCATCATTATTTATCCAGGCTTTCAGTCCGGACACAGGGAGCTTTAACACATTTATTGAAGCACATTAGGGCTCCAAGCCTGCACAGGATCCTGACATGTGGTTAAGGTTTTCACAACACTGTTACACGGAGTTACATTACACTATTGTAACTTATACCTCACCTAGGTCGGTGGATATGGTATAGGTACTCTCTTACAACTTTTTTCTAGCAATAGGGAATATATACCCATTGCCAGTCATCATTATAGGCAGTCCACCATTCATTGGGACTGGTCCTATTATAGGATACCCGACAAAGTTCAACTTGTCCCTAGGACTCCATTTCCATCTTACTCTACCCCTAATTTGGCGCGAACGGACTGTAACGTTAGTATTTCAATGAACTGCCGAACATACGATGTTCGAGTCGAAAGTGAGCTCGATTTCAACACGAAGCTCATCCCTAGTCCCCATCAGCAAAGTCCCTCCTTACATCAGTGTCCCCATCAGCAAAGTCCTTTCTTACATCAGTGTCCCCATCAGCAAACCCCTTCCTTACATCTGTGTACCCATCAGCAAACACCCTCCTTATATCTGTGTCTCCATCAGCAAACCCCCTCCTTACCCCATCCTCTATTAAGAATAGACAGCGCCACACCCTCTTCTTACAACACTCCTCACTGATGTAATTAGGGACTCCGCCGATGGGGACACTGATGTAAGGAGGGACTTTGCTGATGGGGACACAGATGTAAGGAGGGGGTTTGCTGATGGGGACACTGATGTAAGGAAGGACTTTGCTGATGGGGACACTGATGTAAGGAGGGACTTTGCTGATGGGGACTAGGGATGAGCTTCGTGTTGAAATCGAACTCACTTTCGACTCGAACATCGTATGTTCGACAGTTCGTTGAAATACGAACAATACAGTCCGTTCGCGCCAAATTCAATGCGGCATCGCACTGCGGCCCCCCCACCCCAGAGCACCCTGTCCCCATGTTGATAAGGACAGGGCCTCTTCCCGACAACCCTGGCCGTTGGTTGTCGGGGTCTAAAATGTGTTCCAAATTCGACCGTGTATGGCCTGCTTTAGTGTGGATGAGACTTAATTTCTGCCCCACCAGACATTTTGATCCATTTATGACATTACCTTACTTTGAAAAAGCATTTATTTGAGTCTTCAGCGGCCATAGATGGGACCCCTCCAGGATCTCCTAGTGGGGGTGAGTCACCTCCCTCTCCAGTTTTCTTTCAGGAAGTTTGTGCTTTACATGATTTAACAGAATTGGCCAGTGAATCTGATCCGTGTCCTGTTGACCCCACGGATGGTTATAACACAGTATCTTTCAAACTTAAATCTGACTTCTATCCAGTGGGGTCGAGGGGCAGGGATCTAGATTTATTCCAGAGGATGGTGGAGAGGGATCTTACTCACCTTGCCCGCAGCTTTTGTCAGGGCCCCCTTAAATATAATAACCTGTCAGTCCCAGAGAGACAAGCTCTCAAAAATTTAGAGTCTGACAGAAGTATAGTGATCAGGAACGCTGACAAAGGCAGGACAGTGGTGATCTTGAACTGACATGTACAAAAATGAGGCATTGCGCCAATTGTCTGACACCAACACTTATGCACAACTCAGAGCAGATCCCACCATCCCCTTTAAAAAGGTTCTACTTTCTCTGTTAATTCCTGAGTGTCCCATCATGCCCATATTCCACCATTTACCCAAGGTTCACAAAGGGTTAAATCCTCTTGTTGGGAAACCAATAGTTGCGGGGATTGGTTCCCTCAATGTACACATATTCGCCAGCACACCAAGGATCATTGAAAAAACGTCCAAAAATTTAATGCATAATAGCGATCCAAAAAGCAACGTTTCGAGGTCACGCCGGACCTCTTCGTCAAGCAAAAGATGATGGTTCCCTCAATGAACGCCTCGGTGAATGGTTGGATAGCCAACTGCAGCCTTTGGTAACAGAACTTAAAAGACACCAAACAGCTCCTCGTCAAATTAAATCACTTTCAATGGAAAGAAAACTACATGTGGATCAGCTGTGACGTTTCTAGCTTGTATTCCAGTATTCCTCATACAATCGGTGGCAATGTTTCTCTGTGAATTCTCACTGATCCCTCAGGACTTTATTCTAGAATCTTTGGAATACTTGTTAACACATAACTTTTTCATGTTTGACGGGGGCTATTATCTCCAGAGATGCAGGGCCTCTATAGGAGCGAAATTTTCGCCCTCACTAGCCAACCTTTTCATGGGTTGGTGGGAGAGGTCCCGCATTTTTGGACATGATAGCCCCCGCCGTCTTGACACAGTTTTTTACTGTCGTTATATAGACGACCTATTGTTCATCACCTCTGATGAGGAGGCCAACCTTGATAGCTGATTGTTATACCTCAATGATAAGCAACTTAATTTAAGGTTCACCGGCGACCTCCGTGTGACCACCATAAATTTTTTGGACGTTAAGCTCTCCGGAGTTGGACACACGGTGGTAACCAGTTTACATAGGAAACCCACGGCAGGTAATGCCCTCCTGAGAGCTGATTCAGCTCACCCCGGACATACCATCAGGGGAGTCCCATATGGACAATTCCTTAGACTCAAACGTATCTGTAGTACACCAGAAAATTACAGCAAAGAATCCCAGGAGATGGCACTAAGACAGGGGCTATCCCAGCAAAACCATAGATAGAGCCCTTTCAGCCACTAGCATTATCCCTAGAGATAGCTTGTTGGATAACACCAACAAGACAACCAAAACCTGTAGTACTTTTGGGAACATACCAGTTTTCTCCACCTCGTACAGCTCTGAATTCACTAAAATTAAAAATACAGTTAAAGGGGAGGTTCACCCTAAAAACCACTTTCTCTAATTACACTGGCCCCCCACATTACAACACGATTATGCCTGTTATGTTTTTTTTGATGCTGTACATACCTTGGTACAGCTATTCACCCATGGCTTCGGGGTTGCGAGTCCCGCGGGAGTGGGCGTTCCTCACATGCTGGTGATTGACGTTTTGACAAAAAAACTGCTCGCCCCCGTCGCGTAAGCTGCATCACGACTGGCGAAAGGAGCCGAACAGTGAGTCGGCGCTATACTGCGCCTGCGCATCGCCGTTCGGCTCCTTTCGCCAATCGTGACGCGGCTTACGCGACGGGGGGAGCTGTTTTTTTGTCAAAACGTCAATCACCAACATGTGAGGAACGCCCACTCCTGCGGGACTCGCAACCCGGAAGCCACGGGTGAATAGCTGTACGAAGGTATGTACAGCATAAAAAAAAAACATAACAGGCATAATCATGTTGTAATGTGGGGGGCCAGTGTAATTAGAGAAAGTGGTTTTTAGGGTGAACCTCCCCTTTAACAAGTATCTCCCTATCCTGCTTAATGATCCAATCTACAGCGAGATATTGTCGAAGGGCATTAGATCAGTATCCCGCAGAGCACCCACTTTAGGGAGCTCGCTTTCACCCAGCCTTTTTCTGAGCACTACGGTGGCTCAGAATTGGTCGAAATTTAAGGGCACGTTTCAGTGTGGTATCAAGAGCTGCAATTACTGCCATTTCATTAAAAAAGGTCAATGGGTAAGCAATAGTTTCGATATCCTACAATTTATTAATTGTAACACTAAATTTGTGGTTTACGTTATCACATGTGAAGAATGCCACGTACAATACGTAGGCAGAACCATTCGCAGACTCAGAGACCGTTTACATGATCACGTGTACTATGTAACATGATCACGTGTACGATATTGAAACTACCAAAAATACAAATGTTGCCAAACACTGGAATTCTGTACATGACGAAAACACCTCCAGTCTCTCGATCCAGGGAATAGAGAACATCAAGGTTCCCATCAGAGGAGGCAATAGGTTTAAGATACTATGTAAACGTGAAGTTTTTGGGATCTTTTCTTTACATACCAGAATACCGTTAGGACTCAATTTTGAATGGGATGTATTCCATTATTATGATTAATATGATAATGTAGTTTTACCATTTCATCTTGTTTTACTCAAATCTCGTCCGCTGGTCTTATTCTTATCCCATACAACTAGAGGTCAGTCCAAAATGATGATGTATGATGATGTAGTTTTACCACTTCATCTTATTTTACTCAAATCTCGTCCTCTGATCTTATCCTTATTCCATACAACTATAAGTCAGTCCATACTGTAGCATTGTAGTCCAGCCTGACTTTAGGACTGAACCTCGGGTCCGCTCATGGCTGTGAGCGCATAGGTATCCAATTTTTCCTTGCACCTTTTACATGTTTATCGTGCCAAGCCGTCTGTGTGTTGGTGTGTGTAGTCTTATTTCGACATACAAATTTTGCATGTCTCAATTGGATTTTCGGACAGGTGCCCATACCTGCCGAGGTGCATCGTTTTATGATTCTGGCCAGGACTAGACAATCTGGATTTTATTATGACAATCTGGCCAAGACAGATGCATCCCGTCCATGCAGGTGTGATACACAATATTGCATCGTGTGTGGAGGATCTGCTCATTTCAGGTTGTGCACTTTGTCTTCAATATCCAAGTTAAACTTATCCTTTCTTTTCTGGTGCCCGTAAGATCATTTGGAAGGAAACGTTTTTATTTTGAATCCGATTAGAGGGACATTATTGGACACAGGGTGCACATTCTAAACATACCTATCTAGGTGTGCGTATTTTCCGTAGCGTCTCAGATTGAGTATAATATGTGACATGTTTATGTTTTTCAGATACTGCGCATTATTAGCCAGATTCACATAGAGCGGCGTATGTTTAAACGGGCGTAGCGCATCTCATATGCGCTACGCCGATGTAACATAGAGAGGCAAGTACAGTATTCACAAAGCACTTGCTCCCTAAGTTACGGCGGCGTAGCATAAATGGGCCGGCGTAAGCCCGCGTAATTCAAAGTAGGCTGGTAGTGGGCGTGTTGTATTGAAATGAATCGTGACCCCATGTGAATGCATGAAACCTCACTTACGCCCAGCCCCATTCACGTACGACTTACGTAAACGACGTAAAGTCCGACTGCAATTCCGACGTCCATACCCTAAACGACTTAGACCAGCTTTTTGGTGGTTTAACTTTACGCCGGAAAAACGCCTTAAGTAAACGACGTAGATTACAGTACGTTCGTGAATCGGCGTATCTAGTTAATTTACATATTTGACGCGTAAATCAACGGAAGCGTCCCTTGCGGCCAGCGTAAATATGCACCCTAAGATACGACGGCGTAGGAGACTTACGTTGGTCGTATCTTGGCAAAATTCAGGCGTATCTGGTTTCCAGAATACTCTTAAAGATACGACGGCGCACATTTGGACTTACGCCGGCGTATCTACTGATACGCCGTCGTAAGTCTCACTGAATCTGGCTATATGTGTTTTTAAATATAAAATTCCGCGCCCAATTACCAAAAGAAAAATTAAATTAACAAAAAGCTGTTTCTCATAGACAATACTGAATTGTTAACATTAAAGGTGAAGATAGAGGGCGCTAAATAGCACACATGTTGAGCCTTAATCAATATATGGTGCAAAAAACACAACCAACCAATTGATTGGTATTAATATGCTGAATCTTACAAAAACCTTTATAAGGAAACAAAATAGAAAAAAATATAAACAATCAGAAATTGCAGATGACACTGCACATTTAGTGATCCCACATAAATATCATTCGATGTGTAAATATTTATAAAAGTCCCAATATTCAAGAGAAAAATATTCAAAATTTCTTCAATTGTTGTGATCTTCCTAGAGATAAAAGTGAGAGAGTGCCACCACCACACTTGAAATCTTCAATTTCCACCCAAGGTGCTTTGAAAATATAATGCTCTTACCAGAGCTTGTTGACCACTTTCGTTAGAAAAATAGTCAAACAAGCATATGCAGGATTGTGCCTGCGCACATAGGATAAGGATAGCTCAGTCTTAGATCCAGACGCTCCAAAAGAGATAATATGCAAAAGAAGAGACCAGGAGGAGCCAATAGCGTGATACCGTTTAATTTAAAATAACATTAAAAACATGGAAATGCCAAATGGCCGCTTACTTCAAAGGGTGCCCACCCGGCACTGAGGCTGTAGACTTTTTACCGCCAATCTGCGGTTCAAAATTCGGATACCCGGGGGAGGAAGCTGGAGCCGTCACACCAACACGAGATCCTTAGTGTCAACACCACAGAGCAGGGGGACGTCACGTGACCAGGACCGCCTCCGACGTACGTTTCGTTAGTATAACGTCATCAGGGGGGCGTGCCTGGTCACCAATGCATCTCGGTATTTGTAGTAGGTAATGGCCAATGATAAGTTCAGAGCGAAAACAAATGTGGATACAGCCTCGGTCCCGAGAAGACACTCACAAATATGATTCATATAACATTTAACATCAACATTCCACCCAATATATGACAATGCTCCCTACATATATAGGCAAAGTTATGTAAGAAGGTTAAAAATATGAGAAATATAAATTTAATAATGTTTAATGTTTTTTGCACCATATATTGATTAAGGCTCAACATGTGTGCTATTTAGCGCCCTCTATCTTCACCTTTTATATGTGTTTTTAACTGCCAAATATCTATATGGTGATTTTTATGTCCTGTCATACACAGCCATTCAGCGATATTGGTAACAAAGGTTTATTTTTTAAACACAGAAAATCTTTTCTTGTTCCATAGGTTCGGGGTTTGATGTATGGGCTTCATAGGCATGTACGGGTTACATCTAGCTACTTGCATACATACATTGAATATAGTGACTTAGGCCGATCCACCTATATGGTTGAGAGTTCTCTCTGACACATGAGCTATGTTTCATGTGCACAGTTTTTGGTTGTATTCAATGGCCCCTGGGCTCTCCATCGCACTCTACCTAATTCACCTCCTACACGGGGCGATATAATCGTATAGATCGTAGTCCAAGCCCAATGCATGTCTTGTTATAGATATATATATATATATAAATATATATAACACATCTCTCCGTTCAACAGCACTGCTCTTATATTTACATGCATATTTATATATTTACATTTATACTCATACATCAATATTTGCATCCCCAACCTTTCATACATGGTTATGGTTATCATGCACATTCTGATGAATTTCTTTGTTTGGGTAATTTCCTTGACCCGGGGGGTTAATTTATGCTTTTTTATTTAAATAGTCAACTCTATACAAAGCTATCCTGTTTCTACAAAGCAATCCAGTCCAAAAACACATGTTATAGTTGATTTATATTTTACGTTTCTCTTGGTTTAAACGCTCCCCTTACTTATTGTTAACAACTTTATATTTTATTCATCATCATCTTCATATCATTTCTATTCACTTAGAGAATTGCAATACACATATTGGCCCAGATTCAAGTAGAATCGCGCAATATTTGCGTGGGCAAAGAGCAAATTTTTTTCTCTGCGCCCACGCAAATATTGCGCTTTGCCCGCGATTCACGGAGCAGTTGCTCCGTAAATTGCGCGGGCAATATGCTAAGCAGCCGGGCGCAAGGCTGCCTAATGTAAATGATCCCGCCGGGGGCGGGAATCATTTAAATTAGGCGCGCTCCCGCGCCGAGCGAACAGCGCATGCTCCGTCGGGAAACTTTCCCGACGTGCATTGCGGCAAATGACGTCGCAAGGACGTCATTTGCTTGTAAGTGAACGTGAATGGCGTCCAGCGCCATTCACGGTTCACTTACGTAAACGACGTGAAATTCGAACGTCGCGAGCGGGAGGCGCAGCTATACTTTAGCATTGGCTGCGCCTGCTATAGCAGGAGCAACCTTATGCTAAAGGCGCCGTACGGAAACTCCGTACCTTGCGTGAGAAGGGCCCGCGCAACTTTTGTGAATCGGTGGTAGTATGCAATTTGCATACTACACGCCGATCACAAAGGCCGCGCCCCCTAGCGGCCAACGCAAGAATGCAGCCTGGGATGTGAAGGCATAAGGAGGCTTATGCCTGTCATATCCTAGGCTGCATTCGGTGTAACGAGGTTCCTGAATCAGGAGCACTCGTTACACCGGAGCAAGTAAGCACTTGCGCCGCGCAACCTATGGTTGCGCGGGCGCAAGTGCTTCTTGAATCTGGGCCACTATATGCTTTTGGATATAATTCATTATTATTTTTGTTTACATTATCTCATATACATATCTTTTACATGTATGTAAGCACGACATATACGTTCACCAATATAGATATTCGATAGAGATCCTTTTTGGATTCTCAATCTTTTCACTTATTACTCACACTCACACATATGAAGGCCCGGATTCACATACATTGGCGCATATTTATGCCGGCGTAGCATATCGAATATACGCTACGCAGACGCAGCGCAGAGAGGCAAGCACAGTATTCAGGAAGCCAGTGCTCCCATTCGCTCTCAAATCTACGCTGGGTTTCCTCGGCGTAAGCCAGCGTAGGTGGAAGTGGGTGTGAGCCATGCTAATGAGGCGTGACCCCATGCAAATGATGAGCCAAGAGCCATAGAAGTACTTAAAATGAACGGCGCATGCGCCGTCCCGTGGCCGCATCCCAGTGCGCATGCCCAGAATCACATCGAAACATCAGCCGAAGATACGACGGATCACTGCCTACGACGTGAACGTAACCTACTCCCAGTCATATTCACGTACTACGTAAACGATGTAAAATACAACGGCTTGTGTTCCCTGGTCCATACCTTTGCATGGGTTGCGCCTCCTCTATGGGGAATAACTTTACGGGCGTACGACTTACGCAAACCGCGTATATTATGCGCCGGGTGCAACTACGTTCGTGAATCGGGCGTATCTCCCTCATTTGCATATATGCATAGAAAATCAATGGGAGCGGAAAATGCGCCCATCATAAATATGCGCCCACGATATGACGGCGTAGGCAAGTTACGTCGGTCGTAGGAAGCCTATTTTTAGGCGTATCTAGTTTTGTGGGCACGGCGCACAGATACGACGGCGCATAGTTACACTTACGCGGCATATCTCGAGATACGTCGGCGTAAGTGCTTTGTGAATCCGGGCCATACTGTATATATATATTCATTGGGATATACATCCCTCGAATAGATTTATTTTTCACTAACCTTTTATTTATGCTTGTCTTGTATTCACATATGTATAATATCTCTACCATCTTTATCACTATATACTATGGGCCATATTCTCATAGAAGTTACGATGGAGTATCTCAGGATACTCCATCGTATCTCCCTTTTTTGACCCGTGTATCTATGCGACTGATTCTTAGAATAATTTTTGCATAGATACACTTAAGATCCGCCATCTGTAAGTCACTTACACTGGCGGATCTTAAATGTAATGACGCCGGCCGCCGCTAGATAGCATTTACGTGAAGGACTCATTTGCTTATGCAAATGATCCTTCTACGCCGATTCCCGAACGAGTTCGCGTCACGTAACCGTCGTTAACGTCGTTTGCGTAAGCGGAAACTTACCCCTGCTATATGAGGGGTAAGTTTCCGCAAGTCCCACGTAGGCCATGTTACGGATGGCGTCGGGTCCGCGTCGTGTTTTTTCGTCGGGTACGTCGTTTCCGTAAGTCGTTCTTGAATACGTTTTCCGCCGAGAACTGGAGCATGCGCACTGGGCTTTTTGAAGCCCGGCGCATGCGCAGTTCATTAGAATCGGGGGCGCGCTTAATTTGAATAGAAGACGCCCCCTTGGAGATCCGCCAGGCTACGCCGGGGCATTTACACTCCGCCGTCCCAACTTACGGAGCAAGTGTTTGGGGAATACAACACTTGCTCCTGTAAGTTGGGACAGCGGAGTGTAAGTGCCTTAAGCGCAGCCCGCGGATTTTTAGCGAGAATATGGGCCAATGTAATCAAAAGGACTTTGTATTTGCAATCCTTCACACATGTATTGTTCATAGATGTATTATATACATAGGGGCCCAGATTCAGGTAGATCCGCGCAATATTTGCGTGGGCAAAGGGCAACGATTTTTGCTCTGCGCCCACGCAAATATTTCGATTTGCCCGCGATTCACGGAGCAGTAGCTCCGTAAATTGCGCGGGCGATATGCTAATTAGCCCGGCGTAAGGGCGCCTAATGTAAATGATCCCGCCGGGGGCGGGAATCATTTAAATTAGGCGCGCTCCCGCGCCGAGCGAACAGCGCATGCTCCGTCGGGAAACTTTCCCGACGTGCATTGCGGCAAATGACGTCGCAAGGACGTCATTTGCTTCTAAGTGAACGTGAATGGCGTCCAGCGCCATTCACGAATCACTTACGTAAACGACGTGAAATTTAAATTTCACGAGCGGGAAGGGCGGCTATACTTTAGCATTGGCTGCCCCTACTATTAGCAGGAGCAACCTTGCGCTAAAGTCGCCGTACGGAAACTCCGTACCTTGCGTGCGCAGGGCCCGCGCAACTTTTGTGAATCGGTGGTAGTATGCAATTTGCATACTATACGCCGATCACAATGGCCGCGCCCCCTAGCGGCCAACGCAAGAATGCAGCCTGAGATATGAAGGCATAAAGAGGCTTATGTCTGTCATATCCTAGGCTGCAGTCCGCGTAGCGATGTTCCTGAATCAGGGGCATTCGCTACGCGGGAGCAAAACAGCTATTGCGCCGCGCAACCTATGGTTGTGCGGGCGCAATAGCTTCTTGAATCTGGGCCAGGGACTTTAGCATTATTTTTATTAACTTAATCTGTTTTTCTCATGTCAGGATTATTCCTTGAATGAGAACAACTATATGTGTTTTGAGGTCTTTTTAAACTCAAATTTAAATTTTGCATAAGTGTGTTTGCTCTCTCAACCATATAATCTGGATCTGTCCCGGTTCACACCAGATACCAATTAGTAACTTGCTAGTTGGATTGTCGATTGGGTTTCTAATTGCTATCCTTTTTGTCATGTGACCTATAGTTGTATATATATACCTGACATCCACTTTTTATGTTGTAAGCTATGAATAAGCACTAAAGTTTGTTGTGAAACGCGTCAGCTTTTACCCGGTCTGCTGTGGCATGCTTTTTGTGTGTTTTTTGATTTTACAATAAAAGCAATGAATTTTTTGGAGTGCGGCTGTCCAGAAAGTTTTTCCTTCATTTTGCATCATTCCATGCATTGCCAGCACCCGTGGCTCTGGATCAGGTGAGGAGACTTTTGATTGGTATCCTGGAGCGGTGATTTCCCTTTTCCTTGATGACAATTCTGTTCACACTAAACAATAAGAACCATTGGGCTACCTGAGAGCTTACTTCCACCACCACTGATGGACTTATGAAACCTCCTGAGAAGTCTATTAGATGGGAGTAAACAGAGGTGTGAGTGTCCTGGGGCATTGCTAGGGACCTTTTCAATGAAAAGTGATTTTAACCACTTAAGGACCAAGCCTGTTTTTCAGATTTGGCATTTACAAGATTAAAACATTTATTTTTTGCTAGAAAATTACTTAAAACCCCCAAACATTATGGCCCGGATTCAGAAAGCAGTTACGACGGCGTATCTCCAGATACGCCGTCGTAACTCTGGGTGCAGGCCGTCGTATCTCGGGGTCTGATTCATAGATTCAGATACGCCTCAATGTTGCCTAGATACGAGCGGCGTAAGTGTTCTACGCCGTCGTATCTTAGGGTGCAATATTTACGCTGACCGCTAGGGGCGCTTCCCTAGACTTCCGCGTCGAATATGCAAATTCGGTAGATACGCCGATTCAGAAACGTACGTCCGCCCCGGCGCATTTTTTTACGTCGTTTGCATAAGTCGTTCGCGAATAGGGCTGTACGTAAGTTACGCTCGCGTCGAAAGCATTGACAGTTTGCGGCGTAATTTGGAGCATGCGCATTTGGAAACGTTCGCGGACGGCGCAGTTCATAAGAAACGTCAATTACGTGGGGTCACAAGTAATTTAAATAAAACACGCCCATATCATCCACATTTGAATTAGGCGGGCTTACGCCGACTCATTTACACTACGCCGCCGTAACTTAGGGCGCAAGTTCTTTCTAAATACGGAACTTGCGCCCTAAGTTACGGCGATAGATACGAATATGTATCTGAATCCGTGCCTATATTTTTTTTTTATAACACCCTAGGGAATAAAATGGCGGTCATTGCAATACTTTTTGTCATACCGTATTTGTGCAGCGGTCTTACAAGCGCACTTTTTTGGGAAAAAATTTTCATTTTGTGTTAAAAAATAAGACAACAGTAGACGGGGCTTTTAAAAATATAGGGCCAGATCCACAGACAAAGTACGCCGGCGTATCTACTGATACGCCGGCGTACTTTAAAATTTCCCGCGTCGTATCTTTAGTTTGAATCCTCAAACCAAGATACGACGGCTTCTGCGTTCGATCCGACAGGTGTACGTCCTCGTACGCCTTCGGATCGTAGATGCAATACTTCGGCGTCCGCTGGGTGGAGTTTGCGTCGTTTTCCGCGTCGGGTATGCAAATTAGCTATTTCCGACGATCCACGAACGTACGAGCGGCCGTTGCATTCTCTTACGTCGTCTCTAGTCGGCTTTTCCCGGCGTATTTTTAAAGCTGATTTTTTGCGGCGTATAGTTAGATTTGCCATGTTAAGTATGGCCGTCGTTCCCGCGTCGAAATTTGAATTTTTTTTTTTGCGTAAGTGAAATCATCCGTGAATCAAGATGGATGTAAGTCAGGTCTAAGTTTAAAAAATGACGTCCTTGCGACGTCATTTCCCACAATGTACGGCGGGAAATTTAGAAACGGAGCATGCGCAGTTCATTCGGCGCGGGGACGCGCTTCATTTAAATGAAACACGCCCCCTAATTGGCGATTTGAATTCCGCCGCCAGAAATACACTATGCCGCCGTAACTTACGGCGCGAAATATTTGAGGATTCGAAAGAACGCCAGGTAAGGTACGGCGGCGTAGCGTATCTCTGATACGCTGCGCCGATCTATTTATATGTGGATCTGGCCCATAATTTTTTTGTTTTCTTATTTATTTTATTAATTTTTACACAAAAAAAAAAAAAATGGATCACTTTTATTCCTATTACAAGGAATGGAAAGGGGGCATTAATTAGTGCCCACATCATGGGATTGTGGCCGGCGGAACAACCATGAATTTAAAAAAAAAAAAAAAAAAATGGTCAACTAGAAGTACTGTAGCTGGCAGCTTGGGCGGGAAAAACGTGACTTTCAAAGGCTGAGGCATGTTGCTGGGCAAAATAGGCTTCTGAGTCACGTGTTTCCCGGGCTTTTAGCAGGTGTTCAAACTCACGTGTTTCCCGGGCTTTTAGCAGGTGTTCAAACTCACGTGTTTCCCGGGCTTTCTGCATGTGTTTAAAATCACATGTTTCCCAGGCTTTGTACACGTGCGGGGGGCTATATAAGCCCACTGCTCTGAAGGTTTTTTCAGTCAGGGCCTAGTACGGCATAGTGTGCTTCCCCCCCCTCTCTCTTTTTGTCTCCTTACCTCAGGTCATGAAGGATCTCATCAGGCGAATCCTGGAGCGAGCAGCGGAGGACGGCGGGGAAGAATGGCTGAAGAAGTGCCTGGCGGAGATGGAGGCTGAACCTGCCCTTGTCGCGGAGGAAGATGGAGAGGTTGCGGGTCCGTCGGATGCTTTCCAGCAACCGCTGCTGCCTCAGACACCATCTCTCCCTTACAGGTGTTCCAGGACCCAGCCACCCGAGCGCTCCCTTGCTGTCTCTGCGGCCCGTGAAGATGAGATTTCCAGCCTGGGCGGAACTTCCGACACCACCCCTCAACGCAGCAGCCTGCGAATACAGAAGAAGAAGAGGACGGCCTCTCCATCTCCGGTGCGCGTCACGACGGGGAGGGGTAGAGGCCGTCAATCACCAGTGAAGGGAAGGAGGGATCTTTTTTTCATTGCAGGTTCCTATGGAGGAGCAGACAGCGTCACCAGTGGCCAGGCAGACTCAGCTGGACAATGTGACGGCGCCTCAGCGGCTAGAATTCCTTTCTAGGCCGGCTAGCAGCCCACAGAGAAATGACAGCTCAGCGTCCCAAGCTGGAGCAGGGACATCTAGTGGTGAGTTAGCAAACCAATTGATTTTCAAACAATTATTGGAATCTGTTAATAAATTACAAAATGTTATTTCTAGTCAGTCACAATTATCCCCTGCTAATGTTTGGTCAGCACAAGCTTTACCTACCATTTCTCAGTCTGTTAGTGCCGTTAATGATAGTATTTTTGATTCTTTTCTTAATAATCCTACTTCCTCTCAGGTCCCTGAAATTTCTTTTAAAGAGCCTCTCCCATGTGAAATCTCTCCTTTGGGTTTTCACTTGACCACAAATATAAAAAAAAAATTTGGAAAGGCGACTTTATTGAATTATTGACTTTACTCCCTGGTAAGGAATTTTCGGGGAAAAGTGACAAAAAAATGGATGAGTTATCAGAAGATAGACGTCGCACTGCACCAAAATCTTTTTACAATTGGTTACAAGCCTTTTGTATTTATTCTGCCATTTTAGGTGAAAAATTCCCAGATAAGTGCAGTGGTCTATTCCAACATTTGGAGAATATACTTGAAGCGTATAGGAATTTTGGGGGTTTCGGGTGGTATAATTATGATGAATCATTTCGACAAAAGATGTCAGTTTATCCTAATTTAAGATGGGGTATGAAGGATGTAGGTTTATGGCTAAACCTGATCCTTCCGCAAAAACCAGTTTTTTCAAGACAGTTACCAACACAGAATGTACCGCCCACTTATAAAAAAGGTATTTGTTATGCATTTAATGAGTCTCAGTGCAAATGGTCAACGTCGTGCCGATACAAGCACGAGTGTTCCTTTTGTTTCGGGACTCATCCCGTTTCAAAATGTTTCAAAAGAAATTTTCCTGCCCAGGGTAGAGAAAACTCCAAAGGCTTGCACTCCGGTGAATCTGCAAAACATGTACCCGTGGCTAATGCGGTACCCAGACAGGGAGAAAGCTGAGGTTTTAATTAAGGGTTTTTCCTCAGGTTTCACCCTTCCAATTTTTTCAGGGGTCGGCTGCAGCCCGGTAAGTAACTTGAAATCAGTATTGACACATAGTGAGGTGGTGAGGAAAAAATTAATTAAGGAAATTACAGCTGGTAGGGTCGCGGGTCCTTTTGTTTTTCCTCCATTTAAGAATTTTCGTATTTCCCCTTTGGGCATTGTACCCAAAAAGGAGCCCAATTCTTATCGTTTAATTCATCACCTTTCATACCCAAAGGGTGATTCATTGAACGACGAGATTGATGATTCTTTGGCTTCTGTATCTTATGCAAGTTTCGACGACGCAATTAGGCTAATAAAGAAATTTGGTAACAGGGCCTTGTTAGCGAAGACTGATATTGAATCTGCATTCAGACTCCTTCCCATTGCCCCTGAATGTTTTAATTCTTTAGGTTTCTGTTTTGAGGAAAAATATTTTTACGATATGTGTCTCCCTATGGGGTGTTCCTTATCGTGTAGATATTTTGAGACTTTTGCTACTTTTTTGCAATGGGTCGTCTCATATGAGGCAGGCTACAACGGGATTATCCACTATTTGGATGACTTTCTGATTGTAGGACCCCCTGATTCTCCAATTTGTCTTTTAATGCTAAAATTATTTTTGAACATTTCTAAGTTTTTTGGTGTACCAATTGCCACTGAAAAAACAGTTTTTCCGGTCACGATTATAGAATTCCTTGAGATCAGTATTGATACTAGGTTGTGTCAATATCAGCTCCCTCTGGTTAAAATAACTAGGATTCAGAATACGATTTGTCTGTTTTTGCGTCGTAAGAAAGTATTGTTAAAGGAGCTACAGTCTTTTCTAGGTCTACTGGCTTTCGCCACTAGGGTGATGCCAGTTGGCAGAATTTTTTCCAGGCGATTGTCTATGGCCATGTCTGGCCTTAAATCCCCGTTTTCCCATATCCGTCTTACTTCAGATCTGAAAGATGACCTTTTGGTTTGGTCACAATTTTTATCCGATTATAATGGTCGTACTTTTTTCCAAGAAGATTTTATTTTTTCAGCCGATCTTGATCTTTACACAGATGCAGCAGGTTCGCTAGGTTTCGCAGCAATCTGGGGCACCCATTGGTGCTGCGGTTCTTGGCCCCCATTCTGGGTTGCCAATAAGGCAACCAAGAATATAGTTCTACTCGAGTTATTCCCCATAGTAGTTGCTTTTGAGCTATGGGGCAAATTTTTCGCGAACAAACTAATTTTAGTACATTCAGATAATAAGGGTGTTATCTTCGCTTTAAACTGTCTCTCTTCTAAATCCATATTCGTTATAAAATTATTAAGATATCTTGTTTTACTATGTTTAAGGTTTAACATTTGGGTGAAAGCAAAACATGTTCCTGGAAAAAGTAATCTGATAGCTGATAGCCTGTCTCGTTTTCAGATGGCTCGTTTCAGACAGCTTTTTCCAGAAGCGGATCAGGTTGGATGCACCTGCCCGAGTCAGCTTTGGGATCTGATTTAGCCCCTATTGTTTCGGCTATCAGGGGCTCGATTGCTTCCAAAACATGGATCGAGTACTCGGTTACATGGAGAAAGTGGCTCTTGTTCGCCGATGAATTGGGTTTAGCTGGTTTCTCATGTACCGAACAAACGGTCCTTGCTTTTCTTTGTTCACTTATGCAACAGAAGTTATCTTTTAATTATATTAACAAGAGCCTAGCAGGAATTTCCTTTTTTCTAAAATTACACAATCTCCCAGCATGTAACAGTTTCTTTTCGGTTCGTCAGGCTTTAAAAGGATATAGAAGACAGACTTTTACGCCTGATACACGTAGGCCCGTTTCATTAGAACTTTTAAAAAAAATTTTTGTTTAAATACATCTAAGGTGTGTATTTCGGAATTCGAAGCATTATTATTTCATACAGCATTTGTACTAATTTTCTTTGCTGCACTTCGGATTTCGGAGCTAGTTCCAAATAATAAAAAAAGTAGTTCAGGTTTAAAATTTAGTGAAGTATGCGTTTCCCAAGGACAGGTTCAGGTTTTTATTAGTAAATCCAAAACGGATGTGGTAGGAAAAGATCATTGGCTCACGTTGCATGCATGTGGGGATCATATCATTTGCCCTTACTTAGTCATTTCCAGATACATTTCCGTAAGACCTTCTTGTATAGGTAATTTTCTGGTTCATTTAGATTCGTCCCCATTAACAAGGTTTCAATTTTCTGCCATTTTCAGGCGATGCCTGATTTCTTTAGACCTTGGTCATTTAAAATTCTCATCCCATTCATTTCGTATCGGAGCTGCTACGGAAGCTGCTAGGTTGGGCCTCAATGAGTCTGTGATTATGAGTTTGGGTAGATGGGAGTCAAAGAGGTTTGGTTTATATATACGTCCTAATCTTTCTCTCTGATTCTAGGTTCATTATCCTCCATCTGGATCATTGGACATTCATTTGTTCATTGGGCTCACATCCGGGAGTGTCAACGATGTTACTCTTCTAACCTGTCTTTGCCTCCTGACTCTTTTAAGATTTTTTGGAAAGGTATTCGTGGTTTGCGTTGGGACAATCTTTGTCACCACATTTCTATTTTATCTCACAGTTTACCTTATCCTGAGATTTTAATAATCCACCTTGGGGGTAATGACGTAGGAAAGTATTCAACTCTAGATTTGATCTTTAAGATTAAGCGCGATTTGCAGCATATTCATTTGTCCTTTCCTGGTACTAAAATAATTTTTTCTGAAATGATTCCGCGTTTTTTCTCTGGCTATCTTTCCCAGAGAATAGGTCTCTGGAGAAGATTCGGAGGCGTGTTAATCATTCAATTGAGAAATTTATGCCTATATTGAACAGTTTTTCATATAGGCATACTGAGTTGGAAGGAGGTTTTTCTGGTCTCTATAGGTCGGATGGTATCCACCTATCTGACATAGGTTTGGATATCTTCAATTCGGATCTCCAGAATATGGTAGAAATGGCCACGGTGCTGGGGTAGGCCGTTTTTTGTCAGCTGACAAAAACCGGCTGGTGGGGACTTTGTATTTATTAGTTATGGTATTCGCTCGAGTTCTATGACTGAGCGAGATCTTAAGAGATGATTAAAGTTTGGAAAATGTTATATTAAGAATTTAAATAATATTAAAAATGTTACTATTAGAATTTTAGTAATATTAAATGGAATATTTATGATTATATAGATTTATTTATACCAATAACGGTGCCGCGGCCATTTCTATTACCAAAAAAAAAAAAAAATTTGTAATAAATTATTTATTTATTCAATAAAGTTATTTAAATTATTTTGGTCTATGTTTTATTCAAATCATTAGAAGTTAAGTTGTCTGGTACGGCCTACACTCCCATGGAAAGGGGGCATTAATTAGTGCCCACATCATGGGATTGTGGCCGGCGGAACAACCATGAATTAAAAAAAAAAAAAAAAAAAATGGTCAACTAGAAGTACTGTAGCTGGCAGCTTGGGCGGGAAAAACGTGACTTTCAAAGGCTGAGGCATGTTGCTGGGCAAAATAGGCTTCTGAGTCACGTGTTTCCCGGGCTTTTAGCAGGTGTTCAAACTCACGTGTTTCCCGGGCTTTCTGCATGTGTTTAAAATCACATGTTTCCCGGGCTTTGTACACGTGCGGGGGGCTATATAAGCCCACTGCTCTGAAGGTTTTTTCAGTCAGGGCCTAGTACGGCATAGTGTGCTTCCCCTCCCCCCTCCCTGTCGCAGCACCTTATGTGGTATGTCACCCTTAAAATCAAGGGGGGACTTTGTATTTATTAGTTATGGTATTCGCTCGAGTTCTATGACTGAGCGAGATCTTAAGAGATGATTAAAGTTTGGAAAATGTTATATTAAGAATTTAAATAATATTAAAAATGTTACTATTAGAATTTTAGTAATATTAAATGGAATATTTATGATTATATAGATTTATTTATACCAATAACGGTGCCGCGGCCATTTCTATTACCAAAAAAAAAAAAAAAAAAAATTTGTAATAAATTATTTATTTATTCAATAAAGTTATTTAAATTATTTTGGTCTATGTTTTATTCAAATCATTAGAAGTTAAGTTGTCTGGTACGGCCTACACTCCCATGTAAACAACCCTTGTAATAGAAAAAAGCATGACAGGTCCTCTTGAATATGATATCTGGGGGTCAAAAAGACGTCACATCTCATATTTACACTAAAATGCAAAAAAAAAAAAAAAATTGTCATTTGAAAAAATGACAACAAGAAAATATTGCTTTAAGAAGCATGGGCGGAAGTAAAGTTTTGACGTCACTTCCGCCCTGCTATGCTATGGGGACGGGTGGGGGGCCATCTTCCCCTCACTCGTATCCCAGCCGAGCAGGGAAGAGGACCCGATCGCCTCTCCCGCCGCCGATAACGGTGATCTTGCGGTGAATCCGCCGCAAGATCATGGTTATCGTTTACAGGACTGTTCACTGAAGAGATGGATATCTAGGTTGTGGCAGCTGCTGCTGTTACCGAGATATCCATCTTTTAAAAAAAAATGACGTATATATACAGTGGGCGGTCCTTAAAATAGTTTAATGTGACTTCCAAATGTCATGTGATTGCTGTGTAGTATTCACCCCCAAATGAGCTGCAGAAAATGTTGCTTTGCTTTAATTTTACTTGACAACTTATCGACACTCCAATGGTGACAAATTGGCTTTATTAAATACATAAGTCCTGAAGAGGGGAAGTGGCTACCAGGATTGACAAAATTAAAAACAGTGGGGTGGATTCAAGAAGCAATTGTGCCTGTGTAACCATAGGTTACACAGCGCAATTGCTTACTTGCCCCGGCGTAACGAGTGCTCCTGATTCAGGAACCTCGTTACGCCGACTGCAGCCTAAGATATGCGTGGCATAAGGCTCTTATGCCCGCATATCTTAGGCTGCATTCTTGCGATGGCCTCTAGGTGGCGTTCCCGTTGTGCTCAGCAAATTGCATACTAACACCGATTCACAACGTTGCACGAGCCCTGCGTACGCAATTTACGTTGTTTCCGTACGGCGGTTTTTGCTATTAGCAGGGGCAGCCAATGTTACGTATACCCGTCGTTCCCGCGTCGCGAAATTTTAAATTTACGTAGTTTGCGTAAGTGAATTGTGAATGGCGCTGGACGCCATTCACGTTCACTTTGAAGCAAATGACGTCCTTGCGACGTCATTTGCCGCAATGCACGTCGGGAAAGTTTTCCGACGGAGCATGCGCTCTACGCTCGGCGCGGGAACGCGCCTAATTTAAATTATTCCCGCCCCCTACGGGATCATTTAAATTGCGCGCGCTTGCGCCGGGCATTTTGCTGGCGCGCCCACGCAATTTACGGAGCTTCTGCTCCGTGAATCGAGGGCAGCGCAAAAAAATTGCGGGGGCGCAGGGCAAAATTATTGCCCTGCTCCTCCATAATGCGCAAATCTACTTGAATCCGGCCCAGTGCTTCAATAACCGCGATACAATTCTATATCACATCATGGTAAGAGAGTTGGTACTCGTACTTTCCCACCAAAGAAAGGCTCTGCCTGAAATGCACAGTGGCTTGAGAATGACATCGAAAGCAATAGAAGCAAACAAACAATGCAACCAGTGGCCACTATTGGCGATAGAAGGGTTTCAATAACTATAGGGACCTAACTGGACTCTAATGCCGCGTACACACGATCGGAATTTCCGACAACAAGACCGTGGATTTTTTTTCAGACGGATGTTGGCTCAAACTTGTCTTGCATACACACTTTCACACAAATGTTGTTCGGAAAGTCGAGCTGAGAAAAATGAAGTTCAATGATTCTGAGCATGCGTTGAATTGATTCCGAGCAATCGGAATTTCCGACAAGAACTTTTGTTGTCGGAAAAATTGAGAACCAGCTCTCAAACATTTGTTGTCAGAAATTCTGACAGCAAATGTCCGATGGAGCCTACACACGGTCGGAATATCCGACCAAAAGCTCACATCGAACGTTTGTTGTCGGAAATTCAGATCGTGTGTACGCAGCATAAGACACTAAAGAACCACTGACCAGTGGGTAAGTCAAAGTCTGCCAGGGCTGTTTTAAATGTTACCGTGGAGCACTCAACCTTGGATGGCCAAATACCACTCACCAGTCCAGTGTCTGAAAGCTGTCCTTCTGGAATGCAGTCTTTTCTATGGACACTCTTAAGCCTCGTACACACGACCGAGAAACTCAACAGAATCCATCAAGAAACTTGGTGGGAGAGCTTTTTTGCAGAGGAAAGCGGTCGTGTGTACATTTTTCATTGAGGAAACCGTTCGAGGAACTCGACGAGGAAAAAAGAGAACAAGTTCTCTTTTTCCTCAACGGGAGTCTCAATTTCCTCGTCGGGCTGGTTTTCGACAAGAAACTCGAGCGTGTGTATACTAAGAAACCCGTGCATGCTCAGAATAAAGTATGAGACGGAGTAAAAGTAGCATTTGTAATGGAGATTAGGGATGAGCCGAACACCCCCCTGTTCGGTTTGCACCAGAACTTGCGAACACACCAAATGTTCGTGTGAACTTTAGAACCCTGTTAAAGTCTATGGGACTCGAACATTTGAAATCTAAAGTGTCTTTCATTTTCACTTCTATTATATCATTATTGTTAAAATTCACAATTCATATATCACATATATATATATGTTTCTGATTTCATAGCAATATTTATCAACATCATTGTATATTGATACTCATATGTATCTTCTATAAAATTTCATTTTCTTTTTATATTTATTTTTATTTATTTCTCATCTACTTATTAATTACAATTAATTTCTTTTTCTTCATTTTATTTTTATTTTTATTTTTATTTTATTTTATTTTATTTCATTTTATTTTCATTTTATTTATTTTGTTTTTTGTTTTCTGTTTTTCTTCTTTTTCTTTTTATTGAAATCCAAAAATCACTTAGGATATTTCCAGATGTAATAATCACTGTATGTTTATCATACTGTAACTTCTTATGCAATTATGTATGGATCTCTCCAAATAAAACTTTGTGTTTAATGATTGTTGGATCTGCTTGCTCATGGATCTCATAAAACAGAGTGCTATTTACAAATATTAATTAAGAACACTATATGTCAAAACACCTTGCTTTTTCTACTTTCAAGTAGTAACAATATATCATACTGTTTTATTATTTATATTTATTTTTATTTTCATTGTATTACTTCTATTCATAATGACGGCACACCAAGGAATGTTTTTCCCTCATGCCTCTGGGCGCAGGATGGATTCAGGAGAGCCATACGGACACGTAGGGAGCTGCAGGGGTTAAGAGGGTTTATCACTCCCCTTTCATTATTGTTTCCCCTCAGGTCCCTTTCTTTTAGACCAATTACGCCAGCACATCCATTCCCAGCTTGAGTTTTGTGTGTTTTTTCAGCGCTTCCGCGCTGTCTATTCCATTTGCCTTCCAGCTATCTTGTACTGGAAACCTTTCCAGCCTCCAAAATGGCGCCGATCGTTTTTGGACCGCCCACAGAGACCTTTTTCTTGGTCTCATGTGTGCTGTCATTACTTTTGGCTACATTGGGATCAGCTGAGCTTGTCAGCTGGGTGGATTGTTTTCCTTCTGCTGACGCCCAGGTCACGTGTCTGCACCGCAGCGTTTTGATTGGTCAATCATCGCCGTGGTGGCAGATTTAAAGCCCAAGCGCTGTGTTAGGCGCTCCAGCTGAGACCAGACCTAATTAATACAAGGAAAGGCTGCTGTATGCACAGCTATCTAGGTGGCTCTGCCTTTTCATCTTTGGACTTTGTCCTAATCAGGTATTTACCTTACAAGCTTTTTGGCTTTGTGCTTACACACTGTGAGCATTAGGGATTTGTTTGTTCTGTGCATTTTTTGGCACTGAACTATCCCTATTTACTTATAATATACTTTTTTATTTCTCCCCTTTTTTCTTAACAGAGCGGATGCCGCTTTTTGATCAGGTTATTTGAGGGGCTGTGAGAGTGTCTTCCTTCCCCTTTATCCTCTTTCAATCCATATCTATGGCAAACATTAGACTGTCTCTACTGACAATAGGCATTTTTGCTTACTATTGACAGGTGTATATATATTATATATATTGTCCATTATAACAAGTTTTTGGAGTGTATATTCTCTTTACCCATTGTTGCACAATACAACTGAGAGTAGTTTGCATATGTGTTTCCACATGTGCTTTCCTGATTTTTCAGATTAATTCTATCAATGGCTTAAAAATCCTGCTGTGGTTCTCCTGAACTATTCTGTTTTTCCCTGAGGACTCTGGTTCCTTCCTGTATGGTCTGCTGTCTTTTGCTGTTTTACCTCTTTGGTAAGTAAATATTATTGTTTTTACTTTTGGCCCCTGTTTATATGTAGTTGAGATCCTTGAGCATGCATTATCTACAATAACTGATGTATTCATGATCAATATTTTTCTTTTCCCTTTTTTGACATTATTTACCAAAATGTATTGATATATAAATGATTGTTTTTAACAGTCATTTAATTATATGTCTTGTTGTTTTTTCTTTTGATATTTAGCATTGTATGTCTGAAAGCTCCTAAAGAAACTCGTCGGAGTGAAACATGTAGAGCTGACTTAAACAATGCTTCGTCTTGATATCACGTATTTAATCGAGATGTATTTCAAATTTATCGTATTTATGGCATACTAATTATTTGTGTAATAAATTATATTTTCTAATTTTATAATCAAATTTTGTCTGATTATCTATTTGCACCGTTTAAAAGCCCCGGGGTCCTTTTGGTTACCCCCTTTTTTCCCCCCTCTTCTCATTTTTTTTTTCTTATCATTGGGGTGAGGTGCCTGTGACTACTGATACTTGTCCACAAAACGTATTCTGTTAATTTTAAAGGCTAATATGCAAGTTATTGTCCTAAAAAGTGTTTGGGGACCTGGGTCCTGTCCCAGGGGACATGTATCAATGCAAAAAAAAGTTTTAAAAACGGACGTTTTTTCAGGAGCAATGAATTTAATAATGCTAAAAGTGAAACTATAAAAGTGAAATATTACTTTAAATTTCGTACCTAGGGGGGTGTAAAGTCAGCATGTGAAAAATCTCATGTTTCCCGTACTTAAAACTGTCCCTGCACAAAGTGTCATTTCTGAAAGGAAAAAAAGACATTTAAAACCGGACTATAATGACTATAATGAATTGTCGGCTGCGGCAATTCAGAGAGAATTCATTCATAAAAATAAAAAAAAATAGCGTGGGGGTCCCCCCAAATTCCATTACCAGGCCCTTCAGGTCTGGAATGTATATTAAGGGGAACCCCGCCGTCAATTGGAAAAAAAAATGACGTGGGGTTCCCCCCAAATATCCATTCCAGACCCTTCAGGTCTGGTGTGGATTTTAAGGGGAACTCCACCCCAAATTAAAAAAAAATGGCGTGGAGTTCCCCCAAAAATTCACACCAGACCCCTTATCCGAGCACGTTAACCTGGCTGGCCGCAGAAAAGAGGGGGGGACAGAGTGCGCCCCCCCTCTCCTGAACCGTACCAGGCCACATGCCCTCAACATGGGAAGGATGTCCCCATGTTGATGGGGACAAGGGCCTCATCCCCACAACCCTTGCTCGGTGGTTGTGGGGGTCTGCGGGGGGCTTATCAGAATCTGGAAGACCCCTTTAACAAAGGGGACCCCCAGATCCTGGCCCCCCCTATGTGAATTGGTAATGGGGTACATTGTACCCCTACCATTTCACAAAGGAAGTGTAAATAGTTGGAAAAAACACACACACACACACACACACACACACACACACACCGTAGAAAAAAGTCCTTTATTAAGAAAAAAAATCCAGCGGTGGTAATCTACTCAGTCCCAGCTCCCTGCTCCAACATTGTCTGTATCCAGCGATGGGTGATCTCTGGTCCAGCGATGAGAAGATCCATCCATCCAGAGCGCAGCCACGCCGACCTCCTCTCTCCGCTGGACACAGCCCAGCGAATGACACGGCTGAAGCTGTGACATTTCTTATATAGGGAATGCGGGCCACCCGTCACGTGATGCTGTCCCCCTCTGACGCACCCTCTGCTACATCACTGGGGAAGCCCAGTCTTCCCCCTTGCGTCAGAGGGGACGGGGTCACGTGACGGGTGGCCTGCATCCCCTATATAAGAAATGTAAGGGGTCTGGTGTGAATTTTTGGGGGCACTCCACGACTTTTTTTATTTGGGGTGGAGTTCCCCTTAAAATCCACACCAGACCTGAAGGGTCTGGAATGGATATTTGGGGGGAACCCCACGTCATTTTTTTTTAAATTGACGGCGGGGTTTCCCTTAATATCCATTCCAGACCTGAAGGGCCTGGTAATAGAATTTGGGGGGACCCCCACGCTATTTTTTTTTTTTTTTTTACGAATGAATTCTCTCTGAGGCCCCATACACACGAGAGGATCCATCCGCTGGAATTGATCCGCGGACCGGCTCCAGCGGATAGATCCCCTGGTGTGTACGATCCAGCGGATCTATTTCAGCGGATTTTTATCCCCTGGGATGGATTCCCAGCGAATAAAAATTTGAAGACATGCTAACAAATCTATCCGCTGGAATCCATTCCAACGGATTGATCCGCTGGTCTGTACAGACTCACCGGATCAATCCGTCCGAATCAATCGCCCGCATGCGTCGTAATGATTCGACGCATGCGTGGAATTCCTTATATGACAGTGTCGCGCACGTCGCCGCGTCATCATCGCGGCGACGGCGCGACACGTCATTGCGATGGGATTTAGATCCGATGGTGAGTACACTCCATCGGATCAAAATCCTCAGAGGATTTATCCGCGGAAACGGTCCGGTGGACCGTATCCGCGGATAAATCCTCTCGTCTGTACGGGGCCTGAGTCAGTTTTAAAAGGATTTTTTTCCTTTCAGAAATGACACTTTGTGCAGAGACAGTTCTATGTACGGGAAACATGCGCTATTTCACATGTTAACTTTACACCCCCCCTAGGTACGAAATTTAAAGTAATATTACACTTTTATTGTTTCACTTTTAGCATTCTTAAATTCACTGCTCCCGAAAAAACGGTAGTTTTTAAAACTTTTTTTTGCATTAATACATGTCCCCTGGGGCAGGACCCAGGTCCTCAAACATGTTTTAGGACAATAAATTGCATATTAGCCTTTAAAATTAGCACTTTAGATTTCTCCCATAGACTTTAACAGGGTGTTCCGCGGCTTTTCGAATTTGTCGCGAACACCCCTAATTGTTCGGCGAACAGGCAATGTTCGACTCGAACTCGAAGCTCATCCCTAGCCAGGTGTTATGACGCCATCTACATCACAGTACCTACTCTGACATATGAATAGAATAGAGGGCTGGAAATGTATGGAAGGGAAGTTTCAGGTCAAGCGGAGCCACACACGTAAACATTGCTTAAAAACGCTCTACTAGAGTAATTGAGACATCATGCATAAAGAATCTCTACTAATGGAGGTTTACTATTTCACAATACCTCTGTGTGAAAGTTTCTGGAGGTTTATAACCCCCAGTAATAGTCAGGATATATCAGAGTTTGTGTAATGCTCTGCTAGAAGTAAACATGTGCTTTAGTTTTCGTCCGAATTTCTGGGATTTTCGCGTTCGTTTTAACAAACGATAACGAATGTGCAGAATCCGAAATCTGAAAGATCCAACATAAAAAATGCATTATTTTAGTTTTGTTGCGACAACAGTTTGATATAGATGGGAGATTCCACATGACGGTGACAATAGCAATCTGTTTCTATCGAACCTGTGGTCGAATGTGTCTAACCTTAAAGGGGTTGTAAAGACAAAAATATTTTCCTCCTAAATTAAAGTCTGACAGTAGCTGATAAAGTAAAAAGTAATGTTTTGCATTATAACTAGTTTGATACCTGTTGAAATCGAGCTGTTTTATTAACCTCCATCACTCCTGAATCGTTATTCTCACTGACTTCCTGGTTTGCGGTGCGCATTCATTCTTGCTACATCACGGCCTAATGGGAACTACAGTTCCCATTAAGCTTAGCCTCCATGCCTGTGAGGGATAAGAGAGCATCTTCACGCAGGGCTGTAGTCATAGGGAGGGGGTGAGCACATTCTGCTTTCCACCATGCAAAACGGCTCAGATGCTGGTGGAAAGCAAGAAGAGGAGAGACAGGAAATGGCATTTTCAAACCTGGATTACTGTATTTTGGAGGTCAAAAGGAAAAACGAGGTAAGTGATATTTAAATGCTCTAGCTTACAGCAATCAATTAATCTAATAAAAACGAACCTTTAGTGTTCCTTTAACTTTATTAGTCCGAGATTATTCTACATAGAGAGATAAAATTTGTCATTATAGAGACATGAAGATTCGATGAAGCAGCTAAAAACATACGATCGTCCCAAACGGACATTTCTGGTCAAATGCTCCGCCCATAGAAGAATTCTAATGTTGGTTGACTACTGTAGTAATAATAATTAATAAATATAATTATTACTAGTCATACAACATTAGAATTCTACTATAGCTTGTTGCCTCACAACCTGGAATTAACATGGATTGTTTGAGGATTTGCATCATTTAATTTACAGAACACGCCCACCACTTTGAAGATTTTTTATTATTTTTATTATTGTAAAGCGAACAACAAATAGGACAAAATAGCTGAAAAAGTCAATGTGCATAACTATTCACCCCCCTAAAGTCAATACTTTGTAGAGCCACCTTTTGCGGCGATCACAGCTCAGAGTCTCTTTGGATAAGTCTCTATCAGCTTGCCACATCTTAGGCCCCGTACACACAGTCAGTTTGGTCCAATGAGAATGAACCGAAGTTCATTTTCATCGGACCAAACCGACTGTGTGTATAGGCTATCAGTCTATTTTTCTTCGGTCCAAAATTTTAACCACTTACCCCCCGGACCATATTGCTGCCCAAAGACCAGAGTACTTTTTGCGATTCGGGACTGCGTCGCTTTAACAGACAATTGCGCGGTCGTGCGACGTGGCTCCCAAACAAAATTGGCGTCCTTTTTTTCCCACAAATAGAGCTTTCTTTTGGTGGTATTTGATCACCTCTGCGTTTTTTATTTTTTGCGCTATAAACAAAAATAGAACGACAATTTTGAAAAAAATGAATATTTTTTACTTTTTGCTGTAATAAATATCCCCCAAAAATATATAAAAAAACATTTTTTTTCCTCAGTTTAGGCCGATACGTATTCTTCTACATATTTTTCGTAAAAAAAAATCGCAATAAGCGTTTATTGATTGGTTTGCGCAAAAGTTATAGCGTTTACAAAATAGGGGGTATTTTTATGGCATTTTTATTAATATTTTTTTTACTAGTAATGGCGGCGATCAGCGATTTTTTTTTCGGTATTGCGACATTATGGCGGACACTTCGGACATTTTTGACACATTTTTGGGACCATTGGCATTTTTATAGCGATCAGTGCTATAAAAATGCATTAGATTACTATAAAAATGCCACTGGCAGTGAAGGGGTTAACACTAGGGGGCGGGGAAGGGGTTAAGTATGCCTGGGTGTGTTCTTACTGTGGGGGGGGGGGTGGCCTCACTAGGGGAAACACTGATCCTCGGTTCATACATTGTATGAACCGAAGAAAAGCATTTCCCCTGCTGACAGGAACGAGAGCTGTGTGTTTACACACACAGCTCCCGTTCCCCGCTCTGTACCGAGCGATCGCGTGTGCCCGGCGGCGATCGCGCCCGCCGGGCACACGCACGGGAGTCGGGGGCGAGCGGGGGGCGCGCGCGCGCGCCTCCGGCGGCGCGCGTGCGCCCCTAGTGGCGGCTAAAAGGTAGGACGTCATAATACGTGATCTCGCCTAGGAGAGCCACCTTGTGGACGTATTATGACGGTGCGGCGACGGCAAGTGGTTAAAACATGCTTCAAAACCGAACCGATGGACCGCTTCCCCATCAGACCAAACCGATGGTTAGTACAGAAAAGCATTGGTTCAAAACCCGCGCATGCTCAGAATCAAGTCGACGCATGCTTGGAAGCATTGAACTTCGTTTTTTTCAGCACGTCGTGTGTTTTACGTCACCGCGTTCTGACCCGATCGGATTTTGAACTGATGGTGTGTACACACATCAGACCATCAGGCCACTTCAGCGGTTTTGTCCGACCGTGTGTACGGGGTCTTACTTTGACCATTCCTCCTGGCAAAACTGCTCCAGCTCCTTCAAGTTGGATGGTTTACAATTGTGAACAGCAATCTTTATGTCTGACTACAGATTTTCTATTGGATTGAGATCTGGGCTTTGACTAGGCCATTCCAACACATTTAAATGTTTCAAGTGTTGCTTTAGCAGTGTGTTTGGGGTCATTGTCCTGCTGGAAGGTGACCCTCCGTCCTCGCCTCAAATCATACACAGAGTGCTACAGGTTTTGCTCAAGAATATCCCTGTATTTATCACCACCCATCTTTCCCTCAACTCTGACCAGTTTCCCAGTCCTGACTGCTGAAAAACCTCCCCACAGCATGATGCTGCCACCACCATGTTTCACCGTGGGGATGGTGTTCTTTGGGTGATGTGATGTGTTGGGTTAGCGCCAGACATAGTGTTTTCTTTGATGGCCAAAAAGTCAAATTTTAGTCTCATCAGACCAGAGCCCCTTCCTCCATACATTTTGGGAGTCTCCCACGTGCCATTTTGTTTCTTGCTAAAAGTAATGGCTTTCTTCTGGCCACTCTGTCATAAAGCCCAATTCTATGAAGCGTAGGGCTTATTGTCCCCCTATGTACAGATACTCCAATCTCTGCTGTGGAACTCTGCAGCTCCTCCAGGGTTACCTTAGGTCTCTGTGCTGCCTCGGCCTCTGTCTCTCTGATTAATGCCCTCCTTGCCCAGTCCGTGAGTTTTGGTGTGCGGCCGTCTCTAGGCAGGTTTGCTCTTGTGCCGTGTTCTTTCCATTTGGTTATGATAGATTTGATGGGGCTCCTAGGGACTTGTTTGGAGAGTTCCTTGGTCTTCATGGCAGGGTTTGGTTAGTGGTGCCTCTTGCTTAGGTGTTGGGGCCTTTCAGAAAGGTGTGTCTATGTAATGACAGGTCATGTGACACTTAGATTGCACACAGGTGGACATCATTTCACTAATTATGTGACTTCTGAAGGTAATTGGTTGCACCAGAGCTTTTTATGGGCTTCATAACAAAGGGGGTAAATACTTACGCACATGACAATTATCATTTTTTTATTTCAGAAAAATAGTTTTATGTATATCTTTTTCTAATTTTACTTCACCAACTTAGACTATTGTGTTCTGATCCGTCACATATAATTCAGATTAAAGAAACATTGAACTAAAGTTTGTAATGTAACGAAATAGGTAAAAAGCCAAGGGGGTGAATACTTTTGCAAGGCACTGTATATAAATCCTGTATTATAATAATATTGATAATAATAATAATAACTCTGATAAACCTGCAGAAATAAAGTATATGTATTGACTTTTTTTTCATCACCAGCAACATCTCTAAAGTGTTCCCAGAAATCGGAGAAGCTCTGCAGTTTTGATCGTTCTCCGATAATAAACTACATTTGTGATATTTCAAGTAACCATTGGTTCCAAGCATTGGCTCTACAATTAACTAATCCCACACTCCCTCACTGTGATGTCACCAGTTTCTGGGTGGAGTTCTCATAACTCCTTCACACATCTTTAGACAACCTCTCACTACACATAACATAGCATGAAGGGGCTCAGTCAGGGTGGCAGTGGCAGTGAAGGTGTGGAGGTGTCGGATCGGGTCACACAGATCATAAAAGGAGATCCGCCCGGCCTCATAATCCAGATATATCCTGACTCTGTTACTGGAGATATTGGTGGTTAAGAGGATCTCTTTATTATCATATCTCACAAAATACTGATTGCCAGACCTGATTAAACCCAAGGACTTGTTATTCCTTCCTACTCCTGCCTGTAAATCTTTTCTATCTATACAGGCGAAACACATCCCGACTCTCCAGAAATCTGATCCCCCAACATTCACATCCCAGTAATGTCTCCCTGAGGAGAAACTTTGGCTGCTAATCACCTGAGGATAATTTACAAATCTCTCTGGTGTATCTGGTCGATGATGTGTTATATCTGACCTGGATACAGTTTTCCTGTCATCTGATATATGTAGATCATTACTAGCTGTGTTTACATCCAGTAATATGTCTGCAGCTTCTTGTATATAGAAGTCAACCTTTACCTCTGTTATTATATCAGATAAACCTGTGTGTAAGACCCCCGCCACATCCAGACCCCCTCCATCATGGAGGAGCTTCTCATGTCTCTCTCTGTCCTCATTATCTCCATCCTCAGTATCACACAAGTCACCTGTGTCTGATTCCTGTAAGACAGTCAGTGGATCCGTCATGTTACACAGCTCCTCAATGTGACGCATCTTCCTGGACAGCTCCTCCTTCTTTATTTCCAGATCCCGGATGGATATGGAGATCCGCTCTGCCCTCCCAGAGATTTCCCTCAGGACTCTCTTCTCCAGATCTTCCAGACGTCTCCTGAGATCTCTAAACAGGACAGTGACTCCCTCTGTGTCACTATCTATTTTTTCTTCTACTTTCTTCCTGTGTTCCTGCAGACTCTGGACTCTTTCCTCCGTCTCCTCGCTCTTTATCAGAAGATAAAGCAAAACATTCCTCAGTGTCTCCTTCTTCTTCTCAGCAGCCTTATCCAGTATTTCCACCTGGTGTCCTTGATGTTCTCCATCCAAACTGCAGGTCACACAGATACAGCTGCCATCCTTAGTGCAGTACAATTTAATAAGTTTGTTATGAGTGGAGCATTTCCTGGTCTTTAGAGAAGTGGCAAGGTCAGATATGACATGATCTGGTGCCTTGTTGTGGACTCTCAGGTGTTTATCACATAAATAAGCCTCACAGTGTAGACAGGACCTAACAGCAGGTACAGGAGAGTCCACACAGTAAGTACAGATGACTCTGGACTTCTTCTGATCTGACAGAGCAGACAGGAAAGTCTCTGCTATGTTACGTAGTTTCATATTTCTCTGCAGTGCAGGACGATCCGGAAACTTCTCTCTGCATTCAGGACAGGAATATCCTCCAGACCTCTCCTGTGTATCCAGCACACGATCAATACAGACCCGACAAAAGTTGTGTCCACATTTCAGGGATACAGGATCTGTGTAAATGTTCAGACAGACGGAACATTCCAGCTCAGCTCTCAGATCAGCAGCCGCCATCGCTGACAGCAGAAGAGAGTAGTGAAAGTCTCTGATAATTCTCTGAGATTATCCATAAGTGGTTTCATGGACCTTTGGACATTGCTGAAATTACAAAAAGATAAATTCATGGTTGGCGGTTTTTACAGGACATACGTAACATAAACTAATGATGTTCTACTATGAAGTTCCGGCTGATCACATTTTTGTGCCCCATGTTTTACTGATTCAGTCATTGCTGTATTATGAAGCTAATTGATCAGTTTAAAGTGGACCTATCCTGGGTCATTTTGGTCAAATCAGCAGGTAAACCTAACTTACACCTTCCCCAGTATCACATGTGTACCTTACCTTTTACTCCTCTATCATTCTGTATAGTTGCTGGAAACTAAGAAGGGAAACATTGTGTAAGCTTCAAATCAATCCAGTTAGAGCTTACATAGGACTAAGGGCTCTCCCCACTCCCATATGACAGCGAAAAGGCCAATCACCAAAACTGCTGTCATATGGGAGGAAGGGAAGTGAGTGACTCCCAGTTAAGTTCGCCATCAAATCAACGTATGCTTATTCAGTGTATGTCCCACTCAGGCCAGGACTGAGACAAAAAATAGGCCCCCGGGCATTTTAGACTGAGCAGCCCATGACTTACTGGTCCCTTCCCCATTCTCCATCCTAATGGAGATGAGGGGGGTGGGAAAGAGCATGGGGAGCATAGAGCATGGGGGGTGAAGAGCATGGGGGGCTGGAGAGTATGGGGGCGGAGAGCACTGGTGGGGTTGGAAAGCGGGGGGCGGAAAGTACTAGGGGGATTTGGAGAGCACATGGGAGGGCAGAGAGGACTGGGGGCAGCCAGAGAGCATGGGGAGGTCCAAGAGCACTGGGGGTAGCCTTAGAGCAAGGGGAGCCTGAGAGCACAGAGGGGGAGCAGAGAGCACAAAGGGAGGCAGAGAGCACGGGGGGAGCAGAGACCACTGGAGGAAACCTAAGAGCACTGGGAGACTGGAGAGCACTGGAGGAAACCTAAGGGCACTGGGAGGCTGAAAAGCACAGGGGGAGCAGAGAGCACTGGGGGGATAGAGAGCACTGGGAAGCTGGAGAACACTGGGGGGAGCCTGAGAGCACTGGGGGCTGGAAAGCACTGGGGGGAGCCTGAGATTATGGAGGATGGAGATCACTGGGGGGACTGGAGAGCCCGGGGGGCTGGAAAGCATGGGGGGACAGAGATGACTGGTGGGGCTGGAGAGCACAGGGGGAGCAAAGAGCACAAGGGGGAGAGGAGAGCACTGTGGGGAAGCCTGAGAGCACCGGGGAGTGGAGAGCACTGGGGGGGCTGGAGAGCACGGTAGGAAGTGGAGAACACTGGGGGGGGGGGAATGGAGAGCACTGGATGGAGCACAGGGGGAGCAGAGAGCACCTGGGGGGCAGCAGAAAGAAGCTGGATAGGAGGAGCCGCAGGGGTGGCTGCATATAGAATAATCAATCTCACCATCTTCCTAATGCAGCCTCTGAATGCTTGCAGGCTTTAAGAGGCTGCAGGAGGAAGATGGAGAGATTGATTATTCTATGCTTCTATACTGCCGCTCTGCCGCTCCTTCTATCCAGGCACACCGGGAGCTTACTTTCCCTCTGGTCCAGTGTCTCCTCCAGATCCCCTCCCTCTTCATGGTCACCTGCCTTAGAATCCCGGGGTGTCCTATGGCCAGTGCAGGCCTGGTACAGCATCTTTCCCAGTTGTTAAGATGGTGATCCTGGAACATGCCTGCCTGTGATGTGGGAACACCCTCGGCAGGATCCTTGCTGACTCAATCATACAGAAATCCTGATATCTGTACCCACCGGTCAGATTCATCCATGTCTTGGTAGTTTTAGTCTAATTGTAATAGATGAAGGAGAGAAAGAGGAAATTACATAGCACATGATCTATAGCCCTACTGCCCTCCAACTGACCCAATGGGGTTGATTTACTAAAACTGAAGCACTCAGAATTTGGTGCAGCTGTGCATGGTAACCAGCTTCTAACTTCAGCTTTGACAAAAAAAAAACAGAAGCAGAGTTGCATCAGATTTTGCACCATGCTAGAAATAAACCACAATAAAGTGCTCTCTGGAATATTGGTACAGGGCTTTATACAGACTTAGATTAAGGTAGGAATAAATGTACTGATTTTAGCATAGTTGCAGTGTTTAGTTTGTAGTCAGGTGTGCTATAAACAGGGGGATGCCTAAGGTCCAAAAAGGGTCCAGTGAGTTCCAGCATCACCTTTGAGTGCAGTCTTGAGTATTGAGGGAGAACCGGAGGTGTGCAGTAGCGGTGTTCCCCTCTAATTTTGATCTGAGCCGAGCTGGGGAAGCGACGTGGAGGTCAGAGCCGCACTGTGCAACAAAGGAGAGAACAGCTGAGCGGATGTCGGTATCGGGTGAGTGACAGTTGCCAACTCACTCCTCCCTCCTTGTGGCGGAGCCGTGCCCGGAGGTAAAGAGCGTGTGCCTCCCTCAGCGGGCATAGGTGGTGAGATCTCCGACCCCCTCTCCCCAAGAAATGTGCAGCTAATTGAGGCAAATAACACCGCGGCATCTAGCAGGGCTGAAGGCACCAGGTGACACGAGATATTGAACATCCACCTATCATCATACAGAGGCACTACAGATGGAGGGGGTGTGAGAGGACCCCTGCAGTGTTATTGCTCACTTATTCACCTGTTATTGCCTATTACCCCACTACCTTTTTGGTGGTTGGAGAAGGACCCTGGCAAAACCTTCGATAAGAGCAGCACAGCAATCTTTGTCTTCCCTTCCATTCCTTACTCTGCTTGAAGCCTGGGCGGAGAACCAGTGGATGGGTGAGAGACAACCAATGTACTTATTAGCTGTCTACTACTAAGGAAAAAGGAAAGAAAAAATAATTTCTCTCTTCTTCCAATTTCTCTTTTTTGCCCCTGAGAGAGGGGGGGAAGGAAACGGAAAGACTTTAACTAGAGGGGAAGAAAGAGACTGAGACTAAAGCCACGTACACATGACCATCTTTCATGTCATGGAAAAAAACTAAAATGTTCTCGACGTGATTCCTCTCAAGCGTGGCTTGCATACACACGATCGTGAAAAAAAATGCTCGAGCAAAGCGTGGTGATGTACAACACGTACGACGGCACTATAAAGGGGAAGTTCCATTCGATTGGCACCACCCTTTGGGCAGATTATGCATATTTCCCTTCTCATAACTTGCTTCTGAGCATGCACGTTTTTTCCCCATCATTAAAGTCATTTTTCACAACGTGAAAAATGACGAGAAAAAATAAAGCATGTTCTAAATTTTTTATGGCCTTTTTTCACGTTGAGAAAAATGCTCTGGAGCCTACACACAATCATTTTTAATGACCAATTAAAAAAATTGCATTTTTCTCGTCACGAAAAACAGTTGTGTGTACGGGGCATTAGTCTTTTTAAAACACTGACAATTGTTCTTCCCTTTTTCTCTGGACACTCTGCTTTTACATATATTTCTTCACTTGCTTTTGTCAAAATACTTGAAATACTTCCTTTTGGTGCGTTGCTTCACTCTAGACTCCTAAATAGTTTATTTATTTTTTGATTGGCCTTGTGACTTGGGTATATAGGCCTAACTGTACCAATAGAGGAGAGGAAAATACACAAGTACATAAATGTAAGGCTAGAGTTCCCCCATAATATCAATGCATTGTAAGGCTTGCTAGAGTTCCCCCATAATATCAATGCTTGTAGAGATGTATCCTTTAATCCAAAACCGTTAGGAGTAATTAAACAGAAGCTAGAAACAACCTTTGAGCAGAGAACAATAACAATATAAGGCATGTGGTAGAAACAAGGTTACACAGAAAATAGATTGCTATGTTTCCATGCTCTCAGAGCAGAGGGTTACACGTTGTATAAGTGTGACGTACTGTATCACTTGTATAACTTAATTACTTAAATACGATTGGCTGAACCAAGGGCATTCCTTTTCTTGTATGTTTTGGATAGGTGCAGTGCGCACGAAAAATAAATCCTAGTCCTTGAGTCACCATATTGCTGTGTGTGTCTTCACTTGCCGATGCATCAGAGAGTCTCCATACATCCAGAAGTCCTAAACCCCGGGTCCAGTTGAACCACCAACCTCACAATAAACGCACTCCTTAGCAAAAAAAGTACCACAAAGGCAAGCTTAGCAGCAAGTCAAGCAGCTGTGAATCATGGAAAATATACGCATACTCCAGATCAGACTGTAATTCAGACCCCCCCAAAAAACACTCAACAGAACCAGCAGATTCATCCTAAACCACTGGTTGGTGCTTCAAGGGTAAGAAAAAGCCAAGGGAACCCCCAATCAATCCTGGTAACAGAAGCAAGTGACCTGGAGGGGAAACCCTTGGTGGCTGGAGAGACTAGAGAGGTACTGGGTCTAATAATTGAGGGGAGAGGGTTGGTGGAAACAGAGCCGTCTTTAAAGGAAGTATTATTAGCAATCAACTTTTGCAAATCTTCCCTACACAAAGTAACTACTCAGCTAAAAACTATAAAGAAGAACTTGTCAGACATGATCTACAAAAAGTAAGCTAAAGAACCACAGCTCTGGAGGAGAGAGTCGGCCTGGTGGAGGATGTGAGTGAGGGATAAATGCGCTAGACAGAGGAGGGAAGCTTAGCTGGAGGGGAGACAAGGGAAAGATTGTTGGAAGCAATACTCCAACTATAAGGAATGGGGAATTATATATGGTTTTAAAAATATATCATGATTATTGTATTTGTATGCTCTAGGGGAGGGTGGGAAGGGCTATGTGAATGTGCAGATGTATAATGAAAAAATGGATTAATAAAGATATGAAGCAAAACAAATGGTTACCTTTGCAAGACAAGAAGAGGAGTGTAGTTGCTAAGAGTAACCAAGTACAAGTTCAAGACACAAAGCAACCAGCCTTTAGGTGTGGTACCTGGTAACTTTCCTGTTTGGGGGAAAAACCCCACACCGCGCAGGAGTTGTGGAGGGACATGGAACAACAGACCGATGAGTGGTTGGCGGCAGTGAGCCTCAAGCCGGGCCTGGTGGTGTGCGATAATGGGCGAAATCTCGTAGCAGCTCTGGGTCTAGCCGGTTTGACGCACATCCCTTGCCTGGCGCATGTGCTGAATTTGGTGGTGCAGAGGTTCCTTAAAACTTACCCCGATATGCCACAGCTGCTGCAGAAAGTGTGGGCCGTCTGTGCGCACTTTCGGCGTTCTCACCCTGCTGCTGCTCGACTGTCAGCGCTGCAGCGTAACTATGGCCTTCCCGCTCACCGCCTCAAATGTGACGTGCCCACAAGGTGGAACTCCACCTTGCACATGCTGGCCGGACTGTGCGAGCAGCAGCAGGCAATAGTGGAGATTCAGCTGCAGCACGCACGCGTGAGTCGCTCTGCGGAACAGAACCACTTCACCACCAATAACTGGGCCTCCATGCGAGACCTGTGTGCCTTGTTGCGCTGTTTCGAGTACTCCACCAACATGGCCAGTGCCGATGACGCAGTTCTCAGCGTTACTATCCCAGTTCTATGCCTCCTTGAAAAAACGCTTTGGGCGATGATGGAAGAGGATGTGGCACAGGAGAAGGAGGAGGAATCGGGATCATTTCCAAGGCATTCACAAGTGGCTCCGATGGTGGGTTCCTGCACCAACAAATGCCAGGTAAACAATTGTCCAGCAAGGGCACAGTTCTGGTGGATGACGAGGTGGAGGATGAGGAGGAGGAACCATGTTCACAGCAGGGTGGCACCCAGACCAGCTCATGGCCATCACTGGTGCATGGCTGGGGGGATACAGAGGACACAGACGATACACCTCCCACAGAGGACAGCTTTTCGTTGCCTCTGGGCAGCCTGGCACACATGAGCGATTACATGCTGCAGTGTCTCCGCAACGACCGCCGCGTTTCCCACATTTTAACAGGTGCTGATTACTGGGTGGCCACGCTGCTGGATCCCCGTTACAAGGACAATGTACCGTCCTTAATTCCCTCACTGGAGCATGATCGCAAAATGCGCGAGTACAAGCGCACGCTGGTAGACGCGCTGCTGGTGGAATTCCCACCTGACAGCGGGGGCACAGTGGAAGCACAAGGCGAAGGCAGAGGAGGAGGAAGAGGTCGCCGGGGCACCGCCAGCACCTCAGAAGGCAGGGTTAGCATGGCCTAAATGTGGAAAAGATTTGTCAGCACGCCACAACAAACAGCACCACCAGCTGATATGGAACGTTTTAGCAGGAGGCAGCATTTCACCAACATGGGGGAGAAGTATCTGTGCACACGTACTGAATGACGGGTCTGCCCCCTTAAACTTCTGGGTCTCCAAATTGGGCACATGGCCTGAGCTTGCCCTTTACGCCTTGGAGGTGCTGGCACGCCCTGCAGCCAGTGTATTATCTGAACGTGTATTTAGCACGGCAGGGGGCGTTATCACAGCGCAGCCGCCTGTCCAGAGCCAATGTGGACAAGCTCACGTTCATTAAAATGAACCAGGCATGGATCCCACGGGACTTGTCTGTACCTTGTGCAGAATAGACACGTATACCGGCCTTACCCAGCCATTCTTTTATTTCTGATCTTTCTCACTCTTTTGGGGTGTACCCCAATTTAAAAAAGAAATCAATTAAAAACAAAAACCTGCTGTGTTGGCTACCTCGTCCTCCTCCACCTACACCGCCACATCCACCGCCACCTCAACCTCCTACTCCATATGGACCTCGTCCTCCTAGGTCAAGATTATTTTTTTAATGTATTTTATGTTATTTTAAGTTATTTCCCTATCCACATTTGTTTGCAGAGTACTTGCCATGCTCTTACCAACATTTGCAGCCCTCTAGCCCCTTTCATTAGTTTTTTAGAGACATTTTAGTACTGAAAAGTTCGGGTCCCCATTGACTTCAATGGGGTGAGGGTTCGGGTCAAGTTCGGGTCCCGAACCCGGACTTTTTTCCGAAGTTTGGCCGAACCCAAACATCCAGGTGTCCGCTCAACTCTACTTGTCACCAGCCCATCAGAGTACCTGGGTACCTGTCACCAGACCATCAGAGTACCTGAGTACCTGTCACCAGCCCATCAGATTACCCAAGTACCTGTCACCAGCCCATCAGAGTACCTGAGTACCTGTCACTAGTCCTGTTATATCCTCTGTGTTGTGAGGGAGACAAGACTCTGGGCTGGAACAATGGATGTTTATTCAGTACAGACTGTACACTGGAACATTCATCTCAGGACATTACATATCACTCTGCTTCCTACATGTGGTCTCTCTAAGATGGCTACTATGCCCCTTGACCCTTGTCATCACTGCTGGGTGGAGCCAGCCTTAAAGTGCCAGTACATGTGGAACCCTTCAGGTATAACACCTTCCATCCATCCCTAAAAAAAAACAAAAAAAAAAACAAAACAAAACAATAACAGGCACAAAACATTAACTGATAACTGTCCAATAACAGTCCTCCAAACACAGGAGAATTACGGAACTTCAAGCTTGCGGGGTTAATATGTCATCGGATCACTTCCGTCGGCCCCGTCGAAAGTCTCGTAACCGCTCTTGCAACTGAAACCGGTCAGGAGGGCGACAGTGTCGTTGAGACCGGGCATCCAGCGATTCGGGACCGGAGGATACAGGGCTGGCCGGAATGGGTACCGGCGGGGCCAAGAAGGGATCCCCCAGCTCAGAGGGTAAACAGACCTCCGGACCAGAGCTGGAGGGCTCTGTTGGAGCTGAGTTCAAAAGTTCAGAGTCCCGACAATCATCAGTCTCTGTGCATCCTGATTCGCTGGGAGCAGATCCTTGAGACATTGGTGGTTCAGCCGGCATCAGGGATTCGGGCAGTTGAGAACGAGGACGCAGTTGGTCCGCATGACGTCTGCAAATGGAACCATCTTCCAGGCGGACCTTGTACATCTTGGGTCCCAAGGTCTCTGCAATGACAGCAGGAAGCCAACGGGTGTTGGAAGCCCCATAAGATCGGGCCCATACCTTTTGTTGGGCTGTGAATCGGGGGAGCTCATTGTGTTTGACCATCTTGTCTTGGGACTGTAGTACATGTTCCTGGACTGTTTGAGGGCGGAGCATATCCAAAACAGTCCATGGCTGCCGCCCCAGAAGAAGTTCTGCTGGAGTTTTCCCAGTGGTTGCATGTGGTGTGTTTCTGTAAGCAGAAAGGAAGGAGTCCAGCTGCTGGGGTGACAGGGACTGTTGTTTACTTGCAGCCACTGTAGCTTTGAAGTAGCGTTTAAAAGTCTGCACAAACCGCTCTGCTTGACCATTTGTAGCCGGGTGGTAAGGTGCGGTCAACTTGTGCTTGATGTTGTGGGCAGTCAGGAAATGCTGAAACTCCTGACTGGTGAATTGTGCACCGTTGTCTGTGACGATTTCTCTGGGGTATCCAAACGTAGCAGCGAGATGTAACAGTATGGAAACCGTTGCCTTAGTCGTTGGCTGAGTAACAGGAATGACCTCAGGCCACTTTGAATGGGCGTCCACTATGATCAAGAAGGTGTGTCCTCTGATCGGGCCTGCAAAGTCCAAGTGTAGGCGAAACCAAGGAACCGTGGGCCAAGTCCAGGGCTGGACGCACCCTCGAGGAGGGTCTCTTGCCGTTTGTGCACATCCAGCACAAGCATTCACATATGTTGTGATATCTGAGTCTAGGTTTGGCCACCACACATAGCCTCTGGCCTTTTGTTTCATACGTGTGCTCCCGGGATGACCAGTATGTAGCAAGTCCAGAATGTGTCTCCGGAGGGTCTGTGGAATGATCACTCGGTCTCCCCATAAAACACAGTTGCCAGCCACAGTTAATTCCATACGCCTACGGAAAAAAGGTTCATACTCCTGTGTGACAGTTGCAGGCCAACCGGACCGTACCCAGGAGAGTATGGTTTTCAGAAAGGTATCCTTGTTTGTATGGGCTGCTATCTCCCCAGAAGACAAGAAGGACAGGCTGGTGTAACGACAACTCTTGACCGGTGGAGAAGAGTCCATGGACCTCCCTGTCAGTCGGGACATAGCGTCCGCATTAGCATTGGCATCATGACCACGATACTGAATTTTGTAGCTGTATGCCCCCAAGAATAGGGCATAGCGTTGGAGGCGGGCCGCAGTAGTCTGGGAGATGCCTTTGTCAGGGCTAAAGATCTGAAGGAGTGGTTTATGGTCCGTCAGTATGGTGAATTCCCTACCATACAGGTAAAGATGAAACTTCTTAATTGCCCATATCAGCGCAAGAGCCTCTTTGTCAATGTGTGAGTAATTGCTTTCTGCTTTTGTCAAAGACCTGGAGGCAAATGCCACTGGTTTTTCTGACCCATCTGGTAAGATGTGGGATAGTACTGCCCCCAGACCATAGGGTGAGGCATCACAAGCCAAGGTGAGAGGCTTCTGGAGGTCATAGTGCACGAGCATGCGTGACGCCAACAGCTTCCGCTTAGAAACTTCAAAAGCACGTTGGCATGCAGCCGACCAGTCCCATCTGGAGTGTTTCTCCAAAAGCTTGTTCAACGGAAACAAGGTGTGTGCCAGATCTGGCAGGAATTTGTGGTAATAGTTCAGCAAGCCAAGGTATGATCGCAGCTGCTGGACGTTGGTTGGGGCTGGAGCTTTGACTAAAGCATCAACCTTGGCTTCCGTGGTGTGTATACCTTCTGCATCCACAAGGTGGCCACAAAACTCCAATTTAGGCACCATGAATTGGCATTTTGCTAAGTTCACTTTCAGACCCTGTTCTTGGAGTCTCGCCAACACAAGCTCCACATTCTGCTTGTGTTCCTGGTCGGTCCGTCCTGTAATGAGCATGTCATCTAGCAGGCACTGAGTGAAAGGAATGTCCGCCAAAATCTCGTCCATTTTTCGTTGCCAAATGGCTGGGGCAGAGGCTACCCCAAACACCATCCGATTATATTGATACAGTCCCTTGTGGGTGTTGATGGTCAGAAACTTGCGGGAAGAAGGATGGACCTCAAACTGTAAATATGCTTGTTTGAGATCAAGCTTGGTGAACTTTTGACCTCCTGCAAGAGAGGCAAAAATGTCATCTACTCTGGGTAGGGGATACTGGTCTATTTCCAGTTGAGAGTTCAGTGCCATGCGGAAATCGCCACAAATGCGCAAGTCCCCATTCGATTTCTTTACCGGTACAACTGGTGATGCCCACTCGCTGTGCTCTACCTTTGAGATGACACCTTGTTCCTCCAGCCGACTTAGTTCTGCTTCCACACCTGCTCGGAGTGCGAAAGGTACTGTCCGAGCTTTGAAGAACTTAGGCTGAGCGTTGGGTTTCAGCTTGAGTCTCACACAGTCATGCTTTATTTTTCCCAACTGGTCATCAAAAATCTTTGGGAACCGCTGCTTCAGGGACACCACCCATCCCTCATTATCTACTAATGGAATGGTAACGGTGTTACAGGGACTTATGGCGATGTCTGGCATCCCAAAGTGAGCAATCCAGTCTCTCCCAAAGAGAGGGGGTCCCCCATTTTCTAGGATATATAATGGCAGTCTCTTTGTCTGACCCTTGTACAATACCTGTACTTTTGCGTAACCCAGTGGGTGGAGTATCTGCTTTGAGTATGTCTGCAGTTTGATTGGTGTTGGGCGGACAGTTTTTCGGGTCTGAAGTTGTCTCCATTGTTTCTGGGTGATAACTGAAACTGCTGCTCCTGTGTCTACATCCATCCTGAGTTTCTTTCCCTCAATGGTTACATCTACAGTCATTGCGGAGGGTGCTGAATGCATATGATGTATGTCTAACCTGTGGAGCACAGCCTCATCCTCTGACTCAGATGATGATGTATATCTTCCCACCATATATGTCTTAGTCTTGGGGTTCAGAGGTCGTTTATCTCGCACCCTTTTGCTACGGCAAACTCGTTTCAGATGGCCAGTCCTACCGCAATTATGACAGGTCTGATCCTTAAACCGGCAGACTTTGTAATCATGGTCTGTATTCCCACAACGGTGGCAAGCTGACTCCCGGCTTGGTGGGGGTCTGTATTTCCAGTTTGCAGCAGTTGGTTTGACTGCTGTTCTGAAAACTTCCTGCTTCACCTCTTCCCTTCTGCTCTGGGGGTTTAATTCCTCTGTATCTTTCACAGCCATTTCCATCACTGAAGCTATCTCAATTGCCTTTGTAAGGGTAAGGTCTTTTTCTGTTAACAGTCTCTTTTGTGTTGACTCACAACTCAGTCCCATGACAAACTTATCTCTCAGTGCAGTAGGTAGGTAGTCCCCAAAAGAACAGGTCGAGGCTAGTCTGCGAAGGGCGAGCACATAAGCTTTAATCTCTTCACCTGTCTGTTGCTGCCTCTGATAGAAGCGAAATCTTTCTGCAATCTCTAGTGGTTTAGGCTGGAAGTGATCCTCTAGCAGTGTCAGCAGCTCTGCCAATGTCTTAGCTGCTGGTTTTACTGGGGAAAGCAGATCTCTCAGAGTGTCATATGTCTTGGCCCCAACCACTGTCAGGAACACTGCTACTTGCCTGTTGTCTGGGATGGCATTTGCACTGAAATACTGTTCCAGTCTCTCAACCCAGGAAGTCCAGGATGTCTGTTCTCCATCAAACTCACTTAATGTCCCGATTAATGACATTTTCCTGCTGGGATCTGTGATTGCTTTTATCCAGGTGACAATCCACAATGTCTTTGTCTCTCTCTCAGACTGATAGACACTTTGTAAATCCCATCCTCGTCGCCACTGTTATATCCTCTGTGTTGTGAGGGAGACAAGACTCTGGGCTGGAACAATGGATGTTTATTCAGTACAGACTGTACACTGGAACATTCATCTCAGGACATTACATATCACTCTGCTTCCTACATGTGGTCTCTCTAAGATGGCTACTATGCCCCTTGACCCTTGTCATCACTGCTGGGTGGAGCCAGCCTTAAAGTGCCAGTACATGTGGAACCCTTCAGGTATAACAAGTCCATCCGTGTACCTGAGTACCTGTCACCAGCCTATTAGAGTACCTGAGTACCTAGCTGCAGCCCATGCCTCAAAGAATATACCTTGGAGTGTTTTCTTTCTAAAACGGGGTTTTGTGGGTAATTACACTGTCCTGGTGCTCCAGGGCCTTCAAAAGTGTGATAGGTAGGAATGAAATTAGATGTGTAATTTATGCTCCTAGAACGTCTGAAGGTACTACTTAAATGTTGGGCCTCTGTATGTGGCCAGGCTGTGTAAAAGTCTCAATAGAAAAGGGTAACTGTAAACGCAAAGATAGTGTAACTGTGAACATATAGGTGGGCGATAAACCAATAGTCGTGTTAGTCCATAAGTCCATAAAGGGTCAACTCTTAAGATAAATGGCAGCAGCTGTCCTCAGAGAAAGCCGGCTCTGTAAACAGGATAAAAGGAGGGGAAAACACAGGAAGTTCCTTACATCGAAGTCAATGGAAAGAATGCTCCTTACATTGTTAGTCAAAGGGAAGAATACCCTTTAGATCGAAGTCAGTGGGAAGAATATCCCTTACATCAAAGTCAATGGGATGAATGCTTCTTACATTGTTAGTCAAAGGGAAGAATGCCCCTTACATTGAATTTAATGGGAAGAATGCTTCTTACATTGTTAGTCAAAAAGAAATATTACTTACACTGGTAGTCATTGAGAGGAATTTTCTTACATTGTTAGTTACAATAGAAGTATGGAAATTATTTTTTTTTTAAACCGACCGTGTGTATAGGCTATCGGTCTGGTTTCCTTCGGTCCAAAATTTCTAAACATGCTTCCAAACCGAATCGATGGACCGCTGCCCCATCGGACCAAACCGATGGTTAGTACAGAAAAGCATCGGTTCAAAACCCGCGCATGCTCAGAATCAAGTCGACGCATGCTTGTAAGCATTGAACTTTGTTTTATTCAGCACGTCGTGTGTTTGACGTCACCGCGTTCTGACCCGATCGGATTTTGGACTGATGGTGTGTACACATATCAGGCCGTACGGCCACTTCAGAGGTGAACCGATGAAAACGGTCCGACGGGCCAGTCTCATCGGTTTGGTCCGACCGTGTGTACGGGGCCTAAGACTGAGAACCAAGCGATCAAACACTGGCTCTCTGCTCTACCCCCCTCCTCGCTCACTGGAGTGCTGACCAGGCTGGAACAGGTGGCTCAGGCTCTCAGAGGCTTTCTGAGGGGTTGAGCCGTTCTTTCCTGAGCCTGGACCGGTTCTGTGACATCAGCCGACAGCGGGCTTCAGCCTGTTGTCTGCTGAAAACGGGTCACAGGAGTGCAGAATGGACTTCACTCCAAACAAGCTTTCCCCGTACTTCTCCTTTAGTGTGAAAAATGTTCCATGTATTGGGAGGTCAATAGAAAGATTTCTGCCTCTTACAGATATAGTATCTCACAAAAGTGAGTACACCTCTTACAAATGTTTTGTTATATCTTTTCATGTGACAACACTGAAGAAATGACACTTTGCTACAATGTCCATGGAACCATGAATGCCAACATGTACTGTGACATACTGAAGCAGAGCATGATCCCCTCTCTTCAGAGACTGGGCCGCAGGGCAGTATTCCAACATGATAACCACCCCAAACACACCTCCAAGACGACCACTGCCTTGCTAAAGAAGCTGAGGGTAAAGGTGATGGACTGGCCAAGTATGTCTCTAGACCTAAACCCCATTGAGCATCTGTGGGGCATTATCAAACGGAAGGTGGAGGAGCGCAAGGTCTCCAACATCCACCAACTCCGTGATGTCATCATGGGGGAGTGGAAGAGAACGCCACCTGTGAAGCTCTGGTGACCTCCATGCCCAAGAGGTTTAAGGCAGTGCTGGTTTAAGGCGGCCACACCAAATATTCACACTTTGGGCCCAATTTGGACATTTTCACTTGGGTTTAATTACTTTTGTTGCCAGCAGTTTAGACATTAATGGCTGTGTGTTGAGTTATTTTGAGGAGACAGCAAATTTAGGGGGTGGACCGTTTGTGCTCCGTCGATCCCTGCTGAGCCGGAAAATGACAGGTCTGTCTCTGTGCAGGGACTGACCTGTCAGAGCACCGCTCTTTCATATGGGGGATCAGATGACGACGGACCGTAGAGTCCATTGTCACCTGATCTGACCTGCCAGACGGATGGGAAAATAGGGTTTTCCTCTGTCACACTTTGGCGGATCGCAGCGGGTCAGAAGTCAGTGGGCATGTGAACGCTGACATCCGTGGCTCCATAGGAGGAGCACGGAGCGCCCGTTCAGGTCCACCAAAAAAATTGTGTGAAAGAGCCCTTACACTGTTATACAAGATGTACACTCACTACTTTACATTGTAGCAAAGTGTCATTTCTTCAGTGTTGTTACATGAAAAGATAGAATAAATGATTTACAAAAATGTGAGGGGTGTACTTACTTTTGTCAGATACTATAGGTAAAGATTGGATATGTTATTATCCTTCATACCTGACACTGCGTCCTCTGGTCTCAGTGATATCCCGCTGTGTGATGTGGAAGTAAATTATAATATTTCTTTGTTAAGTTTGGTTTCATTTCCTAGCTCTGTCCTCAGATCCTCCCTGCCCCCTCCTCCTGTTTCCTCCGTCGTGTAGCATGATCAGACTTGGCTCCGTGTTCTGACACAATACTTACAAACACAATTCACTAATATACTCATACAAGTCTGAGGGATGTCCTGACCCTGCCTGTGAATTGGTGCATCTGTACAACGTATAGCACCTACTGCAGCAACACTGATATTTCTTTTTATTTGGAAAACATATTATTTATTGAAGTACAGGCATTGAGGGTATTGCACAATGCAGAGTGTATATTAAAGAGTAATAGGTAGATTCAGAAAGAGTTAGGCCGGCTTATCAGTAGATAAGCCGGCCTAACTCTGAATCTACGCCGGCGTTTGTTTAAGCGTATTCTCAAACAGAGATACACTTAACCACTTCCATACCAGGTACTTACGCAGCTTCCCGCCCAAGCCAATTTTCAGCTTTCAGCGCTGTCGCACTTTGAATGGCAATTGCGCGGTCATGCTACACTGTACCCAAACAAAATTGGCGTCCTTTTTTCCCCACAAATAGAGCTTTCTTTTGGTGGTATTTGATCACCTCTGCGATTTTTTTTTTTGCGCAACAACTAAAAAAAGGCTGAAAATTTGGAAAAAAAATTACGTTTTTATTTTTTTCTGTTAATTTTTTTGTAAATAAGTTTTCTCTTTCAATTACAGGCACTGATATGGCGGCACTGATGGGCACCGATGAGATGGCACTGATGGACATCGATGAGGTAGTACTGACGGGCACAGATGAGGTGGCACTGATTGGCGGCGCTGGTATGCGACACTGATGGGCACTCATAGGCGGCACTGATGGGCACACATAGGCGGCACTGATGGGCACTCATGGGCGGCACTGGGCACTCATGGGTGGCACTGGGCACTCATAGGCGGCACAGATGGGCACTCATGGGCGGCACTGATGGATACTTATGGGTGGCACAGGTGGGCACTGATAGGTGGGCACTGGGCATGGATGGGCACTGTGGGGTGGCGCTGATGGACACTGGGGTGGCGCTGATGGACACTGGGGTGGCAGCACAGATTTTTGCCAGGTTGCCAGTCAGTGCCCATGTGTGGGCACTGACTGGCATAATTTTTCTTTTTTTTAATGCTTTTTTATTTTTATTGAGGAAGAGCCATCAACGGCTCTTCCTGTTTACATCGTGATCAGCCGTGGTTGGACACGGCTGATCACGTGGTAAAGAGTCTCCGCCGGAGGCTCTTTACCGAGATCGGAGATGCAGGGTGTCAGTCTGACACCCCGCATCACCGATCGCCGCGATGCGCGCCCCCACGGGCGCGCGCGGCATGAAATCCTGCAGGACGTTCTAGAACGTCCTGTCAGGATTTCATAACCACTTCCCGGACGTAAATCGGCTATAGGCCAGGCGGGAAGTGGTTAAACAAAGCTAAGAGAGGACAGCTTGCGCCGTTCTATCTTAGCTTGCAATTTTTCTGCTGGCCGCTAGATGGCGCTTCCATTGCGGCCGGCATAGATTATGTAAATTAGCGTGTACGCCGATTCCCGAACTTATGCCAGGCCGCCGCAGTCGAAGTACGTCGTTTCCGTAAGGCCTTAGGCGGTCTAAAGTTATTCCACCTATGAGGTGGAATAACAATGTTAAAGTATGGCCGCCGTTCCCGCCGCGAGGTTCAAATTTTTTATGTCGTTTGTGTAAGTCGTCCGCGAATCGGGAGTTACGTTGTTTACGTCCACGTCGAAATCAATAGGCACGTACGGCGTACTTAGCCGCAATGCACACTGGGAAATGTAGGCGCCCGGCGCATGCGCAGTGGCAAAAACGTAAAAAAACGTGAGGTCAAGCCTCATTTCCATACAGCACGCCCCCCTCCAACCAATTTGAATTAGGCGCCCTTACGCCCGCTCATTTTAGGCTACGCCGCCGTAGATTAGCAGGTAAGTTGATTTAGAATCATTACTAGCCTAGCTAATTTACGGCGGCATAGCCTAAAAAGTCTAAGCTACGCCGCCGCAATCTTTAGGCTCACGTACCTGAATCTACCTATCTGAAACTAACAGTGTTATGACATTACAATGAGTATCTGGTAACCATTATACACCAACATACATGGAGGTCTATTTCCTGAATGTGTTTTTCTTTCAAAGGAAGATACAGTGGAACCTCGAATTGCGAGTAACGCGGTTAACATGCGTTTCACAATACGAGCGCTGTATTTTTAAAAATCGTTTCTCCGTTTGTGAGTGTTGTTTCACCGTACGAGCACGATTCAGGCCAAAGCGGTGTGCAGTACCGCTTTTGGCCTGAAGCGGGGGGGTGCCAAACCCAAACTTCGCCCTTCTCTATCACTCCTACGCAGACGACACGCAACTCTATTTTCGTATCAGCGACAAAAAGAACCAATGCCCCGTATTAGAACAATGCCTCACTCAGACAAGTGGATGACGGAGAGTCACCTCAAACTCAATGGAGCAAAACCAGAACTCCTTCAACTCCATGCAAACCGAAAGAGACTGGCCAGGACTACCTGGACACCCCCGCCCATTCTGGGACAAACCATCACCGCTAGCACCAAAGTCAAAATCCTCAGAGTCATTTTTGACTCGGACATGACAATGGATGCACATGTAGCGCTACCCCCTCAGGAGCCGCTGGTTAGATTGGGACGGCGTGTTATTTTACCTCTATGATGTGTCTAGGGATGATGATGAGAGTAATGACGGAATGTCCAGACAACTGGGGGACGTTTTCTGTGCTTTTATTACTGGTCCAACATGACCAACAGTCAACTCAAGGTAGATAGAAAAAGGTTGGTGTAAGGAGAGCTTGCAGATTCAGGCTATGGATGATAGAAGCAGTCCTGCCTCCAATGATAACTCTCGCTTGTCGCCACTCCCGCTGGAGTGGGTATAGTGCCCCTGGACAGGTCCCTCTCACAGGCCTGGCAGCCAGGGTGTCACTGGGAACTTTTGAGAAGGAACAAGTCTCTGCCACCGACTTGGCTCAAATAGAATTAGGATTAGTAAGGGACCTCTGCCACAGGCCCAGTACTCAGGAACATGGACAGTAGAGCGAATCCTCTCAATTAATAATTTGCCTGAATCTCCCCCAGGTAGACTTCTTACATTTGGGGTCACAGACCAACAGTTTGCAGCATACAACCTGTCAGTGTCCGGTCACCCAGATCCCCGATGGATCGTCTAAGCCCTGTTGGATCACCTGCCTCAGGGTTCACCTCAGACCGACTCATCGAACAGCATAACTCGCTTGGGATCTTCCTCTTAAAGTATGGGGTCCCAGTAAGTCACTGGGGCCCCTTTGCAGCATTAGTCGCTCCGGGCCAGGAGGGCCCAGAGTCAGGAACTCCGCGTAGCACGTGCACCCCGGCCTGGTAGGCCATATCGCTGGGGCCCGTGATGTGCGCACACCCTAAAGGTGGGTGCCGCACCTGGAACCAGGAACACGCGAAGACCCCAAAAAATGGTGTCTGCCACAAAAATACCCTCCCCCAGCTTGCCCCGCGAGGGAAACACTCCTCCAATTGGCTGCTGGAGAAAGGCGCCTCCGCCTGGACCCCTCTGGCGCCACCTGCCATCCAGATGGAACTGTATCTTTGGAGCACAGAATGAACCCACAGGACAGTCAAGGGATGGCAACAGCCCAATTTAAACAAATCAACATGGATGAGAGCAATGTAACTCTCTCATCCCCCATTAAATTGGACATAGCACCTGTACTAAAAGTACACAGGCGCTACACACAAATAGGATCAGTAGTTAGCGGATCTCACCATCTTTTACGTATGCTACGAAGACTCGTTCCCTTAATCCCGAAAGAGGATACAGCAGTAGTGGTAGGAACAATTATTAACTCCAGGTTAGATTATGCAAATTCCCTCTACCTCGGACTCCCAAAATACCAGATTGCCCGTCTCCAAGTCGTCCAAAACACGGCGGCACCACTGGTAACAGGAAAAAAACCCTGGGAACCAATCAGCCCGTCCCTGAGATCCCTCCATTGGCTGGTCGTAAAGGACCGAGTCACATTCAAGGCCCTATGCCTGACGCACAAATGTGTACACGGAATCGCCCCCCAATATTTAAGAGAGAAAATAAAACACCAAAACCCCAATCGCGTTCTTCGATCAACTACTCAAAAACTACTACAAATCCCCAAAGCCCGCTACAAGACCAAAGGAGAACGACGATTTGCAGTCCAAGGACCTAGATTGTGGAACGCATTACCGACTAACATCCGAACGGAAATTGATCACCTGGCCTTCAGAAAAAACTCAAGACCCACCTAATCTGAAGGATAAACAGAACGAAAATGGATGCCAAGTGCCTTGAGGCGATTCAGTTCGCATTTGTAGCGCTATATAAGTTATTCACTCACTCATCACAGCCCATCAGCGCCATTCGGAAATGCACGGAAAGGCCCGAGGACAGCGCCGCTGACCTCGGCAAATCTCGGGAACAAAGTCTTTCCAAGGTTTGTTGAGGTCAGCCGAAGTGTCCTCGGACCTTTTCGGACGTTTCCAAGGCTCTCTGGTGCCCCCCGCCTCTGGCCGCATGCGGTATTGCATACTATTGAAGTCAATGCGGATCTAATTATTTTCGTTTCCTTTGACTTCAATGGGGAAACTCGCTTTGATTTGTGAGTACTTTGGATTATGAGCATTCTCCTGTGACGGATTATGCTCGTAATCCGAGGTTCCACTGTACATATGATGATTAGCAAAAGTCCAAAAAACACTTTCGTGCTAGACACAGGGGGAAATCTTCCATCACACTTCTTTCCAGAATGCCCATCAAGGGTGAAGCCCCCCTCTGACCGGGAAACCATATGAACAAACTGCAAAAACCACACAGGAGGAGGGTCCAACCACCTCATGCATTACCATTGATAATTTTATTTAAAGTGGAGGTTCACCCTATAAAAAAATTCTAACACTGCATCCAGCCCAGTCCTGCATATAAAATGACACTGACCTTTTTTTTTTCTTTGCCGTAGATAGCGTTTAGCCGTGGAATTCACCGTGGCTTCTGGGTAGGGAATCCCGCGGGAGTGGGCGTTCCTACTGTCATGCCAATTGATTGACATGCTAAACGACGGCGCACACAGCGCGTCACGACTTCCCGGGTCGACCCGAGCTTCTTTCGGGAAGTCGTGACGCGCTGTGTGCGCCGTCGTTTAGCATGTCAATCAATTGGCATGACAATAGGAACGCCCACTCCCGCGGGATTCCCTACCCGGAAGCCGCGGTGAATTCCACGGCTAAACGCTATCTACGGCAAAGAAAAAAAAAAGGTCAGTGTCATTTTATATGCAGGACTGGGCTGGATGCAGTGTTAGAATTTTTTTTATAGGGTGAACCTCCACTTTAACCACTTGCGGACCGGCTCACACCGATATACATCGGCAGAATGGCACGGCTGCGCAAAGCAACATACCTGTATGTCGCTTTGAAATTGCTGCTGTGCGGGCACACACGTGCCCACCCTGAGCTTGTGGGTCCCGCAGACTTGATGTGCACCGGTGTCCCACGATCGTCTCACAGAGAGGCAGAACAGGGGGATGCATATGTAAACAAGGCATTTCCCTGTTCTGCCCAGCAACATGACAGAGTTCTACTGCTCCTTGTCATCAGGAGCAGTGATCTCTGCCATGTTCTAGGTAGCCCCACAGTTAGAATCACTCCCTAGGACACACTTAACCCCTTGATCGCCCTCTAGAGTTTAACCCCTTCTCTGCCAGTGTCATTTGCATTTTTATAGAACTGATCGCTGTATAAATGATTTTCTGCTCCCTGTCATCGGGAGCAGTGATCAATGTCATGTCACAGTAAGCCCCACCCCCACACAGAATCACTCCCTAGGACACACTTAACCCCTTTCTCACCCCCTAGTGGTTAACCCCTTCCCTTCCAGTGTCATTTACACAGTAACAGTGCATTTTTATAGCACTGATCGCTGTATAAATGACAATGGTCCCAAAATAGCATCAAAAGTGTCCGATGTGTCCACCATAATGTCGCAGTCACGATAAAAATCGTCGCCATTACTAATAAAAACTATCCCCTATTTTGTAGACGCTATAACTTTTGCGCAAAACCAATCAATAAACGTTTATTGAGATTTTATTTTACCAAAAATAGGTAGAAGAATACGTATCGGCCTAAACTGAGGGGAAAAAAAATTTTTTTTATATATTTTTTGGGGATATTTATTATACCAAAAAGTAAAAAATATAGCTTTTTTTTTAAATATCACTTTTTTTGTTTATAGCACATAAAATAAAAACCGCACAGGTGATCAAAAACACCAAAAGAAAGCTCTATTTGTGGGGAAAAAAGGACGTAAATTGGCCCTCTGTCCACAGCACTATGTGTTGACCTTTGAGCTGATGTGTGAGTAAACCGGGGAAGGATACGCCTTCATTTGGGTGGGCTTTTGTTACTCTTCCCCCTTCCCCTTCTTATATTATTGCTTCATCATTAAATTACAGTGTTATTTATATATCTTTTTATAGTGACGCACATTGCACCTTCTCCTGAGGAAGCCTACTCCACAAAACTTGTAGTTTTTTAGGCTGCAATTAATACAACCATGCATTTATATCCCCTTGGCGCCGACTGTACGCACATATGCGTCCTCGGCTCGACGGGGCTATACCGGAGTGATATGCAGCTGCAGGCATCATCCCAGTACCTGTGTATGCAACCACGAGATTAAAGACGAGGCGCTTCATTTGCGGGGTTTGGAGCTGCTTTGTGGCGCAGTCCATTGTGCCGTACAGCTTCCGCCCGTAGTGTATCACTGTGGCTGGGTGCTTTTTTCTTAGTGCAAGTCTGAGACCAGACGTCACTTCCAGCGGGCTAAAAAAGATGGCCGTCGGCACCGCCATGAGGATCCCCTTGTGTTCAATGGAGAGGGGAGGCCGCTCTGCTGCTGCTGAAGGGGACAGAGGCGACATGAAGAAGGGCTGTGCTGCCGGGGACACATGTGAGGACTCTGCTGCTGATGGGGATACTGATGTAAGGAGGGACTCCGCTGATGGAGACACTGATGTAAGGAGGGACTCCGCTGATGGGGACACTGATGTAAGGAGGGACTCCACTGATGGGGACACTGATGTAAAGAGACGCATACTAGCCCATTAAGCTTTACATCTGCAGGTTGGTCAGGTAGCAAAAGAGGAAGTAAAACCCATCAGGGTTTACTTCCTCTTTAACTGTATATAAGACTTGTATTCATGTTCTAATAAACAGTTCATGTTCAGCAAACAAACGAGTATTGTCTTGTTTGTTGTTGATAGTGGTTGGAATATCTGATATCTATATTCAGACTGGGATGAAGTGGTATATGACGAAAGCTCAGATTCTCAGAGTTCAGGCTGCTCAGTTGTCGGTTAATTGCCAGCACTGATCATTCCTCAGTGACTCGCCTGGTGATCATATCCTGCTCGTAACAAGCCCTGCTGACTATTTAAGCTACGTAGATTAGATCTACTGTGCCTTCACCTTGGTCAACATATCTAGAGACTCTCTGTTGTGTTCCTGTTGAAGATTTGCCTGGCTGACATCCCTTCTGGTTCCTGATCCTGTCTGCTACTCTGACTACGCTGATCCCTGGCTCCCTGATTTCCTGGCTTGTTCTGATTACTCGATTTGGTTACCGAACCCTGGCTATGTTTTGACTACGTTCACTATTTGTACCATTTTTACCACTATATTAAATGGTGTGATTTTTACTGCATTTTCTGTCTCCGTCTGATTCATGGTTCCTGACACAGACAAAGCTCACAGTAGAGGATTAGCCTCAACTTCTCTAGAGGACAGTAGTGCATCACCCTCATAAACGCAAAACTGTAGGGATGACCTGAGCATTAGCCGGAAGAGATAATTCTGATGAGAAGCTGCTGTTGTCTGGGCAGACCACCGTTCTTGTCCAAAGTGGGTGGCGATGGGACCTCATCCAGGATTATCTCCAGGGGCAGGGTAGGTAGAGATCCAGCCGCAGGCAGGCAGGGCTACAGCTCAATCCAGGATCTAGTGGGGGGGAGCGTTACGGAAAAGTTGCTCTTACATGGCTTGAGGAGCTTCGTTGGAGGTTCAGCTCAGCTATCAGCTCTGGTGGTGTCAGTAGCTTTAGGAAGGTCATTAGGACTGAGCTCCCCAGGTGGTTCCTCCACAAGCATACATCCGAATATCATGGTGTTGCAAATGTGGCAGCAGACTCATGGCTTGTTCACCTACCAGCTATCGACGAGTTGTCGACTCCTGATCTAAAGTCACTATAGTGTCGAACATAGAACCCTGATGTTCAACTATGGTTCAGCTTCTTTTTTTTAAGTTTATATTTTATCCATTTAGTTTATTGACAATCCTAAGAAAGACAACTGATTATTGTATTTAAAATCTATTTTTATGTGTATAAATGTACACATTAATGGAGTTTGCCTTAATCTGACACCAAAAGTTTTATTAACAAATCAACTGAAAGATCAGTTTAGCCCCGCCCTGTGGCAACCAGTTGTAACTGGCTCAATAGCATTTCTAATTCCAGAGACTTTGAGTTTCATTTCCTCTTCTGCTGTCAGCGATGGCGTCTGCTTATCTGAGAGCTGAGCTGGAATGTTCCGTCTGTCTGAACATTTATACCGATCCTGTAACCCTGAGATGTGGTCACAACTTCTGCCGGGTCTGTATTGATCGTGTGCTGGATACACAGGGGGGGTCTGGAGGATATTCCTGTCCTGAATGCAGAGAGAAGTTTCCGGATCGTCCTGCACTGCAGAGGAACATGAAACTACGTAACATAGCAGAGAATTTCCTGTCTGCTCATCCAGATCAGGAGTCCGGGGTCTTCTGTACTCATTGTGTGGACTCTCCTGTACCTGCTGTAAGATCCTGTCTACACTGCGAGGTTTCTCTGTGTGATAAACACCTGAAAGTCCACAACAAATCCCCAGAACACATCTTATGTGTCCCCACCTTGTCCATGGAGAGCAGGAAATGCTCTGTCCATAAGGAAATGTTGAAGTTTTTTTGCACTGAGGATGATGCCTGTGTCTGTACATCTTGTTATGTGATTGGAGGACATCGAGGACATGATATGGAGTCACTGGATGAGGCTTCTAGGAGGAAGAAGAGGACACTGATGAATAACCAGCTGTGTCTTCTGATAAAAAAAGAAGAGACGGAGGAAAGAGTCCAGAGTCTGCAGGAACACAGGAGGAAAGTAGAAGAAAAAGAAGCTGGTGACACAGAGAGAGTCACTGTCCTGTTTAAAGATCTCAGGAGACGTCTGAAAGATCTGGAGAAGAGATTCCTGAGGGAGATCTCCGGACGGGCAAAGAAGGTCATTGTACCCGTATTGGATTTGATCAAGGAGTTGGAAATGACAAAGGAGGAGTTGTCCAGGAAGATGCGTCACATTGAGGAGCTGTGTAACATGACGGATCCACTGACTGTCTTACAGGAATTAGACACAGGTGACTTGTGTGATACTGAGGATGGAGATAATGAGGACAGAGAGAGACATGAGAAGCTCTTCCATGATGGAGGGGGTTTGGATGTGGATGGGATATCACACACATTACACACATTATCTGATATAATAAGAGAGGTAAATGTATACTTCTATGTACAGGAAGCTGCAGACACATTACTGGATGTAAATACAGCTGATAATACTTTACAGATATCAGATGACAAGAAAACTGTATCCAGGTCATATAGAAACCAGAATCACCCAGAAACACCAGAGAGATTTCAGTATGATCCTCAAGTGTTGAGCAGTAAGAGCTTCTCCTCAGGGAAACATTACTGGGATGTGGATGTTAGGGGATCAAATGACTGGAGAGTCGGGATGTGTTACCCCAGTATAGATAGAGAAGGATTGCAGTCACAGATTGGAGATAATAAGAAGTCCTGGTGTTTGGACAGGTATAATAATCAGTATTGGATGATACATGACAGTAAAGAGATCCCCTTACCCACCAATCTCTCCAGTAAGAGAGTCAGGATATATCTGGATTATAAGGCCGGGCGGATCTCCTTTTATGATCTGTGTGACCCGATCCGGCTTCTCCACACCTTCACCACCACCTTCACTGAGCCCCTCCATGCTGGGATAGGTGTATGGAGAGGTTGTATAAAGATATGTGGGGGGAATTGGGAGATATAATAACTCCGTTCAGTGTCTGGTGACATCATAGGGATGGGCAGCGGGATTGGTTTGTTATTTAGCCAGTGCTTGGAAGAAGTGGGGTGTCAGTCATGTCAGAAATATTAGGGCTGCCAATGTTAAGCCCCGTTCACATGATCGGAATTTCCGATGGAAAAAGTCAGACAGACTTTTTCCATCAGAAATTCCGACCGTGTGTATGCCCCATCTGACTTTTTTTCCCAGGAATTCCATCGGAGTTTAGATAGAGAACATGTTCTCTTTTACTCTGATGGAATGCCTTCAGAATTCCGATGTGAGTTTGGCCGGGCTAAAGCCTGATCGTGTCTATGGGGCATAGGTCTTTTTTTTTAAAACAATAGTTTCCTTAATATTTAAGCTTAAGAACTTTCAAGTGACTGACCTGGAACAAGCATGTAGTAAATAGGAAGCAGAGATGTGTCAGAATTCCTTATCTCTATACTTGTTCCAGATCAAAGTCTGAGACAGTATTGAAGATAAATCATCAGCATGACAGCCAGGGAACTAGCATTGTCAAATATGTCAACGGCAACCTCCATTGTTCTCTCATGACAGGTGCCCTTCAACAATATCTATGCGAAAAACTAAAAGCTTACAACCCCAATCGCATTCTGCGATCCACCAACCAAAATCTACTCCAGATACCCAAAGCCAGATACAAATCCAAAGGAGAACGTAGATTTGCAGTCCAAGGACCTAGACTGTGGAACGCTCTACCAACCACCATCCGATTGGAGGTGAATCACTCGGCCTTCAGAAGAAAGATCAAAACCTATATCTTCTCAGGTCAAAAAAAGTCTCACTCAGGAAATGGACACTAAGCGCCCAGAGGCGATTCAATTCGCATGTGTTGCGCTATATAAGTTTTTCACTCACTCAACAACCTCAATACACCCTTCCTGCCCAGGCCAATTTTAAGATTTCAGAGCTGTCACATTTTGGATTAGAATTACTCATGCAACACTGTCCCCAAATGAAAATGTTATAATTTTTCGAGAGGAATTGAGTTATCTTTTGGTGGCAGTTAATCACCACCAAACAAAAAATAAATACTGAAAATCTTGAAAAAAAAACGTTTCCTTATGCCCCGTACACATGATCGTAATTTCCGACAAAAGTTCGATGTGAGCTTTTGGTCAGAAATTCCGACCGTGTGTAGGCTCTATCGGACTTTTTCTGTTGGAATTTCCAACAACAAAAATTTTGATCGTCTGTATGCAATTACGACGTGCAAAAAAACACGCATGCTTGGAATCAAGTCGACACATGCTCAGAATCATTGAACTTCATTTTTCTCGGCTCGTTGTAGTATTGTACGTCACCGCGTTCTTGACGGTCTGAATTTTGTGCGACCGTGTGTTGCATACACACGGTCGCACAAGTTTGAGCCAAAATTCAGTCGGAAAAAAAGCTTGTCGGAATTTCCGATTGTGTGTACGCGGCATTAGTTTCCCCAAATCAGTGTATATTGTTTCGTCTGTGGGAAAGTTTTATAACCTACAAACTGTGGGATATAATGTATATTTGAAAATTTATTAGCCCTGATGTACTTACGGCCTATCTCAATTCTTGAGGCCCTAAAACACCAGGACAGTACAAATACCCCCCAAATGACCCATTTTTGAAAAGTAGACACCCCAAGATATTTGGTAAATGGTATGGCAAGTTTTTTGTTGTAATTTTTTTTTCATGACTTTTTCGTAAAGAATAATAAAATATATTTTGTTTTTGCTTCTTCCCACAAAGTTGTCACTTTGACAAGTTATTTCTCACACACAACATAGGAGTATTTATAACTACACCCCAAAACACCTTCTACCTTTTGAGTCTCACATGTGTGAGACTTTTTCACAGCCTTAATGCATAGAGAGGCCCTAAATCCAAGGAACAACTTTGGGCTTTCAAGGAGCATACATCACACATAAATGAAGCATCTAATTTCCTGACTTACCTATCGCATTTTTGAAAGCTCTGGAGCACCAGGACAGTGGAAACACCTACAAAATAACGACATTTTGGAAATCAAAAACTCCAAGGTATTTTCTGAAAGGCATAGTGAGTCTTTTGAAAATGTCATTTTTCACCACAAGTTTTTAGAAAATGCAGTACAGAAAATTAAATCTTATTTTTTTTACACAAAGTTGCCAATGAATAAGTAATTTACAACACACATTATAGTCATATTTAGAATTGCACCCCAAAACACATTCTGCTACTCCTCCATAGTATGATAATATCAAATGTGTGAGACTTTTTTACAACCTTGCCACAAAGGGGGCCCAAAATCCAAGGAAGCACTTTCAGGCAGAGATTCACAAAGCACTTACACCGACGTATAACAAGATACGCCGACGTAAGTGCAAATGTGCGCCGTCGTATCTGTGTGCCGGACCCACAAACTAAGATGCGCCTAAAAACAGGCTTCATCCCGCCAACGTAACTTGCCTACGCCGGCGTAGGGTGGGCACACATTTAGGCTGGACGCATGGTGGCGCTCCCATTGATTAGCCATTCCAATATGCAAATGAGTGAAATACGACGATTCACGAACATACGTGCGCCCGACGCAGTGCGCGTAAGTTGTACTTCCGGCGTAAAGTTATTTCCCATAAAGGAGGTGTAACCCAGCAGCAGACATGCAAAGGTCTGCACCAGGGAACACAAGCCGGCGTATTTTACGTTGAACGTGTCTGGCTGGGCGTAGGTTACGTTCACGCCGTACGCAGTGATCCGGCATAGTTTAGGCAGTTGTTCCGACGTGGTTGTGAGCATGCGCAGTTCGTGATACGTATCTGTCTGGCGCTCGGCCCATCATTTGCATGGGGTCACGCCTCATTTGCATGGCTCACGCCCACTTCCACCAACGCCGGCGTATGCCTTCAAAACCCAGCGCAGCGTTGGGAGCACTGGTTTGGTGAATTCCATGCTTGCCTCTCTGCGCTGCGTTGGCGTAGCGTACATTGTTTGCGCTATGGCGGCGTAATGTGCGCCCGCTCTCTGTGAATCTGGGCCATATATTATGCATTTAATTTCATGACTACCTATCACATTTTTGCAGGCCCTGTAGCACCAGAACATTGGAAACACTTACAAAATTATTACATTTTGTAGAGCAAATACCCCAAGGTATTTTTTTTAGGAGGCATGGTGAGTCTTCGGAATACTTCAGTTTTTTGCGCTAAAATGCGGTAAGAAAATAAAAAAATATATTTTTTACACAAGTTAGCAATTTAAAAAGATATCCCTCACACACAGCATAGGCATACTTAGAATTACACCCCAAAACACATCCTGCTACTCCTTCCAAGTATGGTAATATCATATGAGTGAGACTTTTTCACAGCCTAGCCACAAAGAGGGGCCCAAAATCCAAGGAAGCACTTTTAGACGCTCTAGGGGCATAAATTGCGCATCTAATTTCCTGTCTACCTATCATATTTTTGGAGTCCCCAGAGCACCAGGGCAGTAGAAATAACCACAAAATGAGAAGAAAAAAAAACTCCCCTCACATATAGAACTTTAAAGGTTTGAGAAAGGTGCAAACAAATAATATTGTATGAAACATATTTTTATTAGTATCAAAATTATATATTAAAAAACATGATTTAAAAAAAAGGGGTGTCATCAAATCAATACAAAATTACATGATATATACATGAAAAAGTTGGTCAAAAAACACAGACTAATTTGTAGCACTCAGATGTTACAGAAATCCATACACCAACATGTTTCGGAGTCAGAAGAACTCCTTCTTCAGGGAAGGTTTTTTATAATCTTGGTAAATACAATCTGTAAAAAAGAACATATATTAGAACATTCATTAGGGGTAAAGATGAAGGGAGGATGGAATTACACAGCAACAGCTACTCACTATGCCTGAGCGATGTGATAGAGCACATGGTTGACCAATGGTGGAATCTACGTTAATTTTGGTTGGATTCACCACAAACTTTGATTCCACAATTGGTCAATTGTGCGCTCTATCCTGTCGCTCAGGCATAGCGAGTAGCTGTTGCTATGTAATTCCATCCTCCCTTCATCTTTACCCCTATGTCCCAATGATTAATGAATGTTCTCATATATGTTCTGTTTTATTAAATTGTATTTACCAAGATTATAAAAAACCTTCCCTGAAGACTGACCCCCCGAAACACGTTGGTGTATGATTTTCCGTAACATCACTGAGCGCTACAAATTAGTGTGTGGTTTTTGACCAACTTTTTCATGTATTTATCATGTAATGTTGTATTGATTTGATGATACCCCATTTTTTAAATCACGTTTTTTTTAATATAATTTTGATACTAATGTAGTGCCTGTGTACCTTCGTACAGGTGTTATGCTTAAATTTAGTGGGAGAATGAGAGAGTTATGTTACTCTCATTCTTTGATTTGACAAATTTGGCTGTCGCCAATCCTAGATTTGTCCTGTGGGTCAGTCTGTGCCCCAGAGATGCAGTCTCATCTCTGGGCGGCAGGTGGCACCACAGGGGTCCAGGCGGAGCCGCTTGTTCCCAGCAGCCAATTGGAGGAGTTTTCCCTTGAGGGGCATGCTGGGGAGGAGTATTTCTGTGGCGGAGGCCGTTGTTCGGGGTTCTTCGTGGGTTCCTGGTTCCAGGTGCGGCACCCACCTTTAGGGTGTGCGCACATCACGGGCCCCACCACTATGGCCCACCAGGCCGGGGTCGCGTGCTACGCGGAATTCCTGACTCTGGGCTCCCATAGGCCGGAGCAACCGATGCTGCAAAGGGGCCCCAGTGACTTACTGGGTCCCCTCTTCTATTGAGAAGATCCCAAGCTGGGTGTTGTTCGGTGGGGGATCGGTCTGAGGAGAACCCAGAGGCAGGTGATCCAACAGGGCTTGAGCGAACCACTGGGGATCTGGGCACCGGACACTGACAGGTCACATTTAAGCTGTCAGTCGGTGACCCCAAAGAACATACTGGGAGAATTTGCTCTACCGTCCTAACTTCCAAGCACTGGGCCTGTGGCAGAGGTCTCATCTGGACATTCATATCTAATTTAGAGCCAAGTCTGTGGCAGAGACTTGTTTTCCTTTCCCAGAAGCTTTAAGTGGCGCTCTGGCTGCCAGGCCTGTGAGAGAGGTCTGTCCAGGGGCACTTCACCCACTCCGGCTGGAGTGGCGACACATACAAATACCATTGCTGAAGGGCAGGACTGCCTTTACTATCCATAGCCTGATACTGTGAAGTTGCTCTACCTTCACCAGCCTATCCTGTCTACCTCAAGTTCACATGTTGGTCGTATTTGACCGGGAAAATAAAGCATTTGAAAAAACGCAACCAACGGTCCTGGACATTCTGTTGTTGCTCTCAGCACTACCATCACCCCTGGACACAGAATAGAGGTAACTTAAACACGCCGATTCCAAATCTAATCATCGGCTCCTTCGGGGGTAGCCCTACACTAATAAAAATAAGTTTCATACGATATTAATTGTTTGCACCTTTCTCAAGCCTTTTAAAGTCCCATATATGAGGGGAGGTTTTCTCTTCTCTAAAATTACCAGGGATGTGGCCGTTACATTAGCAGAGTTCAACACCTTTCTTTCTATAACCACAAAATGATAACATTTTTGAAAGTAGGCACCCCAAGGTATTTTTAGGAGGAATGGTGAGTCTTTTGAAGACTTCTAGCTGGATTCAGATACAGTTACGCCGGCGTATCAGTAGATACGCCGTCGTAACTCTGAATCTACGCCGTCGTAAATTTAAGCGTATTCTGGAAACCAGATACGCTTAAATTAGGCTAAGATACAAGCGGCGTAAGTCTCCTGCGCCGTCGTATTTTAGGGTGCATATTTACGCTGGCCGCTAGGTGGCGCTTCCGTTGAGTTCGGCATAGAATATGCAAATCAGCTAGATACGCCAATTCAGAAACGTACGTGCGCCCGGCACATTTTTTTACGTAAGGCATTTTCCGGCGTAAAGTTAGTCGAACAAATAGCTGGCCTAGACAATGTTAAGTATGGCCGTCGTTCCCGCGTCGAAATTTGAAAATTTTACGTTGTTTGCGTAAGTCGTCCGTGAATGAGGCTGGACGTAATTTACGTTCACGTCGAAACCAATACGTCCTTGCGGCTTACTTTGGAGCAGTGCACACTGGGATATGTCCACGGACGGCGCATACGCCGTTCGTTAAAAACGTCAATCACGTCGGGTCACCAATCATTAACATAAAACACGCCCCCCTGTCCCACATTTGAATTAGGCGCGCTTAGGCCGGTCCACTGTACACTGATGTGGTGGTGATCAGAGGGAATATGACTGGTTTGGGGATGATAATAGACATGTGTGGCAGTGATCGAGGACACAATAACTCATGTGATCAGGGGCACTGTAACTGGTGTGGCAGTGATCAGGGACACCACAACTGGTGTGGATGTGATCAGGGGCACAGTAACAGGTGGGGCAGTATTTAGGGACACAGACACTGGTGTGGTGGTGATCAGGGACACTGTAACTGGTGTGTCAGTGATCAGGGACTAGATATGTGCATTTCGCTTCATTACGAATTCGAACACATTTTTCATCATTCGGAAATTCGTATGCATCCGAATTTCCGAATTACAAAATTAACGAATTTAACCACTTGCTTACTGGGCATATAAACCCCCTTCGTTCCCAGGCGAAATTTCAGCTTACGGCACTGCGTCGCTTTAACTGACATTTGCGCGGTCGTGCGACGTGGCTCCCAAACAAAATTGACGTCCTTTTTTCCCCACAAATAGAGCTTTCTTTTGGTGGTATTTGATCACCTCTGCGGTTTTTATTTTTTGCGCTATAAACAAAAAAAGCGACAATTTAAAAAAATATATATTTTTTTTACTTGTTGCTATAATAAATATCCCATTTTTTTTTTTTTACAACTATTTTTTTTCTCAGTTAAGGCCGATACGTATTTTTCGACATATTTTTGTAAAAAAAAAAAAAAAAATTGCAATAAGCGACTGGTTTGCACAAAAGTTATAGCGCCTACAAAAATCGCAGATCGCCTACAAAATAGGGGACAGAATTATGATTTTTTTTAATTATTTTTTTTTTACTAGTAATGGCGGCGATCTGCGATTTTTATTGGGACGTATCGGACACTTTTGACACAAATTTGGCGCCATTCACATTTATACAGCGATCAGTGCTATAAAAATGCACTAATTACTGTATAAATGTGACTGGCAGTGAAGGGGTTAACACTAGGGGGTGAGGAAGGGGTTAAATGTATTCCCTGGGTGTGTTCTAACTGTGTGGGGGGAGGGGGGGTGACTGGGGGAGGTGACCGATGCTGTGTCTCTATGTACAAGAGACACAGATCGGTCTCCTCTCCTCTAACAGCACGCGGAGCTCTGTGTTTACACACAGAGCTCCACGTCCCTGCTGTCTTACCGACGATCGCGTGTACCCGGCGGACATCGTGGCCGCCAGGTACACGCATCGGCTTCCCAGCTTAGCGCCGGGACAGTGTTTACCCGCTGCGCGCCCCCCAGAGGCGCGCGCAGGTAATGCTTTTAAATGACGTCCAAAGACGTCCAGTTGGCACCTGAGAGCCGCGCTGTTGACGTCTTTTGTCAATAGCGCGGGACTCAAGTGGTTAAACAAATTCGAAAAAACGCAAACGAAATTCGAATCGAATTCGAATCGAATTCAAAATCAAATTCGAATTGAATTTGAAAAAATAGAAATCGATTTTCTAAAAACTACAATAAAATAGAATATAAATCAATAAAGCAATAGAATCAAAAAGAATTAGAATAGAAGTTAATAGAATGTAATAAAATAGAACATGACAGTCTTCCGAAATTCAAATAGTATACATTTGAATTCTAGAATAGATTGGAAAATAATTAAAATTTATGGAAACTAAAATATAAAAGAATAGAAAAACAATAGAACAGAATAGAATCAATTATAATATATATATATATATATATATATATATATATATATATATATATATATATATATATATATATTATATTTTATTATATTCTCTTGTTTTTCTTTTCTATTCCATTCTAATCTTTTCTATTCAAATTTGAATTCATTTTATACGAAATTCAAATTTCTTATTGAATGAAATCGAATTTGAAGAGAAAAGATTATAAAAGATTAGTTTCATATTAGAATTTGAATTTTTTTTGACCGAATTCCTAAAAAGTCGATCAAATTTGAAATTTTTTATTAGATTAGAAAAAATCTACCGCATTTGAAAAAAATACCACATTCGATTTTTTTTTACATATAACCATTTTAAAAAAAAAATTGAATTTCATATAGAATGAAATCGAATTGGAATAGGAAATATTAGAATAGAATAGAAAATAATAGAAAAGTTAATAAACTAGAAAAACAAGAGAACAGAATAGAATCAATTATAATATATATATATATATATATAGATATATATATATATATATATATATATATATATATATATATATATATATATATATATATATATATATATATATTATATTTTATTATATTCTCTTGTTTTTCTTTTCTATTCCATTCTAATCTTTTCTATTCAAATTTGAATTCATTTTATACGAAATTCAAATTTCTTATTGAATGAAATCGAATTTGAATAGAAAAGATTATAAAAGATTAGTTTCATATTAGAATTTGAATTTTTTTTGACTGAATTCCTAAAAAGTCGATCAAATTTGAAAAATTTAATTTGATTAGAAAAAAACTACTGCATTTGAAGAAATTCTACCGAATTAGAAAAAACTACCGCATTCGATTTTTTTTTACATATAACCATTTTCCAAAATTCGAATTTCATATAGAATGAAATAGAATTGGAATAAAAACGATTAGAATAGAATAGAAAATAATAGAAAAGTTAATAAACTAGAAAAACAACAGAATAGAATAAAATATAATATTTTATTTGCTTTTGTTCTATTGTTTTTCTAGTCTATTCTTTTATATTATTTTCTATTCTATTCAAATCTTTTCTATTCTAATTCAAATGCATTCTATACGAAATTCGAACTTCTGAAGCCATCTTCCAAAATTTGAATTTCGTATAGAATGAATTAGAATCTAAAAGAATACAAAAGAATAGAAAAGAAAATAATAGAAAAGAATGGCAAAGAAATATTATATATATATATTTATATATTCAAATTTTGGAAGATGGCTTCAGAAGTTTCGAATTTTGTATAGAATGAATTTGAATAGAAAAGAATAGAAAAACACTAGAACAGAACAGAAAAATATATAATAATAAAAAAAAAAAAAATATATATATATATATATATATATATATATATATATATATATATATATATATATATATATATATATATATATATATATATATATATATATTTTATTGTGTTCTATTGTTTTTCTAGTTTATTATTTTCTATTTCTATTCTAATCTTTTAACCCTAACCCTAATATTTATATATATATATAACCATTTTCTGATGTATAGAATGATTTTGAATTAGAATAGAAAAGATTAGAATAGATTAGAATAGGAAAGAAGAAACTAGAAAAACAATAGAACAGAATAGAATATAACATATATTGTATCTTATTCTGATCTATTGTTTTTCTAGTCTATTCTTTTCTATTCAAATTCAAGTTCATTCTATACAAAATTAGAATTTCGGAAAATGGTTTATGGTATATATATATAAAATGCTGTTTTATTTTTCTATAATTTTCTATTTTATTGTAATCGTTTCTATTCGAATGTGAATTCATTCTATATGAAATTCGAATTTCGGGAGATCATAGAAAAAATATAATGTAATATATATATCTTTGCCATGAGGTGCCATGTTGAACTTCCAGTGACCAGTATGAGAGAGTGAGAGCGATAACACCAAATTTAACACACCTGCTCCCCATTCACACCTGAGACCTGGCTGTGTGTTGAGTTATTTTGAGGGGACGGCAAATTTACACTGTTATACAAGCTGTACACTCACTACACAACATTGTGGCAAAGTGTCATTTCTTCAGTGTTGTCACATGAAAAGATATAATAATATAATAATGTCTTTGTATATATATATATATATATATATATATATATATATATATATATATATATATATATATATATATATATATATATACATACAGTCTCGTGTGTATATATATATATATATATATATATATATATATATATATATATATATATATATATATATAGGCCCAGATTCACAGAGAGCGGGCACACATTACGCCGCCGTAGCGCAAACAATGTACGCTACGCCAACGCAGTGCTCCCAACGCTGCGCTGGGTTTTCGAAGGCGTACGCCGGCGTAGGTGGAAGTGGGCGTGAGCCATGCAAACGAGCGCCAGACGGATACGTACCACAACCACCTCGGAACAACTGCCTAAACTACGCCGGATCACTGCGTACAGCGTGAACGTAACCTACGCCAAGCCAGACACGTCCAACGTAAAATACGCCGGCTTGTGTTCCCTGGTGCAGACCTTAGCATGTCTGCTGCTGAGTTACACCTCCTTTATGGGGAATAACTTTACGCAGGACGTACAACTTGCGCGCACTGCGTCGGGTGCACGTATGTTCGTGAATCGCCATATTTCACTCATTTGCATATTTGAATGGCTGATCAATGGGAGCGCCACCATGCGTCCAGCCTAAATGTGCGCCCACCCTACGCCGGCGTAGGCAAGTTACGTCGGCGGGATGAAGCCTGTTTTTAAGCGCATCTTAGTTTGTGGGTCTGGCGCACAGATACGACAGCGCACATTTGCACTTACGTCGGCGTATCTTGTTATACGTCGGCGCAAGTGCTTTGTGAATCTGGACCATACAGTTTATATATATATATATATTGACTCTGCATTCAATGTAGCCTATAACTACAGTGCATTCCGTGGTGTACGGTTTCTAATACACTTCAGTGGTGTACACAGTATCTAATACAATGTGTACAGTTTCTTCTACACAGTTCTGGTGGTGTACACAGTATACAATACAGTGCAGCTGTTGTACAGTTGCTAATACAGTGCAGGCGGTGTACACAGTATCTAATACAGTGTGTACAGTTTCTAATAGACGTCAGGTGGTGTATTAATATATATACTCTGTAGTTCCGGCCAGGGGCATAACTAGAAATCACAGGGCCCCATAGCAAAATGTTGTATGGCCCCCCCCCCCCCCCAGAAAAAAAAATCACGCCCACCAAAATGCCCCACATCCTTTATTTGATATCATAACTAAAGAGGACCTGTCATGGCTCTATACATGTATAGGAGTATAAAGAGGACCTGTCATGGCTCTATACATGTATAGGAGTATAAAGAGGACCTGTCATGGCTCTATACATGTATAGGAGTATAAAGAGGACCTGTCATGGCTCTATACATGTATAGGAGTATAAAGAGGACCTGTCATGGCATTATACGTGTATATAGAAGTATAATGAGGACCTGTCATGGCTCTATACATGTATGTAGGAGTATAAAGAGGACCTGTCATGGCTCTATCCTCCTCCAGTCAGTCCCACCCCCCCCCCAGTTAGAAACACCTCCCAGGGAACACATTTAACCCCTTCCCTGACAGTGACATTTACACATTAATCAGTGCATTTTAATAGCACAGATCACTGTATAAATGTGAATGGTCCCAAAAATGTGTCAAAAGTTTTTGACCTCTCCACCGCAATGTCGCAGTCTCACAAAAAACAAAACAAAAAAAACAGATCACTGCCATTACTAGTAAAAAAAAAATAATAATAATAAAAATGCTTGAAGTGCATAATTTCTACGTGTCACTTGCCAACGTCACCTGCCTTCAGATGCGGATTGTCACTTGCCGCGTCACCAGATGCGGGTTGTCACCTGCCACACATTGCAGATTGTTACTTGCCACGATGTCACACATTGAGGATTGTCACTTGCCACCTGCCACACAATGCAGATTGTCACTTGCCACAACGCCACCTGTCACACATTGTCACTTGCCACAACGTCACCTGCCACACATTGCGGATTGCCACTTGCTGTGTCCCAGAGTAAAGGCAGGCAGCAGAGAGATAATGTAATCTCTCTGCTGCCCGCACAGTGGGGACGGAACTGCAATGATGCAGATGATGTCATCTCTCTGCTCCCCCGCCTGCTGATTGGCAAGCAAGCCCGCTCACCTGCTGACTGTCCCGCTCGCTGACTGTTCTCCTGTTCTGCCCGCAACGCCCAGGTGAATGGAGCGTGCTGGCAGAACAGGTGCAGCGGGCTGGCTGGCGTCAATTTGCCTCACAGTGCAGCGCGGAGCGGGCAGAACGGGTTGGCAACAATTTGTTTCACAGTGCAGCGGGGAGTGGAGCGGGCTGGCGGAAAGGTGGGTGGCAGGAAGAAGACAGGGAGGATGGAGATGACAGGGGTGGGTGGTAGGAAGCTGACAGGGAGGATGGAGATGACATGGGTGGGTGGTAGGAAGCTGACAGGGAGGATGGAGATGACAGGGGTGGTAGGAAGAAGACATGGAGGATGGAGATGACAGGGGTGAGTGGTAGGAAGAAGACATGGAGGATGGAGATGACAGGGGTGGGTGGTAGGGAGGTGACGGGGAGGATGGAGATGACAGGGGTGGGTGGTAGGAAACTGACAGGGAGGATGGAGATGACAGGGGTGGGTGGCAGGAAGCTGACAGGGAGGATGGAGATGACAGGGGTGGGTGGTAGGAAGCTGACAGGGAGGATGGAGATGACAGGGGTGGGTGGTAGGAAGAAGACATGGAGGATGGAGATGACAGGGGTGAGTGGTAGGAAACTGACAGGGAGGATGGAGATGACATGGGTGGGTGGTAGGAAGCTGACAGGGAGGATGGAGATGACAGGGGTGGGTGGTAGGAAGAAGACATGGAGGATGGAGATGACAGGGGTGAGTGGTAGGAAACTGACAGGGAGGATGGAGATGACATGGGTGGGTGGTAGGAAGCTGACAGGGAGGATGGAGATGACAGGGGTGGGTGGTAGGAAGAAGACATGGAGGATGGAGATGACAGGGGTGGGTGGTAGGGAGGTGACGGGGAGGATGGAGATGACAGGGGTGGGTGGTAGGAAACTGACAGGGAGGATGGAGATGACAGGGGTGGGTGGCAGGAAGCTGACAGGGAGGATGGAGATGACAGGGGTGGGTGGTAGGAAGCTGACAGGGAGGATGGAAATGACAGGGGTGGGTGCAGGAAGCTGACAGGGAGGATGGAGATGACAGGGGTGGGTGCAGGAAGCTGACAGGGAGGATGGAGATGACAGGGGTGGGTGCAGGAAGCTGACAGGGAGGATGGAGATGACAGGGGTGGGTGGTAGGATGCTGACAGGGAGGATGGAGATGACAGGGGTGGGTGCAGGAAGATGACAGGGAGGATGGAGATGACAGGGGTGGGTGGTAGGAAGATGACGGGGAGGATGGAGATGACAGGGGTGGGTGGTAGGGAGGTGACAGGGAGGATGGAGATGACAGGGGTGGGTGGCAGGAAGCTGACAGGGAGGATGGAGATGACAGGGGTGGGTGCAGGAAGCTGACAGGGAGGATGGAGATGACAGGGGTGGGTGGTAGGGAGGTGACAGGGAGGATGGAGATGACAGGGGTGGGTGCAGGAAGCTGACAGGGAGGATGGAGATGACAGGGGTGGGTGGTAGGGAGGTGACAGGGAGGATGGAGATGACAGGGGTGGGTGCAGGAAGATGACAGGGAGGATGGAGATGACAGGGGTGGGTGCAGGAAGCTGACACGGAGGATGGAGATGACAGGGGTGGGTGGTAGGGAGGTGACAGGGAGGATGGAGATGACAGGGGTGGGTGCAGGAAGATGACAGGGAGGATGGAGATGACAGGGGTGGGTGGTAGGAAGATGACGGGGAGGATGGAGATGACAGGGGTGGGTGCAGGAAGCTGACGGGGAGGATGGAGATGACATGGGTGGGTGGTAGGGAGGTGACAGGGAGGATGGAGATGACAGGGGTGGGTGCAGGAAGATGACAGGGAGGATGGAGATGACAGGGGTGGGTGGTAGGAAGATGACGGGGAGGATGGAGATGACAGGGGTGGGTGCAGGAAGCTGACGGGGAGGATGGAGATGACAGGGGTGGGTGGTAGGGAGGTGCCGGGGAGGATGGAGATGACAGGGGTGGGTGCAGGAAGATGATAGGGAGGATGGAGATGACAGGGGTGGGTGCAGGAAGCTGACAGGGAGGATGGAGATGACAGGGGTGGGTGGTAGGGAGGTGACGGGGAGGATGGAGATGACAGGGGTGGGTGCAGGAAGCTGACAGGGAGGATGGAGATGACAGGGGTGGGTGGTAGGGAGGTGACGGGGAGGATGGAGATGACAGGGGTGGGTGCAGGAAGCTGACGGGGAGGATGGAGATGACAGGGGTGGGTGGTAGGGAGGTGACAGGGAGGATGGAGATGACAGGGGTGGGTGCAGGAAGATGACAGGGAGGATGGAGATGACAGGGGTGGGTGTTAGGAAGATGACAGGGAGGATGGAGATGACAGGGGTGGGTGGTAGGAAGATGACGGGGAGGATGGAGATGACAGGGGTGGGTGCAGGAAGCTGACGGGGAGGATGGAGATGACAGGGGTGGGTGGTAGGGAGGTGACGGGGAGGATGGAGGTGACAGGGGGTGATAAAATGTATAACAGGCCTCAGAAGTAGGGTGGTGGGATCATCGTGCTCCTCGTCATCCCCCTGTTCCTGGCATCCCACTGGGATGCCAGGAACAGGAGGATGACGAGAAGCATGATGATGACAGGAGACAGTAGGTGGCATCACAGCATTAGGGCTGTGTGTGAGGTCATCACAGGCAGCTGGTAGCAGGGATGTTCGGGCGCCCTTGTTCAGGGAGTGACGTCACGGGAATCGGATGCTGTCAGTGTCGGGCAGCGGACCGATGATGCACAGTACCTCGAGACTCGAGAATAATCGCTTCGCTCTGGCAGGTCTTCCACACTACGGGCGTCCATCCTGGAGTCAAGGAGCTGCTCAGCATTACCCGCGCTCTGCACATGCATAGTTGCCAACATTTTAAAAAAAATTCCAGGGACACTTTGCAGCACAGCTGTTAATTAATTACCACACTGACTTCTCTGAAGCTCCACCCACTCCGCATAATCTTGGCCTGGCGAAGATAATGCGTAGTTGGGTGGAGCTTCGGGGAAGTGAGTGTGGTAATTAATTAATAGCTGTGCTGCAAAGTGTCCCTGGACAAATGTTGGCAACTATGCACATGGTACTTGGTAGGAGATTCGCAGAGCGCGGGGGAAGGGGAGGAGCCAGGGGAGGGGGAGCTCACCACCTACTGACCAAACAATTGGATGATCGAGGTTGTGACAACCTCCCAGCACCGCCTCCTCTTCCTCCACAGGACTGCGCGGCGGCAAGGCTTACGATTATTCATGTCACTCACACATTAAATGCAGGGGGAGTGGAGCGGGCGGAACGGCATGGCGGGGCTCTTCATCCTCACCGGGCCCCACTCGGCTGCGGGCCCCATAGCGCCCGCGTGGGTCGCTATGGCGGTAGTTCCGCCACTGGTTCCGGCTACATCATCCCTGTCAGCTGAATATCACTCCGCCGCCAGCTGTCAGAGATGAAGCACGTGAACTTCAGAGAGCATCGGAAAACTCCTGACTGCTTACTTCACAGCTGTGGCTGCCGTCCTCACAGGAGTTACTCACCATTCTCTGCCCTGTGTGCCAGAAGACAGCTTTCCGATCTCCTCTCTGACGCAGCATTCGGGGGGAAATGTCTCTCTCCTCGGGTTCCTGTCTGGCTGAGTCAGTCGGAGCTTTCAGTGCCTTTCACAGCTCCAGTACAGATAGGAGGAGCAGGAAGAGGAAGAGATCATTACACAGAGTGCACCCATGATCTCTTTCCTCCTGTCCAGCACACAGCACTGCTGTCCCTGGGGATGATGAAGATCTGAGGACAGATAGAAGCCTTTTACCTGTGAGTACTGACCTCCTCTGCCCCCTGTACTTTGCAGGTTTACTGACAGAGAAAGTACAATTCTTGAACAGGTTGGAAATTCCTAGGACTTCTGAGATGTTACACAAATGTATTCCCACATACACATTATATCCTGTTAAAAAAATGTTTTAATAACTTATAATATGTGTGTCTATGGAATACATCTATGGAGCAGCTCAGAAGTCCCAGGAATTCCTAACCTAATCAAAAACTCTTATCATAATAATAATAATAATAATAATAATACAGCCCAACTCCAGGACAGTAAAAATGAAGGCCCCTTGACCCGCCCTGCACTAAGGAAAGGGAGCCTTGACTGTTGGATGCTTGGAAACCAGGCTGGGCATCAACATGAGGAGGGATTCGGAGTGGCTCCGCTGTCATCACATTATCCCTGTATGCTATGATGGGAAGGCTGGAGTGTGACCACAGCCAGTAATTTAAGACCCCTTTCCTACTAAGACATTTTTCAGACATTTTAGCACTAAAAATAACGCCTGTAAAGCGCCTGAAAAATGCCTCCTCCGTGTGATATCCCAAGTACTTTCACACTGGGGCGGTGCGCTTGCAGGAAAAGGTCCCGCAAGCAGCATCTTTGGGGTCGTTTGGTAGCGCTGTATACACCGCTCCTAAACCACCCCATGCCCATTGGAATAAATGGGCAGTGCTGGCGAAGTGACAGCAAATCGCTTTGGCAGCGTTACAACACAGCCGGTTTTAACCCTTTCTTCAGCCGCTAGGCGGGAATAAAAAGTGCCCCGGTAGCGTCTGAAAAGCGTCGCTTAAACAGCGGTAAAGCGCCGCTAAAACTAGCAGCACTTTACCGCTAAAGCAGCCCATGCCCCAGTGTGAAACGGGTCTAAAAGCTAAGGGGACAAGTCGCAGTAGTGGAGGGGCCCTTCTGGAGCAAGTCCAGTTGAGCAGGCATGGCCTTAATTTCAGTTTGGGTAAAGCCCTCCCTGTAAGACAGAACCGTGTTCAATTAGTGACTTGCAGCCAATCTGCTACAGCACTAATCAGTGTATTCTGACAGTGGGGGGGGGGTGGAGGGGCTGGTCCCCCCCATCAGAATACAGTGTATCAGCATCGCTTGTGTAGATACAAGCACCTGTCAGCTAGTGATCTGAAAAATCTGTGCATGCATAGCAACTTTAGGCCTGGTTCACTCACACCTTTGCATTTTTTTTGGGCGTTTTCAGTTTTTCAGAAACGCACTACAGTCCATGTCACATGGTTTCCTATGGATGTGGTTTACATCTGTGCATTTTATGGAAAGTTTCAGGGACCAGCAGGTTGTGTTTCTGGTTCCATAGACTTCAATGGATCAAAAACGTGTATTGAAAAATGAAAAATGCACCTAAAACAGTGGCGATGCGTGTTTAGAGGGCGCCTGCCCCTCTGGCTCTCGCACCGCCACTGAACAATACATAGATTCATGCATTGCATGAATCTATGTATTGTTGCCGCTGCCGTCGACTATTCAGATGGCCGGCCCCCTGGCGAGCGCCGGCCATCTGAATAACGGCAGCTGGTTGGCTGTGGAAGTGCCTATCAGAGCCAGCTCTGATAGGCTTTCCGATTACAGCCCTCAGGCTGTAATAGGCTTCCAAAGCTTATCCCAGGGACGCATGGGCATTTGTGTGTTTGAGTTTTGGGGTGCACACCCTAATGCAATAATAGTTGCCTATAGTTGGTGCACAGGTTGAGGAAGGGAGTAACGTGAGCCTAGAGAGAGGGGGCACCACAGAAGGATAAGAAACTTGCAGTAATGTTCCCCCAGCTGCAGTATACAGCCAAGATTTCTCCAGTGACAGAGAGGGAGGGGATGGTGAGGTCACTGACTATACTTGGGTGCCTGAGAGAAGAGAGGAGGAAAGTGAGGAGGAGGAGGAGGAGACACAACTCGACGATTCAGGATGTCCTCTAGGGGGCAGCTTAAGGGCAGCCACCCTATTACATCACACTGCAGAGCTCCGCAGGTTCTCCTCATCTGGGATCTCCAACCCTACTATACCTCCAGTCCTCTCAGAAACCTGCACTGAGAGGAATAAAGGTATAGCAATAGGTGTCCCAAGTACTTGCAGCCAATCTGCTAACAGTACAGCACCAATTGATTTTATCAGGCACATTTCCCTACTCCAGTTGCTGAACTGTAAAAATAAATTAGGTCCCAGCCATCCAGATGCTCAGCATCTAAATGCTAGCTTGGCCAAATTGCTAGCACTGCAACTGCTGCCTTTTCAGCTGGTAGACTCTGCCCCATTTTGTGAATTTGTGGAATGTGCTGTACCTCAGTGGCAGGTTCCAAAATGCCATTTATTTTCACGGAAGGCCATTACAGCTGTCTACCGGCATGAAGAAGGCAATGTTTTAGCCCGTTGGACAGGGCGGTCAGCAGTAAGGTTCATATTACCGCTGACTCATGGTCCAGCAGGCATGGGCAGGGACATTACCTTTCCTTCATGGTGAACTGGGTAACTCTGCTGGCAGCTGGGAAGGATGCAGGACAGGGTTCAGTATTGTTGGAGCTTGTTCCGCAACCACACCTCCAAAATGCTAGTGGTTATTCTGCCACAGCTCTCTTCTCCACCCTCTCTTCTTCTTCCTCTATGGCCTCTTCTGCAGATTTGTCCTCTGAACCAGCGGTGCTCTGTAAGTGTTCAAGGGGGCCACACAAGCAGTCAGGCTAAAAGATGCCATCCGGTGCTTAAGTTGGTCAGCCTAGTGGACAATAGCCACACTGGGGCAATGATTCTGTCGGTTCTGCAGGGGCAGACTCAGAGGTGGTTGACGCAATGCCAGCTTCAGCCAGGAATGGTTGTATGGGACAATGGTACCAACCTTCTCTGCGCCCTCCGACAGGGACACTTGACCCATGATCCATGTTTGGCACTCGTCCTGAATTTGTTGGTGCAGCGGTTCTTACCCAGGCTTACAAGATCTCCTGAGGCAGGCCAGAAAAGTCTGTGGTAATTTCTGCCGCCCATACAATGCCAGTGCTCAGCTGGCTGACATTCAAAGGGAATGCAACCTGCCCATCAACCGCCTCATTTGTGACATGCCCACCAAGTGGAACTTAACGATGGCCCTCTACTGCACACAAAGCTGAGGGCCATCAATGAGTACGTGTGCGAGTATGGCACCAGGACAGGGTCAGGGGAGCTTGGCTTATTTTCACCACACCAGTGGCTACTGATCAAGGATGCATGCACTGTCCTGTCACCATTTGAGGAGACCACAAGGATGGTGAGCAGCAACAATGCATGCATTAGTGACACTGTCCCTCTAGTCTTCCTGCTGGAGCACATGCTTCATGGAATCATGGACAGGGCAAAACAGCGGGAGAAAGATGAGTACTTCCTTTACTCTCAAGGCCCCCTTTATTAAGTTAGCATTCCTGCGGGCCTGCCAAACACACAGGAAGAAGAGGAGGAGGAGAAGGAAGAGGATTGTGTCAGTACGGATGTAGAGGATAACACTTAGCAGCAGTCTTCAAGCTATGGTTTTCAGTCCCCAGAAACCCAAGGAGTTGTATGTGGCTGGCAGGAGGTATGAATTTACTATGGATGTGGGATCCCTTGAAAACTGCCTATGCTGACTATCCTATTCCTCCTCAATCTTTTTTATCTAAAATTTCACAGCAGGGCCCGTTCCTGCACCCAAAAAGAGTATCTGGGAGGGGTTACAGTGTTGTGGCACTTGAATAGGAGATCCCTCATGGGGTTTAGCAGCAGGGTAATGTATAAAACAAGTAACAAATTGTTTATATGTAGTGCCTGTGTACTTTCAGTACTGGTGCTATTTTAAATTTAAGGGGGATGAGAGAGTTAGTTAGCTCTCATCCAGTCGATTTGTCAAAATTGGGTCTCTGCTTCACCCTGGCTGTACTGTGGGCTCGTTATGTTGTTGCTGGGGTGCTATACCACCCCGGAGCGACAGGTGGCGCCAGTGGAGTCCAGGCTGGGGTGCCTCTTGCCAGCAGCCAATCAGGAGGAGTTTTCCCTTGCGGGGCATGCTGGGAGAGGGTACTTCTGGAGCAGACGCGATTGGGCGGGGTTCTTGTTCCTGGTGTGGCACCCACCTTCAGGGTGACCATACATCACGACTCCCCGGCGAGATGGCTTACCAGGCTGGGGTGCGCGTGCCACATGGTGTTCCTGGTTCTGGGACCATGTTGGCCCGGAACATTTAAGCTGTGGTGGGGCTCCAGTAATCGACTGGGCCCCAACTCTGAGGAGATCCCAAGCAAGTGTAGCTGTACGGTGGGGAGTCCGTCTGAGGAGCGCCAATGAGAGGCTGGCGGTCCAACAGGGCCTAGACAATCCACCGGGGATCGAGGTAACCGGACACTGAGGGGGTGGATGTTGGCCACCTGTCAGTTGGTGACCAAATTAGAACTACCTGAGAAAGATCTAGGCAAGAAGAAGTTCACTGAGGAGAATAGTCTCCATAACCTAAGTTCTGAGGCCAGGTCTGTGGCAGAGACCTGTTCCTCTCAAGTTCCGAGTGATACCCTGGCTGCCAGGTCGGTGTGAGAGGTCTGTCCAGGTACACTATACCCATTCCTGCTGGAGTGGCGACGAGATTAAAGTGTCGTTGGAAGCAGGATTGCTTCTGCGCTGTTGGGCCTGAATCTGCTATTTCTTCTCCTCATACATCTCTGCTATCTACCTCAAGTTTATTGTTTACCGTGTTGGGTAAAATAAAGCACAAGAAAAGACACCTGCTGTTTGGACATTCCATCATTGCTGCTCTCATTATCATCTACCCCTAGACGCTCACAGAGGTAACACGCCATTCCAATCTATAACCAGCGGCTCCTTCGGGGGTGAGCGCTACATATATAAAAAATATATATTTATTCCATGTATTACAGTATCAAAAACAAAAGGGAATAGGGCATAGTTACATGGGAGTCATACAATTTCACAGCAGGGCCAGTTTCTGCGCCCAATAAGAGTATCTGGGAGGGGTTATAGTGTCATGGCACCACCACCACAGGCCCAATTTTTCTGCCCCTGTTTAACATGAGCATGTAATTAAAATTTTTGATATAATGTTTCAATGCAGGGCCCTTTTCCTGCACCCAACAAGAGTAACTGTGAGGGCTTACAGTGTTGAAGTGGTTGTAAATCATTTTTTTTCCCCCTAAATAGTTTCCTTTACCTTTGTGCAGTCCTCCTTCACTTACCTCATCCTTTGATTTTGCTTTTAAATGTCCTTATTTCTTCTGAGAAATCCTCACTTCCTGTTCTTCTGTCTGTAACGCCACACAGTAATGCAAGGCTCTCTTCCTGGTGTGGAGAAAGCCTCTTGAGGGGGGAGGGGGTGAGCAGGCAAGTCAGCACACTCTCTAATTTGCAGATAGAGAAAGGAGCTGTGTGTTAGTGGGCGTCCTGACACTCCTACTCACCCCCTCCCCCCTCAAGATGCTTTCTCCACACCAGGAATAAAGCCTCGCATTACGGTGTGTAGTTACAGACAGAACAGGAAGTGAGGATTTCTCAGAAGAAATAAGTACATTTAAAGCAAAATTGAAGGATGAGGTAAGTGAAGGGGGACTGCACTCAGGTAAAGGAAGCTATTTAGGGAAAAATATTTTTTTCCTTTACAAACCCTTTAAAGCATCATTGGCTCCCGCTGCTGTCAGTCAAAGTCAGTGAGCCAAAGAGGAGAGAGAGGATGCAGGGCCGAACTGCAGCTCCATGTCTGAATGGACACACCGAACAGTGGCTCACATCTGGTGAGCCCATAGCAGGCTGCTTGCTCTGGGGGCACTTGGCAGGAGGGAGGGGCCAGGAACGCCGGCGGGGGACCTGTAAAAAGGAGGATCCGGGCTGCTCTGTGCAAAATCACTGCACAGAGCAGGTAGGTATAACATGTTTGTTATTTTTAAATAAAAAAAAATAGACCTTAGTAACACTTTAAGTAAATGGACATATTAAAATTAATCTAAGGATAAGAACTATCTTATCCACTATAACATTGAATCAAATAAATCCATTTTATTCCCAAATGCCCTAATATAAAGATTTCTAGTCTTTGAGTGCCACCTGGTGGACAAGTTAACCCACTGGCTGTGCAATTAATTAGCTAATCAGTAAAATTACTCCCCAATTTAGAGCAAGTAAATATTCCAAACTACACCCTGTATCATAGGATTTTTGGGAATAAAAAGTCAGATTGAGAGAGAAAAGGGATGAAGACATCTCATCTTGGCCATCATCCTCTCTGTGGGCACCATTATCTTAATATTGATCTCCACGCCCATTCTAGACATTCATCTTCTTGAATCATCATCCTCATCATCATCACCATGCTCTTGTACAGCTCAATCTCTTGGTTTGCGACACTCGATCAATCTCCATGAAGCACCTACAAGGGTGTGGTTCTTAACTCATCACCAGTGACTCTCAGGGTATAGTAAAATTTGATCAGTACTTGAAAAATCTTAATCCTGAATATAATGTATCTATTTTCTTATTTGCGTGCTATATTTTTTATATATTCTGTATATGGAATCATACCCCTAGGGATTAAGTAATTAAAAAAAAATACCTTGGGGTGCTTACTCTCCAAAATGTGGTCGTTTTTTTTACTGCCCAGGTGCTCCAGAGCCTCCAAAAATGAAATAGGTAGTCAGGAAGTTAGATGTGTAATTTATGTTCCTAAAAAAGCCTAAAGGTGCTCCTAATGCCTCGTACACACGGGCAAACATGTACGATGAAAATGATCCGCCGGACCATTTTCAGCGTACATGCCCGCCTGGAGATTTCTGTATGATGGGTGTACACACCATCATACAGAAATCTGCACGTACACGATACGCGGTGACGAGGCCGCGCCGTCGCGCGACGATGACGCGGCGACGTGCGCGGCCCTGGAAGTTCAATGCTTCCACGCATGCGTCAAAGTCATTCGACGCATGCGAGGGATGGCGGCCGCTCGGACATGTACGGTAAGTCTGTACAGACGACCGAACATGTCCGACGGGCAGGATTCCAGCGGGCATGTTTCTAAACATGTTTAGAAACATTTGTCCGCTCGAAAACGGTCTGGCGGGCAAATGTACGCTGGAATCCTGTCCGATCGGCCGTACACACGACCGAACATGTCTGCTGAAACTGGTCCGCGGACCAGTTTCAGCAGACATGTTCGGTCGTGTGTACGGGGCCTTAGATTTTGGGCCCCTCTGTGTGGGTAGGCTGTGAAAAAGTTTCTTGTATGTGGTACCTTTATATTCAGGAGAAGTAGCAGAATGATTTTTGGGGTGTATTTCGAAGTATCCCAATGCTGTGTGTTAGAAGTATCTTATTAATTAAGAACTTTGTGTAAAAAAAATGTTTCATTTTCTTTCCTGCATTTTCCAAAAGCTTGTGGCAAAAAATGTATTTTTAAAAGACTCACTATGCCTTTGAGAAAATACCTTGAAGTGTTTGCTTTCCAAGACGTGGTAATTTTGTGGGTGTTTCCACTGCCCTGGTGCTCCAGGGCCTCCAAAATCGTAATAGGTGCAGTAGTCAGGAAATTGGATGTGTAATATAAGCCTCTGGGTTGCTCCTTGGATTGTGGGCCCCTCTATTCATAAATGTTGTGAAAAAGTCTCACACATGTGGTATAATCATACTCAGAAGGCACAACAGAATGTGTTTTTGGGTGTAATTGTAAGCATGCCTATGCTGTGTGTGAGAAATAACAACAAATGACAAATTTGTGAAAAAGAAAACTTATTTTATTTAATTTGTTAATATTCCCAAAAATTCTGACAAAAAATTACAACTTGAAATAACTCACTATGCCTCTTACTAAATACACTGGATTGTCTACTTTCCAAAAAGGTGTAATTTAAGGGGTATTTCTACTGTTCTGGCATTTTTGAGCCTCAAGAAATTAGAAAGGTTGTTAGTACCATAGGCGTGCGCACAGGGTGTGCCAGGTGTGCCCAGGCACACCCTAATCACCCTGTGCAGCACAGATTCCCCCTACTTCCCTTCCCCTTTCTCCCACAGCGCCACCGGCTTCCCTCCTCTCCTTTCCCGCTGGCTGTTGCTGCAGAAATGTTTTAGGATAAGTGGGTGAAGGGGACGGTAAATATGTAATTATCCGTCCCCTTCCCTTTCTGATGGAACATTGTGAGTTATCGGTAATACGTGTTTGAGCTTTGGGGTGCACACCCTAATGCAATAGGCTGCGCACACTTATGGTTAGTACATAAAGATTGATACATTTTCAAATATATAATGGTTTATAGACTCTATGGGCCAGATTCAGATAGAATTTACGTTGGCGTATCTATTGATACGCCGCGTAAGTTCTAAGAAGCGCCGGCGTATGTTCTTTCTGTATTCAGAAAGCAAGATATGTCAGAATTTTACTAAGATACGGCCGGTGTAAGTCTCTTACACCGTCGTATCTTAGTTGCATATTTACGCTGGCCGCTAGGTGGCGCTTCTGGAGATTTACGCGTCGAATATGCAAATTAGGTAGATACGCCGATTCAGAAACGTACGTGCGCCCGGCGCATTTTTTTACGTCGTTTGCGTAAGGCTTTTTCCGGCGTATAGTTACCCCTGCTCCTATGAGGCGTACGCAATGTTAAGTATGGACGTCGGGCCAGCGTAAATTTTTTTACGTTTTACGTCGTTTGCGTAAGTCGTTCGCGAATAGGGTTTTGCGTAAGTTACGTTCACGTCGAAAGCATTGACTATTTGTGGCGTAATTTGGAGCATGCGCACTGGGTTACTTTCACGGACGGCGCATGCGCCATTCGTTAAAAAAGTCAAAGACGTGGGGTCAGGATTAGTTGGCATACAACACGCCCCCTACCAGCCAGTTTTGAATAAGGCGGGCTTACGCCGGCCCGTATACGCTACGCCGCCGTAACTTCGGGCGTAAATTGTTTCTGAATACGGGACTTGCCTGTCAAAGTTACGGCGGCGTAGCGTATAGGAGATAAGCTACGCCCGCCTAAAGGTATCTGAATCTGGCCCTATAACTTTCACACAGACTAAATAATATATACTGATTTGGGTTATATGTTTACGAACAATATAATAGAATACATGTTGGCCTAAATTTATAAAGAAAAAAATATAACATAAACTAAGAAAAATTCTTTTTTTTTTTAATTCTTTGTATTTTTCATTTATATAGCAAAAAATAAAAAACCTAGTGGTGATCAAGCGGTTAAGGACCGGCTCCTATACATATACGTCCGCAGAATGGCACCTAAAGGCAAATCAGTTTGAATTTGCCGCTGTGCGCGGCCGCAGCGTACTCCGTGACTGTGCCCGCGGAACCCGCGGACTCGGTGTCCGCCGGTGTCCCGCGATCAGGTCACAGAGCTGAAGAACAGAGAGATGCCAGTGTAAACTCAGCATCTCCCTGTTCTGCCTAGTGACATTTCACTGATCGTCTGTTCCCTCTCATCGAGAGCAGCGATCAGTGGTGTGTCACTCGTAGCCACGCCCCCTGACAGTTAGAATCACTCCCTAGTACACACTTAACCCCTTCCTTGCCCCCTAGTGGTTAACCCTTCACTGACAGTCACATTTACACATTAACCAGTACATTTTTATACCACTGATCGCTGTTTAAATGTGAATGGTACCAAAATAGCGCCAAAAGTGTCCGATGTATCCGCCATAATGTCGCAGTCACGATAAAAATTTTTTACCAAAAATATGTCTAAAATTTGTTTTTTTATATATTTTTGGGGGATATTTATTACAGCAAAAAGTTAAAAATATATATTTTTTTCAAAATGGTCGCTCTATTTTTGTTTATAGCGCAATAAATAAAAACCGCAGAGGTGATCAAATACCACCAAAAGAAAGCTCGATTTGTGGGGAAAAAAATATGTAAATTTTGTTTGGGAGCCACATCGCACGACCGCGCAATTGTCAGTTAAAGCGACGCAGTGCCAAATCGCAAAAAGTGCTCTGTTCTTTGGCAAGCCAAATGGTCCGGGGCTGAAGTAGTTAACCACTTCAGCCCCGGAAGGATTTACGCCCTTAATGACCAGGCTATTTTTTGCAAAACGGCACTGTGTTGCTTTAACTGACAATTGCGTGGTTGTGCGACGTTGTGCACAAACAAAATTGGCGTCTTTTAACCCCACAAATAGAGCTTTCTTTTGGTGGTATTTGATCACCTCTGCGATTTTTATTTTTTGAGCTATAAATTAAAAAAAGAGCGACACTTTTGAACAATATTTTTTACTTATTAATATGTCTATAATAAATCTCCTCATTTAAAAAAAAAACAAATTTCTTTATCAGTTCATATTTTCTGTTTACATTATTTTTGGTTTACATTGACAGATTCCCGTTCTGGCTCTCTGGCGGGTCACGGGTGGACATCGCGGCCCCAGCATGCAAATTGGCTCCAGCGCAGCACCACGAGTGCGCACGCTCCTATAGCTCTTATAGCGGCCACCATACACCTACGGCGATTCATGCAGCCTTCCAACCTGCTGTCCTATAATGACGGCGACTGGTCAGCAAGCAGTTAAATACTACACAAAACAAAAGCACTATCGATATTAAAAAAATATATATAAAAATGTTATTTAGATACAGGGTTGCATGCCTGAGTAATTGGCATTCAAATTGTGACAGCTATAAAGGCTGAAAATTTGTTTTTGTCTAACACCCTAGAGAATAAAATGGCAGTCATTGCAATACTTTTTGTCACACCGTATTTGCGCAGCGGTCTTACAAGCGCACTTTTTTTGAAAAAAATTAACTTTTAAAAAATAAGACAACAGTAAAGTTAGCCCATTTTTTTTTATATTGTAAAAGATGAAGTTACACCGAGTAAAATGATACCCAACATGTCACGCTTCAAATTTGCGCCTGCTCGTGGAATGGCGTCAAACTTTTACCCTTGAAAATCTCCATAGGCGATGTTTAAAAAATTCTATAGGTTGCATCTTTTGAGTTAGAGAGGAGGTCTAGGGCTAGAATTATTGCTCTTGCTGTACCGATCGCGGCTATACCTTGCATGTGTGGTTTGAACACCGTTTTCATATGCGGGCGCTACTGTGCGCAAGCTTGTGGGGACGGGGCACTTTAAAAAAATTTGGGGGGTTTTCTTATTTATATTTATTTATTTTATAAATTTTTACGCACAAAAAAAATGGGTCACTTGTATTCCTATTACAAGGAATGTAAACATCCCTTGTAATAGAAAAAAGCATGACGGTCCTCTTATATATGAGATCTGGGGGTCAAAAAGACCTCACATCTCATATTTACACTAAAATGCAATAAAAAAAAAATTGTCATTAGAAAAAAATGACAACAAGAAAATGTCCCTTTAGGAAACATGGGCGAAAGTGACGTTGTGACGTTGCTTCCGCCCTGCTATGCTATGGAGACGGGTGGGGGCCATCTTGCCCTCACTCGTATCTCAGCCAAACAGGAGGAAGGACCCGATCGCCTCCGCCGCTGCCAACGGCTCCGGTAAGCGGCAGAGGGCGGGGGGAGAGCGGCGGGCCCTCTCCCGCTGCTGACAATAGTGATCTCGCTGCGATTTCGCTGCGGAGACCACCGTTATCGTTTAGAGGACCGCTCACTGAAGAGATGGATATCTCGGTTGTGGCAGCGACTGCTGCCCTTACCGAGATATCCATCTTTAAAAAAAATACGTATATATACAGTGAGGGGTCCTTAAGTGGTTAATATTATTATAAAGGATTTATATAGCGCCAACAGTTTTCGCAGCGCTTTACAACATGAGGGTAAACAAACAGTACAGATACAATTCAATACAGGAAGGATCAGAGGATCCCGATCCTGAGATCTTACAATTTAGAAGGGTCAAGAGATACAAAAGGTAATAAATGTGGGGGATGATCTGATAGAGAAAATAAAAGTACAGGTGTTAGGTGGGGGGCAGAATAGACTTCTTTGAAGAGGAAGGTGCAGGTTTTTTTTTTGGGACCACCATCATTTATACAGCGATTAGTGCTTTAGAAATGCACTGATTACCGTGTAAGTGTCACTGGCAGGAAAGGGGTTAATCACTTGGGGGCAAGGAAGTGGTTAAGTGTGTCCTAGGGAGTGATTCTAACTGTGGGGGGATGGGCTTACAAGTGACACGACAGTGATCACTGCTCCCGGTGACAGGGAGCAGTAGATCACTGTCCTGTCACTAGACAGAACAGGGAAATGCCTTGTTTACATCTCCCTGTTCTGCAGCTCCGTGACATGATCTCGGGCGCCTGCAATGCCACGATTTAAAGGGGACGTACAGGTACGTCCATATGCGCAGCCGTGCCATTCTGCTGACATAAATAGTCGTGCAGCGGTCGGCAAGAAGTTAAATAAAAACGGGAGCAAGGAGATGGGGTGTAGGTTGTAAAGGCAGAAGGTTTTTTGACATTGACTCCCGCTGCAGTCAATCAAAGTCAGTGAGCCAATGAGGAGAGAAAGGGGGCAGGGCTGGGCTTGGGTGCCCCCATAGAAAGCTGCTTGCTGTGGGGGCACTCAACAGGAGGGAAAGGCCAGGAGCACCGAAGAGGAACCTGAGAAGAGGGAGATCTGGGCTGCTCTCTGCAAAATGCACAGAGCAGGTAAGAATAATCTGTTTGTTATTTTTTTAATGAAATAAAAAAAATTACTTTAGTATCACTTTAAGAATGGTGGGGTCAAGTGAGGGCTTTTTAAGTATGGGGGGGGATTAGTGCAGACTTGAAGTGGTTAAAGATATTAGCTCAAAGCATTGGCTCTACAATGAACTAATCCCATTCCTCCTACATGTGACATCACTAGTTTCTGGGTGGTGTTCTTAAATGTCATGATTCCCCCCACATATCTTTATACGTCCTTTCCCTACACATATCCCAGCATGGAGGGGCTCAGTGAAGGTGAAGGTGGTGGTGGTGTCGGTGGGGAAGGTGTAGAGGAGTCGGATTGGGTCACACAGATCATAAAAGGAGATCCGCCCGGCCTCATAATCCAGATATATCCTGACTCTGTTACTGGAGGGATTGGTGCGGATCTTATTACTGTCATGCCTCACCTCATTCTTATCTTCCCTGTCCAAACCCCAGGACTTGTCATTTTTTCCAATCATTGACTTCTCCCCTCTCCTCTCTATACTGGGATAACACATCCCGATTATCCAGCTCTCCGATCCCCCGACATCCACATCCCAGTAATGTCTCCCTGAGGAGAAACTCTGACTGCTCAACACCTGACAGCACTGAAATCTCTCTGGTGGTCCTGGGTCATCTGGATTTCTAGTTGATTTGGATACAGTTTTCCTGTCACCTGTGATATTTAGATAATTATGAGCTGTGTTTACATCCAGTAATATGTCTGCAGCTCCATGCACATAGAAGTATCCATTTACCCCTGTTATTATATCAGATAATGTGTGTAATGTGTGTGATATCCCAGCCACATTCAGACCCCCTCCATCATGGAGGAGCTTCTCATGTCTCTCTCTGTCCTCATTATCTCCATCCTCAGTATCACACAAGTCACCTGTGTCTGATTCCTGTAAGACAGTCAGTGGATCCGTCATGTTACACAGCTCCTCAATGTGACGCATCTTCCTGGACAGCTCCTCCTTCTTTATTTCCAGATCCCGGATGGAGATGGAGATCCGCTCTGCCCTCCCGGAGCTTTCCCTCAGGACTCTCTTCTCCAGATCTTCCAGAAGTCTCCTGAGATCTCCCAACAGGTCAGTGACTCCCTCTGTGTCACCAGCTACTTTCCTCCTGTGTTCCTGCAGACTCTGGACTCTTTCCTCCGTCTCCTCTCTCTTTGTCAGAAGTTCCTGCAGAACATTCCTCAGTGTCTCCTTCTTCTTCCCAGAAGCCTCATCCAGTGACTCCATCTCATGTCCCCGATGTTCTCCAGCCAAACTGCACGACACACAGATACAGATGCTATCCTTAATGCAGTAATATTTGAATAATTTGTTGTGAATGGAGCATTTCTGGAACTGTAGAGAAGTGGCGAGGTCATATATGACATGTTCTGGTGCCTCGTTGTGGGCTCCCAGGTGTTCATCACAGAGATAGGCCTCACAGTGTAGACAGAATCTAACAGCAGGTTTAGGGGGGTTTAAACAGTAGGTGCAGAAGATCTTCTGATCTGGATGAGCAGACAGGTAATTCTCCACTTTGTTACGCAGTGTTATGTTCTCCTGCAGTGCAGGACGGCTCCTGAACCTTTTTCTGCATTCAGCAGGACAGAAGAAATCTTCAGACCCCTCCTGTGTATCCAGCACACGATCAATACAGACCCGGCAGAAGTCGTGACCACATTGAAGCTTTACAGGATCTGTATAAATGTTAAGACAGACGGAACATTTCAGCTCAGCTCTGAGATCAGAAGACGCCATCGCTGACAGCAGAAGAATGGAGTTAGAGAGTTAGATATTCTCTGAGTTTTTCCCCTTGGCTTGTTTCACGAACCTTTGGCTATAAATTATAAAAAAAAAGTATTATTCATGGTTGGCTGTTCTTACAGTACAAAATAACACAAACATTACTTTTTTTATAGTACGGTGATGGTTTATATGGACCTCATGTTGTACTGAGTCAGTCATTGCTGTACTATGCAGCTGCTGGATCAATTTAGTTACATGATTTCTGGTTGGTAAGGTTGAATGAAGTCGCCGATCCATCCTGGTCAACCTGTGTGGGTGTATGTGTGTTTATTTCCATATCCTGCATTAACCACTTGCTGACCGCTGCACGCCAATATACGTCGGCAGAATGGCAGCGGTAGACAAATGAGGCCGAGCGGCGCGCGCCCATCGAGCTCTCAGTGACCGTGCCCGCGGGCCCCGCAAACTCGATGTTCATCTGCGCCCCGCGATCGTGTCAAGGAGAGGCAGAACGGAGAGATGTAAACAAGGCATTTCCCTGTTCTGCCTAGTGACAGGACAGTGATCTGCTGTTCCCTGTCATCGGGAGCAGTGATCAATGACGTGTCACATGTAGTCCAGCCCCCCACACAGTTAGAAACACTCCCTAGGACACACTTAACCCCTTCATCGCCCCTAGCAGTTAACCCCTTCCCTGCCGGTGTCATTTACACACTAATCAGTGCATTTTTATATCATTGATCTCTGTATAAATGTCACTGGTCCCAAAATAGCATCAAAAGTGTCCGAATTGTCCGCCATACTGTAGCAGTCATGATAAAAATGAGTTTGGGTACAACGTCGCACGACTGCGCAATTGTCAGTTAAAGTGACGAATTGCAAAAAGGTCTTCCGGGGCTGAAGTGGTTAAGGTAAAAAAAAAAAACTTTTAAGAGCAGCTCCCCCCACAGTCCCAACTAAATACTCACCTGAGCCCAATCTTGGTCCAGTACTGTGCATATCTGCAGCAGCTTCTCTCCCCTTTCCTGGCTTTTCACTGGCTTTTCTGAGAGCAGCAGGAGCCCTTGACTGGGCTGTGTTTCTGAATAGACACAAGCAGCTCGACTTGGGCCTGCACAAGTGACCACCATAGAAAGTGGCTTGCTGTGGAGGTACTAGCAGGGGGGCCCATCCATTGTGGGTGCATGGGCACCGCCCCCCCCCCCCTATCCATGCCACTGCCCTCCTTATCCATGTGCCCTGCCCCTCTCAGGACATTAGATGGTCAGAGACTGCAGACATGATACAAGAGATAAATGCAGCCTCATCAGTTCCCATTAATGCAGCTTCACTGTGCCCATGAATGCAGCCTCACTGTGCCCATAAATGCAGCCTCACTGTGCCCATGAATGCAGCCTCACTGTGCCAATGAATGCAGCCTCACTGTGCCCATGATTGTAGCCTCACTGTGCCCATGAATGCAGCCTCACTGTGCCCATGAATGCAGCCTCACTGTGCCCATCATTGTAGCCTCACTGTGCCCATCATTGTAGCCTCACTGTGCCCATCATTGTAGCCTCACTGTGCCCATCATTGTAGCCTCACTGTGCCCATAATTGTAGCCTCACTGTGCCCATGAATGCAGCCTCACTGTGCCCATGAATGCAGCCTCACTGTGCCCATGAATGTAGCCTCACTGTGCCCATGAATGCAGCCTCACTGTGCCCATCACTGCAGCGGGTCTGATACCCATCATCCGATTGGCTGAAAGGACAGGCAATCCTATTGGATGCCTAAGAGGAGGGGAGGAGACACACGGCGGAAGCGAGTAGGAGACCGCGGGCACAGTCACGGAGCTTGCGACAGGGTTGCAAGTGCACTGTCAGCGGTGCACGCACGACCACACAGCGGCAATTTGAAGGGGACTTCTATATTTGCCTGTCCGTGCCATTTTGTCGTCATATGAGGGTGTGCGCTGGTCGGCAAGTGGTTAACTCTCCTTTTCTAACTTAGGGTCATGTACTATTTTGGGACAGCAATAGGGGATGATTATCTTTCTCTGAACACCTTGAGTTAGCAAAACGTGAGGGCTGGAGAAACCTCACTCACATAATGACCTGGGTTCCTCTTGAGGGGTGCTGCGACCACCCCTGAGATGGTCCTGGATTGGAACAGGCTTATGCCTCTGTTCCTGGAGGTTTTTTTTTGTTTTATTATTATTTTTATTGTTTTCTGGTTACCTCAAGTCTATTGATGTTGGATGGAGTTTGGAGGTAAAGAGGACCAAGGAGACGGGGCGCAGGTTATTAAGGTTGGTGGGGTCCAAGGGAGGCTTTTTTCATATGGGGGTGACTAATACATGTTTTAGAAAGTTGGGGAAAATGGCAGAAGAGAGGGAGAGATTGAAGATGTGAGTTAGAAAGTGTAGAATGGAGCCAGGAGGGCGACCGTAGCCAGGGGCGGACTGACAACTCATGGGGCCCCACCGGGTAATAGGAGATTAAGGGGCCCCGGGCAATGGGAGATTATGGGGCCCCCCGGGCAATGGGAGATTATGGGGCCCCCCGGGCAATGGGAGATTATGGGGCCCCCGGGCAATGGGAGATTATGGGGCCACACAGTATACACACACATACTGTAAACATACATAGTATACATACACAGACATACAATATACACACACAGTATACATACACACAGAATACACATACACACACTGAAAAGGTACTGGAGAGGCGGGCAGTGTTGCCAACCGTCCGTATTTTTACGGACAGTTTGTAAAAACGAGCACTTTCTCCCCCCGTTCGCAAATGGCCGTGATTGCGGAAATGTGCCAGTAAAAATAGCCGAGATCGGTTTCACTTGGAACTGCGCATGGAGATTGGAGGCAGGGGGTGATTGGAGGCAGGGGGAGATTGGAGGCAGGGGGAGATGGTGGCTGCGGTGGCACCGCAGAGGGGGGTGGAGGCAGGGGGCAATGGAGGCAGGGGGTGTTGGTGGCACCACAGAGGGTGGGGGGATGGAGACAGGGGATGTTGGTGGCACTGCAAAGGGGGATGGAGGCAGGGGACGATGGAGGCAGGGGGTGATTGGAGACAGGGGGAGATTGGAGGCAGGGGGTGATTGAAGGCAGGGGGGTGTTGGTGGCACCGCAGAGGGGGGTGGTGGCACCACAGAGTGGAATGGAGGCAGGGGGTGATTGAAGACGGGGCCTGGGGGAGATTGGAGGCAGGGGGAAATTGGAGGCAGAGGGAGATTGTGGCACCTTAGAGAGGGGTGAAGGCAGGGGGGTGTTGGTGGCAGGGGGTGTTGGTGGCAGAGGGGGGTGAAGGCAGGGGGTGTTGGTGGCAGAGGGGGATGGAGGCAGGGGGTGTTGGTGGCAGAGGGGGGTGAAGGCAGGAGGTGTTGGTGGCAGAGGGGGATGGAGGCAGGGGGTGTTAGTGGCAGAGGGGGATGAAGGCAGGGGGTGTTGGTGGCAGAGGGGGGATGGAGGCAGGGGGCGTTAGTGGCAGAGGGGGATGGAGTCAGGGGGTGTTGGTGGCAGAGGTTTTTTTTAAAACACAGATTTTTACATACTGTCCTTGGTTTGAGGCTGGCAACCCTGATGAGCCCCCTAGTAGCATAGGGGCACTTGGCAGAGCCCCGAATGGTCAGTCCGCCCCTGACCGTAGCATTTGAGAGGGAACAGGGTCCAGGGGGCAAGTGGTTAGATGGGCATTAGAATTTTTTTTTAGTAATCTCATCTATAGTAACAGGTTTGAATGAGGGAAGTATTGAGTGTACCTGTGGCACACGTTGCATGTTTGACATCTACTTTATATAAAAACAATTGATAGTGATATTAATAAAATTAAATATATGATAACAATGAAAAAAAAAATCAAGAACAGAGAACATTGTTGTATTCCCTTACATTGATGACCAGTGAGGACGAGCCCCCCTTAGATTGGTGGCAGAGGAAGAAATCCCACCTTACATTGGTGGTCAGTGGCGGGAGGGTCGGTGGCGGGAGGGTCGGTGGCGGGAGGGTCAGTGGCGGGAGGGTCGGTGGCGGGAGGGTCGGTGGCGGGAGGGTCGGTGGCGGGAGGGCCAGTGGCGGGAGGGTCGCATTACACGGGAGGGTCGCATTACACAGGAGGGTCAGTGGCGGGAATATCAGTGATGGGAGGGTCAGTGGAGGGAGGGTCGGTGGCGGGAGGGTCAGTGGTGGGAGGGCCGGTGGCGGGAGGGTCGGTGGCGGGAGGGTCAGTGGCGGGAGGGCGGTGGCGGGAGGGTCGTGGCGGGAGGGTCGGTGGCGGGAGGGTCGTGGCGGGAGGGTCGGTGGCGGGAAGGTCAGTGGCGGGAGGGTCGGCAGCGGGAGGGTTCTGTGGCAGGAGGGTCACATTACACAGGGGGGTCAGTGTATTCTGTAGGATGAATGCTCCTTACATTGGTGGTCAGTGGGAAGAATCAGGAGGGGACACACAGTATATTATCATCCTTCATACCTGACTCTGCGTCCTCTGGTCTCGGTGATATCTCGCTGTGTGATGTGGAAGTCGGTTATAATATTTCTTCATTAAGATTAGTTTCATTTCCCAGCTCTGCCCGCAGATCCTCCCCTCCCCCTCCCATTTCCTGTACTGTGTACCGTACTCAGACTTGGCTCCGTGTTCTGGCACAACACCAGCCACTTCTGGGTACTGGGTGGGGGAGGAGCCACAAGTGCCTGAGAAAAGGAAGATCGGGGGTGCTCTGTACAAAACCATTGCACAGAATAGGTACGTATGACGTATTTATTGTTTTGATTAAAAAGTCCCAAAAATGTCCCATGATTGTAACTTTCACACAGTAAAATCACATGGAACTGGAACACCTTGAGAGGACCTTGTAGTCTCCACATACGTGTGCAAATGTGTACAGCTAAGACATTAAAGTGATTGTAAACCCTTACAGACCACTTTTACCTACAGGTGAGTCTAGATTAAGGCGTATCTGTAGGTACAAGAAATATCTCCCAAACATGCACAGTTTAGGAGATATTTGCAGAAAAGACTGCACCGATGTCTACGGCGCATGCACACCATAGACAACGGCGCAGGCGCACTGAGAGTGCCGTTAGTGAAGGCGATTGTGCCTTCACTTATGGCTCCCACGCGCATGCACGTAAGTGACATCATCACTGCTCTGGCCAATCACAGCGCCGGAGCCGCGATACCCAGAAGTCACTCCGGGAGTAATGGCGGCGACGGAGGGGGGGAACGAGGGCCGCTGCGGGTGCTTCGATCTCAGGTAAGTACCTCATAATGAGCTAGTATACTTCTTATGCCTTTGTCTTGCAGGGTTTCTTTTTTTTTTATATATTTTTTTTAAAAGGCTTTACTTCCTCTTTAACCACTTCACCTCGGACTATTATGCAGCCAAATGACCGGGCCACTTTTTGCGATTCGGCACTGCGTCGCTTTAACTGACAATTGCGCGGTCGTGCAACATTTTTTCCACAAATAGAGCTTTCTTTTGGTGGTATTTGATCACCTCGACAATTCAATATTTTTTACTTTTTGCTATAATAAATATCCCCAAAAAATATGTAAAACTAAAATTTCCCTCAGTTTAGGCCGATACGTATTCTTCTACCTATTTTTGGTAAAAACGCAATAAGCGTTAATTGATTGGTGTGCACAAAAGTTATAGCGTCTACAAAATAGGGCATAGTTTTATGGCATTTTTATTAAAAAAAATTTACTAGTAATGGTGGCGATCAGCGATTTTTATCGTGACTGCCACATTGCGGCAAACACTTCAGACACTTTTGGGACCATTGTAATTTTTACAGCGATCAGTACTATAAAAATGCACTGATTACTGTAAAAATGACACTGGCCGTGAAGAGGTTAACCTGTAGGGGGCGCTGAAGGGGTTAAGTGTGATCTAGGGAGTGCTTCTAACTGTTAGGGGGCGTGGCTTGCCGTATCACATCACTGATCGCTGTTCCCGATGACAGGGAACATGATCAGTGACAGTGTCACTAGGCAGAACGGGGAGAGGTTGGGTTTACACCCAACCTCTCCCCGCTCTTCAGCTCTGTAACCCGATTGCGGGACACCATCGGCGATCGTGTCACAGGGTTGCAAGTGCGCCGTCGGTGGTGCGCGACCACGTGGCGGCAATTTAAAGGGGACGTGTATATACGCCCTTGTCCGTGACATTTTGTCGACATATGGGTGCCGGCGCTGGTTGGCAAGTGGTTATCAGAGGCCCAGAGGCGATTTAATTTGCATGTGCTGCGCTATATAAGTTCTTCACTCACTCACTATCTCTCCATTTCTAACTTAGGGTCATGTACTATTTTGGGACAGCAATAGAGGATGTTTATCTTGACTGCTGAGGCGCAATGAGCCCGGGTACCATTAACTGTAACATAGATGTATAGAAACCTTCCCCCTTGCCCCCTCACCCTATTAAATAAACACGCTTACAACCATTAGGTTGGAAAGAGCAAGGCCACAGCTTTATTAAAACCAAACATAACATGTGGACATTTTTTCAACCAGCGCCAGTCACAGTTGTACTGTGAGAACACAATTCCAAAGGGGGGGGAGGGGCCTGTCCTTACCACAAGTGCTGGACAGGCTGCCTACTTCCGATCTCTATCAAGGGCACGGCCCATTACAGCCATTTTATGCCGGTAAGGTCAAGAAAACCGCAGCAAGCTGTGACATACCATAGAAAAAAGGGGCGGGGGGGTGGGCAGCTCTTCCAAGCACGTTTACCGAAAAGACCCAGAATTCCCTGGGGCGACCCTTTTACCCGAGCTCAGGCCCATCCCATCCCCCTAAATAACCGATCCTTGAGTGACCACCACCTTGTCCTGTACCTGGCCATGCCCCCAAGGCTCTCTTTCCCTGAGGGGCTCAAGAGGCCTTCATTCTCTGAACACCTTGAGTTGGCAAAACGTGAGGGCTGGAGAAACCTCACTCACATAATGACCTGGGTTCCTCTTGAGGGGTGCTGCGACCACCCCTGAGATGGTCCTGGATTGGAACAGGCTTATGCCTCTGTTCTTGGTGGTTTTTTTTTGCTTTGTTTTATTATTATTTTTATTGTTTTCTGGTTACCTCAAGTCTATTGATGTTGGATGGAGTTTGGAGGTAAAGAGGACCGAGGAGACGGGGCGCAGGTTATTAAGGTTGGTGGGGTCCAAGGAAGGCTTTTTACGTATGGGGGTGACTAATACATGTTTTAGAAAGTTGGGGAAAATGGCAGAAGAGAGGGAGAGATTGAAGATGTGAGTTAGAAAGTGTAGAATGGAGCCAGGAGGACGACCGTAGCCAGGGGTGGACTGACATCTCATGGGGCCAACGGGTAATAGGAGATTATGGGGCCCCAGGCAATAGGAGATAACAAGAGATTATGGGGCCCCCGGGCAATAGGAGATTATGGGGCCCCCGGGAAATAGGAGATTATGGGGCCCCCCGGGAAATAGGAGATTATGGGGCCCTCAGGCAATAGGAGATTATGGGGCCCCCAGGCAATAGGAGATTATGGGGCCACACAGTATACACAAACACACACATACTGTATACATACACAGTATACACACACAGACACACAGTATACGCACACAGAATACACAAAAAGGTACTGGATAGACGGGCAGTGTTGCCAACTGTCTGTATTTTTATGGACAGTTCGTAATAACTGGCACTTCCCCCCCCCCCCATTCATAAATGTCCGTGGTTGCAGAAATGTGCCAGTAAAAATAGCCGAGATCAGTTTGGCTTGGAACTGCGCATGGAGATTGGAGGCAGGGGGTTATTGTGGCTGCAGTAGCACTGCAGAGGGGGATGGAGGCAGGGCGAGAATGGAGGCAGAAGGTGTTAGTGGCAGGGGGTGATTGGAGGCAGGGGGTGATGGTGGCACCACAGAGGGGGATGGTGGCACCGCAGAGGGTGGGGGATGGAGACAGGGGTTGTTGATGGCACCGCAGAGGGGGATGGAGGCAGTGGACAATGGAGGCAGGGGGCCTGGGGGAGATTGGAGGCAGGGGGTGATGGTGGCACCACAGAGGGGGATGGTGGCACCGCAGAGGGTGGGGGATGGAGACAGGGGTTGTTGGTGGCACCGCAGAGGGGGATGGAGGCAGTGGACGATGGAGGCAGGGGGTGATTGGAGGCAGGGGGCCTGGGGGAGATTGGAGGCAGGGGGTGTTGGTGGGACACAGAGGGGGATGGAGGCACCGCAGAGGGTAGGGGATGGAGACAGGGGATGTTGGTGGCACCGCAGAGGGGGATGGAGGCAGGAAATGATTGGAGACAGGAGGAGATTGGAGGCAGGGGGTGTTGGTGGCACCGCAGAGGTGGGTGAAGGCAGGGTGTGATGCGACTAAAAAATGTGCCCTTATTATATCGAAAATAACAAAAATATGTTTTTTTCCTTAATATCTACCTTAACTACTTGCCGACCTGCCGCCGTGTTTTACGGCGGCAGGTCGGCTCCCCTGCGCGAGAGCCCGTAGCTCTACGTCGGCTCTCTCGCAGGCCACAAGGGGCGCTCTCCCCCGACTCCCGTGCCCGGCGGGTGCGATCGCCGCTGGGCACACGCGATCGCTCGTTACAGAGCGGGGACCGGGAGCTGTGTGTGTCAGGGGGGGAAATGCTGATAATCTGTTCATACAATGTATGAACAGAAGATCAGTCATTTCCCCTAGTGAGTGCACCCCCCCCTACAGTAAGAACACACCCAGGGAACATACGTAACCCCTTCCCCGCCCCCTAGTGTTAACCCCTTCACTGCCAGTGGCATTTTTATAGTAATCAATGCATTTTTATAGCACTGATCGCTATAAAAATGCCAATGGTCCCAAAAATGTGTCCGAAGTGTCCGCCATAATGTCGCAGTGCCAGAAAAATCGCTGATCGCCGCCATTACTAGTAAAAAAAAATATTAATAAAAATGCCATAAAAATACCCCCTATTTTGTAAACGCTATAACTTTTGCGCAAACCAATCAATAAACGCTTATTGCGATTTTTTACGAGAAATATGTAGAAGAATACGTATCGGCCTAAGGAAAAAAATGTTTTATATATTTTTTGGGGGATATTTATTAAATTTTATTTAATTTTCAAAATTGTCGCTCTATTTTTGTTTATAGCGCAAAAACTAAAAACCGCAGAGGTGATCAAATACCACCAAAATAAAGCTCTATTTGTGGGGAAAAAGGGATGCCAATTTTGTTTGGGGGCCACGTCGCACGACAGCGCAATTGTCAGTTAAAGCGACGCAGTGCCGAATCGCAAAAAAGTGCTCTGGTCTTTGACCAGCAATATGGTCCGGGGGTTAAGTGGTTAAATCACATTGCTATTTGCCTAGTGTACTTGTTTGTAGCCTAAATACTGAAATTTGCACCTAAAAATGTAATTTAGTAACTTTTGTGAAATGCCAGTAAAAACGTGGCTGCGCCAGTAAATTTCCGATGTCGTGCCAGTAAGTTTCAATCTGGTAGGTTGGCAACACTGGAGGCGGGGCAGATATAATCTTGGGATTTAAAAAAAAAAAACACATATTTTTGCATACTGTCCCTGGTTTTACTGAGTCTGACAACCCTGATGGGGCCCCCTAGTGGCATGGAGGCCCTCGGGCAGTGCCCCGATTGCCCCGAATGGTCAGTCCGCCCCTGACCGTAGCATTTGAGAGGGAACAGGGTCCAGGGGGCAAGTGGTTAGATGGGCATTAGAATTTTTTTTTAGTAATCTCATCTATAGTAACAGGTTTGAATGAGGGAAGTATTGAGTGTACCTGTGCCACACGTTGCATGTTTGACATCTACTTTATATAAAAACAATTGATAGTAATATTAATAAAATTAAATATATGATAATAATGAAAAAAAAATCAAGAACAGAGAACATTGTTGTATTCCCTTACATTGATGACCAGTGAGGACGAGCCCCCCTTAGATTGGTGTCAGAGGAAGAAATCCAACCTTACATTGGCAGTGGCAGGAAGTTTGGTGGCGGGAGGGTCGGTGGCGGGAGGGTCAGTGGAGGGAGGATCAGTGGCGGGAGGGTCAGTGGTGGGAGGGTCAGTGGCAGGAGGTTTGGTGGCGGGAGGGTCAGTGGTGGGAGGGTCGGTGGCGGGAGGATCAGTGGCGGGAGGGTCAGTGGCGGGAGGGTCAGTGGCGGGAGGGTCAGTGGTGGGAAGGTCAGTGGCGGGAGGGTCAGTGGTGGGAAGGTCAGTGGCGGGAGGGTCAGTGGCGGGAAGGTCAGTGGCGGGAGGGTCAGTGGTGGGAAGGTCAGTGGCGGGAGGGTCAGTGGCGGGAGGGTCGGTGGCGGGAGGGTCGGTGGCGGGAGGGTCAGTGGTGGGATGGTGGGTGGCGGGAAGGTGGGTGGCGGGAGGGTCAGAGGCGGGAGGGTCGGTGGCGGGAGGGTCAGTGGCGGGAGGGTCAGTGGTGGGAGGGTCGGTGGTGGGAGGGTCGGTGGCGGGAGGGTCAGTGGTGGGAAGGTGGGTGGCGGGAGGGTCAGTAGTGGGAGGATCAGTGACGGGAGGGTCAGTGGCGGGAGGGTCAGAGGCGGGAGGGTCGGTGGTGGGAGGGTCGGTGGCGGGAGGGTCGGTGGCGGGAGGGTCAATGGCGGGAGGGTCGGTGGCGGGAGGGTCGGTGGCGGGAGGGTCTGTGGCGGGAGTGTCGGTGGCGGGAGGGTCAGTGGCGGGAGGGTCAGTGGCGGGAGTGGCGGTGGCGGGAGGGTCGGTGGCGGGAGGGTCACATTACACAGGGGGGTCAGTGTATTCTGTAGGATGAATGCTCCTTACATTGGTGGTCAGTGGGAAGAATCAGGAGGGGATACACAGTATATTATCATCCTTCATACCTGACTCTGCGTCCTCTGGTCTCGGTGATATCTCGCTGTGTGATACGGAAGTCGGTTATAATATTTCTTCATTAAGATTAGTTTCATTTCCCAGCTCTGCCCGCAGATCCTCCCCTCCCCCTCCTATTTCCTTTACTGTGTACCCTACTCAGACTTGGCACCGTGTTCTGGCACAACACCAGCCACCTCTGGGTACTAGGTGGGGGAGGAGCCACAAATTCAGATTTTTACATATTGTCCCTGGTTTTACTGAGTCTGGCAACCCTGATGGGGGCCCCCTAGTGGCATGGGGGCCCTCGGGCAGTGCCCCGATTGCCCGAAATGGTCAGTCCGCCCCTGACCGTAGCATTTGATAGGGAACAGGGTCCAGGGGGCAAGTGGTTAGATGGGCATTAGAATTTTTTTTTAGCAATCATCTATAGTAACAGGTTTGAATGAGGGAAGTATTGAGTGTACCTGTGGCACACGTTGCATGTTTGACATCTACTTTGTATAAAAACAATTGATAGTAATATTAATAAAAATTAAATATATGATAATAATGAAAAAAAAATCAAGAACAGTGAACATTGTTGTATTCAGGGGTCAAGTCCTGGGGAAAAAGTGTGGGAACTCCCACCCAAGATCCACTCCCCCACCCAAAAAAAAATGATACGCTCATATGCATAATTACTAAACCGCATGTTTTTTTTTTCCGAACCACTGTACCTTAGTAATCCCTTATGTTACTGGCCACTTCCTGTATATGGATTCATCGGGTAGTGTGCGGGTATTCCGTCACTTCCTCGATACCGCAATGTCTACAGGAAGCGGCCAGTAACATAAAGGATTACTAAGGTTCGCCTGCCCCTGACAGTGACTCGAGCTGGGCATCGCCGCTTAGTGAAGGATCGGCTCGGGCGGCTCCGCTGCTCTAGTCCTGCAAAGGGAACTGAGTTCCTGCTGTGAAAAAAGTGCAGGAACTCCGTTCCCACGCGTTCCCACAGGACTTGAGCCCTGGTTGTATTTCCTTATATTGATGATCAGTGAGGACGAGCCCCCCTTAGATTGGTGTGTGATGTGGAAGTCGGTTATAATATTTCTTCATTAAGATTAGTTTCATTTATCAGCTCTGCCCGCAGATCCTCCCCTCCCCCTCCTATTTCCTTTACTGTGTACCGTACTCAGACTTGGCTCTGTGTTCTGGCACAACACCAGCCACCTCTGGGTACTAGGTGGGGGAGGAGCCACAAATTCAGATTTTTACATATTGTCCCTGGTTTTACTGAGTCTGGCAACCCTGATGGGCCCCCTAGTGGCATGGGGGCCCTCGGGCAGTGCCCCGATTGCCCGAAATGGTCAGTCCGCCCCTGACTGTAGCATTTGAGAGGGAACAGGGTCCAGGGGGCAAGTGGTTAGATGGGCATTAGAATTTTTTCTTAGCAATCATCTATAGTAACAGGTTTGAATGAGGGAAGTATTGAGTGTACCTGTGCCACAAGTTGCATGTTTGACATCTACTTTATATAAAAACAATTGATAGTAATATTAATAAAATGGTTTGGTGGCGGGAGGAAGGCCACAGCTTTATTAAAACCAAACATAACATGTGAAAACAATTTCAACCAGCGCCAGTCACAGTTGCACTGTGAGAACCCAATTCCAAAGGGGAGGGGCCTGTCCTTACCACAAGTGCTGGACAGGCCGCCTACTTCCGATTTCCATCAAGGGCACGGCCCATTACAGCCATTTTATGCCGGCAAGGTCAAGAAAACCGCAGCAAGCTGTGACATACCATAAAAAAAGGGGTGGGAGGGTGGGCAGCTCTTCCAAGCACGTTTACCGAAAAGACCCAGAATTCCCTGGGGCGACCGTTTTACCCGAGCTCAGGCCCATCCCCCAAAATAACCGATCCTTGAGTGACCACCACCTTGTCCTGTACCTGGCCATGCCCCCAAGGCTCTCTTTCCCTGAGGGGCTCAAGAGGCCTTCATTCCCTGAACACCTTGAGTTGGCAAAATGTGAGGGCTGGAGAAACCTCACTCACATGATGACCTGGGTTCCTCTGGAGGGGTGCTGCGGCCACCCCTGAGATGGTCCTGGATTGGAACAGGCTTATGCCTCTGTTCTTGGTGGTTTTGTTTGCTTTGTTTCATTTTTATTTTTATTGTTTTCTGGTTACCTCAAGTCTATTGATGTTGGATGGAGTTTGGAGGTAAAGAGGACCGAGTAGACGGGGCCCAGGTTTTTAAGGTTGGTGGGGTCCAAGGAAGGCTTTTTACGTATGGGGGTGACTAATGCATGTTTTAGAAAGTTGGGGAAAATGGCAGAAGAGAGGGAGAGATTGAAGATGTGAGTTAGAAAGTGTAGGATGGAGCCAGGAGGACGACCGTAGCCAGGGGCAGACTGACAACTTATGGGGCCCCCCAGGTAATAGGAGATTAAGGGGGCCCCCGGGCAATAAGAGATTATGGGGCCACAGGGCAATAGGAGATTATGGGGCCCCCGGGCAATAGGAGATTATGGGGCCCCCGGGCAATAGGAGACTATGGGGCCCCGGTCAATAGGAGATTATAGGGCCCCCGGGCAATAGGAGATTATGGGGCCACACAGTATATATACACACACACATACTGTATACATACACAGTCATACAATATACACACACACACTATACATACACACAGAATACACACACTGAAAAGGTACTGGAGAGGCGGGCAGTGTTGCCAATATTTTTACGGACAGTTTGTAAAAACGGGCACTTCCCCCCCTCCGTTCGTAAATGTCAGTGGTTGCGCAAATGTGCCAGTAAAAATAGCCGAGATCGGTTCAGCTTGGAACTGCGCATGGAGATTGGAGGCAGGGGGTGATTGGAGGCAGGGAGTGATGGTGGCTGCGGTGGCACCACAGAGGGGGATGGAGGTAGTGGGAGATTGGAGGCAGGGGGTGTTAGTGGCAGGGGGAGATTGGAGGCAGGGGGTGCTAGTGGCAGGGGGTGATTGGAGGCAAGGGGTGTTGGTGGTACCACAGAGGGTGGGGGATGGAGACAGGGGTTGTTGGTGGCACCGAAGAGGGGGATGGAGGCAGGGGACGATGGAGGCAGGAGGTGATTAGAGGCAGGGGGCCTGGGGAGATTGGAGGCAGAGGGAGATTGGAGGCAAGGGGTGTTAGTGGCAGGGGGAGATTGGAGGCAGGGGGAGATTGGAGGCAGGGGGAGATTGGAGGCAGGGGGTGTTAGTGGCACCGCAGAGGGGGATGGTGGCACAGCAGAGGGGCATTGAGGCAGGGGGTGATTGGAGGCAGGGGGTGTTAGTGGCACTGCAGAGGGGGATTGAGGCAGGGGGTGATTGGAGACAGGGGGACCTGGAGGAGATTGGAGGTAGAGGGAGATTGTGGCACCGCAGAGGTGGGTGAAGGAAGGGAGAAATTGTGGAACCACAGAGGGGGTGAAAGCAGGGGGTGTTGGTGGCAGAGGGGGATGGAGGCAGGGGGTGATGTGACTAAATAATTTGCCCTTATTATATCGAAAATAACAAAAAATATGTTGTTTTACCTTAATATCGACCTTAAATCACATTGCTATTTGCCCAGCGTACTTGTTTGGGGCCTAAATACTGAAATTTTCACCTAAAAATGTAATTTAGTAACTTTTGTGAAATGCCAGTAAAAACGTGGTTGTGCCAGTAAATTTCGGGTGTCGTGCCAGTAAGTTTCAATCTGGTAGGTTGGCAACACTGGAGGCGAGGGCAGCTATAATCTTGGGATTTTTTTTTTTTTAAACACAGATTTTTACATACTGTCCCTGGTTTTACTAAGGCTGGCAACCCTGATGGGGCCCCCTAGTGGCATGGGGGCCCTCGGGCAGTGCCCCGATTGCCCGAAATGGTCAGTCCGCCCCTGACCGTAGCATTTGAGAGGAAACAGGGTCCAGGGGGCAAGTGGTTAGATGGGCATTAGAATTTTTTTTAGCAATCATCTATAGTACCAGGTTTGAATGAGGGAAGTATTGAGTGTACCTGTGCCACATGTTGCATGTTTGACATCTACTTTATATAAAAACAATTGATAGTAATATTAATAAAATGAAATATATGATAATAATGAGAAAAAAAATCAAGAACAGAGAACATTGTTGTTTTCCCTTACATTGATGACCAGTGAGGACGAGCCCCCCTTAGATTGGTGGCAGAGGGAGAAATACAACCTTTCATTGGTGGTCGGTGGCGGGAGGGTCAGTGGCGGGAGGGTCTGTGGCGGGAGGGTCTGTGGCGGGAGGGTCAGTGGCGGGAGTGGCGGTGGCGGGAGGGTCTGTGGCGGGAGGGTCTGTGGCGGGAGGGTCTGTGGCGGGAGGGTCTGTGGCGGGAGGGTCGGTGGCAGGAGGGTCAGTGGCGGGAGGGTCAGTGGCGGGAGGGTCGCATTACACAGGAGGGTCTGTGGCGGGAGGGTCAGTGGCAGGAGGGTCAGTGGCGGGAGGGTCAGTGGCAGGAGGGTCGGTGGCAGGAGGGTCAAATTACACAGGAGGGTCAGTGTATTCTGTAGGATAAATGCTCCTTACATTGGTGGTCAGTGGGAAGAATCAGGAGGGGATACACAGTATATTATCATCCTTCATACCTGACTCTGCGTCCTCTGGTCTCGGTGATATCTCGCTGTGTGATGTGGAAGTCGGTTATAATATTTCTTCATTAAGATTAGTTTCATTTCCCAGCTCTGCCCGCAGATCCTCCCCTCCCCCTCCTATTTCCTTTACTGTGTACCGTACTCAGACTTGGCACCGTGTTCTGGCACAACACCAGCCACCTCTGGGTACTAGGTGGGGGAGGAGCCACAAACTCAGAGTTTTACATATTGTCCCTGGTTTTACTGAGTCTGGCAACCCTGATGGGCCCCCTAGTGGCATGGGGGCCCTCGGGCAGTGCCCCGATTGCCCCGAATGGTCAGTCCGCCCCTGACCGTAGCATTTGAGAGGGAACAGGGTCCAGGGGGCAAGTGGTTAGATGGGCATTAGAAAGAAAGTTTAGCGATCTCATCTACAGTAGGTGAACCCGATTTTGTGTCAATCTCGCTCTCTTTCTCAGCGAGATTGAGCACCTACGAGCCCCATCGCGGGAGCCAGCGCCGAGCTGGCTTGCCGCGATGGATACAGAGCCGTCATAGAAGCGACGGGAGATCCGACTTGGATTCCCGCCAATTCTACACGTGTGCGGCGTTTGTTATGAATCCTGAAGGGGAAGTCCCCGCCGGATTTTAAATAAAAATCCGGCATGGGTCCCCCCTCAGGAGCATACCGGGCCCTTAGGTCTGTTATGGGTTGTAAGGAGAGCCCCCCTACGCCGGAAAAAACGGCGTAGGGGGTCCCCCTACAATCCATACCAGACCCGTATCCAAAGCACGCTACCCGGCCAGCCAGGAAGGGAGTGGGGACGAGCGAGCGCCCCCCCCCCCCCCCTCCTGAGCCGTACCAGGCTGCATGCCCTCAACATGGGGGGGTTGGGTGCTCTGGGGCAGGGGGGCGCACTGCGGCCCCCCCCACCTCAGAGCACCCTGTCCCCATGTTGATGAGGACAGGGCCCCTTCCCGACAACCCTGGCCGTTGGTTGTCGGGGTATGCGGGCGGGAGGCTTATCGGAATCTGGGAGCCCCCTTTAATAAGGGGGCCCCCAGATACCGGCCACCCACCCTAAGTGAATGAGTATGGGGTACATCGTACCCCTACCCATTCACCTGCAAGAAAAGTGGTAAAAACACAAATAAACCACACAGTGTATTAAAATATTTTATTTTTCTGCTCCGGAGGCCGCCCCCTGTCTTCTTTATTAGCTCTTTTACCAGGGGGGGCTTCTTCTTTGACGTCTTCGGGTGGGTGGGGGCCGCCGTCTGGTTCTCTTCCACCGCCGGGGGGGGGGTGGCTTTTAAAAAAGCCCCCACCCCCCCGGCGGGTTTCCTCCGGCGTCTTCGGCGGGGCTCTTCTTCTTCCGCTATCCCGACGGGTCTTCTCAACTCTCCGGGGTTCTCCTTCTGTCTTCGCCGCTCTCCGTTGTTGACTCGTCGCACCCCGGTTCTTCGTCTCGCTGTCCGGTGTCTTCTTCCGTGCTGTACGTCTTCTCCTTCCGTGCTGTGATGAGTTCTTCTTCCGCGCTGTGACGTCATGTTCTTCACTTCTCTTCTTCTCCCGATGTTGACACACCGGTCCTCCTCGCTGAAATGACGGATGCGCGCCTTGCATCGGACCTATATAGGCCTCACAGTCCCATCATGCTCTGTACCTACCCATGTGATACCTACCACGTGGTAGGTATCACATGGGTAGGTACAGAGCATGATGGGACTGTGAGGCCTATATAGGTCCGATGCAAGGCGCGCATCCGTCATTTCAGCGAGGAGGACCGGCGTGTCAACATCGGGAGAAGAAGAGAAGTGAAGAACATGACGTCACAGCGCGGAAGAAGAACTCATCACAGCACGGAAGGAGAAGACGTACATCACGGAAGAAGACACCGGACAGCGAGACGAAGAACCGGGGTGCGACGAGTCAACAACGGAGAGCGGCGAAGACAGAAGGAGAACCCCGGAGAGTTGAGAAGACCCGTCGGGATAGCGGAAGAAGAAGAGCCCCGCCGAAGACGCCGGAGGAAACCCGCCGGGGGGGTGGGGGCTTTTTTAAAAGCCACCCCCCCCCGGCGGTGGAAGAGAACCAGACGGCGGCCCCCACCCACCCGAAGACGTCAAAGAAGAAGCCCCCCCTGGTAAAAGAGCTAATAAAGAAGACAGGGGGCGGCCTCCGGAGCAGAAAAATAAAATATTTTAATACACTGTGTGGTTTATTTGTGTTTTTACCACTTTTCTTGCAGGTGAATGGGTAGGGGTACGATGTACCCCATACTCATTCACTTAGGGTGGGTGGCCGGTATCTGGGGGCCCCCTTATTAAAGGGGGCTCCCAGATTCCGATAAGCCTCCCGCCCGCATACCCCGACAACCAACGGCCAGGGTTGTCGGGAAGGGGCCCTGTCCTCATCAACATGGGGACAGGGTGCTCTGAGGTGGGGGGGGCCGCAGTGCGCCCCCCTGCCCCAGAGCACCCAACCCCCCCATGTTGAGGGCATGCAGCCTGGTACGGCTCAGGAGGGGGGGGGGGGGCGCTCGCTCGTCCCCACTCCCTTCCTGGCTGGCCGGGTAGCGTGCTTTGGATACGGGTCTGGTATGGATTGTAGGGGGACCCCCTATGCCGTTTTTTCCGGCGTAGGGGGGCTCTCCTTACAACCCATAACAGACCTAAGGGCCCGGTATGCTCCTGAGGGGGGACCCATGCCGGATTTTTATTTAAAATCCGGCGGGGACTTCCCCTTCAGGATTCATAACAAACGCCGCACACGTGTAGAATTGGCGGGAATCCAAGTCGGATCTCCCGTCGCTTCTATGACGCGCTTGCTGGAATGTGCTGTCACTATTCCAGTGAGTGTGAGATGTCGGCGAGATCTCGGCACCCTGTCGCCGAGTATCAGCGCGACGCTGTCGTGCTAAAAGCACAATATCACAAACACCTACTGTATAGTAACAGGTTTGAATGAGGGAAGTATTGAGTGTACCTGTGCCACACGTTAAATAACACGCTTACAACCATTAGTTTGGAAAGGGCAAGGCCACAGCTTTATTAAAACCAAACATAACATGAACATTTTTTCAACCAGCACCAGTCACAGTTGCACTGTGAGAACACAAAGGGGGGGAGGGGCCTGTCCTTACCACAAGTGCTGGACAGGCCGCTTACTTCCGATTTCCATTAAGGGCACGGCCCATTACAGCCATTTTATGCCGGCAAGGTCAAGAAAACCGCAGCAAGCTGTGACATACCATAGAAAAAAGGGGCGGGAGGGCAGCTCTTCCAAGCACGTTTACCGAAAAGACCCAGAATTCCCTGGGGCGACCCTTTTACCCGAGCTCAGGCCCATCCCATCCCCCAAAATAACCGATCCTTGAGTGACCACCACCTTGTCCTGTACCTGGCCATGCCCCCATCAGTCAAGGCTCTCTTTCCCTGAGGGGCTCAAGAGGCCTTCATTCTCTGAACACCTTGAGTTAGCAAAATGTGAGGGCTGGAGAAACCTCACTCACATAATGACCTGGGTTCCTCTTGAGGGGTGCTGCGACCACCCCTGAGATGGTCCTGGATTGGAACAGGCTTATGCCTCTGTTCCTGGAGGTTTTTTTTGGTTTTATTATTATTTTTATTGTTTTCTGGTTACCTCAAGTCTATTGATGTTGGATGGAGTTTGGAGGTAAAGAGGACCGAGGAGACGGAGCGCAGGTTATTAAGGTTGGTGGGGTCCAAGGAAGGCTTTTTAAGTATGGGGGTGACTAATACATGTTTTAGAAAGTTGGGGAAAATGGCAGAAGAGAGGGAGAGATTGAAGATGTGAGTTAGAAAGTGTAGGATGGAGCCAGGAGGGCGACCGTAGCCAGGGGCAGACTGATAACTCATGGGGCCCCCGGGCAATAGGAGATTATGGGGCCCCCGGGCAATAGGAGATTATGGGGCCCCCGGGCAATAGGAGACTATGGGGCCCTGGGCAAAAGGAAATTATAGGGCCCCCGGGCAATAGGAGATTATGGGGCCCCCGGGCAATAGGAGATTATAGGGCCCCCAGGCAATAGGAGACTATGGGGCCCCCAGGCAATAGGAGACTATGGGGCCCCCAGGCAATAGGAGACTATGGGGCCTCCGGGCAATAGGAGACTATGGGGCCCCCGGGCAATAGGAGACTATGGGGCCCCCGGCAATAGGAGATTATGGGTCCCTGGGCAATAGAAGATTATGGAGCCCCCGGGCAATAGGAGACTATGGAGCCCCCGGGCAATAGGAGATTATGGCGCCACACAGTATTCACACACACACACAGTATACATACACACATAATACTCATACACACACTGAAAAGGTACTGGAGAGGCGGGCAGTGTTGCCAACTGTCCGTATTTTTATGGACAGTTCATAAAAACGAGCACTTTTTCCCCCCGTTCGTAAATGTCCGTGGTTGCGGAAACATGCCAGTAAAGATAGCCGAGATCTGTTTGGCTTGGAACTGCGCATGGAGATTGGAGGCAGGGGGTGATGGTGGCTGCGGTGGCACCACAGAGGGGGATATAGGCAGGGGGAGATTGGAGGCAGGGGGTGTTGGTGGCAGGGGGTGATTGGAGGCAGGGGGAGATTGGAAGCAGGGGGAGATTGGAGGCAGGGGGAGATTGTGGCACCGCAAAGGGGGGTGAAGGCAGGGTGTGTTGGTGGCAGAGGGGGATGGAGACAGGGTGTGTTGGTGGCAGAGGGGGGTGAAGGCAGGGGGTGTTGGTGGCAGAGGGGGGTGAAGGCAGGGGGTGTTGGTGGCAGAGGGGGGTGAAGGCAGGGGGTGTTGGTGGCAGAGGGGGGTGAAGGCAGGGGGTGTTGGTGGCAGAGGGGGATGGAGGGAGGAGGATGATATGACTAAATAATTTGCCCTTATTTTATCGAAAATAACAAAAAATATGTTTTTTTTTACCTTAATATCTACTTTAAATCACATTGCTATTTGCCCAGCGTACTTGTTTGTAGCCTAAATACTGAAATTTGCACCTAAAAATGTAGTTTAGTAACTTTTGTGAAATGCCAGTAAAAACGTGGCTGTGCCAGTAAATTTCGGGTGTCGTGCCAGTAAATTTCAATCTGGTAGGTTGGCAACACTGGAGGGGGGGGGGGGGGGGGGGCAGCTATAATCTTGGGGATTTTTTTTAAAAACACAGATTTTTACATACTGTCCCTGGTTTTACCGAGGCTGGCAACCCTAATGGGGCCCCCTAGTGGCATGAGGGCCCTCGGGCAGTGCCCCGATTGCCCCGAATGGTCAGTCCGCCCCTGACCGTAGCATTTGAGAGGGAACAGGGTCCAGGGGGCAAGTGGTTAGATGGGCATTAGAATTTTTTTTAGTAATCTCATCTATAGTAACAGGTTTGAATGAGGGAAGTATTGAGTGTACCTGTGCCACACGTTGCATGTTTGACATCTACTTTATATAAAAACAATTGATAGTAATATTAATAAAATGAAATATATGATAATAATGAAAAACAAGAACGGTGAACATTGTTGTTTTCCCTTACATTGATGACCAGTGAGGACGAGCCCCCCTTAGATTGGTGGCAGAGGAAGAAATCCAACCTTACATTGGTGGTCAGTGGCGGGAGGGTCTGTGGCGGGAGTGTCTGTGGCGGGAGTGTCTGTGGCCGGAGGGTCGGTGGCGGGAGTGTCGGTGGCGGGAGGGTCTGTGGCGGGAGGGTCTGTGGCGGGAGGGTCTGTGGCCGGAGGGTCTGTGGCGGGAGGGTCTGTGGTGGGAGGGTCAGTGGTGGGAGGGTCGCATTACACAGGAGGGTCAGTGGTGAGAGGGTCGGTGGTGGGAGGGTCGGTGGTGGGAGGGTCAGTGGCGGGAGTGGCGGTGGCGGGAGTGGCGGTGGCGGGAGGGTCAGTGGCGGAAGGGTCTGTGGCAGGACGGTCTGTGGCGGGAGTGGCGGTGGCGGGAGGGTCAGTGGCGGAAGGGTCTGTGGCAGGACGGTCTGTGGCGGGAGGGTCGGTGGCGGGAGGGTCTGTGGCGGAAGGGTCTGTGGCAGGAGGGTCTGTGGCGGGAGGGTCAGTGGCGGGAGGGTCAGTGGCAGGAGGGTCGCATTACACAGGGGGGTCAGTGTATTCTGTAGGATAAATGCTCCTTACATTGGTGGCCAGTGGAGAATAATCCCCCTTACATTGGTGGTCAGTGGGGAATAATCCCCCTTACATTGGTGGTCAGTGGGAAGAAATAGGAGGGGATACACAGTACATTATCATTCTTCATACCTGACTCTGCGTCCTCTGGTCTCGGTGATATCTCGCTGTGTGATGTGGAAGTCGGTTATAATATTTCTTCATTAAGATTAGTTTCATTTCCCAGCTCTGCCCGCAGATCCTCCCCTCCCCCTCCTATTTCCTGTACTGTGTACCGTACTCAGACTTGGCTCCGTGTTCTGGCACAACACCAGCCACCTCTGGGTACTAGGTGGGGGAGGAGCCACAAACTCAGAGTTTTACATACTGTCCCTGGTTTTACTGAGTCTGGCAACCCTGATGGGCCCCCTAGTGGCATGGGGGCCCTCGGGCAGTGCCCCGATTGCCCCGAATGGTCAGTCCGCCCCTGACCGTAGCATTTGAGAGGGAACAGGGTCCAGGGGGCAAGTGGTTAGATGGGCATTAGAATTTGTTTTAGCAATCATCTATAGTAACAGGTTTGAATGAGGGAAGTATTGAGTGTACCTGTGCCACACGTTAAATAACACGCTTACAACCATTAGTTTGGAAAGAGCAAGGCCACAGCTTTATTAAAACCAAACATAACATGTGAACATTTTTTCAACCAGCACCAGTCACAGTTGCACTGTGAGAACACAATTCCAAAGGGGGGAGGGGCCTGTCCTTACCACAAGTGCTGGACAGGCCGCTTACTTCCGATTTCCATCAAGGGCACGGCCCATTACAGCCATTTTATGCCGGCAAGGTCAAGAAAACCGCAGCAAGCTGTGACATACCATAGAAAAAAGGGGAGGGAGGGTGGGCAGCTCTTCCAAGCATGTTTACCGAAAAGACCCAGAATTCCCTGGGGCGACCCTTTTACCCGAGCTCAGGCCCATCCCATCCCCCAAAATAACCGATCTTTGAGTGACCACCACCTTGTCCTGTACCTGGCCATGCCCCCATCAGTCAAGGCTCTCTTTCCCTAAGGGGCTCAAGAGGCCTTCATTCTCTGAACACCTTGAGTTGGCAAAACGTGAGGGCTGGAGAAACCTCACTCACATAATGACCTGGGTTCCTCTTGAGGGGTGCTGCGACCACCCCTGAGATGGTCCTGGATTGGAACAGGCTTATGCCTCTGTTCCTGGAGGGTTTTTTTGTTTTATTAATATTTTTATTGTTTTCTGGTTACCTCAAGTCTATTGATGTTGAATGGAGTTTGGAGGTAAAGAGGACCGAGGAGACGGGGCGCAGGTTATTAAGGTTGGGGGGGTCCAAGGAAGGCTTTTTAAGTATGGGGGTGACTAATGTATGTTTTAGAAAGTTGGGGAAAATGGCAGAAGAGAGGGAGAGATTGAAGATGTGAGTTAGAAAGTGTAGGATGGAGCCAGGAGGGCGACCGTAGCCAGGGGCGGACTGATAACTCATGGGGCCCCCGGGCAATAGGAGATTATGGGGCCCCCGGGCAATAGGAGATTATGGGGCCCCCGGGCAATAGGAGATTATGGGGCCCTGGGCAATAGGAGATTATGGGGCCCCTGGGCAATAGGAGACTATAGGGCCCTGGGCAAAAGGAGATTATGGGGCCCCCGGGCAATAGGAGATTATGGGGCCCCCGGCCAATAGGAGATTATGGGGCCCCCGGGCAATAGGAGACTATGGGGCCCCCGGGCAATAGGAGACTATGGGGCCCCCGGGCAATAGGAGACTATGGGGCCCCGGGCAATAGGAGACTATAGGGCCCTGGGCAAAAGGAGATTATGGCGCCACACAGTATTCACACACACAGTATACATACACACATAATACTCATACACACACTGAAAAGGTACTGGAGAGGCGGGCAGTGTTGCCAACCATCCGTATTTTTATGGACAGTTCATAAAAACTAGCACTTTTTCCCCCCGTTCGTAAATGTACGTGGTTGCGGAAACATGACAGTAAAGATAGCCGAGATCTGTTTGGCTTGGAACTGCGATTGGAGGCAGGGGGTGATGGTGGCTGCGGTGGCACCACAGAGGGGGATGTAGGCAGGGGGAGATTGGAGGCAGGGGGTGTTGGTGGCAGGGGGTGATTGGTGGCAGGGGGAGATTGGAGGTAGGGGGTGTTGGTGGCAGGGGGTGTTGGTGGCAGGGGTTGATTGGAGGCAGGGGGTGTTGGTGGCAGGGGGCCTGGGGGTGTTGGTGGCAGGGGGTGTTGGTGACACCGCAGGGGGGGTGGTTGCACCGCAGAGGGTGGGGGATGGAGGGGGTTGTTGGTGGCACCGCAGAGGGGAATGGAAGCAGGAGACGATGGAGGCAAGGGGTGATTGGAGGCAGGGGGAGATTGTGGCACCGCAGAGGGGGGTGAAGGCAGGGTGTGTTGGTGGCAGAAGGGGGTGAAGGCAGGGTATGTTGGTGGCAGAGGGGGGTGAAGGCAGGGTGTGTTGGTGGCAGAGGGGGATGGAGACAGGGTGTGTTGGTGGGCACAGGGGGGTGAAGGCAGGGGGTGTTGGTGGCAGAGGGGGGTGAAGGCAGGGGGTGTTGGTGGCAGAGGGGGATGGAGGCAGGAGGATGATATGACTAAATAATTTGCCCTTATTATATCGAAAATAACAAAAAATATTTTTTTTTTACCTTAATATCTACCTTAAATAACATTGCTATTTGCCTAGCGTACTGGTTTGGGGCCTAAATACTGAAATTTGCACCTAAAAATGTAGTTTAGTAACTTTTGTGAAATGCCAGTAAAAACGTGGCTGTGCCAGTAAGTTTCAATCTGGTAGGTTGGCAACACTGGAGGGGGGGGGCAGCTATAATCTTGGGGATTTTTTTTAAAAACACAGATTTTTACATACTGTCCCTGGTTTTACCGAGGCTGGCAACCCTGATGGGGCCCCTTACTGGCATGAGGGTCCTCGGGCAGTGCCCCGATTGCCCGAATGGTCAGTCCGCCCCTGACCGTAGCATTTGAATGTGAACAGGGTCCAGGGGGCAAGTGGTTAGATGGGCATTAGAAAGAAAGTTTAGCGATCTCATCTATAGTAACAGGTTTGAATGAGGGAAGTATTGAGTGTTCCTGTGCCACATGTTGCATGTTTGACATCTACTTTATATAAAAACAATTGATAGTAATATTAATAAAATGAAATATATGATAATAATGAAAAAAAAATCAAGAACAGTGAACATTGTTGTTTTCCCTTACATTGATGACCAGTGAGGACGAGCCCCCCTTAGATTGGTGGCAGAGGAAGAAATCCAACCTTACATTGGTGGTCAGTGGCGGGAGGGTCAGTGGCGGGAGGGTCAGTGGGGGGAGGGTCAATGGCGGGAGGGTCAGTGGGGGGAGGTTCAATGGCGGGAGGGTCAGTGGTGGGAGGGTCAGTGCGGGAGGGTCAGTGGCGGGAGGGTCGCATTACACAGGAAGGTCAGTGTATTCTGTAGGATGAATGCTCCTTACATTGGTGGTCAGTGGGGAATAATCCCCCTTACATTGGTGGTCAGTGGGAAGAATCAGGAGGGGACACACAGTATATTCTCCTCCTTCATACCTGACTCTGTGTCCTCTGGTCTCGGTGATATCTCGCTGTGTGATGTGGAAGTCGGTTATAATATTTCTTCATTAAGATTAGTTTCATTTCCCAGCTCTGCCCGCAGATCCTCCCCTCCCCCTCCTATTTCCTTTACTGTGTACCGTACTCAGACGTGGCTCCGTGTTCTGACACGCTGGTCGGTGATTCTTAGTAACGTCTCCAAAAAAATCACACAGACACCCCAACACCTATACACCATTCACTAAAGCAGGAGAGACTCTTCACTCTGGAAATGTTAGTGAATAAGGGGAAGCTGGGTTCAGTTTGAATATCCAATCATGTGCCAGAGAAATTACACCGACATGGTGCATGATTGGCTGCTGAAAGTGCACACAGCTTCTTATGCGCTTAGGGACCGCTGCACGCCTATATACGTCGACAGAATGGCACGAACAGGCATATGGGCTAAGACTACTTACTATACCCAATTTACGGGTTAGCCCCACCCAGACCCCCACCTGTCAATCTGCTAGGACTACTTACTATGCCCAATTTATGAGTTGGACCCACCCAGACCCTGCCTTTAAACAAGCAGGTGCAGCGTCCCACTCAGGACATGTGGGAACTGCAAAAGTATTACTTCTTTGTCATTGCTATATTGCATGTCATTTTGCATTGTATACCTGTGGTATCCCTGTTCATAGGCTGGTCAGGTGCGCTTCTTACTTCCCACCACAAGATGGGGATAGCACCACTCTGGGAAATCTATCCCAGCTCAGGCTTATCTGTGGTCAGTTGTTCAGTACAGGAAGCAGTGTGGAGAGGAAAGGAGAAGGTGAAGGTGAGAGAAGGTCAGTCCAGAGAAGGGACACATTTAAACTGCTAAAATCAAAGGATAAAAGCCATTAATCGGCAGCAAAGACCTTTGAGTATACAGGTGAAGGATTTATTAGCCTCCGGCAACCTCAGCCATGTCACTGGATTCAAAAAGGACCAGACACAAGTAAGCATTATTACTGTACCACAGCCTGAGTCCAGGCCTACTAAAGCCTATTAGCAGTGGATCAGCAGAATTCCTCTATTTACCCAGAGACTGTATTCTAACTGGATGTTTGTACTGCAACCAAAACCAGACACAGTAAAAGTTGTGAGTTGTATTCTGCCACTGTCTACCTCATTCTTTAACATTGTTACTACAACTGGTTGTACCACCATTAACGGTACTGGCGTCACGACAAATATCATCAAGGGACCCAGCCGCCACAAGCACTCTAAACACCCCTGTCATCACGGGCACCTCAACCACCATCTTGGCTGGCGTTTCCCTATCGCAGAGCGTGCCCCGGAGGATTTCGTGCTGTCTTCCCTTTCACTGTGCGACCGGCCCAGGGAGGCTTTCTGCTAACCGTGAGTAAACCGATGAACTGTATTATTGCTGTCTTTCATCGGCCCACCGTGCATCTCATGTGTTCCCCTGCGGTTCTGGCTCGTCGCATAAGAAAAATTGGCGTCACGAACAGGATTTTTTACCCCTGCGCCTTATCTAAAAGACTGTCGCATCAGAATAAGCCCCTTTGCTTTATTGAAAGACTATTTACTTATTGCATGCTGTGTGGGGCCACAGAACTGTTTAAACTGTTTAAAAATTGCATGGAAGCGTTATCCCAGTTATCAGCATAAAAATCGCAGCATCCAATTTGTGTGTTAACAAAACTGCATGCAGTATTTGAATTGACTATTTCCATTCACTTAAAATGGCTGCCAGAGACCTTCTTGTTCAAAAATTCCTACGCCATCACTGTGGATAAGTTAGTGACACCCCCTGAAGAGCGGGAAAGTTTGGTGCCACCTATTTATGCAAAATTGTCCGGCCAGCCCGCCTTACCTTTGCTGTGTCAATCCTGGGAGGAAAGTGTGACAAACGCACGCCCCAGAAGTCGCGAGACTTTGCATGCGAGCAAAAGGAGAGAAAATAATCGCATTGCTTGCCGTCCGAGCAGTAATCGCAGCCTGTCAGGTGCCTCTACTAACTAGAAGGAGCACTGATAGCTGGAACTCTGCCAGAGACCCAAAATCAACATTGCTGCAGCATTGTATTCAGCCGGCATTAAATTCTGAAAGGGCCATACACCCGCAAGACAGCGGTTGCCCATAGCAACAGCGCACAAAAAGTGTCTAAAAACGCATTTGACTTACCTAACTAGAACTCACCTGCTGTTACCATGTCTGTGCAAGGAGATGACGTGCAGCCCGACCTCAGAAGACCCCCTGCATCAGCCGCAGTCGGTCCCAATGCAATACCAACCGCTGCAGCACCAAGTTTAATGCCTTTAACCATGCCTTATTATTTTGGAGCCCCCTGGTTCCCACGATATTCTGGGGAAATTCATACTTTAAGGGACTTTAAAGAAAAAATTCTGGCTATGTTCAGATTGTACCCTGTATCCTCAGAGCAACAGATGGAGATTCTTCTTGCGCAATTGGAAGGAGCTGCGCTCAGAGAAGTGAAATCTTGGCCGAGCTCAGAGAGAAAGACCATGGAGCAGATTTTTCAACGTCTCTACACCACCTTTGAACCCAGAACCGTGTCAGAGGTCAAGATGAGGTTCTTCAGCAAGAGACAGCAATCTGGTGAGTCACTCAGAGACTTTGCATTATCTGTGCAGGAAGCCCTTAGAGCTGTTGTCCAAGTAGACCCCCGTGAGGCAGAAAATCAGGACAAAACCCTAAAAGAACAATTTATTGAAGGCGTCCATACAGACAATCTAAAGAGCCAACTAAGAATGTTAGCCGCCCAACATCCAAGCGCTACCTTCTTAGATTTTAAAGAACTAGCTATCAGCATACTGGGAAAAAGCCCACCAACAGAACCTGTTAGATCTGTTGACGTGCCTGTATCACAGCTGGTTACCCCTGTAAAGTCCTTACCTATAGTCAGTCAGGCAACCCAAGCTCCAGTTCCTGACGCAGTTGCTGCCTTGACGGAGCAAGTCCGTTTTCTGACTAAAAGTCTGGAGAAAGTCCACCAAAAATTGGAACAATGGGAGAAACCATTAATGCTAGAGGATGAGAAACCTGTGTCCAGAAGACTCTTCCCCTCTAATTCTAGAGAGACTTATTCCAGAAATTCTGGCGGACGCCCCCCTGACCACACTAGTACCCCTAAGCGGCCTATCTGCACGTACTGTCACAAACCAGGCCATACAGAAGCAACCTGCTGGCAGTTAAACTGGAAAACCCCCGAGGCCAAGGACCACCCCTCGGGAGGTAAACCAATAGGTCCAGAAGATCCCCACTGGATGCCAAGATATGTTGGATCCCGTCCTGAAGTGGCACTTCAAATAAATGGAGTTCCTTTTGTTGCCCTAGTTGACACCGGATCCCAAGTCACCACCATCCAACAAGCAGCCTTTGAAAAATACTGGGATCAAAATCAGCTTACCCAGCCTCCAGAATCCTGGCTCAGTCTCATAGCCAGTAACGGCAAACCCGTACCAGTCCATGGTTATTGGGAACCTACCATTCAAGTAGGAGGAACTACACTACCTCGACAAGGCCTTATTGTGGTACAAGTCAGAGACAATAACCCTAACCCTCCAATAGTCCTAGGAATGAATGTCCTTAGGAACTGTTATGTTGAGATGCTAGAAGCCTTGCACCAGTTAGTGCCTACTGCCCCTCCTGATTCTAAGAAGGTGATCCAACAAACCATCCGTGTACTAAATGCGCAACAGAGATTCACCAACGAAAAAGGAGAAATTTGCTGTGCCCGCATCCGGGATAAGCAACCTGTGATCCTCAAACCCAACACCGAAACTCTCTTGTGGTGCCGAGCTGTAGTCGGAATCCAAGGTCAAGACTACCAAGCCCTGGTAGAGCCTGTTGTTTTGGAAGACTATCCTCTAGTTAGAGCTGCAAGGAGCCTAGTAACCGTCTCTGAAGGTAAAGTGCCTATACGACTCCTAAACTTGAGTGATAGCAGTGTAACACTATCAAAACACCTTCCTATTGCACAGCTAATCCAAGTCACTTTTCAAGATGTCATCAGTGTGGCTACAGCTACCACAGAGCAAATTCCCAAGAGACAGAACCCCCAGGACCAAAATGTAAACACATCCTGGTGGAAAGAACTTCATGTGGGAGATGCTTCCACACCAGCAAACCAAATGGAGGGAGTACTAAAAATTGTGAAGGAGCTTCACCTTGCCTTCAGTAAGCATTCCGCCGACTATGGAGAAGTGGATATTATCAAGCACTCCATTCCTACAGGTTCACACCCACCTATCAAGGAAAGATATCGGCCTATACCACCAACTATGTACCAATCCGTAAAGCAAATGATCCAAGAGATGAAGGACTCCAATGTCATTAGAGACAGCCATAGTCCATGGGCTGCACCTCTAGTCCTTGTCCGTAAAAAGGATGGTAACATCAGATTCTGTGTGGATTACAGAAAAATTAACCAAATCACCCACAAGGATGCTTACCCTTTACCACGCATAGAGGAATCTTTGACAGCTTTAGGATCTTCAGCCTACTTCTCTACCCTTGATTTAACCAGTGGATACTGGCAAGTACCCATGGCACCTGAAGATCGTGAGAAGACTGCATTTACCACCCCGATGGGCCTATTTGAGTTCAACCGCATGCCTTTTGGACTTTGCAATGCGCCCGGAACCTTTCAAAGATTAATGGAGCATTTTTTAGGACACAAAAATTTTGAAACCGTTCTGTTGTACTTAGATGATGTCATCATCTACTCCAAATCTTATGAAGATCACTTGAAACATTTGGCTGAAGTTTTTCAAATCCTCATTAAACATGGACTCAAAGTCAAACCATCTAAGTGCTATCTACTGAAGACAGAAGTCAAATACTTAGGGCATATTGTAAGCTCTGAAGGTGTTAAACCGGATCCAGAGAAGATAGCCGCAGTCCGGAATTGGCCTACTCCTACTACAGTGAAAGAAGTGAGGAGCTTTCTCAGTTTCGCAGGATACTACAGACGCTTTATTCCCCACTTTGCCCAAATTGCGGGGCCAATATTAGAACTTCTGAGAGGACATCCTAAGAGGTACCAAAAGTCTCCAATACCAGTCGAATGGAACACAGAAAGAGAAATTGCCTTCCAGCTCCTAAAGAAGAAGTTAACAGAACCACCAATCCTAGGCTATCCAGATTACCAGCAACCATTTCATCTTTACACAGATGCTAGTAAGAAAGGTCTGGGAGCTGTCCTATCGCAGGTACAGGAAGGAAAAGAAAGAGTTATTTCCTACGCTAGTAGATCTCTTAAAGGTACCGAAAGAAACGACCAAAACTATAGTTCCTTCAAATTGGAATTCCTCGCACTCGTGTGGGCTGTTACAGAAAAATTTAAAGATTACCTTGCCGCAACACCATTTGTGGCCTTCACAGATAACAACCCGCTAGCACATCTGAATACCGCCAAGTTGGGAGCATTGGAACAAAGATGGGCCTCACGCCTAGCTAACTACGATTTCACCATAAAATACCGAACAGGAAAAGCAAATGAAAATGCGGATGCATTATCCCGTCTGCCTACCCAAGAAGACCCTACTACACAGGAAGATGTTTGGGAAGAGGTAGAAATGCCAGCTTTTTACAAAAATTTTGCCCAACAAGACATAATCACCATCAAAGGAAGAAAAGTCCTTAATCTTCAACAACAAGTGGATCCAAGATCCCAAGTGGACAAAGAAAGGTGGATCAAGCTGCAAAATGAAAGCAGAGTGTTGGGAGAACTGCAAGATTTCTTCACCAGCGGAAGAACACCTGAAAGAATTCGCAGAAGAAATGCTGATCCAGAATTGTCAAAACTTTGGAGACACAGAAAACATCTCTTCCTACAGAAGGGCCTACTATTAAGAAGAACTTTAGACCCAATTACCTCGGATTGTCTATACCAAATCTTAATACCACGCCGAGATGCAAGAATCATTCTTGAGATGTATCATTTTTTTTTTTTAAATCTTTTATTCATTTCTTTACAAAACAATACAATAAATACAACATAAAATCAATATACATACTAACATACAAGGTCTCAAGATATACCCCTTCCTAAAGTAGTATAAAAGCTGGGTGGTCCTCTGCCAATCTTACTCCTAAGTTTCTCCTCCCCCTTTTACCTACTGGACCAGTCTCTCCCCATCTCTTTTCCATAGAAAATACCTAGGGGTAGGGCAAAGATAGATACGGAGGGAAAAGGGAGGGCGAGCGAGGGAAGAAGGGGGGGAGAGGGGGTGAAAAAGAGAAAAAAAAAAAAAAAAAATTTTTATCAGGTGCTGAATAATAAGATGGGGAAGAAAGGAGACTTTCCCCCAAATTGTGAAGAGAAAAGAAGAAATAAATAAATAAATAAGAAGAATAAATAAATAAAAAAACAATAGATCTGTGAGAAATCTATATAGAGTGTGGGGATCATTTCCCCTAATTGTGAATTTACTTCAGTGAGCAATAGGCAGAAAAAAAAAAAAAAAAAAAAAAAAAGGCACTAAATCTGTAGAAAATCTATATAAAGTATAGGGATTATTTCCCCTAATTGTGTATTTACTTCGGTGAGCAAAAAAAAAAAGGAGAATAAATAAATAAAGAAACAATAAATCTGTGGGGAATCTATATAGAGTGTGGGGATCATTTCCCCTGATTGTGGATTTACTTCAGTGAGCAAAAAAAAAAAAAAAAAAAAAATAAAAAAAAAAGAAAAAAAAAGGGGACAAATTTTTTAAGGTTCCCCCGTGTAGTGAAGACAAAGAAAAAACAAACATTAGGCCTATCTAAAATATTATATATAACATAGGGTTAATTCCCCTTGTTATGAGTGTGATTCTGTGTACAAAATAAAGAAAAAATAATTACACTAAATAAATAAAAAATAATAACAACTACAAAATCAGAAGGGGAATAAGCAATTTCCCCTATATTATGAAGAAAAAATAAAAAATAAACAGAGACAAGACAATCTATTATGGGGTCTATAATTTCCCCTTATTGTGAACCTTACCCACATTTTAGAATAGAAACCCCCCCACACAAAAAAAAGAAAAAAAAAAAAAAAAAAAAAAAAAAAAAAAAAAAGAAAAAACACAAGAGGGGGAGGGGGGTACTCTTGAGGAAGTCCTAGCTAGCGGTCTCCTCTAATCCCCCCGACTCCCTCCTCCCCCCTCTCCCTCCTCACATCCCCCGGTCCTAAAGTCCCTCCATCCCTTCCAAATCGCCTCAAATCTTGGCCCGTCCTCTACATGGAAGGCCCACAGTTCCTCCATCACTTTAATTCTATCAATTTCTTGGAGCCATTCCCCTGTCGAGGGTGCTCTTTTTTCCCTCCAGTTCCTAGGTATTAGTGCCTTGGCTCCGTTCAACAGGAACGGGACCAAGGTACCTCTATACTTTTTCCTGGACAAACTCGTGGTGTGAAACAGACATTCCCATGGGTCATATCTTATCTCATATCCACTAATTTTTTTAATCAGTCCTAATATCTCACACCAGTAAACCTGTATGTGGGGGCATTGCCACCATATGTGGGCATGAGTTCCCTCCATCCCACACTCTCTCCAGCATAGGGGGGAGGCCTCACTACTCATTCTATGCAATTTAGTTGGAACGTAGTACCATTTAGTTAGTAACTTATAGTTAGTTTCTTTTATTTTTGCATCCATCGACGAGGCCTGGACATATTCTAATACCTGTCTCTTCTTTTTATTGGGTATAGTCTGATTGAGTTCTATTTCCCAGCTTTCTATTATTTTCAATTTCCCTATCTCTATCTTGGTAGTCAACATTTTGTAGATACTTGATATTCCCCGTTTCCCAAGTTCATCTTGGGTCATATATTTTTCCCAGAGATTTAGATCACTTATATCTCGCAGGGGCTTTGGCAAAGTGCCCACAAAATGTTGGATTTGTCTATATCTCCATATGTCCCCTAAGGACCGACCATATTTCTCTTGGAGTTCTCCCATCGTACATAGTTCATTTCCTTTCATTATATCCTTCAGTCTTAGAGTGTCCGAGGTTGCCCACCTCAGGTAGATCCCCCCCTCCTTACCCGGTGGGAAGAAATCCGTACCCGTAAGAGGCAGCAAAGGGCTATTATAGAGCAGTTTATTTTTCTTACAGACCTTATCCCATATTCTAAGCGTTTCTTTTGTTATTGCAGGCGTGTCCGGGAGTAATCCTCTATATTGCCTCGGTACCCATATTATATTTCCCAGCTCTTTCTTACTTAGACTTTCTTCAACTTCTACCCACTTTTTTTTACTCACATCCTCCCCCTGCACCCAGTCTGTGATCCTCTTCAATACCGCTGCCTCATAATACCTTCTAAAGTCCGGCATCTGTACTCCCCCTTCCTCTTTAGGTCTAATCACAGTATCCACTGCTATACGCGGCTTTTTTCCCCTCCATATAAAACCTCCTATTATCTTTTCCAGGACTTTAAAGTACATTTCTGGAATTTTTATCGGAAGTGTTTGGAAGATATAAAGGACTTTTGGCAAAATCATCATTTTTATAGTGTTAACCCTTCCCCACCATGATACTCTGTCTATGCTATACCCTTTTAAATCTGATTTTACTTTATTCAGTAATAGTATATAGTTATCTTCATAGAAGTATCTTTCTGTGCTAGACAGGTATATACCTAGATATTTCATCTTCCTCTGCTTCCATTTAAATGGATAGAGGACCTCAAGCTCCCTACGGTCCTGCGGACTTAATGCTATACTTAGTATTTCCGTTTTTTCTTTATTAATTTTAAGATTTGAGATCTCCCCATACTTTTCATATTCTGCCATTATTTTAGGTAGTGTCTCCCTAGGGTTAGATACAAATAGCATCATGTCGTCCGCGAATGCAGATATCTTGTGCTCCCTTTTCTCCAATTTTATCCCTTCTATTTCCTGGTTCATCCGAATTGTTTCCACTAGAGGCTCCAATGATAGGACGAATAGGAGGGGCGATAGCGGACATCCTTGCCGGGTCCCGTTAAAAAGTGAGAAGCTATCCGAGAGGGTGCCATTCACCCTCACCTGAGCCGAGGGAGCCGAATACAGAGCTCGAGATGTATCATGATCAATCAGGACACTTTGGCGTGCAGAAGACAGAAGCCACCATCCGTAGAAGATTCTACTGGATTGGGATGAGAGGAGACATTGAAAAGTGGTGTCGAGAATGTTCCACCTGTGCTGTTGGAAGAAATGAAAAACATGACCAAAAAGCACCCTTACATCCCATTGTAAGCCAAACACCGCTAGAAATAGTTGCGATTGACCATGTGAAGCTGGAACCAAGTCGCTCAGGTTACACATACGCCATGACCATCATTGATCATTATACCAAATTTGTTGTAGCCGTACCTGTCAAGGACCTGACTGCTAAAACAACTGCAGATGCCTTCTGGAAACATTTCCTATTGCCATATGGATGCCCAGAAAGAATCCTTACAGATCAGGGATCTGCCTTTGAGTCGCAACTCTTCAAAGAACTGTGTACACTTCACAATTGCCAGAAAATCAGGACCACAGCCTACCACCCTCAAGGGAATGGACTTTGCGAGAAAATGAACCAAACTTTAATTGAGATGTTAAGAGCAGTACCACCTGCTACAAGAAGTGATTGGCCTACTCTATTGCCTCAGTTGATGTACACCTACAATAACACGATTCACTGTTCTACTGGGTATACACCTTACTATCTCATGTTTGGCCGACAAGGTAAACTACCTGCTGACCATACTTTGGGCGTACAAGTGCCTGATGCAATCAACCCTCTACCAAAGACTGATTGGGTGAGTGAGCACCAAAGACGTCTAATTGATGCACAAGAAATTGTTCAACATCGCATGGAACGTGCTCATGAAAAGCAACAAAGAGATTATAACCAATCTGCCAAAGCAGAACCTCTCAAAATTGGTGACCATGTATGGTTAAAAAACAACCATCGCACCAGCAAGTTAGATAGCAAATGGGAGAGAGAACCTTACACCATTACAGCTATTCTCAATCCAGAGACTGATACTTACGAGATCACTAAAGAAAACAAATCACGTGTAGTACATCGCAATCGCCTTAAGTTATGTCTCAAGGAAAGTACTCAAGAAGAAACTCTTCAAGAAGAAGCTATCCAAGAGGAAACACAATCCATAGAACCAGAGCCTACAAAATCATCTGATTCAGAGAATCCACTACAGTCTTTTGGAAAAGCATTATTAGATTCTGATCCTTTACAATGGTTCCTTACACCATGGCTCAATATCTTAGTGCCTGCCAAGAACAATACAACCGCACTTCAACCAGAGGAGCTATCTCAAGAAGTGTCTACTACAGCTCAAGAGACACCAAGTTCCCTTGAAACAAGGCCTGTAGAAACTCAGCCGCTAAGAAGATCTGACAGAACTACAAGAGGACGACCACCTGTCCGTTTGGAGGATTACCTGCACCAGCAGCCGAGAAGTCGACTACCGACTCTGTCATCTCATCGTTGAGTGCATCCTTACATCGTCTGAAGTTCCAGAGTGAGAAGAAGACTTACTTGGGATATTATGTTTATTTCCTTTAAAGGACTTTTCAAAAGGACTACATACCTACTGTTTTGCAACGTTCAAGCCTGTACCCGGAGATAGACTTTCACGTACCTGAGCCTCCGTGATATTCATCTGTTGACATTTTCCTGTGCCCAGGGAACGGACTCATACCCTGTGAGCCTCCTGAGATGTTATTTTTGTTTTGTTTTTCTTTTTCCATCTCATCGTGGACTATACTGGTTTTGCCATACATCACCAGTCTTCAGAGGAAAAACTACACCCCTTTTTGTCACCTTTTGTCACATTTCGTTGTTGCCTGAGATATGTTTGCCTAACCCATTTTACTTGCAGATACAAGAAGTACAAGAATGGGGTTATTGTCATTTCCTATGCATGCATGCTTTTCCATTTCTCTTATATCTTACAGGAAGACACAACATCGAGTCAAAAGTGTGCCGAGGTCGACACACGTTTTACCATGGGGGTATGCAGCGTCCCACTCAGGACATGTGGGAACTGCAAAAGTATTACTTCTTTGTCATTGCTATATTGCATGTCATTTTGCATTGTATACCTGTGGTATCCCTGTTCATAGGCTGGTCAGGTGCGCTTCTTACTTCCCACCACAAGATGGGGATAGCACCACTCTGGGAAATCTATCCCAGCTCAGGCTTATCTGTGGTCAGTTGTTCAGTACAGGAAGCAGTGTGGAGAGGAAAGGAGAAGGTGAGAGAAGGTCAGTCCAGAGAAGGGACACATTTAAACTGCTAAAATCAAAGGATAAAAGCCATTAATCGGCAGCAAAGACCTTTGAGTATACAGGTGAAGGATTTATTAGCCTCCGGCAACCTCACCCATGTCACTGGATTCAAAAAGGACCAGACACAAGTAAGCATTATTACTGTACCACAGCCTGAGTCCAGGCCTACTAAAGCCTATTAGCAGTGGATCAGCAGAATTCCTCTATTTACCCAGAGACTGTATTCTAACTGGATGTTTGTACTGCAACCAAAACCAGACACAGTAAAAGTTGTGAGTTGTATTCTGCCACTGTCTACCTCATTCTTTAACATTATTACTACAACTGGTTGTACCACCATTAACGGTACTGGCGTCACGACAAATATCATCAAGGGACCCAGCCGCCACAAGCACTCTAAACACCCCTGTCATCACGGGCACCTCAACCACCATCTTGACTGGCGTTTCCCTATCGCAGAGCGTGCCCCGGAGGATTTCGTGCTGTCTTCCCTTTCACTGTGCGACCGGCCCAGGGAGGCTTTCTGCTAACCGTGAGTAAACCGATGAACTGTATTATTGCGGTCTTTCATCGGCCCACCGTGCACCTCATGTGTTCCCCTGCGGTTCTGGCTCGTCGCACAGGGACTACTCACCATGGACACGTAATGGGGGACAAATACCAGAAAGAAGATCGCACTAATGTAATCTGCCAACTAACTGCAAATTTAATGTGTCAGATAAATTAGCAGCAATGCAGTGAGCTATACCATAAGTGACTCTATATAATAACAGTGATATAGATAAATATATAGTCCTTGGTAAAAAATTCCACAATGAAGAATGGTTAATTTGAATGCAAATAAAAATATAAACACGTGAGTGTAAACATATTCTTGATAGATGAATTCTGTAATGAGCCAAAAAAGTCCACCACACAAAGATTTCAAAGGAAGGTGTCCCAAGTGCAGACAATCTGAAATATCCCGGAAAGAGTGATGAGAGAGCACCTCCACCAATGACACACACAGCCTCTTACCGAATGTTATGGTCTCTGTTTAAGGAGACCTAATACAGCATATAAGGATGTGTTCACAACGGATAATCCCTCCAGTGTCCAATATAAAGACTGTCAGAATCGGCCAATCGTCTCAGCACAACAGGATATTTGTAAAAAAGAGGGACTCACATAGCATAAAATCCTCGCGATTTTAATAAATAAAAGGGTATGCACTTACATATAAGTAGATCAAATAAGGCATCCAACATTAAAACAAGCCGGCCAGCTAAAAAACGAACGCCCGTATCTTCCGGGTATTGCGATGTGCGCGGAAGATGTGATGCGATGTGCGCGGTGACGTCAGACGTTCTGACGTCACCGCGCACATCGCAATACCCGGAAGATACGGGTATTGCGAGTACACGCACAAAATACACTTAAAAAAAAAAAAAAGACACATACTGAGATCATTTTTCAGAGGAGTGGCACTTGTGCTGCACTAGTGAATGAGCCCTTATTTGCATTGAGTGGCGGCACACTTAGGGCTCATTCACATGTAAAGTTGGGGTTGATAAAACAGAGAATATAATAAAAGTCTATGGCTAAATACAGCAAACCCACAGGAATGTGGCAGGTACACGGCACTGCACCCCCGGTGTGGGTAAACAGCAGCACATCAGTGTAAAAGCAGCCTTATACAACTATACCCCGTGTATTGCTTCACACTGACCTAAAGATCTCCTCTTTCCTGCTGCCGACACCCGACTTCTAGCCGGGATAAAAGATGTAGTGCAGTTGGTATTACTCCACATGGGACAGGAGCCGATGTCCTATCAATATGGGTCCCCTATCAGATAGTGCCCGGCCTGGACTGCGCATACGCAATGGGAGATCACGGAAATCTCCAAGAGTAAACATCTGTTCCATTAGCTGTAGTTGGAGCATGCAGAGTTAACACGCCGCTCGCTCCCGATGCTTATCCACGCTGCTCACTCTATCAGATGTTCGATAGAACAGCGCTGGCCGCGTTCGCTCAATACAACAAGGGGCAGATGGTTATCATGCGGCCTCTTCCCCTTATTGTGTTGAATGTACTGGCCATCATAAATTTCTGGTATTCAGTGAGCGCAGCCTCTTATAATCATATTCGCCCCTTTGATAAAACCATCCACCGTTTGCTGTATTGAGTGAGCACGGCCAGTGCTGTTCTATCGAGATGGGTCCCCCATCTGTTAGAGCGAGCGGCGTGGATAAGCATCGGGAGCGAGCGGTGTGTTAACGGCGCATGCTCCAACTACAGCTGATGGAAGAGATGTTTGTTCTCAGAGATTTCCGTGATCTCCAATTGCGCAGTCCAGGCCGGGCATCTGATAGGGGACCCATATTGTTAGAACACCGGCACTACAGAGGAGGAATCGGCTTATGCGGCTCGTGCTCCCTACTACAGCTCTAGCTTTACAAGTAGTCTCTCTGTGCATTCTGTTTAAGTCCCCTTTCACACTTATAGGACTTGTACCATGATTTTGGACAGCAAAATCGTATGAAAAGTCATTCTTCATGATTTTCAATAACTACCATTCATACTGGCACGACTTTAAGTCATGCCAACTTCAAAGTAGTTCCTGCATTACTGATCAAAGTTGAGTTCCCTATTACCAGATCCAACTTTGGCATGCGACTTGTGCATGAAGGGGAACTCCACGCCAATTTTTATTTTATTTTTTAAAAGGCATGGGTTCCCCCTTCGTGAGAATACCAGGCCCTTCGGGCTGCGGGCGGGGGGCTTATCGGAATCTTTAATCGGTGGGCCCCCCTATAAGGTGTGGGGTGTAGGGCCCCCTGCCCCAAAGCACCCACCCCCCATGGTGAGGGAATGCAGCCTGGTACGGTTCAGGAGGGGCTGGGCGCTTGCTCGTCCCCACCCCCTTTCCTGACTGGCCGGGCTGGTGCTCGGATAAGGGTCTGGTATGGATTTTGGGGGGGGGCCCCATGTCATTTTTTCGGCGTGGGGTTCCCCTTAAAGTCCATACCAGACCGAAGGGCCCGGTATGCTCATGAAGGGGGAATCCATGCCATTTTTTTTCCAAAAAATTGGCGTGGAGTTCCCCCTAATTATTGGGAATCAAAGTCACAATCCCTGCTCATTGAAGTCATACTTCAAGTTGTGGGGCAAAGTCGGATCCACAGTCGCATAACTGTCTTGTCAAAACCACGGCCGCAAATCGTGGCAAATTTGCGGTAACATTTTGCGACTTTGAAGTTGCACAAGTGTGAAAGGTGCCTAAGAGGAAAGGAGGGTGGCGCACCTAAGTGTAGTATTATAAGATAGTTTAATAGGGGGCTAAGAGTATGCATGCATCATACATGCTAGGGGGAGTACAACTGGGGGGATCTGTAGTGGAGAAGGATCTGGGGGTTTTAGTTGATCATAAGCTCAATAATGGCATGCAATGCCAAGCTGGGGTTTCCAAAGCGAGCAAAGTCCTTTCTTGTATTAAGAGAGGTATGGACTCCAGAGACAGAGATATAATTTTGCCCCTGTACAAATCATTAGTAAGACCTCATCTGGAATATGCAGTTCAGTTTTGGGCACCAGTTCTCAAAAAGGATATCGGAGAACTGGAGAAAGTGCAGAGAAGGGCAACCAAACTGATAAGAGGCATGGAGGAGCTCAGCTATGAGGAAAGATTAGAAGAACTAAATTTATTCACTCTTGAGAAGAGGAGAATAAGGGGGGATATGATCACCATGTACAAATATATAAGAGGTCCATACAGTGAACTTGGTGTTGAGTTATTCACTTTACGGTCAACACTGAGGACAAGGGGGCACTCTTTACATCTAGAGGAAAAGAGATTTCACCTCCAAATACGGAAAGGTTTTTTCACAGTAAGAGCTGTGAAAATGTGGAACAGACTCCCTCCAGAGGTGGTTCTGGCCAGTTCAGTAGATTGCTTTAAGAAAGGCCTGGATTCTTTCCTAAATGTACAGAATATAACTGAGTACTAAGATTTGTAGGTAAAGTTGATCCAGGGTAAATCCGATTGCCTCTCGGGGGATCAGGAAGGAATTTTTTCCCCTGCTGTAGCAAATTGGATCATGCTCTGCTGGGTTTTTTTTGCCTTCCTCTGGATCAACTGTGGGTATAGAGTTGGGTGTATAGGATTGTACTGTGTTTTTTTTTTTTTTTTTTGTGGTTGAACTGGATGGACTTGTGTCTTTTTTCAACCTGACTAACTATGTAACTAACTATGTAACCAATCCCACCCTTCCTGCCTGTGATGTCACCAGACTCTGGGAGGAGCTTTCACATCTCCTAATTCCCTCCACATATCTTTATACAACCTTTACATAAACATAACCCAGCATGAAGGGGCTCAGTGAAGGTGGTGGTGAAGGTGTGGAGGTGTCGGATTGGATCACACAGATCATAAAAGGAGATTCGCCCAGCCTCATAATCCAGATCTATCCTGACTCTCTTACTGGAGACATTGGCAGGTAAGGGGGTCTCTTTGCTGTCATGTCTCACAAAATGCCGACTACCAGATCTGAGAAAACCCCAGGACTTGTTATTCTTTCCTATTCCTGCCTGCAAAATGTTCCTGTCCATACTGGGGTAACACATCCCGACCCTCCAGAATAGCGATCCCCCGACATCCACATCCCAGTAATGTCTCCCTGAGGAGAAACTCTGACTGCTCAACACCTGAGGATAATCTGTAAATCTCTCTGGTGTTTCTGGGCGCTTCTGGTTCCTATCTGACCAGGATAACATTTTCCTGTCATCTGATATATGAAGCTTATTACCAGCTGTGTTTACATCCAGTAATATGTCTGCAGCTCCCTGTATATAGAAGTCTACATTTATCCCTCTTATTATATCAGATAATGTGTGTAATGTGTGTGATATCCCAGCCACATCCAGACCCCCTCCATCATGGAGGAGCTTCTCATGTCTCTCTCTGTCCTCATTATCTACATCCTCAGTATCACACAAGTAACCTGTGTCTGATTCCTGTAAGACAGTCAGTGGATCCGTCATGTTACACAGCTCCTCAATGTGACGCAACTTCCTGGACAGCTCCTCCTTCTTTATTTCCAGATCCCGGATGGAGATGGAGATCCGCTCTGCCCTCCCGGAGATTTCCCTCAGGACTCTCTTCTCCAGATCTTCCAGACGTCTCCTGAGATCTCTAAACAGGACAGTGACTCTCTCGGTGTCACCAGCTGCTTCTTCTTCTACTTTCCTCCTGTGTTCCTGCAGACTCTGGACCCTTTTCTCCGTCTCCTCTCTCTTTGTCAGAAGATATGACAGAACATACCTCAGTGTCTCCTTCTTCTTCTCAGAAGCCTCATCCAACATTTCCACCTGATGTCCTCGATGTTCTCCATCCAATCGGCAGGTCACACAAATACAGGTACCATCCTCAGTGCAGTAATACTCCAGGATCTTGTTGTGGACGGAGCATTTCCTGCTCTCCATGGACAAGGTGGGGTCACATAAGATGTGTTCTGGGGACTTTTTGTGGACTCTCAAGTGTTTATCACACAAAGAAACCTCACAGTGTAGACATGATCTAACAGCAGGTACAGGATAGTCCACACAGTAAGTACAGACGACCCCGGACTCCTCCTCATCTGTCGGAACAGACAGGCAATTCTCCACTATGTTACGCAGTGTTACATTCCTGTGCAGTACAGGACGGCTCCTGAACCTTTTTCTGCATAAAGGACAGAAGTAATCTCCAGACCCCTCTTGTGTATCCAGCACTCGATTAATACAGACCCAGCAGAAGTTGTGTCCGCATTTCAGGTTTACAGGATCTGTATAAATGTTCAGACAGACGGAACATTCCAGCTCAGCTCTTAGATCAGTAGACGCCATCGCTGACAGTAGAAGATTAAATGTCTTTGATATTCTCTGAGGTTACCTCTTGAGTAGTTTCATGGACCTTTGGACATTGCTATAAATTACAAAAACATTAATAGTTGGCTGTTTTTACAAGACATAAAGATCATAAACTTGACATTTATTTCTATAGTTAGAACCCATTCACACAGGGGTGACTCGTCAGGGGCGATAGCCGCCTGACAAGTCGCGTCCCATTCTATTCAATAGAACCATTCTAATAGGAGCGACGCAAGTCGCTCCGACTTATAGGAAGGTTCTTGTACGATATTGGGGGCGACTCGGGGCGACTTGCATTGACTTCTATACAGAAGTCATTTTGCAAGTCGCCTCTAAAGTCGTCTTCAGGTCGCCTTGCCGAGTCGCCCCCAAAGTCGTGGCGCCCCTGTGTGAATGGGCTCTAAGGGGCTAGCTGATCACACATTTGTGCCTCATGTCATCACTTGTAATGTGCTTATGGTTCAGAACAAACTTTGCTTGTTGGGGAGCAAGCCAGACATTTAGCCAAATCAGCAGAAGCCAGCTTCCTTCCCCCATGATTTATACCAAGCGCTTCAGGTCTAGTATGAGCGTTAACGTGAACACAATCCCAAAATAAGCAAAAAAACAGCATGCGGCCCCCCCTCCGATTCTATACCAGACTTTGTGGCGAGGTATGGATCTTACGGGAAAACCAGGGGTGGGCGCAGGGACACCGGCCCCTAATCTGCAAACAGGGTGCCAGACGCATGGATTTTAACGTTTTAATTTTTTGAAGCACACGATTAGAGCCCTGAGGCTTCAAAAAGGGTGGACTTAGGGCACAGAGCACTGCGCCCTGAGCCCACCCAGTTGTGTGATATTAACAAATTAATATTCATTAATGTCTTCCTGCTTCTCTTCCCGGCCAATCAGGAAGCAGGTCCTGAGACCCGATTGTCCAGGAGGGAGTCCTAAGGCCCAATTGGCTGTAAGTTCTAAGTCCCAATTGGCTGGGAGAAGAAGCAACCACCGGGACTCAGGAAGAGGCGCAGGGGGAGACACCGAAAGCCACAACCTGGATTAGGTCAATCAAGCGACAGGGCGGGGGTTATGGGTGGGTGGCAGGCTGGGTGGGGAGGGGAGTTGTATGGCTGGCTGGGTGGGGGCTGCAGGCTGTCCCCCAAGAAAATTGAGTACTAGCCGCCACTGGGGAAAACCCCAAGCAAAAATTAAGAAGAAAAATTGTGGATGTTATCCAAGCTTTCAACCTGGTAGGCCGGTAAAGTGGGGATGAGCATGCTCCCCCTCGTATGATCACACCATACCTTCTGCTCTCAATATGATGTGGATTTGCATTGCTGGATGACATGATTGACCGTGTGTATTTTTATTTACTCTTTTTGTGAATGAGTAGCGGCACTATATGGAAGAAGTAGTACTTCTGACACATGAGCTGGATTTCGATTTTGTGAGAATTACAGAAACTGATCTGACAGCTCACGTGACTGCCTTCCAACTTCTAGTGTACCGCCTGCTTTGAAGGGACATTGTAGGTTGAAAAGGGGGAGGGGTGTGCCTGTATGTCAAGTGATCATAACACTGAATGTGAAGGATTACAAGTCTAATGATCAGGTGGAGCTTTTGTGGCTGGAGCTTTAAAAGGATGAAACAAGTGGTAAATTAATAGTTGGTGTATGCCATGGGCCCTCTAACATTAAAGTGACACTAAAGGTTCGATTACATTTACATTACAAATAACAAACATATCATACTTACCTCCACTGTGCAGTTCGTTTTGCACAGAGTGGCCCCAAACATCCTCTTCTGAGGTCTCTTGGCAGCTCTCTCGGCTCCTCCCCACATCAGATAACCCCCTCCTGGATGCGCTCTCCCAAGGGGTTTACCTTGCGGGCGCACTCACGAACTCCATCAAATGGCGTCTGTCCCTTAAGTACCCCTCCCCAGAATGTACAGCAGATTGACCACGCCCCCTGAGCCACTTCTGAGCGAGAGATACCCAATACATCCAGCCTGTTGCCTTTCAAACTGTGATCTGCGGTGATAGCGACACCCACTGTCAGGGGGAAACTTGTGCAATCAGCTGAACTGAACAGAACCAACAATTTAGAATAATTAGCCTGAGCCAAAACTACTGCTCAGCAGTGGCGGCCCGTCCATAGGGGGCGCCCCCCCCCCCCTTCCTGTAGTCACAAAAAAACGGGCCCTTTAAGAATTTTTTTTTCCTTAAAATGCGCTGTGTGGAAGTGCCTATCAGAGCCAGCGGCTAGGCTTTACGAGTACAGCCCTCGTCTCCTGGATGTCTTATCCTCGGAACGCATGGGGGGGTGCATTCCTTGGATAAGACTGACGGCCGTCTCAGCCAATCAGGTTCCCCGATTCGTGGAAGGAGTAAGGTAAGTGCATTTTACAGGGCACAGCGGCGACAATGGGCACAGAGGCGACAAAGGGCACAGAGGCATCAATGGGTACAGTGGTGACAAAGGGCACAGTTTCGACAAAGGGCACAGTGGCAACAATTAAAGGGCACAGTGGCAACAATTAAAGGGCACAGTGGCAGCAATTAAAGGGCACAGTGGTGACAATGAGCACAGTGGCAACAATTAAAGGGCACAGTGACATTCAGTGGCATCAATGGGCACAGTGGTGACAATGGGCACAGTGGCAACAATTAAAGGGCACAGTGACATGCACAGTGGCAACAATGGACACAGTGGTGACAATTAAAGGGCACAGTGGTGACAATTGGCACAGTGGCGACAATTGAGGGGCACAGTGGCTGCGTTTGATGGCATGGCACAGTGGTGACAATTGATGGCACAGTGACTGTATTTGATGGAATGGCACAGTGGTGACAATTGATGGCACAGTGACTGTATTTGATGGCATGGCACAGTGGTACGAATTGATGGCATAGTGACTGCATTTGATGGCATGGCACAGTGGTGATTATTGATGGCACAGTGGCTGCGTTTGATGGCATGGCACAGTGGTGACAATTGATGGCACAGTGGCTGCATGTGATGGGCACAGTGAGGCTGCAATTTTTTTTTTCGTTTGTGCCCCCCAAAAATTGAGCACCAGCCGCCACTGCTGCTCAGGCAACTATTATTTAACATATAGCGCCCGCTCAATGGGAGCAGGGCACTACATGCATTTTGGAAGACAAGCTACATTTTTTAATAAATTTGGACTTGATATACAAGCAATGTCTTGATATAAGAGTAGTGTCATGTCATAACTGAGTATAAAAGAGAAGAGAGGAGCCTCTAAGTGTAGCAATATGGTTACATTTAACCACTTAAAAACCGCCTTACGTACAGTAACGGCGGCACTTTAAAGATGGATATCTCGGTAACGGCAGCAGCTGCTGCCACAAACGAGGTATCCATCTTTAGTGCCAACGGTCCTGTAAACGATAACGGCGGTCTCCGCGGCGGATTCGCCGCAAGATCGCCGTTATCGGGAGAGGGCCCCCCCCCCTCCCGCCGCTCTCCCGCGCCCTCCGCCGCTTACCGGAGCCGTCGGTAGCGGCGGAGGCGATCGGGTCTGTTCGGCAGCTGAGCGGGGTTACGAGTGAAGGAAAAATCTCCTTCGCCCGTCCCCATAGCTCTGCTGGGCGGAAGTGACGTCAAAACGTCAGTCCCGCCCAGCCTCTTAAAGCAACATTTTTTTTTTTGTCATTTGAAAAAATGACATTTTCAAAAAAAAAATGTTTTGCATTTAAGCCCAAATATGAGATGTGAAGTCTTTTTGACCCCAGATCTCATATTTAAGAGGACCTGTCATGCTTTTTTCTATTACAAGGGATGTTTACATTCCTTGTAATAGGAATAAAAGTAATAATTTTTTTATTTTTTTTATTTCAGTGTAAAAAATTATAAAAATAAATAAAAATAAATAAGAAAACAAAATTTTTTTTTTTTAAAACGCCCCGTCCCGACGAGCTCGCGCACAGAAGCGAACGCATACGCGAGTAGAGCCCGCATATGAAAACGGTGTTCAAACCACACAAGTGAGGTATCGCCGCGATCGTTAGAGCGAGAGCAATAATTCTAGCCCTAGACCTACTCTGTAGCTCTAAAAATGCAACCTGTAGAATTTTTTAAATGTCACCTATCGAGATTTTTAAGGGTAAAAGTTTGACGCCATGCCACGAGCGGGCGCAATTTTTAAGCGTGTCATGTTGGGTATCATTTTACTCGGCGTAACATTATCTTTCACAATATATAAAAAAAATGGGCAAAAATTATTGTTGTCTTATTTTTTAATTCAAAAAAAAGATTTTTTCCCAAAAAAAGTGCGCTTTAAGACCGCTGCGCAAATACAGTGTGACAAAAAGTATTGCAATGACTGCCATTTTATTCCCTAGGATGTCTGCTAAAAAAAATATATATAATGTTTGGGGGTTCTAATTAATTTTCTAGCAAAAAAATTGTGATTTTTACATGAAGGAGAGAAGTGCCAAAATAGGCCCGGTTGTCAAGTGGTTAATGAAGGGACAACATTTAGCAACATATTACTACACTTAGAGGCTCCTCTCTTCTCTTTTATACTCTGGAGCTCCTGCTGGATTTTGCTTCGAATCCCCTTGTGGAGGCTTCCGTTTGTGGATGGACATTTTATGGTTACACAACCAATCACATGGCTATAATCTTTTTATATGGACTATAAACTGAAGGACCTATGAATAAATGGTTGTGGAATGAATCATTTGAGTTTCCATTATTTCTTATGGGGAAATTTGCTTTGATATACAAGTGCTTTGGATTACAAGCACGTTTCTGGAACGAATTATACTCGCAATCCAAGGTTTTACTGTACTTTAAAGACATGAAACAACTGCATTTGTTAGTTCATTCCAATAGGCAACAAATTTAAAAGAACAAAAGTTAAAAGAGAAGTTTGGGAAAAAAAATTAGAAACAATCATCAATCTTTACACTAAGGCTGCATTCACAACTGAGCGTAGCGTTTTCCACGATTTTTGCGGCGTTTTTTACCGCGTTTTGGACAGGTCTAAAGGGTCACCAATGTTAAAAGCAGAAAAACGCCCAAATCGGCCTAAAAAAAGTCCCAGAACTTGTTTGAGCTTCAGGCGTTTTGGAACTTCTGGCTTTAGGCGTTTTGGAGTGGAGATGTGAACCATCTCCATAGAGAATAATAGATTTTTTCCCCTCCAGCGTTTTGTAGCTTCAGGCTTCAAACTACAAAACGGTCAGGTGTTAATGGGGTCTAAGAACTGAGTGATCAAAGACCACCGATTGCTCAAATCTCAGTATTCAGTCTGCAGTCACTGGTATTCACCACAGTCTTTCTGCTCTGCCATTCAGCACGCACTGGGCTGTGTGTGTGTGGGTGGGGGGGGGGGGGGGGTTGGCTCAGACCAGGGGCGGACTGACCATTCGGGCACACAGGCACTGAGGGCCCCATGCCACTAGGGGGCCCCATCAGGGTTGCCAGCCTCAGTAAAACCAGGGACAGTATGTAAAAATCTGTGTTTTTTTAAAAAAAATCCCAGGATTATAGCTGCCCCGCCTCTCCAGTACCTTTACAGTGTGTGTATGTGTATTCTGTGTGTGTGTGTGTGTGTATACTGTGTATGTATACTGTATGTGTGTAGCCCCATAATCTCCTATTGCCTGGGGGGCCCATAATCTCCTATTGCCAGGGGCCCCCATAATCTATTGCCTTGGGGCTCCATTATCTCCTATTGCCTGGGGGCCCCATAATCTCCTATTGCCTGGGGGCCCCATAATCTCCTATTGCCTGGGGGCCCCATAATCTCCTATTGCCTGGGGGCCCCATAATCTCCTATTGCCTGGGGGCCCCATAATCTCCTATTGCCTGGGGGACCCATAATCTCCTATTGCCTGGGGGCCCCATAATCTCCTATTGCCCGGGGGCCCCATAATCTCCTATTGCCCGGGGGGCCCATAATCTCCTATTGCCCGGGGGCCCCATAATCTCCTATTGCCCGGGGGCCCCATAATCTCCTATTGCCTGGGGGCCCCATAATCTCCTATTGCCTGGGGGACCCATAATCTCCTATTGCCTGGGGGCCCCATAATCTCCTATTGCCCGGGGGGCCCATAATCTCCTATTGCCCGGGGGCCCCATTAATAGTCAGTCTGCCCCTGGCTCAGCCTTTCAAAAGCCTGAGCCAGCTGCCCGTCCAGTCATCTGGGTGGATCCCAACTTTTGAGTGACATCAGCCAACAGCAGGCTTTGGCCCTCTGTTGGCTGAAAACAGGAAACGGGAGTACAGAACCAAATGCACTTCTGTAATCCATAGGAGAAGGCCACATTTCTCTTTTTAGATATAAGTCCCAAAGATCAACATCAGCATACCAAAACTACAAAGAATGCAATAAACAATGCAAGAGCGAGATGGGGGCAGATGGAACCAAAGACTCAACCAAGGCTTGTCATTTCTTGAATGTAATGCAGAATGAGTCAAATGGTCGGTCCCAAAAATCAGCTTGGACGCAAGAGGCGGGATTTATGATTTCTCCAATCACAAACAAGGGGCGGGGATTGTGCTCCTCCAGGCATTCCCGGCCAGGACAAGTACTGTCAGTGAGTAAAGCGGTGATGTGGTGGCCTTTTTTGGGGGCATCAGATTGGCCTGGGGGTGGCTGTGTCAGTTTCATTCCGGGACACTGTATTGTCCCGGGACAGACCTGCAATCCGGGACACGTGGTCACCCTATCGGAGCCCCAACTAGAATTTTTTTTTTTAAGTGTATTTTGTGCGTGTACTCGAGAGAGGAGCCGGACTGCAGGAGTTGGGAGTAGGCAGGCCTCCCCCAGAGGCAATCTGCCACCTTTCTCCATGCCCCGGGTGGCAATGGCGGGTGTGTGAGGGGGTCCTCCCACACAGCCCACCCTACCTGCTCCGCTATGAAGCCCAACGGGGCAGAGGGACTTCCTATAAGGGAGTGAGAGGATCTAGCGCGCTCAACCAGCCCCGTTAGTCCTTCGCCTCTCTTTTTTTTTTAGAGACCGCGTGGTCAAAGTGCGTGCATGTTAACCCAATTTCGAGTGCATGGAAGTGTGGTGGTTTTTGTGGGAGGGGGGCTGGGCGTACTAAGCGCAGGCTTACCTCGCATAGCACACCCACCGGGAGCCGGGCTGAGACCACCAAACTCAATTCACATGTAGCCGAGACCGGGATCCGAACCCCTAGCTGCAGAGGTGAATGGCTTGTCAGCGCAGTGCCAATTGCGTTGAGCCACCACAGCCTATAGTGCCCCCTAGTGGTTAACTCCTTCACTGCAATTGTCATTTTTACAGTAAATAGTGCATTTTTATAGCACTTTTTGCAGTGAAAATGACAATGGTCCCAAAATTGTGTCAAAATTGTCCGATGTGTCCGCCATAATGTGTCAGTCACGAAAAAAAAAAAAGCTGATCGCCGCCATTAAAAAAAAAAAATATTAATAAAAATGCAATAAAACTATCCCCTATTTTGTAAACGCTATAAATTTTGCGCAAACCTATCGATAAACGCTTATTGCGATTTTTTTTTTACCAAAAATATGTAGAAGAATACGTATCGGCCTAAACTGGAGTTAAAATAAAAATGTTTGATACATTTTTGGGGGGATATTTATTATAGCAAAAAGTAAAAAATATTGAATTTTTTTCAAAATTGTCGCTCTATTTTTGTTTATAGCGCAAAAAATTAAAACCGCAGAGGTGATCAAATACCACGAAAAGAAAGCTCTATTTGTGGGGAAAAAAGAACGCCAATTTTGTTTGCCGAAACACAAAAAGGGGCAAGGTCCTTAACCTGCATATTGGTCCGGGGCTTATGTGGTTAATAACATTATGATTAAAGTAGGATTCCAGATGACAATAAACCCCTTTGCACACAGACCCCCCACAACCACTAGGCCAGGGTTGTAAGGAAGAGGCCCTTGTCCTCATCAACATGTGGACATGGTGCCTTTTCAGGGGGGATGATGAGGGCTGGTGGCCTGGTATCGTTCAAAAGATGGGGGTGCACATTCACCCCTCTATTTCCTGGTCTGCCATTTTTTTTTTCATGTGAAATCTATACCAGACCATCTTTAAGGGTAAAGGTCCTGTTTGTATATTTAGGGGAGACCCTACACAATTTTTATTTTTATTTGCATGGGATCCCCCATTAGCATGTATACCAGATCCTTATCTAGAATGTGTGTGACTGTGGGGGGAGGGGATATTAGAGTGTAAGCTCCTCTGTATAGAGACTGGTGTAATTGGCTCAGTGATCTCAGTATAGCACTGCGGTATATGTCAGAGCTACATACATGTATAATCAGCGTCAGCTGGTGCTCACATTTTTTGGGGGGCACAAAAAAAAAAAAACATCAATTACCGCCACTGTGCCCATCAAACAAAGCCACTGTGCCCATCAATTGTCACCACTGTGCCATGCCATCAAACTCAGCCACTGCGCCATGCCATCAAACGCAACCACTGTACCCATCAATTGTCGCCACTGTGCCATCAATTGTCGCCACTGTGCCATCAATTGTCGCCACTGCCATGCCAAATGCAGCCACTGTGCCATGCCATTAAACACACCCACTGTGCCATCAATTGTCGCCACTGTGCCATCAAATGCAGCCACTGTGCCATCAATTGTCGCTACTGTGCCAAATGCAGCCACTGTGCCCATCAATTGTCACCACTGTGCCATCAATTGTCGCCACTGTGCTATCAATTGTCGCCACTGTGCCATCAATTGTCGCCACTGTGCCATGCCATCAATTGTTGCCACTGTGCCATGCCATCAATTGTCGCCACTGTGCCATCAGTTGTCGCCACTGTGCCATCAGTTGTCGCCACTGTGCCATCAATTGTCGCCACTGTGCCATCAATTGTCGCCACTGTGCCATCAATTGTCGCCACTGCCATGCCAAATGCAGCCACTGTGCCATGCCATTAAACACACCCACTGTGCCATCAATTGTCGCCACTGTGCCATCAAATGCAGCCACTGTGCCATCAATTGTCGCTACTGTGCCAAATGCAGCCACTGTGCCCATCAATTGTCACCACTGTGCCATCAATTGTCGCCACTGTGCTATCAATTGTCGCCACTGTGCCATCAATTGTCGCCACTGTGCCATGCCATCAATTGTTGCCACTGTGCCATGCCATCAATTGTCGCCACTGTGCCATCAGTTGTCGCCACTGTGCCATCAGTTGTCGCCACTGTGCCATCAATTGTCGCCACTGTGCCATCAATTGTCGCCACTGTGCCATGCCAAATGCAGCCACTGTGCCATGCCATCAAACACACCCACTGTGCCATCAATTGTCACCACTGTGCCATCAATTGTCGCCACTGTGCCATCAATTGTCGCCACTGTGCCATGCCATCAATTGTTGCCACTGTGCCATGCCATCAGTTGTCGCCACTGTGCCATCAGTTGTCGCCACTGTGCCATCAATTGTAGCCACTGTGCCATCAAATGCAGCCACTGTGCCATCAAATGCAGCCACTGTGTCCATCAATTGTCGCCACTGTGCCCATCAATTGTCACCACTGTGCCATCAATTATCACCACTGTGCCATGCCATCTGTTGTCACCACTGTGCCATCAATTGTCACCACTGTGCCATCAAATGCAGCCACTGTGCCGTGCCATCAAACGCAGCCACTGTGCCCATCAATTGTCGCCACTGTGCCATCAAATGCAGCCACTGTGCCATCAATTGTTGCCACTGTGCCATGCCATCAAACGCAGCCACTGTGCCATCAAACGCAGCCACTGTGCCATCAATTGTTGCCACTGTGCCATGCCATCAAACGCAGCCACTGTGCCATCAATTGTCGCCACCTTGCCCATCAATTGTCGCCACTGTGCCATGCCATCAATTGTCGCCACTGTGCCATGCCATCAATTGTCGCCACTGTGATATCAATTGTTGCCACAGTCCTATCAATTGTCGCCACTGTGCCCATCAATTGCCGCTGGCTCTGATAGACACTTCCAAAGCCAACCAACTGCTGTTATTCAGATCGCCGGCGACAATGCATGAATCTATGTATTGTAGACTTGAGTGACGGCGCAGGGGAGAGAGGGGGCGGCGCTCCTGCGCCCACTATGGACGCACCACCACTGATATAGTCTTATATAAAATGCACCTTTTATCTATCAAAAAGTGTTTCCCAGCTCTAAACCTTCCATCTGATTTCTAAATTGCTGCAATTATAAACGTCAAAAGCCAATATAAAGAAATAGTAGTGGTACAAAAAAAGCATTTGTGGGTTTAACCAATCTTGTTTTTATACAATTCTCCTTTAACCACTTCCCGACCGCCGCATGTATATGTACGTCCACAGAATGGCACGTACAGGCAAATGGGCGTTCAGGTACGTCCTTGCCTTTCCGTGGGTCGGGGGTCCGATCGGGACCCCCCCCCGCTACATGTGACGGCCGGGTTCCCTCGGGGAGCGATCCGGGACGACGGCGCGGCTATTCGTTTATAGCCGCTCCGTCGCGATCGCTCCCCGGAGCTGAAGAACGGGGAGAGCCGTATGCAAACACGGCTTCCCCGTGCTTCACTGTGGCGGCTGCATCGATCGAGTGATCCCTTTTATAGGGAGACTCGATCGATGACGTCACACCTACAGCCACACCCCCCTACAGTTGTAAACACACACTAAGTGAAACCTAACTCCTACAGCGCCCCCTGTGGTTAACTCCCAAACTGCAACTGTCATTTTCACAGTAAACAATGCAATTTAAATGCATTTTTTGCTGTGAAAATGACAATGGTCCCAAAAATGTGTCAAAATTGTCCGATGTGTCCGCCATAATGTCGCAGTCACGAAAAAAATCGCTGATCGCCGCCATTAGTAGTAAAAAATATTTTTTTATAAAAATGCAATAAAACTATCCCCTATTTTGTAAACGCTATAAATTTTGCGCAAACCAATCGATAAACACTTATTGCGATTTTTTTTTACCAGAAATAGGTAGAAGAATACGTATCGGCCTAAACTGAGGAAATTTTTTTTTTATATATATATATGTTTTTGGGGGATATTTATTATAGCAAAAAGTAAAAAATATTGCATTTTTTTCAAAATTGTCGCTCTATTTTTGTTTATAGCGCAAAAAATAAAAAAACCACAGAGGTGATCAAATACCACCAAAAGAAAGCTCTATTTGTGGGAAAAAAAGGACGCCACTTTTGTTTGGGAGCCACGTTGCACAACCGCGCAATTGTCTGTTAAAGCGAAGCAGTACCGAATCGCAAAACCTGGCCTGGGCATTTAGCTGCCTAAAGGTCCGGGTCTTAAGTGGTTAATCACTTCACCGCACGGCGTATTGTCATATGACGGCCGCAGGAACCCTTCGTCCCTCCGGATGGCCATCATATAACGTCCTGGGATTCCCACGCACTTGCCACATCACTGGGGACCCGTGCCTGTCGGCCGCGATGTCTGCCAGGTACCCGCGATGGCTCGTCACAGAGCCAGGGACGTGGATCTCTGTGTGAAATGATGGGGTGTAAATACAGAGATCCACGTTCTGTCAGGGAGAGAGGAGACCGATGGTGTGTCCCTTGTACATAGGGACACCGGTTGGTCACCTCCCCCAGTCAGTCCCCTCCCCCCACAGTTAGAATCACTCCCTAGGACACATTTAGCCCCTTCGATCGCCCCCTAGGGTTAACCCCAGTCACATTTATACATTCATAAATGTGAATGGTCCAAAAATGTGTCATACGTATCCGATGTGTCCGTCGCAATATCGCAGTCCTGACAAAAATTGCAGATCTCCACCATTACTAATAAAAAAACAATAACTAAAATGCCATAAAACTATCCCCTATTTTGTAGACGCTATAACTTTTGCGCAAACCAACCGATAAACGCTTATTGCGATTTTTTTTTTTACCAAAAATTGGTAGAAGAATACGTATCGGAATAAACTGAGGGAAAAAAAATGTTTTCTTTTTTTAAATTGGGATATTTATTATAGCAAAGAGTAAAAAAATATTGTATTTATTTTTCAAAATTGTCGCTCTATTTTTGTTTATAGCGCAAAAAAATAAGAAAACGCAGAGGTGATCAAATACCAACAAAAGAAAGCTCTATTTGTGGGGGGGGGGGGGGAAAGGTCTTCAACTTTGTTTGGGAGCCACGTCGCACGACCGCGCAATTGTCATTGAAAGCGTGACAGCACTGAAAGCTGAAAATTGGAAGGGGGGGGGGGGGGTGAAAATGCCCGGTATTGAAGTGGTTAGGTGGGTGTGGCAAGGGGTGTGTCCTATGCCTGCATACTTTTGGTGATAGGTGTCCCTCATTCCCATCTCAAACAGTTGGGAGGTATGTATAAATGTATAATAATAATAGTGTGTGACTGTGGGGGGGAGGGGACATTAGAGTGTAAGCTCCTCTGTACAGAGACTGATGTGATGTGGGGGGGAGGGGACATTAGAGTGTAAGCTCCTCTGTACAGAGACTGATGTGACTGTGTGGGGGGGAGGGGACATTAGAGTGTAAGCTCCTCTGTACAGAGACTGATGTGACTGTGGGGGGGGGGAGGGGACATTAGAGTGTAAGCTCCTCTGTACAGAGACTGATGTGACTGTGGGGGGGAGGGGACATTAGAGTGTAAGCTCCTCTGTACAGAGACTGATGTGACTGTGGGGGGGAGGGGACATTAGAGTGTAAGCTCCTCTGTACAGAGACGGATGTGACTGTGGGGGGAGGGGACATTAGAGTGTAAGCTCCTCTGTACAGAGACTGATGTGACTGTGGGGGGGAGGGGGACATTAGAGTGTAAGCTCTTCTGTACAGAGACTGATGTGACTGTGGGGGGGAGGGGACATTAGAGTGTAAGCTCCTCTGTACAGAGACTGATGTGACTGTGGGGGGGGAGGGGGACATTAGAGTGTAAGCTCTTCTGTACAGAGACTGATGTGACTGTGGGGGGGAGGGGACATTAGAGTGTAAGCTTCTCTGTACAGAGACTGATGTGATGTGGGGGGAGGGGACATTAGAGTGTAAGCTCCTCTGTACAGAGACTGATGTGACTGTGGGGGGAGGGGACATTCGAGTGTAAGCTCCTCTGTACAGAGACTGATGTGATGTGGGGGGGAGGGGACATTAGAGTGTAAGCTCCTCTGTACAGAGACTGATGTGATGTGGGGGAGGGGACATTAGAGTGTAAGCTCCTCTGTACAGAGACTGATGTGACGTGGGGGGGGAGGGGACATTAGAGTGTAAGCTCCTCTGTACAGAGACTGATGTGATGTGGGGGGGAGGGGACATTAGAGTGTAAGCTCCTCTGTACAGAGACTGATGTGACTGTGGGGGGAGGGGACATTAGAGTGTAAGCTCCTCTGGTACAGAGACTGATGTGACTGTGGGGGAGGGGACATTAGAGTGTAAGCTCCTCTGTACAGAGACTGATGTGACTGTGGGGGGAGGGGACATTAGAGTGTAAGCTCCTCTGTACAGAGACTGATGTGACTGTGGGAGGGGACATTAGAGTGTAAGCTCTTCTGTACAGAGACTGATGTGATTGGCTCAGTGTTCTCTGTACAGCACTATGGGAAGAATGCTCCATGTATTGGGGGTCAGAAGAAAGGTTTCCCCCTCTTACAGGGAGATAATAATGGGTTACACAGTCTATTCTCCTCCTTCATACCTGATGCTGCGTCCTCTGGTCTCGGTGATATCTCGCTGTGTGATGTGGAAGTCGGTTATAATATTTCTTCATTGTTTAGTTTCATTTCCCAGCTCTGCCCGCAGATCCTCCCCTCCCCCTCCTATTTCCTTTACTGTGTAGCGTACTCAGACTTGGCTCCGTGTTCTGACACGCTGGTCGGTGATTCTTCATAACGTCTCCACAATAATCACACAGACACACCAACACCACTTTTCATTATCTTTATAAATGATATCAGGTCTAAAAGTAACATTTCAGTGTTTGCATATGACACCAAGCAGTCGTTTTAACTGACAATTGCGCGGTCGTGCGACGTTGTACCCAAACACAATTTGCGTCCTTTTTTTCCCACAAATAGAGCTTTCTTTTGGTGGCATTTGATCACCTCTGCGGTTTTTATTTTTTGCGCTATAAACAAAAAAGGAGCGACGATTGTGAATTTTTTTTTTTCACTTTTTGCAATAATAAATATCCCCAAAAGTTTTTTTTAACCGCTTGCCAATGTATGTCGGCACAATGGCACGGCTGCACAAATGGGCATACAGGTACGTCCCCTTTAAATCACGGCTGGGCGCACGAGACTGTGCTGCCGGCCCGGGTGCGCGTCGCATACTTTGACCGTGCCCGCGGAACTCGATATCTGCCGGTGTCACGGAGCTGCAGAATGGGGAGAGACCTATGTAAACAAGGCATTCCCCTGTTCTGCCTAGTGACATGACAGGGATCTACTGCTCCCTGTCATCAGGAGCAGTGATCACTGTCATGTCACTTGTAGTCCAGCCCCCTCACAAACTTCAACATTTCCAGGTTTTCAAAAAAAATCCGGCCATGTGTACGCTCCATGGGACAAACTTTTTTGGTTTTCATCGGAACAAATGTTCGCTCTGCAAACTAACATACTTTTCGGCAACAAAAGTCCTGCCGTCCTACGCTGCAAAGTCCTGCCGTGTTTACAGAAATCCATCGGACTTTTGTCCGAAGTACAAACAGTACAAAATGTCATTTTGTGCAGGGACTGTTCTAAACACGGGAAACATGCGCTACATTACAGGCATACTATACACACCCCCCAGATACAAAATTGAAAGAAATATTTCACTTTTATTGTTTCACTTTAAACATTATTAAAATCACTGCTCCCCAAAAAAGTCAGTTTTTAAAACTTTTTTTTTTGCATCGATACATGTCCCCTGGGACAGGACCCAGGTCCCCAAACACTTTTTAGGACAATAACTTGCATATTAACCTTTAAAATTAGCACTTTAGATTTCTCCCATAGACTTTTACAGGGTGTTCTGCGGCTTTTCAAATTTGCCGCGAACACCCCTAATTGTTTAAAGGGGTGGTTCACCCTAAAAACAACTTTTTTTTATTACAATGGACCCCACATTACAATACGATTAAGGCTCTTATTTTTTTTTTGAAGCTGTACATACCTTTGTACAGCATATTCACCCGTTGCGAGTCCCGTGGGAGTGGGCGTTCCTCCTTTCGCCAATCGTGACGCGGCTTACGCGACGGGGGGGAGCTCGTCAATCACAGACATGTGAGGAACGCCCACTCCCGCGGGACTCGCAACGGGTGAATATGCTGTACAAAGGTATGTACAGCTTCAAAAAAATAATAAGAGCCTTAATCGTATTTTAATGTGGGGGGCCATTGTAATAAAAAAAAGTTGTTTTTAGGGTGAACCACCCCTTTAATAACAGGCAATAAATATAGAACTAGAAAGTCCAATACAAATTGCAGCAGCGCTCTTTGCTCTCATTGAAGTGAACAAACTTCTTTATGTGATGGACATAAAGGTAGATGGTAGAAATAAATAGGAGAGGTGCTCAATGAAGTATATTCTGTAGATGACAGCGATGAGATAGGTGAGATAGGTCCTCTTCACAGCCCTCCAGTTACCACTAGACCACCACGTGCAAGCAGAAAAAAAATCCCTCTTGGGTATGCACTTACCACAAGGATAAGGCCCCATACACACGGGAGGATTTATCCGCGGATACGGTCCAGCGGACCGTTTCCGCGGATAAATCCTCTCGAGGATTTCCAATGCGATGGAGTGTACTCAACATCGCATTGAAATCCGCGCCGAAATCCTCTGGCGATGACGTGTCGCGCCGTTGCCGCGATTATGACGCGGCGACGCTGTCATATAAGGAATTCCACGCATGCGTCGAATCATTACGACGCATGCGGGGGATCCCTTCGGACGGATGGATCCGGTGAGTCTATACAGACCAGCGGATCCATCCGTTGGGATGGATTCCAGCAGATAGATTTGTTGAGCATGTCAGCAAATATTCGATCTGCTGGAATCCATCCCAGAGGAGAAATATCCGCGGAAACAGATCCGCTGGAGTGTACACACCATAGGATCTATCCGCTGAAACCCATTCGCTGGGATTTTTCAGCGGATGGATTCTATCGTGTGTATGGGGCCTTAGACAAATAAGCCTTCAAAAATCAGACCATAGCCTTCTCTCCTTCCTAGAGTCACCTCACGTTGTATAAAGATGGGATCATCTGGCTCATGTAAACAATGACAGAATGCACTACATAGCGTGATACTGTTTGGATCAGTTTAAAACTTTTATTGCTTCCCCCAGTATCCCCTTCTCAATATATACGTACACAAAAACAATGAAAAAACAGCAGAAATGCAGATGCATCAATGCTCCACAGAGGTATAAATACCGGTACTAGCCAGCTGGATGTGCCAAACACTTCTGGGGATTCCCCCGTGAACCGCAAACCGACATTTGCTGATGGAGCGATGAGATACCAGCCCTGATGTGTCGGACTTCCTTGTTCGCCGAACAGCCAATGTTCGACTCAGCCTCAAAGTTCGTCCCTATTCTTGATACCGATCTGGGGGTCTGTTATCCCTTCCACGGATAAAAGGATTCAATTTCATTATCTTCACCAGCTATATTACATGCCAACTAGACTATGCCGAATGTGTAGGAGGGAATCTGCAATCCTCCTTAAAGCGGTGGTTCACCCTGCAGAACAACTTTTTAGCAAAAAAATTTGGCATAGTAGCGCGAGCTACAGTATGCCTGTCTTAATTTTTTTATCCCCGTACTCACAGTTATATCGTACATAGAAGATTCCGACTGCCCGCGGGGAATGGGCGTTCCTTTCAAGAGGGAGGGTGATTGACGGCCGGCTCTGGCACGTCACGCTCCCCGAAGACAGCCGGAGTAGGTCTCGGCTCTTCACGGCGCCTGCGCACAGACTATGTGCAGGCGCCGTGAAGAGCCAAGCCTATTTCGGCTATTTCCGGAGAAGCGTGACGCGCCAGAGCCGGCCGTCAATCACCTTCCGTCTGGATTGGAACGCCCATTCCCCGTGGGCAGTCGGAATCTTCTATGTACGATTACACAGTGAGTACGGGGATAAAAAAATTAAGACAGGCATACTGTAGCTCGCGCTACTATGCCGAATTTTATGCTAGAAGAAAAACATTTTTTTTTTTTTTTTATAGGGTGAACCCCCGCTTTAAGTGTATGGGGGGGCAGACATCAGAATGCCAAAAAGTTAGACCATTGTGGTCTCAGGTAACAATTTATTTTGGATAAATTTAGCCTGCCTAATATATGTTCTTCCTTACGTTGCCCACTCAATTGTTCCTTAGGATTTTTTTTTTGCAGTTAGAAAACTTATAGCCGGACATTGGATTCATGATGGAGAGCAGCTGACAGTTGAGATGTGGATAAAGATTGTAAATGCGGATGTGCTATTGTATAGGATGACCTATAAGGCTAGAGGGGCTCCCAAAAAGTTTATGAAGGTATGGTTTATATTGGATTCTAAGAACATGTTGGAGGAAGAGATGTCTATTGGACGTAACTAAGAGTGTTTTTTACTTCAATGACAGAGTTTCAGTAAGAGATGGGACAGTGAGCACACTATTCAAAATAAGGATGGATATGGTTTTCTTATCCTATTACCGTATATACTTTTTTTGTGCTGAAAATTCCCCCCTTGGCTTATACGCGAGTCACCTTTTTGCGCCTAATACCCAGACTTTTTTGACCTGGTACCAGCCGACCATATGTCCCCTGGACCCCAAGCATGTAATCCCACTCTTCCTCTACAAGTGTGCAAAGTTTGTTGTCTGGGGAGCACCAGTTTTTCGAAGCCAGGCACCCCTTCCATAGACTCCCATGTTAAACGGTCATTTCTCCGGTAACTTTAGGGACCCCGGTACCGGCCGGTCGTAGGTCCCCTGGACCCGGAACATGGCACACATGTAGCCCCATTTCTCTTCTACAGGTGTGCAAAGTTTGTTATCTGGGGGACCTACGGCTGAGGCGCACCGATTTTTTTCAAAGCCAGGCACCCCTTCCATAGACTCCCATGTTAAACGTCAGTCTAGGCATGGGCACAGTGAAGCATGGAAATGGACACCCCAGGCTTATACTCGAGTCAATACATTCTCCCATTTTTTTTTTTGTGGTAAAAATTTGGTGCCCCGGCTTATATGGCTCAGGATAAAAAAAAAAAAAAAAAAAAAAAAATACGCAATGTCACAATCCCTGGGGGGGGGGGGAGATTTGGGGGGATTGCTGGGGTTCTGTCCTTTTGGCATTGAGAGGCATGGTTACTTTCCTCTACTAGGGGATGGGGTGTTTGTACTCTTCTTAACTGTTAGTTTTTACCGTTTTTAAAAAGAAACCGCTACTACATTGGGTCTCCGACCCTATCCTGGATTTCAAATGGTTCATATATGGAAGATTGATGTTTGCACTAATGTTTGTATCACTGTATATTTATTGTTCAATAATCTTGCGGTAACACCTATCCAATGCCTTATATGTCTATTCTCTTATGCAAAATAAAAAAAAAAAACTATTCAATTATAGGTATTGGATTATTTTTTTCAAATTTGGCTGTTAAATTTTTTATTTGTTACGTTCAATGTCTAAAGTTACGAATTATTCAAAATAAAGAATGCCGCATCTAAACAAATAGAACAAAACTAAATAATGTTTTTTTATTACTAATTCATTACATTTCATTCGTTTACATACACAATGTATTATTACAGATAGTTTGTAACTTCAGATAAATTAGAATTTGTTAATAACTATAGGCCAGATTCACAAAGAATTGCCCTGGCGCAGCGTATCAGAGATACGCTACGCCGCCGTATCTTACCTGGCGGAATTTTGAATCCAGGAAGATTTTTGCGCCGTAAGTTACGGCGGCGTAGTGTATTTCTCAACGCGTATTTCAAATTGGGTGGGTAGGGAGCGTGATTCATTTAAATGAAGCGCGTCCCCGCGCCAATTGAAATGCGCATGCTCCGTTTCGAAATTTCCCACCGTGCTTTGCGCGAAATGACGACACACCGATGTCATTTTTTGAACGTAGACGTGAGTTACGTCCTTTCCTATTCATGGACGACTTACGAAAAAAAAAAAAGTAAAAATTCGACGCGGGAACGACGGCCATACTTTAACATGGCAAGTCTATCTATACGCCACGAAATAGCAGCTTTAACTATACGCCGGAATATGATTTAACCTCTAAAAATTAAGGAAATACAGAAATATGGGGGTGTACCATCGTCCTAGTATTCAAGAATTAATTAAAGGGTTTCAAGGAATCCCCAAAGACCCTGAAACAGCGACAGGCAAAAGTGGGCGGCGAGGACTATACCGGTACTACATAGGGTGGTTGTACTTAACCAGAATAATTCACATTGGATAGATTTAGAAAAATGTATTCACATGGTAAACATAAAAGAAAAAGAAAAAATACATAACATTAAAATACAATACAAAAACACTTGACCACAATCAGGTCACCGGTCGTGCAATCCCTTCAATTGAAAGAGGGGGGTTCAGGTGAGAAAATTGAAGCCATGAGACAGACAGTCTCTAGTCTCAACTAGTTTCACGAATTTGTTTTCGCTTCGTCAGGAGACATCTAAAATATAATACAAGACAAAGCATTATAAACAGCACATCATTTTTTGCCAGGGGGTATGTAGAAAACAACCCATTGGAACCATAGTATATCATAATAGGGGAAATTGAAGATCATGTCTCCTACCTTAAGGCACAGCGTCCTAAGACCCCAGTAGGGTCCAAAGCAACCGGTAAGTGGATAGCTCACACGAGAGCCAAGAAGAACAATTCTTGGAACGGACCTATTAATATGCATCAAGAATGGTAATGTATTGAATGTATGTGACTTCAGTCACATACATTCATGTGACTGAAGTCACATACATTCAATACATTACCATTCTTGATGCATATTAATAGGTCCGTTCCAAGAATTGTTCTTCTTGGCTCTCGTGTGAGCTATCCACTTACCGGTTGCTTTGGACCCTACTGGGGTCTTAGGACGCTGTGCCTTAAGGTAGGAGACATGATCTTCAATTTCCCCTATTATGATATACTATGGTTCCAATGGGTTGTTTTCTACATACCCCCTGGCAAAAAATGATGTGCTGTTTATAATGCTTTGTCTTGTATTATATTTTAGATGGTCTCCTGACGAAGCGAAAACAAATTCGTGAAACTAGTTGAGACTAGAGACTGTCTGTCTCATGGCTTCAATTTTCTCACCTGAACCCCCCTCTTTCAATTGAAGGGATTGCACGACCGGTGACCTGATTGTGGTCAAGTGTTTTTGTATTGTATTTTAATGTTATGTATTTTTTCTTTTTCTTTTATGTTTACCATGTGAATACATTTTTCTAAATCTATCCAATGTGAATTATTCTGGTTGAGTACAACCACCCTATGTAGTACCGGTATAGTCCTCGCCGCCCACTTTTGCCTGTCGGTGTTTCAGGGTCTTTGGGGATTCCTTGAAACCCATTAATTCTTTAACTATACGCTGGGAAAAGCCGACTAGCGACAACGTAAGAGAATGCGACAGCCGCGTGGATCGACGAAAAAAGCCAATTAGCATACCCGACGCGGAAAACGATGCGAACTCCACCCAGCGGGTGCCGAAGTATTGCACCTACGATCTGAAGCCGTACGCCTGTCGGATCGAAGCCAGAAGCCGCCGTATCTTGGTTTGAGGATTCAAACTAAAGATACGACGCGGGAAATTTGAAAGTACACCGGGAGTATCAGTAGATACGCCGGCGTACTCGCTCTGTGGATCTGGCCCACTACATTCAATAGGCAAGTTGTTAATTTTGGAATTTTCTTTCAAATTTGGCTGTTAGTGAACGTTACAAATTAACTTTAATAACAAATGCCATATCTAAAACGAATGAAATTTAATGAAACAATAAAATAGTAATAATATGTTATTTCATTTTGATGCAGCATTCTTTATTTTGGATAATTCGTAACTTCAGACATTGAACGTAACAAATAAGAATTTAACAGCCAAAATTTGAAGAGAAATTCCAATACCTATAATTGAATAGTTTTTTTTTTTGGAATTTCCTTTCAAACGAAACTATTCAATTATAGGTATCGGAATTTCCTTAAAAATTTTGGCTGTTGAATTCTTATTTATTACGTTCAATGTCTGAAGTTACAAATTATCCAAAATAAAGAATGCTGCATCAAAACGAAATAAAAACATTGGGCCAGATCCACATACAAATGGATCGGCGCAGCGTATCAGAGATATGCTACGCCGCAACTTTTTCAGCTTTGGTTCGAATCCTGAAAGATTGCGCGCCGAAAGTTACGGCGGCGTAGTGCAAATCGGCGATTAAGGGGCGTGATTCATTTAAATCAAGCGCTTCCCCGCGCCGAATGAACTGCGCATGCTCAGTTTCAAAATTTCCCGCCGTGCATTGCGCAAAGTGACCTTGCAACGATGTCTTTTTTTTAACTTAGACGTGAATTACGTCCATCCCTATTCACGGACAATTTGCGCAAAAAAAAAAAATCACATTTCGATGCGGGAACGATGGCAAGTCTATCTATACGCCGCAAAATACCAGCTTTAACTATACGCCGGAAAAAGCCGACTAGAGAAATCGTAAGAGAATGCGACGGCCACGCGTACGTTCGTGGATCGTCGGAAAAAGGTCATTTGCATACCCAATGCGGAAAACGACGCAAACTCCACCCAGCGGACGCCGAAGTATTGCATCTACGATCCGAAGGCGTACGAAGCCGTACGCCTGTCAGATCAAACCCAGATGCCGTCGTATCTTGGTTTGAGGATTCAAACTAAAGATACGACGTGGGAAATTTGAAAGTACACCGGCGTATCAGTAGATACGTCGGCGTACTCGCTCTGTGGAACTGGCCCATTATTGCTATTTATTATTTCATCAAGTTTCATTCGTTTAGATATGGCATTCATTATTAAAGATAATTCATAACATTCACTAACAGCCAAATTTGAAAAGGAAATGAAGTTACGAACTATCCGTAAGAATGAATGGAACATAATGATTTAATGGCCCGGATTCACAAAAGCACTTACGCCGACGTATCTCGATATACGCTGCACAAGTGTACATATGCGCCGTACCCATTGAACTAAGATACGCACAAAAACCGACTTCATCCGACCGACGTAACTTGCCTACGCCGGCGTAGAGTGGGTGCACATTTACTCTGGACGCATTTGGAACTCCCAGTGATTTTCGATGCAAATGAGGGAGATACACCGATTCACGAACGTACTTGCGCATGTTTTAAGCGATTTGCGTAAGGGTTACGTCCGGCGTAAAGTTATTCCTCATATAGAAGGCACAACTCATGCAAAGGTATGGACCAGGGAACGAACGCCGTCGAAATTTACGTCGTTTACGTAGTACGTGAATAGGGCTGGGCGTAAGTTACGTTCACATCGTAGGCAGTGTTTCAACGTATCTTAGGCAGTTACTTAGACGTGACTGTGAGCATGCGCACTGGGATGCGTCCAAGTTACAACGCATGCGCAGTTCATTTTAAGTACTTGTTTGAAGCTCAGCCCATCATTTGCATGGGGTCACGCTTTATTTAAATGCATCACGCCCACTTCCACCTACTTTGACTTGCGCCGACGAATATACGCTACACCGGCGCAACGTTGGGAGCATTTGCTTTGTGAATTCCATACTTTCCTCCCTGCTTTGCGCCGGCGTAGCGTAAAAGAGATACGCTATGGTGGCATATATATGCGCCGATGTGAATCTACCCCATAATGTTTTTATTTAGTTTTGTTCCATCTGTTTAGATGCGGCAATCTTTATTCCGGATAATTCGTAACTTCAGACATTGAACGTAACAAATAAGAATTTAACAGCCAAAATTCTAAAGGAAATTCCAATACCTATAATTGAAGAGTTTGAAAGGAAGACACACACACACACACACACACACTTCAATTATAGGTACTGGAATTTCCTTTCAAATTTGGCTGTTGGTGAACGTTACAAATTATCTTTTATAATGAATGCCATATCTAAACGAATGAAACAATGAAATAAGAAAACAATACGTTTTATTATTTCGATTTTGTTCCATTTGTTTAGATGCCATATTCTTTTTTTTTGGAGAATTTGTAACTTCAGACATTGAACATGGCTAATAAGCATTTAACAGCCACATTTGAAAGGAAATTCCAATACTTCTAATTGAATAGTCAAACCAGCATCTAAACAAACGGCATCTAAACAAATGGAACAAAAGCTAAATAAGAACGTATTGTTATTTTCTTATTATTTCATTAAGTTTCATTCGTTGTTTAGATATGGCAGTTAAAGAAATTCGTAACGTTCACCAACAGCCAAATTTGAAAGGAAATTATAATTACCGTATTTATTGGGGTATAGCGCGCTCCTGCGTATACCGCGCACCCCTAAAGTTGCCCACCGAAATTCCTGTAAAAAAAATGTTATATGATTTTATTACTTACAGTTTTGGCGTCTTCCCAGCGTCCATCGTCCGGTCCGGCGTCCGTCTGCGGCCTCGGTGGTGTCCTCCCGGCTTCTCCAGCTCGCGCCTCAAGTAGAGTCCCCGCTTCCCACGCTCAGTTCGAACGCCTCTGCCGACATATACCGAGTGCAGTAACTCGGGTACATTCGGCAAGGCTCGGCTTCGCTCGCGCTCACGCTCTGTGACGTTTATGCGTGAGCACGAGCGAAGCCGAGCCTAGCCGAATGTACCCGAGTGTACTGCACTCGGTATATGTCGGCGCAGGAATTCAAACTGAGCGCGGGAAGCGGCTATCGGCGTATATCGCGCACCCACGATTTTCCCCTTATTTTAAGGGGAAAAAGGTGCGCGATATACGCCGATAAATACGGTAACTAATAACTTACCTATTAAATGATTGTAGGAATTAACCAATACAGATTTATCCAAAGATATACGAATTATCCATAATAACATCAAATTGCGTATCTAAAACAAATGAAACGTAATGAATACGTTTTTATTATTTCGTATTTAGTTTTGTTCCATTTGTTTAGATGTGGCATTCTTTATTTCTGAAAAGTCGGAACTTCAGATACATTAGAATTCATTATGTTCACCATCAGCCAAATTTGAGAGGGAAATTCCAATACCTATAAATTGGTTAGTTATTTCAGATTTTCAAGTTATCGGGGATTTTTCATTCTTATTTTTGGATTTCAGAAATTTCCAATTTCCGAAAATTTGTATATTCTCAAATTAACAAAATTTGTAAATTCATTTAAAAATGTTTTTTATAAAAATTATATATATATATATATATATATATATATATATATATATATATATATATATATATATATATATATATATATATATATATATATATATATATATATATATATATATATATATATATATATATATATATATATATACACATATACACACATACACACACACATACATTGCATAAGTCTAGGAAATGCATCAGCCGCATTTATTATAAAGAAATCACTTCCAATACGATTCCTTACAATCACTTCTAATTACTAGACATGATGGTGACAAAAAAGATCCGAAAAGTGATTAGCAGAACTGATCACATGACTCCAGTGACAGAAATAGAACATGACCAATAGAAAACAAACATTGCCAACCGGGTCCTCTGGTAGATGGCAGGATGACTATAACAGATGATAGAGGTCTTTGGGGTTATCATAGGAGACATCTGATGTGAATTGTCAGCTCTTCTGACAAGCAGTGACAAAAAAAAAAAAAAAAAAAAACACACCACACGATATACAGATATATTTATGGAAAAGGACCGATTTCTATTTTATTAAAAAAGATAAATATCATGAAAACATTTCTATCATGAAGACATTTCCAGGACGGCAAACTGCTGACCTGAACTTAAACCGGAAAATTAAGAAAAAAACAAAAACACAAAACCGCACAACATAACCATCACCACTTTTTATAACAATAGAAAAAAATATATTGAACTTAATTTAAAATTAGCAACGTCAAAGAAGATAGCAAACTGTGCCCCTTACCCCCCCCCCCCCCCCCCCCCATCGGTGTAAATAAAGCATCAGTGTCATTTCAAAAACAAGAAAATATTTAAAGCAATACAAATGAAATTAGGTTTAATTCGATATGAACACAAGTTCACAGTGGAGTAGATCAATGGGAGCATGCACCTGAACCCCTGAAACAGGCAGTGACATACACATTTTGGAGGATGTAAGGAAGCACTTTGGAAGATAAGGGGCACTCTGAGAGGTACTAAAACAGTACCTCCCAGAGTGCCCCCAATGCCTTTAGAGTGCCCCCTTACATCCTCCAGAGTGCCCCATTGAGATCAGTGGCAGTAATGGTGAGGAGAAAAGATGGGATCAGGAACAGAGGGATAGTAGTGGAAGAGGGATGATGGTGGGGGGAAGAGGGGATCAGGGGCAGAGGGATGGTGGGATCAGTGGCAATAGTGGTGAGGTTGGGATCAGTGGTGGGAGGGGGGTGTGATCAGTAGCAGTTGTGGTGGGGGGTGAGATTAGTGGCAGTAGTGGTGGTGGGTTGGATCAGTGGCAGTAGTGGTGGGATTGGTGGTGGTGGGAGGGAGGTGTGATCAGTGGCAGTAGTGGTGGGGTTTACTGGCAGTTGGGGTTGGGATCAGTGGTGGTGAGGGGTGGATGGGATCAGTGGCAGTAGTGGTGGGAGGGAGGTGTGATCAGTGGCAGTGGTGGGGTTTACTGGCAGTAGTGGTTGGGATCAGTGGCAGTAGTGGTGGTGGGGGGTGGATGGGATCAGTGGCAGGAGGGAGGTGTGATCAGTGGCAGCAGTGGTGGGGTTTACAAGCAGTAGTGGTGGGATTAGTGGTGGTTGGGGGTGGGATCAGTGACAGTAGTGGTGGTGGGAGGGGGAATCAGGAGCAGAGGGATGGATCGGGAATAGGGGATGAGATGGTGACACTGGCACTCACCTTCTCTCAGTGTCAGTCGATTCCCCCACCTTGCTCAGTGTCTGCAGTAACACTTTTCCTGACATGGGGACACTGTCTGCACATCTGCTCACTAAGGGGGTGCTCCTCCCTCTTCACTCAACTGACCTATCAGCTAACTTTCTTCTCCTCCCGACATGGATCTGCTTGAAGGAATGGACAGAGCTCTGTGCCATTAACAGTAAGTGGTCACTCACAGTGCACATTGTCCCGAGTCCACTTCCTCCTCTCCTTTGCTCCTCTAGGTCACAGCTCTCTATGCTTCTCTCCCTCCGAGTCCTCCAAACCCACCTTCAGCCTGCCCGTGTGTGTGATGACAGGCGGGGAATATGAAGCATCTGTCAGGACTCAGAGGAGTATCTCCACTGACAGGGGAGTGAAGAAGTGAAGGGCTGGCCTGTTCTAGGCTTGTGCCGGGTGCAGGAGTGCACTTAACACACTTCTGTGTGCGTGCAGCTATTAGCGGCTGGTGTGTTCAGACAGATTTTAGAAGCACACAGCCAGCACTTCACCTGCGCCCCCCCCCCCCTTCCTCCAGTATTTAGTACCGCCCAGGGCATTCTCCCCTCCTGCCCACCCCTTGTACCGGCCCTGGACAAGAGCATTGTCTGGAGAGGGGGACATGACACTTTATAGGCACATTTCTGTTTCCTTTTGTGGTAAAAGACTTACAAAAATGAATAAAAAGCCCCTCTCTCAGTGGCTAATGGTTTGTCCCAACCTTGGGATGATGAGAGTTGAGAAAAAAAAAACAGAACAGGTAAAAACAAACAAACCAGACAACTATTAAGTTACAGTGGGAGTCGAAAACAAAAAAAAAGTCCTATCTGTAATTTTTCAATTTGTCTTTAGCACCACTTTACCGTTCTTCCATTAGACAGTCAGGGAGGCCCGGAACGGAGAGACAGGAAAGCAAAAAGTAATGGAGGGCCGGGGAATGACGAGGTAGAGAGGAGAGGCAACACGGGGGTTAAGATTTGGTAATGATTGAGGGGAGGTACAATGAGGCGGAGGAAGAAAGTTGGCAATGGGGGTGGAGCGGTATAAGAGGAGGAGGGGGCGGGAGCTTGAAAGGCACTTGGGGGAGTCTTAGAGAGGAAGCTTTCCCACCCACCCTCCCTGTTGTGTGTAATTTTCTGTGTTGGTTTGTTTTTTCTTTCAGGGTGTATTGGATTCTGGATGTCATAGCAGCTGGAGCAGGCGGTGTCTTTGACGGTGGCAAAATCAGATGGCATGGTAAATGGTGGGGGGGCTCATCGGTGGTATGTGCCCCTCAGTTGTATTCTAGTGGAATGGTATCTGCTAGAATACGGTTATGGTTGCACTGTGGGAGGGGGTTGTCTCTGAGCTAGTGATATGGCTGGAGGCCTGGTATGGAAGTATTTGTACGGTGGCCTTTAAATTGGTCTTTGACGGTGGCAAAATCAGATGGCATGGTAAATGGTGGGGGGGCTCATCGGTGATATGTGCCCCTCAGTTGTATTCTAGTGGAACGGTATCTGCTAGAATATGGTTGCACTGTGGGAGGGGGTTGTCTCTGAGCTAGTGATACGGCTGGAGGCCTGGTATGGTAAAAATTATGGTCCCGCAGTGTAGTGGTGGAAAGCGATATATTTTCGGGGTGCCGTCAGAGACCAACAGACTGGGAGTTAAGAAACTGATTTAAAATGTGGATTTACACGTTAATGGAAAGTTATTTGATTAAAAGTTATTTAATTTGGAGTTATTTATATTATTGGTTAATAAAAAGGCTGTTATGGCCAGTTATACGCCAACTCTGGTGTGGTCTATTAGTATCTTTGGTATAAAGGGGGTATGTGAAGGGTATACAAGAGGTAAAAGAAGGGGATATTGGGGGTTGGACGGAAGGTTGGGAATATCTCGAGTACATGGGTCAAGGCAACACCGCCATAAGACAGACACCAATGGCACCTTTCCCAGGAACCACCACTTCCTAAAAGCATTGGTTGAACAATAAACCAATCCCACTGCCTGTCTCTGATGTCACCAGACTCTGGGTGGAGTTATCACACCTCATTATTCCCCCCCACATATCTTTATAGAGCCAAACACCCAACACAGCGTGGAGGGGCTCAGTGAAGGTGGTGGTGTAGGTATGGATGTGTCGGATCGGGTCACACATATCATAAAAGGAGATCCGCCCGGCCTCATAATCCAGATATATCCCAACTCTGTTACTGGAGAGATTGGCAGATAAAGGGATCTCATCACTGTTATGTGCCACCCAATAGTGATCATTACCCCTGTACAAACCCCAGGACTTGTTATCCTCTCCAATCTCTGAGAGAAGTAATTCCCCCCTGTCTATACTGGGGTAACACATCCCAACTATCCAATTCTGAGATCCTCCAACTTTCACTTCCCAGTAATGTCTCCCTGAGGAGAAACTCTGAATGCTCATCACCTGAGGACAATACTGAAATCTCTCTGGGGTTTCTGGGTAATACTGGTATAATTCTGACCCAGATACAGTTTTCTTGTCATCTGATATATGGAGATATTTAAAGACTGTGTTTACATCCAGTAATAAGTCTGCAGCTTCTTGTATAGGGGAGAATACATCTGTTATATCAGATAAACCTGTGTGCAAGACCCCCGCCACACCCAGACCCCCTCCATCATGGAGGAGCTTCTCATGTCTCTCTCTGTCCTCATTATCTCCATCCTCAGTATCACACAAGTCACCTGTGTCCGATTCCTGTAAGACAGTCAGTGGATCCGTCATGTTACACAGCTCCTCAATGTGACGTATCTTCCTGGACAGCTCCTCCTTCTTTATTTCCAGATCCCGGCTGGAGAGCCGCTCTGTCCGGCCGGAGATGTCCTCCAGGACTCTCTTCTCCAGGTCTTTCTGATGTCTGACTCTCTCGGTGTCACCAGCTGCTTCTTCTACTTTCCTCCTGTGTTCCTGCAGACTCTGGACTCTTTCCTCCATCTCCTCTCTCTTTGTCAGAAGTTTCTTCAGAACATTCCTCAGCAGCTCCTTCTTCCCACAGGCCTCATTAAGCGAGACCACCTTATGTCCTGTGTGTCCTCCAAAAAGACAGCAGGACACACAGACACGGGTATCATCCTCAGTGCAGTAATACTCCAGGATCTTCTTATGGACGGAGCATTTCCTGCTCTCCATGGACAAGATGGGGGCACATAAGATGTGTTCTGGGGACTTTTTGTGGACTCTCACGTGTTTATTACACATAGAAACCTCACAGTGTAGACAAGATCTAACAGCGAGTACAGGAGAGTCCACACAGTGAGTACAGAAGACCCCGGACTCCTGATCTGGCTGAGCAGACAGGAAGTGCGCCACTATGTTATGTAGCGTTATGTTCCTGTGCAGTTCAGGACGACTCCTGGACCCTTTTCTACATACAGGACAGACGTAATCTCCAGATTCCTCCTGTGTATCCAGCACACGAGAAATACAGTCCCAGCAGAAGTTGTGTCCACATTTCAGCATTACGGGATTGGTATAAATTTTCAGACAGACGGCACATTTCAGCTCAGCTCTCAGATCAGCAGACGCCATTGCTGACAGCAGAAGAGCAATTAAAGTCTTTGATTTTATCTCTAGGTGGACCTTTGGAGAAAAAATATAAAGAAAAACATATATATGTATAACTAATGGTTGGTTGTTCTTACAGGACAAATAAAAAAACATGACATTTTTCTATAGTAAGGTCTGTTGATCACACTTTCTGTCCTCCATGTCATCACTCTACTATGCAGCTGTCTGGTGAGTTTAGGGGAACCTGTCCTTTGGCCATTCAGAGGGAATCAACAGTGTAACCTCCCTCCCCCGTATCACATTGTAATATTGGTTTCATCTATTATCTTTTGATAACCGGTTACTCCACTTAACTTTTCAGATACTTGTATCCAGTTCAATAATTCAACTCACGCAAAGTATAATAAAGGATTACTTGGCTAGTTTAGCCCTCTTTTGGAGGTCGTGGTAAATGGTCCTCCCCAAAAAGGCTGCAATGTAAAACCTGTAGGTATTTAGAAGGCCCAGAGCCTTCACAGGGTGGGCGTTATGAAAATGGCCCTCTCCAAAAAACAGGCTGTGGTGATAAACCTGTAGGTCACTAGAAGGACCAGAGCCTTCAACAAGTGGAAGAGTGTGTTTGATAATGAAGTTGGCAGGGTCTCTGAGCAGAGGGGGTTCCCCTTCTAGAACGTAACCAGTAATCAACAAAGTCAATTTGAGAAAGTTCAAGGATGGGGAAAAAAAACGCTGCTCCCGGTGAACAATCACTACAGTCTGGGTGCAAGCCATGGCTCGCCACCGAAAAAAAGAAGGACAGCTGTACACCAAATGAACGTTCCAATGCATTTATTCCAAAATAGCCAATGACAACTGACGGACTCTGGACTTTTGGAGTACACCAGAAAAGGAACTCCAAGACCTGTGTTGTCTGGTCCTTGGGGTTTCTATAGCTAGATCCATTGGTCTCGTGTTCCAGGACTTGGGAAGCAGCTTCTTGGCGAAAATACCCAACAGGGTGTCCGGAGTCCGTCACAACAACCAACAAGACAGAGTGCCAGAACCCAGGAGCTGATGCATTTCACACTGAACTTGGTGCTTCTTCAAACCAGGTATCAGTGTGAAATGTGTCACCTCCTGGGTTCAGGCACTCAGTCTTGTTGGCCGTCATTTGCCATTTTGGAATAAATACGTTGGAACATTCCTTTGGTGTGCAGCAGTTTTTCTTCTCAAACCAATTTGAGAGCCAAGGAACTACGGCACCCAGTATATAACCAATAAGTATATAGCAGTGGCAACATTTTCAGGGTCGCAACAGTCGCCTGGGCATTGTAGTTCCGCAAAGTCCGGGGGGCCCGCCCGTATGAGGGACACAGTCAGTGGGCATCTCTGCTGTGCGTCTCGGAACTCAGCGTGTGAAAAGCTTGGCCGCGCTGCGAGAAAGGTCCCACCCTCCTCCTAGATCAGCTCCTGTGATAGACGCAGTGTTCTGTCTATCACATGAGCTGATCTAGGTGGAGGGTGGGACCTCTCACATGCCTGCCAAGCTTTTCATACTGAGCTCCAAGACACAGCGGGTGATGCCCGCTGACTGTGTGCAATATCCAGGGACGGCGAGACCAACAGCGGCGTTGCTAGCCAGGTGCGGGCCGCAGCCCGGTGACACCCGTGGGTAGCGGCACCACACTAACACCGCACGCCCCCTGCGCCGCAGCCGTGTCCCTCAGCGGAGCGGGAAGGAAGCCGCCACCTCCTCTGTGGATGTCAACAGAGGGGGAGCCCGCGCTTGAGGGACACATCGCTGTGTGTATCAGCTGCTCGGTTTTGAGGTCTGTAAGGTAATGGGGGGGGGGGGGGCATCTGCTCTAGGGGGTGTCTGCAACTGAGGGGGGTGTCCAATTGTAATTTGATAAGCCAATCAAGTGACAAAGCTGAGCATTCAATGCCAACCTCCACCACGGTCCCTCTTACTGACCTCATCCCTATCCTCCATTACTTCTACAACACACTGGTATGGAATTAGTAAAAACGTTATATATGATAAGTTATTAGTAGTACGTCATCCCCCTATAGAAACCCAAAAGAAGCCCTGGGAGGAGTATAATATATATATTAGTGCTGTCAAACGATTAAAATTTTTAATCGCGATTAATCGAATTAATGTCATAGTTAACTCACGATTAATTCGTCATAAATTTTGATCGCTGTTTTCTAGCTGATCTAAAACCATTTTTGACATAAAGGGACACTTTTGGACAATCTACAGTTTTCAGGCAGAAAGAATAGTTTTTATTTTATAAAAGTACATGTAGGACACTGGGCAGACCACTAGGGACAAGGGGGGTGTGTATTTTTTACATACAGTACTGTAATCTATAAGATTACAGTATACTGTGTGTATTGTGTTTGTTTACTTTTTTGAATTTGGCGCCGTTCTCCGCTCCCGTGCGTCGTAACGTCGCAGGGAACGGAGATTGGCGGCACACAGACACTGTGAATCGAGCGAGGAGGACCCGCTCGATCACACAGCGGGGTGGCATCGCTGGATCCAGGGACAAGGTGAGTAACTTGCCTGTGAATCCAGCGAGAAGGTAAGCCGCGCCGCTGCACACTCTGCGCGTCCACCCCGAGCGTTAATCGCGCGATAAAAAAATTGACGGCGTTAACATGGGTTTGCGTTAACGCCGTTAATATCGCGTTATATGGGACGTCCTCGGCTTTGTGCGGTGATATCTGAATGATGCCTACAGCTACAGGCATCATTCAGATATGGCCGTCTTCAGCTGCCGATTCTGTGCACGATAAGAACGATTAAAGCGGCAGTTCCGCCGCTTGATCGTTCTCTATGCTCCCACCACCACCCGGAAAGCATAGAGATGACTGGTGACCAAAAAAGTATATGTATGTATGTATGTATGTATGTATGTATGTATGTATGTATGTATGTATGTATGTATGTATGTATGTATATATATATTTTGGGGTTCGATGAATTTTCTAGCAAAAAAAATGTTATTTTAACATGAGTGCCAAAATAGGCGCGGTGGTAAAGTGGTTAAAGCAAAGTCCACTTGCAGGAGCTTCTAGGGAAGATTATAGGTATAGAGCTCAGTTCACCAAGTGTTATCTACCGCTTAGAGAACTGAAGACACTTAGGTGGCTTTAGAAAGACTTAGGCCGGTGTATCAGTAGATACGCCGGCCTAAGTCTGATTTTGCACCGGCACCAATTTAAGCGTATTCTGGAAACCAGATACGCTTAAATTAGGCTCAGATAGAGCGGCGCAAGTCTCTTACACCCTCGTATCCTAAAGTGTAATTTTTAGGCTGACCGCTAGGTGGCGCTTCAATTGCGGTCGGCGTAGAATATGTAAATCACTAGATACGCCTATTCACGAACGTACGCCCGGCCGACGCAGTAAAGATACGCCGTTTACGCAACGCATTATCAGGCCTAAAGTTATTCCATCAAATAACTGGAATAGTAATGTTAAGTATGGGCGTCGTTCCCGCGTCGAAATTCGAAAATGTTACGTCGTTTGCGCAAGTCGTCCGTGAATAGGGATTTACGTCATTTACGTCCACGTCAAAATCAATAGGACCGTGCGGCGTACTTTGCCGCAATGCACACTGGGATATGTAGGCGGACGGCGCATGCGCCGTTCGTAAAATACGTCACTCACGTCAGGTCACCCCCCATTACCATAAAACACGCCCCCTCAGCTAAATTTGAATTAGGCGCCCTTACGCCCGCCCGATACGCCGCCGTAACTTAGCAGGCAAGAACTTTGTGAATCATGTACTTGCCTCGCGAACTTACGGCGGTGTAGTGTAAACCCGATACACTGCGCCGCCGCAAAGTTAGGGCGGTCTATGTGAAATCTAGCTATATACCTCTTAGCGGTTTTTACAAATATGTTTGCAATGCATTTAAAAAATAAATAAAAAAAAGCTGCTAAAATACTGCACGAGCCATTTTATGAAGTGATGCAGTGAAAGCTAGCAGTATTTGAGGAAGCAGCCAACATCTTTAACCACTTAAGGACCGGACCAATATGCTGCCTAAAGACCCAAGGGGTTTTTACAGTTCGGGACTGTGTCGCTTTAACAGACAATTGCGCGGTCGTGCGACGTGGCTCCCAAACAAAATTGGCCTCCTTTTTTCCCCACAAATAGAGCTTTCTTTTGGTGGTATTTGATCACCTCTGCGGTTTTTATTTTTTGCGCTATAAACAAAAATAGAGCGACAATTTTGAAAAAAATGCAATATTTTTTACTTTTTGCTATAATAAATATCCCCCAAAAACATATAATTTTTTTTCCTCAGTTTAGGCCGATACGTTTTCTTATACCTATTTTTGGTAAAAAAAAAAAAAAAAAAAAAATCGCAATAAGCGTTTATCAACAGGGATAGTTTTATTATTTTTATTTTTTTTACTACTAATGGCGGCGATCAGCGATTTTTTTCGTGACTGCGACATTATGGCGGTCACTTCGGACAATTTTGACACATTTTTGGGACCATTGTCATTTTCACAGCAAAAAATGCATTTAAATTGCATTGTTTATTGTGAAAATGACAGTTGCAGTTTGGGAGTTAACCACAGGGGGCGCTGTAGGAGTTAGGGTTCACCTAGTGTGTGTTTACAACTGTAGGGGGGTGTGGCTGTAGGAATGATGTCATCGATCGAGTCTCCCTATAAAAGGGAATGACGCGATCGATGCACCGCCACAGTGAAGCACGGGGAAGCCGTGTTTACATACGGCTCTCCCCGTTCTTCAGCTCCGGGGAGCGATCGCGACGGGGCGGCTATAAACGAATAGCCGCGCCGTCGTCCCGGATCGCTCCCCGTGGGTTAGCGCCCGCCGCATGTACCGGGGGGGGGGGGGTGGTGGTCCCGATCGGACGCGCGGCAAGGAGGGGACGTATCTGTACGCCCATCTGCCTGTACGAGCCATTCTGTGGACGTATATGTACATGCGGCGGGCGTAAACCGGTTAAGGAGGGTGAAGCCGCAGCGTCCTTAACCAGTACATACCATGGTTGCCAAGGACATTGCTGGCCGCCTATTCCTTAACAATCATGACTCATCTGCTGTCACCTTTCGGGATGAATTAGAGCGGAGACTGAGTCAGGACTTCTCACCCAACATCAGTGCCTGACCTCACAAATGCTCTTCTGGAAGAATGGTCAAACATTCCCATAGACACACTCCTAAACCTTGTGGACGGTCTTCCCAGAAGAGGTGAAGCTGGTATAGCTGCAAAGGGCGGGGCCAAATCAATGTTTAACAGCGGCGGCTGTTTGTTTTTTTTGGAGTGGGCCCCCCAGAGCTCCCCCAGTCTACCAGTTAGTCGGGGCCCCCGCACTTACCCAATTTCACGGGCAGCTGCCATCTCTGATCCCATTTGTCTCCTCCATTCTCCTTCTGGCGACCAATCTGATCTCCAATCTGGTGACGGGTCTCATGACCCACTTCCTGATTGGCCGGGAGGAGAATCAGTGTTACAATAGCAAATATTAATTCGCTATTGTCACTCAACTGGGTGGGATTTGGACGCAGCGCTCCGCACCCTGAGCCAAACACACACTGAAATCCATGTGTCCAGCGTCCCCCATGTAGATCAGGGGGCCAAACACATTGATGGCGGGGTGGTGCCCGTGTACCCCCTATGGACTGACCGCCGCCGTTTTCCAGCAAGTCTAACTGGGGACCTTTGTCCTTACAATAAATATGTTATACTTATCTTTGTACAATTGTTTTGCACAGAGCAGCCCCAAATCTGGGGTCTCCCCGCTGTCTACACAATGGAGGCTTTTACAGGTAAATTACCGTATTTATCGGCGTATACCGCGCACTTTTTTGCCCTGAAAATCAGGGCAAAATCGTGGGTGCGCGGTATACGCCGATACCCGCGCCGAGTTTTGAATACTGCGCCGACATATACCGAGCGCAGTACACTCGGGTATAATCGGCCAGTCTCGGCTCCTTCCGCGCTCACGTCCTGGACGTACAGGGCGTGAGTGTTGCCGAGCCTGCCCGACAATACACGAGTGTACTGCGCTCTGTATATGTCGGCGCAGTATTCAAACTCGGCGCGGGAAACAAGCGGGGAGGACGCCGGACCCGACAAAGAGGACACCCGAAGCCGCAGAAGGACGCCGGACCCAACGAAGAGGACACCCGAAGCCGCAGAAGGACGCCGGACCCGACGAAGAGGACACCCGAAGCCGCCGGTGGACGCCGGACCCGACAAAGAGGACACCCGAAGCCGCAGAAGGACGCCGGACCCGACGAAGAGGACACCCGAAGCCGCAGAAGGACGCCGGACCCAACGAAGAGGACACCCGAAGCCGCAGAAGGACGCCGGACCCGACGAAGAGGACACCCGAAGCTGCAGATGGACGCCGGAACCGACGAGGCCGCCGCACAAGACACCAAAACTAAGTACAAAAAAAAAAACTTTTCTTCCACAGGATTTGGGGCCACTTTAGGGGTGCGCGGTATACCGCGATAAATACGGTACATGAATATAATAGGTTATATGTACAAAAACTTATGGGAGCAATAAAAAAAATAAAAAAGCAGTATATCGCTACAATAAATGCACATTTCTGCGTTTTATCACTTTAAAAGTCCCAGAAAGTTTGAACAAATGGCTATGGATCTGCCACACTCCGCTCCCAATTCTTATGGGGGTGATAAAGCTCAGCATTTTTGTGGACCAAGAGGTGGGTGTCAGCCCTGCCCAGCTGTTTTTTGCTCAACTCCTCAATCCCTCCAATTTTGATCAGCTCACCTGTCACAGTGTCACCTCAGCACGATATCGCTCTCCTCTCCTGGTCTCTAGACAGACTGCTGTGCTCTCTGGTGTCTCCTCTGTAACAGAATAAATGCAATGTTTGTAAACAATGTTACTTTGCATCTCTCCATCTCTTGTCTGAACAATTTATATAAACAATGTGTCTGACGGTTCGTTTTATGATAGCAGCAATTTCTACAGCTCTGCATTTACACAACAACTCTACTTATTCATTTTGTCAGATGGGAAGAGTGAGGGGGGGGGGGGCCATATGGCCGGAACTGGTTTATATTATATATATATATTTTTCAGTACATAATACATCCATGACAGCGTTGTTCTTTATACAGCGGAGCCTTGGATTACGAGCATAATGTGTTCCAGGAGAATACTCGTAATCCAAAGTACTTGCATTTCAAAGCAAGTTTCCCCATTGAATTCAATGGCCCAGATTCAGTAAGCAATTGCGCCTGCGTAACCATTACGCAGGTTACGCAGCGCAATTGCTGACTTGCGCCGACCTAACGAGTTCTCCTGATTCAGAGAGCTCGATACGCCGACTGCAGCTTAAAATCAGGACAAAAATTAACAGAAAAAAATAACGTAATTTTTTTTCAAAATTTTCAGTCTTTTTTTAGTTGCGCAAAAAAAAAAAAAATCGCAGAGGTGATCAAATACCACCAAAATAAAGCTCTATTTGTGAAGAAAAAAGGACGCCATTTTTGTTTGGGAGCCACGTCGCACGACCGCGCAATTGCCATTCAAAATGCGACAGCGCTGAATGCTGAAAATTGGCTTGGGCGGGAAGGTGCGTAAGTGCCTGGTATGGAAGTGGTTAAATAACACCAAAAGAAAGCTCTATTTGTGGGGGGAAAAAAATTATATTTGGGTACCGTGTAGCATGACCGCGCAATTGCGCGGTACCCAAATATAAATTTTTATCATTTTTTTCCCCCACAAATAGAGCTTTCTTTTGGTGTTATTTAACCACTTCCATACCAGGCACTTACGCACCTTCCCGCCCAAGCCAATTTTCAGCATTCAGCGCGGTCGCATTTTGAATGGCAATTGCGCGGTCGTGCGACGTGGCTCCCAAACAAAAATGGCGTCCTTTTTTCTTCACAAATAGTTTTTTTTGGTGGTATTTGATCACCTCTGCGATTTATTTTTTTTGCGCAACTAAAAAAAGACTGAAAATTTTGAAAAAAAATTACGTTATTTTTTTCTGTTAATTTTTTGTAAATAAGTAAGTTTTC